>NC_059474.1:10030979-10645979 GCF_018139145.2 Gymnogyps californianus
TCCCCTATATTCATGTCATTGTGTATATCCTTTTTGAACAGATACTGGGACACTAAGCACCATTTGCAATGAAATCACCAATATATGACTAATTTCATTATCTTGTTAAAATGAGAGCCACAAATATGAAAGAATTTGTTTCCTTAAACTGATATAATTCAATTTACTTCCTATTATCTGACATGCCTAGATCTCTCTTATGGGAACATTCAGGCAGAGAACCCTCTTTGGATCTGTATATATGGAAAACTGAGTATTTATGCCAAGAAGTATTTTCACGCAGTTTCCAATCTGGCACATCACAGTTTCCCAAAAACATTGCTAGATCTTTTCATTTTTTTCCCAAGCTCACATTACATTTTTCCAGTGCTTTTCCTATAAACTAAACAAGTGATCAAGAAATAACTAATACTATAGATTTTAAATTTTTCATAGTCACTATCACAGGCTTTTGTTTTCTATTAGCCCAGTTCGCTGCTATGCCCTGTAGGCCAGCCAGTACTTTTCTCTTGGCCACCTCTTAAAGATGTCTCTGCAGTGTCTCGGCAACTTAAGATGGGACCACAAATGTAGAAGATATTCATAAAGGCCACGCTGCAAAAGGGAAACTTGCTTAATGAGTTCCTTTTCTGTCCTATAAAATCTTTCAGTGTTTTTTGGCATTGAGTCTTCATGTCTGTTTAGACACACTGTAGCAAGAACTTACAGTGAACCCTACTATGTACACCTGAGCATAGTGTGATTGCTCACAGTCATTCCAAAATTATTGTAATTATTATATTCACCTCAATTTCAGAGCATATGTGTTTTATTTGTTAACAGAAATGTCCCAATATGTATAGATTTGGGGATGTGCAAATCAGACTTGCTCTAACCTGACCAATTCCAGGCAGCTCCCTTCGCTTGCCAACAGATGCCAGCAGGGCACTTCATCCATATGGAGATCTCCGGAAGTACTGAGCACCGATTCCCCATTCACCAGCAGCTGTCATGCTGACCCTCCTCCTCCTTTTAAAACTATAGTCTTCCATCTAAAACAGAAAGTACAGTAAGGAATCTAGTCTGGGAAAATCCAGTTTCCTGCTTCCTGTTCATTTCCTCTGACAAAGAAAGGAACATGATAGCCAAAAGTCGACTTTTGTGTGTTACAGAGATATGACTTAGGCCCAAGAAGATCCTGCAGGCACACAACCAGCTGTGTATTAGATTAGCACTCTTCTTGATATCTCACAACCAGCTCCAGAGATGGCTTTTTTTGTCTGCTTTTAGAAACATGTGGGAGGGAATCCTGGAAAACAGCAGTGCAAATGTTATGGAGGGCTGTTGTGGGTAAATAAAACATAGAAAGGGGAGCTTACATCTGGGCCTTTATGTTGTCCCCAGCCAATGTCCTTTGCTACTTTTGTGGATGATGTAATACTTTGAATCCAATTGTCCTTGCCCTATTTCAATGACTTGAGGCACTCAGATCACCAGTTATCAGAAGTTTTATTCACCTGTTTGTTTGGGATGTAGAAAGCAGAGCTGATGCACCAGTATGCAGAGAAACGTCTACAGGAACAGAAAGAAATGAGAGAGCTGGTGGAGCAGGTCGTGGAAGGACACAAGAATGCGAAGCAAGCAAAAATAAAGCTCCAGAAACACAAACAGCAGATAGGTATTTATATATTGCCAGAAAAATGAGAGATGATGCCAAATGTCCCCAAATTACTTCATCTTTCTTTTAGTGGGCCAATTACAATTTTTACAGAAAGGAAAGGGAAGTTGAGGGAAAGATCCAGGCTGTACATTTCCATGAATGCATGAATATGAATTCCAGGAATAAGTTGGTAATGGGTAGATCAGAAATTCTAAGCTACTGGTCATGGGAATTACTCTTTGTTTAAAACAGAGAAATACAGCACTAATGTTCTGCAACTAGTTTCCCTTCCATCTAAAAGTAGCATATGTGAATGACTCTACTTTTTGTCAAATCAAGTTACGAAGCTCAGATTCTTGTGATTCATATCATTAAGATAGGATTTGCCTAGCAACCATTGTGAAAGAATCATGGCTCAAGATTATTGTCTTCTCCAGAGAAGACAGTCCAGAGAAGAAGACTGTAGCTAAGGAAAGAAAAGCCATCTCCTAGAAGGACAGTATCACAAGGGAGAAGGATGTAGCACCTCCAAGACAGACCAGTCGTTAGGATGAAGGGAAATAATGTTACTCATCCTCCATTACTCTTAAAGAAAATTCTTCAGTTAATGCATTAGCTAATGAAGTCCAGGGAGAAGGCTGTTCTGACTGGCATGGCTGTACATATTCCAGCGCAACGCCATGTTAACATCTACTGTGTGAACAGGCTACCTCTAGTTGTGCATATTTTGGTAAGCAGACTTTTCTCTGCTTGTGTATCTCCATACTTGTATCAGTAAGGGTTGAGGCGGACAGAGGGTGTTAGCCACTCTGAAATGGGCTAGCAAAGCCTACCAGCCTTTGCAATTCAGTGATTTCTCGGATATATGTAGCTTGAAAAACTATGAATATTTGCTATTGTATAATATCCTTTTATCAAATAATGAAACAGTATGCACTAATTAGAACAGAAATTACAAAGCAGTAATTCAAAGTGTCTACTTTATGTATGTATACAGTATGTTTATGTGCTGAATAGAATGATAGATAGTGGAGGTGGATAGTACTCATTTGTTTCTCTAATCATACCTCCCACCAATGCCAGACTGTTCCCTCAAGTACCTTCAGATCAGTATTATTATCATTATTCACAAATGCATATGAATTTTCCTCCAGATGGACTACTTGTTAAAATATGCAACCAGCTAACAGAGATTAGTTCTTATCTTTCAGTTCAGGAAGTTTGTGAAGAAAATCGAGAACTTCTTCGGCAAGCTTTAGAAGAAGAGGAGGAGAAGCTTAGGAAAAGATATGAACTAATTCAACAAATACGAGCTATTGAGTCTTTACCAAGCATCAGACACAAGTTTGTTGATTTAACAGAGGTAAGCTCAAAAGGAAAAACTACGGTTTTTACGTAAAGGTATATTGTATATGTTTCACACATTCAGAGGAATTGTGTACTGCATGCAGATATATCGCAGTTTGGATGCACAGCATTAAGTACAAAGGTTAGATCTGAACTGGAACTTTCACAAAGTTTATAAAATGAAAATTTTACCAGGAAGAATATTCTGATGGTAAGTGAAATCTTAGTCCCCTTGAACTTTCTTTGAATTTTGCCAATAGGATCTGGGTTTCCCGATATCTTTCAAAAAGAGACTGGCAAGTGATTACAACATGTTCTACCCATCTTCACAAATTCACAGATTTGTCAGTCCTGGGTAAGGACTGAATGAACACGAGGTTTGGACTGACGTACAGTTGTTCATATTGCAGTGGTGATTGCCATGGTAATTAGCAAAATTAATTTCCTTTGCTTTCAAAACTGTCAACATTCAGGTATATGAAAGAGATTGTCAAGAGAACCCAAAACCTGCTGAGCTGTTATGCATGTACTGTGCAAATGACTTGTGTGTGTCTGGTTAAGTCTACAGTGAATGTATCCCAAACTTCTTGGACTTAACTGTTGATAAGCAACAACTGATATGCCTGAGATTGGGCTTTGCAATGCCCACTTTTGCAGAATTTCCAGACTTAGGCAGCATCTGGAAATCTGTTATCTTACCACTAAATCAGAAGCAGATTAGCTGAAAATACTCTTCCATTTTTCTTATCCACACTGAAAGAAGAATAACATAGAATAATATAAAATGACACTAGCAATTTTAAATAGAATCCTTTTGTTTTTTTCTTTTCTTTCTTTCATGAGTATTCAAATGAAGATCACAAATTAAAAAACATCCATGGCTAGCCTGCAGAAAGCATACAGAAGGAACAGGTCTTCCTTCCATGGGGCTGTTGGAACAGTCAATATGATGGTTTGGTTTTTTCTCCTGCTCCTCTGACTAGAACTGAGCCATTCATTGGTTCCAAAGCTACCTACTATCTTTGCAGCCAGATAAATCCCCCATCTCATTTATCAGATTTTAGAATACATTTAATGTTAAAGTGTGAAATAAGTGAACAAGAATAAAATCAGCTCCCCAGATATCCCGTCCTCCTTCACTCTCTTTGGTTGCCTTTATGGCTGCTGCCATCACTTCTCCACTTCTTTTCCAGCCGAAGAAGGCAATTCTCTTTTTTCAAACCCAGAGTCACTCCACCCATTTGTGGAGAAATATTACTGAACCACAATGGAAAAAGCAGGGCAAAAAGTGAAGAGTACAAAGAATTATTGTACACCACAGATACTGTAAACTATCTGCATGGAAATGCCAAAAGGTTCTCCAATCTATCTGCTTCAGATAGAGTTTACTGCTTCAGATAGAGTTGCACATTGTGTCAACCCTAAACAGAGCCCTTAGCATGGTCTCACTGCACATTTGTTACCCAGATGATTCAGGCACAAGATGTAGGCTGCAAAGACACAACGGTATGATGTAGTCAGACGTGGAATGTCATTCATTACTTTTTCAATCACAACAACTGTAAAATGGTGCAGGCTGTCATTCAGGAAAATGAAGGTGACTGGAATGTCAGTACTTCCTTATTTTTGAACCTAGTTCATTTCATTGCCACTTACAGTGGCTGTTGACTCCTTACATAGTTTCCACTGAAATACTGTTTGTTTCTAAGTACAGAATATAGCTTTAAATACATTTTCCCATCTAGCTCATCTCAAAAGGCAAAGCAGAAAAACACAGCAGGTTTCAAGTCATATATGAAAAATTCATTCAAAATTCAAGCTTATCCTATGTGTAAGGTTACTAAAGTGTAAGGCTGCTGAAAATGGAGTGGCCATACAGGTCATATTGCAAATACAAGAGAATGGACCTGAATGATATGGACGGACTGTTAGATGGATAAGGAATTGGCTGGATAGCCGCATCCAGAGTTAAAGCCAATGTCTCAATGTCCAAGTGGAAACCAGTAGTGAGTGGTGTCCCTCAAGGGTCCGTACTGGGACCAGTACTATTTAATATCTTCCCTAATGATATAGATAGTGGGATTAAGTGCACCCTCAACAAGTTTGCAGATGACACCAAGTTGGGTGGTGCAGTTGATATACTTGAGGAAAGGGACCTTGACAGGCTTGAGGAGTGTGCCCACATGAACCTCATGAAGTTCAGCAAGGCCAAGTTGTGGTGGGTTGACCCTGGCTAGATGCCAGGTGCCCACCAAAGCTGCTCTATCACTCCCCCTCCTCATCTGGATGGGGGAGAAAAAATAAAACGAAAGGCTCATGGGTCGAGATAAGGACAGGGAGATCATTCACCAATTACCGTCACGGGCAAAACAGACTCGACTTGGGGAAAAATTAGTTTAATTTATTGCTAGTCAAATCAGAGCAGGATAATGAGAAATAAAACCAAATCTTAAAACACCTTCCCCCCACCCCTCCCTTCTTCCCAGGCTTAACTTTACTCCTGATTTTCTCTACCTCCTCCCCCCCGAGTGGCACAGGGGGATGGGGAATGGGGGTTTGGGTCAGTTCATCACACGTTGTTTCTGCCGCTCCTTCCTCCTCAGGGGGAGGAGGACTCACTCTTCCCCTGCTCCAGCGTGGGGTCCCTCCCACAGGAGACAATCCTTCACGAACTTCTCCAACGTGAGTCCTTCCCATGGGCTACAGTTCTTCACGAACTGCTCCAGCATGGGTCCCTTCCACGGGGTGCAGTCCTTCAGGAACAGACTGCTCCAGCGTGGGTCCCCCGTGGGGTCCCAAGTCCTGCCAGCAAACCTGCTCCAGCGTGGGCTCCTCTCTCCACGGGGCCACGGGTCCTGCCAGTAGCCTGCTCCAGCGCAGGCTTCCCACAGGGTCACAGCGTCCTTCGGGCATCCCCCTGCTCCGGCGTGGGGTCCTCCACGGGCTGCAGGTAGATATCTGCTCCACCGTGGACCTCCATGGGCTGCAGGGGGACAGCCTGCCTCACCATGGTCTTCCCCACGGGCTGCAGGGGAATCTCTGCTCCGGCGCCTGGAGCACCTCCTCCCCCTCCTTCTTCCCTGACCTTGGTGTCTGCGGAGTTGTTGCTCTCACATCTTCTCACTCTGCTCTCTCTGGCTGCAACTGCTCCTCCCCTGAAACTTCTTTTCCCCTTCTTAAATATGTTATCCCAGAGGTGCTACCACTGTTGCTGATGGGCTCGGCCTTGGCCAGCGGCGGGTCCATCTTGGAACCCGCTGGCATTGACTTTATCGGACATAGGGGAAGCTTCTAGCAGCTTCTCACAGAAGCCACCCCTGTAGCCCCCCCGCTACCAAAACCTTGCCATGCAAACCCAATACACAAGTGCAAGGTTCTGCACCTGGGTCGGGGCAATCCCCAATATCAATACAGACTGGGGGATGAACTGATTGAGAGTAGCCCTGCGGAGAAGGACTTGGGGACATTGGTAGATGAAAAATTTCGTATGAGCTGGCAATGTGCGCTTGCAGCCCTGAAAGCCGTTCATATCCTGGGCTGCATAAAAAGAAGTGTGACCAGCAGGTCAAGGGAGGTGATACTCCACCTCTACACTGCTCTTGTGAGACCCCACCTAGAGTACTGCATCCAGTTCTGGGGTACCCAGCACAAGAAAGACATGGACCTGTTGGAGTGGGTCCAGAGGAGGGCCACAAAAATGATCAGAGGGCTGGAACACCTCTCCTATGAAGAAAGGCTGGAGAGTTGGGGTTGTTCAGCCTGGAGAAGAGAAGGCTCTGGGGAGACCTTATTGCGGCCTTTCAGTATATAAAGGGGCTTATAAGAAAGACGGAGAAAGATGTTTTACCCAGGCCTGTAGTGACAGGACAAGGGGCAATGGTTTGAAACTGAAAGAGATTAGATTTAGGTTGGACATAAGGGAGAAATTTTTTACAATGAGGGTGATGAGCCACTGGAACAGATTGCCCAGAGAGGCTGTAGATGCCCCCTCCCTGGAAGTGTTCAAGGCCAGGTTGGATGGGGCTTTGAGCAACCTGGTCTAGTGGAAGATGTCCCTGCCCATGGCAGGGGGGTTGGACTAGATGATCTTTAAAGGTCCCTTCCAACCCAAATCGTTCTATGATTCTCTGTCTCAACTTCACAGTTCCCTTATAGTCACTTCACAATAGCACTCTCAGTGAATTAGCACACTTTTGGTGATAGCTTGCCCTGTTTTTTTCTTTCTACAAAAGGCTTTTTCAGGCTTAGTGAAATTAAGTATGTGTCCATAAAATTCTCATTCATTCTCATAATTTTTAAAGTACCAGTTCTTCCCTTGATGGCACTTAAGTTGCCTGAACACCAGCATTATCTACTGCACGAGTATAGTACTTTTCATATTTTAGGAACCACTTCACTGTCTTCACTGAGTATTTTTGAAATGCAGACACTCAAAATATTCACCCTCTACCATTCTATGCTTCTAGGAAATTCTCTTTCCTAGACCTTTTTGGTGTCTGCTTGCCATGCTCAAACACTACCGCTGGTATGTATGCGGTGTTGCAAAACATTTTCCTTTCACTTCCTGTGAATACAACTTGATGGTCATTGACTAGTTTAAATTAGAGACAAGGTATTATAGCACTTTCTATTTGCAAATTCACTCTAAATTGAAATCTGAGAAGGTTTCAGTAACCTATGGTAGTACATATTTTTCAAAGAGATGCAAAAATAAAGACTGCGTAACACTGAACTCTTTTATCAATCTACTGATGCTACTGGTGACCATTGTTTAGGTCATGTTTGTTACACACGAGGAGCGTGGAAGCAGAAACCACTGAGCCGAAATTGAAGAGTCAGACTTCAGGGGAAAAAACAGTGATCATCTCTTCTTACTGACTCAACTTTTGGAGCTTTAGACAGAGAAGCTATGGGGACCAAAACTGCAGGCGAGACTCTTGGAAATCTTGGAGGAGTCCCCAGGGATGGCCACCCAAGACACGTCCTTCACTGACAAGCTTGTATCATTAGATTCTCCAGACTAACTCAGTAATAATCACTCTTAAGCACCAATGTTGTAGCAGCAGAGAGCCAAGCCTGGTTATTTGTCATACTCTATTTTGTGGTTTTACTGCCTCTACCCCCCCCCCCCGCCCTGCCTTACTGTTTTGTTCATCTCTCTTGGCTTTCCCTCTGTTTCATGGACCCACTGCTCTGAACAGCCAGAGAATGATCACTGGAGGACGAGTACCTGGCTAGACTGCTTAGATGGCATCCCAGACCAGAGAAGAGGGTCTGAACGCAGGTCAATTCTTGGAGCCAAACTGACAACCTGAGCATCTGTCTATGACAGAGCATCCTTCTCTTTGCCTGATCTTTTTTTTCCTTCCCGTTCATGTTCTGTTTTGTGAAAAGCTCAAAAGCAGAAAGGCGACTACTGTTCTGTCAACAACCCGCTCAGTATTCAATGTAAGGGCTTTTTTTTCCCTGCTAAAAAAGATTGCTTGA
This sequence comes from Gymnogyps californianus, assembly GCF_018139145.2. NCBI lineage: Eukaryota > Metazoa > Chordata > Aves > Accipitriformes > Cathartidae > Gymnogyps > Gymnogyps californianus. The sequence goes on from NC_059474.1 coordinate 10,039,453, forward strand.
AAAAATGAAGGCTGTTTGACTGAATAATTTCTCTCCATTAAAAGGACTGTAATGAGTTTTACTTACGTATGTTTATCATTACCACTTAATTTCAGTCCGAGAAATACAATTTGGAGGAGTGGTTGTTCTTTTGGATTCCACACGTGCCCCCCTTCATCCTTTCCAAACTTTGTCATTAATTTTCTGTCACTAGTTCTATGGAACTAAGTAGACCAAGGTCTTTGTGATTAAATCCTAACCAGTGTTTCACTCTTAATGTTACACAACTGTATAGTAAGAGTCAGGTTAGCATCTTGACTTCCTGCACCCATATATTCAGTTATAACATGCCATGGTACAAGATACGCACTAAAGATGTGTACCAAAACTATGTTAAGATAGACAAAAGAATATTAGTTGGGGTGAATGGATTAAATTTTGCAAAGAAAGCTACACAGAAACTCATTACTCACAGAAGTCTCTCATTACATCTCAGAATCAGGCTCGTTATCACTCTCGTTGCGAAGTGGATATTAAAAAGCCTTCATTAAACATTCAGGTTTGAATATTTTAACTTTGGGCATTAAGATCTGAATTTCCTGGGTACAAAGCATTGTTCAGTCCTAGTCTTTTCAGATAAAAAATAGTAGATGCTATCATAGATCAAATCCATACTTTGGAAATAGATAAATACAAAAAAATGCATATTTTTTAGTGTAAAGTCTGTTCTGGTTTTACAAACTAAAAAAAAATGGAGTTTTACACGTTTTAAAATTTCAAAAGTCTACTTAAAACTAAAAGATAAGTCAACTAGAATTTTTTTGGACAGCAAATATGTTGTATTTATTATTAATCTACTGTATATTTCAATGTTTTTTCATGAATTGTTTTATGAGCCTTGTGTTTTTACACATATAAAAGATAAGCTCTACACCTTAAAAACAGCTTGTAAGTAACAGGTTAGGGCATCCCTATATTTCTTGAAGTCAAAATATATTCAGCATGATTTGGAACACAATCAAAATATTCTGGTTTTACTCATTTACTCTCCCCTTGGTATTTACAGTGTTATTTAAACCTATATTTCATGTTCTTTAGACTGGTGGCCATGGTTTAATTTGTGAAATGTCAATAGTGGAACTACGTGAACGCCTCGCTCTACTCAGAGAAGCACAGAAGGCAGCAGAGGAAGAGAAGAGAGACCAGATAATTCATGAAAAACAAGCTAAGGAACAACTTCTTCTAGACAAACTGGACCAGATTTCCCTGTTCAGAGCAGAACTTGGACGAGCAGCTGCTTTAAAGTCAGTATAAAACAGCATGTGACATTTAAGACATTGCAACTTTGTTAATATTTTGCTAGCCCCTTGAGGAGAAAAACAAGTAGAGAGCAAAATACTGCCCTTTTATAAATCAGTATGACTTTTGTCAAGGATTACACTGGGGCCAGGATTTCCTTTTTATTCTTGAAAATAATTTGCATCAGATTTAACAAATCTTTTTCATCATTTATGGTTGAAGACACTCTGTAGGCTAGTGTTGACCATATTGCCCCAGGATTCAGAGCCAATATTATATATTGAGAAAGAAGTTCTGCCTTTCTTCTGTTCTTTTTCAGCTAATCAGAACTAATTTGATGTTATTAGAGTCATTCTAGCTTGCTACTTAAAGTGGTTTCTCATTTTCATCTAAACCAATACATTAGGGCTATGGTTTTCTTCCTTGAACTTCATTTGTTATGTGAAAAGGCAGGCCTTATTCTAGAAGTTTAAAATATTTTAGGAAGGAGATTTTCTGATAACAATAATAAGTTATAAATTAAATATATTATAGCAGTAGATCAAAGAGAAAATTCTTTGCTTACAGGCTCACTGATCAAATTCTGTATTCATTATTCATATTTATTATTCATTATCATATTTATCATTCATTGTCATAAAGGATCCATAACCATCATAGATGCTTCACATATGCAGAAGACAGGTCCCTTCCACAAAGAGTTTAAAATCTAAGTTAAAGCTATTTACAAATAAAGCTTAGCAGGAAGAAAGCCTGTGTAAAAGTATAAAATATGGCACACGTCTTGATCTTATGGCATTTTTACTGCATCTTGACTATTTGCCATTGTTTTCTTGCAAGTTGTCTTTCACCTTTTCCCTTTTGTGGGTTTGAGAGGTTAGTCCTTGTCTTGCCATATTTATTTTGCAAACAGATGTTCAGGCTGACATTCTGAAGACATATTCTATCAGGCTAAAAACACACGTCTTTAGACACGTCTTAGATTCATGTTTATTGCTGAGATACCGAAGGTGGCTTCTTAGAGTCCCATTCATGTTATTGATTTATCATCCAGTTCTAAATCTCAATTACAGAAGGCAGTATTGATGTATTCATTTAACTAGTTTTCACTAGTCCCAGCTCTAATTTGGTTTGTTGCTGATAGTTAATCTCCAAAGACTGGCATTTTACTATGTTAGTACTTAAGAAGATAGTTTAATGAATTTAATGAATCGATAACTGCAGCTGCAGTGGATTGACTGCATAGATAAGTGACCCTCTCTTCTATGGCATATATAGAGAAAAGATTTGAAGAGTAAAGAACCTGAAATGGAGTTGGAGCTGGAAATAATACACTCTCATCACTAAACATTCAGTGTTGTGAAAGCCTGTGGGAGCAACTCAAGCCACTGCTTTCCACTAGAGATGCAAACTAGGCATTAAGAACTTGTATACTACATAAAAGCTGTTTCACTAGTAACTACTTAAAGAATCATTTGTTTTTGTGTAGTGCTGGGTTCCTTTACAGTAGACGTTTCGGCTTAATTCAGATCTAAAACTGTTCTGATCCTGAAATAAGCTATGCTTGAATGAGAAGCTAACTTTGATTCACTTTTTGTCCTGACATTTGAAATGTTTTTTAGAACAGACCAGCATGCCAAAGACGGTAGAATCCAAATGAAATTAAGCACTTAATTTGCAAGCTTCTAGTCAGACTCATGATAAGTCATACAGTAATTTTAATGGAGTCGTGTTTGCTCTCCAAATAAAGAAAATACAAAGTTTCATTATAGATGTTACAAGCCGTTTCCTTTCATGGCTCCCAGGCAATCTATGTATCTAACTTGGAAGCACCTACTGTAAAGAGGCATCATCAAAGTATACCAGAAATGTTGTTCTTTGGGAGTGTATTTCATGCATTTGCATCTAGAATCCAAATCTATGGTGTTATTTCTGCTAATACAGGAATATGGCATGCTGGCCTATTTACAAACACTAGACACTTTGCTGCTGCAAACTATAGGCTTTGTGTGTTAGCCCTGATTTACAGATCTTGAATCCTGAAATATCAAGTCAGTGTGAGTGATTAATTGCTTGGATTGTATTATTGATACACTGCACAGGAGATGTAAAAAGCAAATTTTTATGTTTACAGAATTAATTCATAATTATAGGGATAGAATCGCAAATCTTACCAATGGTCCTCATAAGATAGCCTTATGCATCAATATAAAATTACATGTTATATCTTAAATTGCATTATATTGAGGGCTACTGCTAATCAGCTAAAGTATGGGGGCTAAGCTTTGCTAAACAAAAGTGCTTTAGTTAGCATCAGCTGGAGTTTAATTGGGTCCCTACCAAGCAGGTTCCTTTCAATATCATTTACAAACAGACATACATCAACACAAAAGAAGCACATTGAGCAAGCATATAATGAGCTATATTAAACAAAATAGGAAACAGAACATGAAAAATTACAGAGGCATCAGCCTTTAATAGACTGCAAGCCGTGACATCCATCACAGCAGTGGCTTTGTGAGTGCTTGCAGAACACTTAAGAATCAATTCAGTATATATGCAGGACGTCCCCTTAACTGCTAGAATTTCACACAGTTTGAAAATCAGCACTGCATGTGAAATGAACAAACATTTGAGTTCTCAGCTTTCAAACATAAGTACCAAAAGATTTATGAGTGTTTGAATACATGCTAATGTATTAAAGTTATGTGCCTGTATACTTCAGGTACAATTCCCTTTCATTCCTGTGAGGCTACATCTATTACTGCAAGTAATTTAACGCACTAAGAACCAAGCAACAGATCAAACCAGTTGGTGCTGAGGCTCCCCCCATCCACATTATCTGTGGTTTGGGGGGTTTTACTTTCAGTTGGATTTAGTGTGGTATTCGGACTGCATGCTCTCAGCATTCGTGTGGTTTAAAGCTGTCCAGAGAAAAGTTATCTCACAAAACTTCACATACTCAATTCCTGGCTCCTCTGCAAGCCCGTCTAGGGACCACCACACTATCCTTTTGTTTGTCTCACATAGATGACAGTAGCACATCCGTGCCCCCACCAGCCACTGGCACATATGTAAGGTACATGGAAGCCAGCCTTATTTCAGTTCTTGCTCATGTTCCTGCCTTGTTTGTTTTCCTGCTCATTTTCAAGTGACATGGTGGTGCCTGCTGCTCGAGCCTCCTCCCCTCTCCAAGTCAGGGCAACATCCAGGTGAAGGTAGCAGCTGCAGTTCCAGGGTGACACTCTGAACTGACACCAATCCTCCTTGACTTCCTTGTATATGAGGCAGATGCACAGACTCCCACCAGCACAAAAGTTTACCACATCCCCATCTCACACTGTGGTAATGGTGTAGCGTGCTGGGATCTCAGCACTGGATTACAAACGATGGTGTGTTTGCCAAGGTGGCAAAGCACTCCTTTCTCTCCCTGCCACTGCCAGTGCTCAAACCCTTCCTCAACAAGGGGCAGTGACCACACACCAGTGTAACACCTCTCTCTTGGCCTGAACTGGGGAAGGGTGGAAATAGTGTGAGGGCAGCTATGGCAGGAGGACAAGGGGGAAGGCTGGTTATGAGGAGGAAGAGGAGAACAAGCAGAAAGAAGGGTTATGGATGAATGACTGTGATGGTCCTTTCCAAGTAGAACAAGCTCCCTAAAGCAGGTGTTCCCTGGAGTGTCCAGGTCTGACTTAGGGGGTCAAAGGCCTTCTGGGTGAGGAGGGGAGAACGGAGCCCCATCCTCCAAAACCTGTAAGACACCCTAGCAGCACAACCCTGTGACGCAGCACACAACTGAGGGAAGGGGCAGACAGCACATGGAGGTGGAAAGATGTAACAGGGGAACATATGCCGTGCTATCCCTCTGTGTGGCTGTTGCTTCAGATCTTCAAAAACATAGCCTAGAATAATGAAAAAAGCTGAATAATTAGCAATATAAGGGACTTTGGTTTGGTACTTCATAATATTTGTGATTTCATTAATTTCACAAATTTCATAAATACTTCTGTGTATTTGCACATTCTGTGTGTTTGCAACAAGGAAGTAAGATTTAGTTTCTCAGTCCCTACTGCTAGTAATGAGTTCTTCACTAGCATTGAAACAGAGGGAGGAAATTTATCAGCAATGATGGATCAGAAATATAAATATGTGAAGAGAGGCTGTAAAGAAGACAGAGCCAGGCTCTTCTCAGTGGTGACCAATGAGAAGACAAGAGGTACAAAAGGAAACACAGGAGGTTCCCTCTGAACATCAGGAAACACTTTTCTACTGTGATGGTAACTGAGCACTGGCACAGGTTGCCCAGAGAGGCTGTGGAGTCTCCATCCTTGGAGATACTCAAAAGCTGTCTGGACACAGTCCTGGGCAACCGGCTCTAGATGGCTCTGCTTGAGCAGGTGGGGGTGGACAAGATGACCTCCAGAGGTCCCTTCCAACCTCAACCATTCTGTGATTCTGTGAATGAACTTTGATTATACAGCTTCATAATCTTTATTTCAAATGAGGAAAACACTGTTATGAATAACAATCACTTCCCCATCTAAAATTAGGTGCTTAATAAGTTAATTGTTTTGGAAGAGAGTCAGATTTTCAGTGCTTAAATCCCTCACATTAGTACAAAATAGTAATCAATCTAATAGTGTAGTGTTCTTAAATGTCAAAATAATGACTCTCTTAACAGTGAACTGTTAACAGTTAGATACATTCATTTTCCTCACTGCAATAATTAAGAATTATATATTGCAGGACAGAAAAAAGGCAAGGTACTGTGAAGTACAGACAGCCCTAGTCACTGAGACTGAGAGTATAAGGAAATACAAAAAAAAAGAAATTGTTTATTGCACTATAAGGCAATCCTACTTCTGCTTTTAAAAATATATTTGTGTTTATTGCACAAGACTCCATTTTGTGAGGTAAGCTTATAAATACAATCCTCGCTGCTTAAGTTGATATTTTGGTGCCTAGAATGGTCAAGTAGCCATTTTTACTCCATCTCCTACAAGTACTGAGTCAGTTAAGAGCTGTCTTACATCTATCTCCTTATACTTTTGATGTATAGCTGGAGTTTGAAAATCAGTTAAAAGCTGTCATACATCTATCTCCTTATACTTTTGATTTACAGCTGGAGTTTGAAATGTAAATGAGGAGCAAAATGTAGTTTCCAGGAGGAATCCTCTGTGCAAATCTTCAAATTCCCCAGTTTTTAAACACAGCTGAGAAGACCTAATCCAACTGTTGAAGTGTTTTCATTTCCTGCAGGAAAACCTTTAATGCTGAATTGCTGCTTCTTCAGTTATAGGCCGGATAACCTACTGGACCTAGGGTCCATTTGGCCAGATGCTAAAATTGCAGGGCAGATAGTTAAATAATTACAAGGGATATGTAAGTAAGAAGACGCTGGACTGCCAAACTCCATGACAAGTGAAGTAAAAAAATACTTACATATTTTTAAAATTCATTATATTTACTAAGGAAATCATTGAGACAACAAATATGGGATGTCAACTGCAGTTTACAACGCCTGGAATATTATGTTAAATAGAAAGACACTTACATTTTACCCATCACTGATAGAATTGTTCTGTACTTCATCATAGTGAGCCAAAATCTTTCTGCTGTTGACTGTACACATAGCTTACACGGAAACTGAAGAGAGAACAAAATCAGTGGTAGATAAAGAAATTTTCACTGGTTGCTTTTATATCCATATTCTGTTGAATATTTCATTAATCCTTTACTTTTCCTCCTCTGAGTAGTTTATATGTACACCCCACACTACTACAAACTTCCATAAGCACATTAAAGAATCTCATCTCATTCCTTAACACTAAAAGGTACTTTCTGACAAGGTACCTAAGCAAAAACTAGAGTTTGTTAAACCATTTCAGATACATACGGACTTCAAAAATATTACAAATTTTTTTCAAAGTCTTTGGTAGGGAAATATTTTTTTAATTATGGCAGACTCACAAAGGGATGGAAGACTCTTGTCTGAGACCAAAAGAAAAGAAAATTAACAAATTCTCTTTTGGACCAAAGATTTGACATTACATTTTAGGAACTAGTACGTTTCTTAAAGATTGGTTTTCATTCAAGGTGCTCATTCAATACCAGTAGCTGGTAAATAAGCTTAAAAGTAAAATTAAAATGGCTTCTGCATATTTTTTTCATAAATTATCACATAATTTTCCATTGAATCTGGAGAGGATTTTTCTAAATATGTACTACCCCATTCTGACTGGCTGTTACCTTACTTCCTTAGGAAATACATGATATGGGGTGACAGAGATCGTATGAGCTTTTTCTGTCTCGGTCCTGAAAGTTCTCAACTGACTATCACAGAAAATCAGAATTTTAAAATTTCTTTTTTCATTCCTTCCCCTCTTTGAATTTCTGTTATGATGTAGTTTGGCATCTGAAAATTTATGGGATTGGCAGCTTTTTGGAATAGTGTAGATGACTGGCACATGACTTCATGTAGAAGAGGACTGAATATTACTCTGAGGATAAGCAACTATTTACAATGTTAATTCAGAAGCAGCTGCTGCTGCTTCATGATGTTAAACCTCTTGCTGTATTTCCTGTAATTGTATTTACAAGAATCTGGATTTGCGTGTAAGGAAAGGTTTTGTTGCTTATTCCCACTGACAATATTTAATCATCAAGTATTTACATAAAACCTTATTGTTATATTCTCCTCTATCCCTTGGAATGCAATGCCTTGTTACAATGCAAATAGAAGTAATCCATGTTCTCAATTAGATTAAGTGATAGTACATAATTTTTAGATTTACAGAACGGTGTTAAAAATTCATCTCAGTGTAGCAGAGTATATCACAGTATTAAGGAGGATAAGGAAGTGTTATCCTAACCAGATAGCATGACAAACAGCAGCGAGGTTCAGGAAGTGTCTCAGGAAAGCAACTGGAAATGAGAAGCCAAGCTAAACTGTGCCCCTTATTTATAGTTCACAGTCACATTTCAGAATGTAACACAGGTCAAATCTCCCCTTCATCCAGTTCCTGAGGATTTTGGGAACTCTAGTCCGGAATGGCTGCTCTGAAGAATACCTGCTGTTACGGAGAGTTTCCTATTAGCAAAGACGAAGCTAACAAGGCAGACAAAAGCCATCTCTCCCAAGATGAAAGAAGTGTTTGGATCCTTGGAATCTTGATAGACACTTTTTAAGGCAAATTGGTGGTTTTAGGATCAGAAGGGACTTATTCCTTCTTCCTCTTCGTCCAGCTCCTTGAGAAGTGTGTGCCTTACACTGCAAACACTCTGGTATAAGACCCAAGAGATAAGGGAAGAGTTCTGTTGTAAAACATTTCCAAGGGGCAACCTGTTCGTGAAATTAGTCCTGCCACTAACAGAATAACAGTTATAGTAAGTATCAGCTGAACAATGCCCCAGTGCACCCTGCTCTTGGTCATTTGGAGTCTTAATCTGGTTTCCAATAAAAGCAATTGTAATGTTATACCACTGCAATATAAAAGGACCTTTTACAAAACTATCCTTGTCAGTTGAAAGAAGGCATCAGATCTAACCTGGTTATACATTATATAATTACGTATATTCTTTGGTAGATCTGACACTTACTTTAGCTCTGAATTTGGCCAGGGAATCACAGCTACTCATGACATAATATTAATACTACAGCTTGACCATACTGAGCCAAATTCAAGGGCAATATTGAATAAAAGAGGAAGTTGGATGTTAAATGAATCCCTGTGTAACATGGTGTAACCTACATGAAGAAGTTGTGAGTAAATTGTGCCAGTTGGGTGAAAGTAAGCAAAAACAGATAAAATGTAAACTCCAGAGGACAGAAAAGTAGCTACAATAGAAGGAAAAAAAAAGGAAGACTATCCGATAATCTGTCTCTTATGCCTTACTTTTATGCTGCACATGGTGCTATCAGTTTATGCTCACCTAGACCAACTAACCTTAATACACCAACATCCCATAGATTCTGAATCTGGGCATTGAGATTACACAGAAAAGAATATCTTTCATTTGCCACGGAATACAGCAATCGAGATGAATACTAACGATCATATAAGGAAAACTCCATAGTTCTCACAAGCAAAAAGCTGCAGTATTATCACAGGTTTTGCACATGCTTTTTCTAAAGAATGTCGTATCAGGCTTGAAATACTTGAGATACTGTCATCATGGCATCCTGTGGGAAGAAATTATTCGATACTGTTTAGTAATGTTGTTCTGTAAACAAGAAGCAAGTTGTGAATACCACATTCAAGCTATATGATTTAAACCTGTTTTGAGTCTAGCTGGTTCCCAGAAACAAGAGCAAATTCATTATTATCAAGGTAATATATGCTCAGATGGATTTATTCTGTGGGTTGATATTATTTTACCTTCTCATTGCTTCTTTTTGATTTTGCAGGCAAGAAGAAAAGAAAAGAAAGTCGCAGTCTGGTGAAAGGCCTATGAAAGATGAACAGATTTTAAACCTGCAGAAAAAGATTGTAGAAAAAACAATGGAGCGTAAAAAGCAAGCAGGACTCTTAAAGATTACCCCCCAGAAAACCAGCGTCGCATCAAGGAAGGTCTGGGAGTTACATAAGGAGAAAAGCTCTGCAATAGACCTGCTGTTCACAGACCTTTGCTCAACTGCCAGCTCTGGCAAGGGGGGCAGAGGCAGATGGTGACACACATGACTGGCAATAGCAACACCCTGCTTCCTGCATAGGCACGATTTCTCCAAACCATGGCCTTGACCTCACCTTCTTGTCACCCATTCTGCTACCACAGAGCAGGGCTCATCCGTACGACACTTAGCTTCCCACTCTTATTACCACACACTCTCATCCCATCAAAACAGCATCTTACCCCCCATCTCTAACTCTTGTCTTTCTCAGCTTCCTATCACACACATCCTATTACACCACACTGGGATGCTCACCCCCCCCCTCACCCAAGGCATGTTACAGTTTATCATTCCCATGGTTTTTACCTCGCCTTTCCTCAGCCTGGTCCCACAACATCGGATGGAAGCACCAATAGGCCTGTAGGCTTTATGCCGGTTCACACTGGTTGTGTTTCCTTGGCAAGTGTCTAAAGACAAGCGGTGAGGAACTGCTGCTCCTGCCATCTCTGCCATTGCCTCATGCATGCCTAACATTTAGAAGTGGTTCATATACCAGTAATAGTACATGTACCACAGCATATGGAACACTGCAGTGAACAGTCATGATGGGATCACTTTTTAAAAGCTGTACTAGCCCGATGTAAAATTAGCACTAAATCTCCCAATCCATTAAAGTAATAATAACTCTTTACCTATTTTGTGAGACAGTTAGATGAAGCTGAATTCACTGAAGAGGAAAACTGTATTTTTCAAGTGTGTATAGTTTAAAAACCAAAATAGTGCAGTCTTTCAGAGTATCAATGTTTGCTGCCTTCAGAATCCCCATTTCAGGCAAGCAAAACATGTGGGTGCTTATATAGACAACTAGGTCTATCCCTTTTAGCAAAGAAAACATTGAAGACCTATTTGAAGAAAGCGTTTCCTAAATTGGGATGGCTTTCTGAACTGCGGTTTTGAACACATGCTTAAACACTTTGCTGAATGGAGTCCAGAATAAAGTAGAAGCAATAAATGCAGACTTCAAAGGAAAGCAGCCAAACAATTACAAATGTGAGACATTTTAAAATAAACAAAGAGAAATTATAAATTCACAACCAGAATTTTTGACTACCTGATATAGGTCTGAATGAGTGCTCTGGTGTCATATGAATGAGCAAAAAAGCCAGGGTTTGAAAGTTGTTTTGAAGTTAGATTTTGTCTTTTTCTTGAGCTTAGCTTTACACAGTAAGTCTCTTTAAGATGTCACAGTGTTTTTGTTTATGTTCCATTCAAATGTTAAGACATCTGTAAAAAAAGAAAGAAAATAGAAAAAACTCATGGTTACTATAAATTATTCAGCTGTTTTGGTGTATCTTCCATCAGTGCTGTTCTGCTCTGCATGACCCTATCCAAATGTTACTACAGGAAAGTGGCTCAATTCTGGTCAGATATGGTCAGCAGCATCTTTATTGTAGTTGAACTGCATATTGCTGAAAATGGTGTTAGTGTGACTATAGGAAAAAAATTCGTCCCTTAGTTATAATGCAATAGTTATCTGGCATTCAGTTTGTACTGCTACCTTTTTGGTTCCTCAGTAAGTAGGAAAAAAGTGACACTAACTCCTTGTATTAAAGTTCTAGATCGTGGCTTCAGTTACATTTGTGATGGCCCTTTGGGCCCAATGGGTTTGTGCTGATATAAGTCAAGGTAACATTTATTTATAAATCACTATTACATTCTTAATAAAACAGAATTTATATTGCAATTGGGAAAACTAACCATAAGAAAAACTACCATTAATGAAAAAAATGTATTTTTCTACCATTTTAAGCAAAGAATCAGATGAAAAAGTAGCAGTTTTCTGTTTGTTCTGAGCTTTTTTGGGAACGTTCCCTTCTGAACCTAGCTTTTGAATCAGCAAGCCACTAGAGTCTGATAGGATTTGTGTAACTGTTCATTTATGGCTTAAAAAATAAACTGTTGGCAAAGAAAGAACGTAAGGTAGCAGCACTGGAGCAAACCATCCAGATGTAGTTTTATCTTGACTTAACATTTTGTGGAGTGTTGCAGCTGTGTTTAATCCATCTTAAACTGGGCAACCCACTTGAGTTACCTTTCTGTTCATGACGCCCAGTTTGATGTTGACAAGTTTCCCCGTCATGTTAGCAAATAAACTGTGTTGCCAGCCAGACAGATTATCAAATAGAAGTTCAGTGTATTCTCTAAAGAGAACCACTGTATTATCTGCAGTCTGATCATCTGTGTGTCTTTTCTGCAGGATTCTTTGCAGTGGAACCACTGGAAAGAACTGGAAGAGAGTCGGGAAAGACAGTTCAAGATCCTTCAACATGGCTTCATGGCCAGAGAAACAGCTCAGAAAATGGCTGCCTATGAGGCAGCAAGAAGCGGAGCCACAGTCTGTATATTGCGCTCTGAAGTAAAATAAAATACATTTGGAACAAATTCAGGCCTGCTGGAAATCTCCCAGTGTGCCTATTTACTACAAGGTTGAATTTTAATCTCTATTTCACCTTTACAGTGTGATTAGAAAAAATTGGGTCATACAGGCACAATAGAATAAAAATGTGTTAATTTTTTTGTAATAGAATTTTATTTTTAGGCTACAATACATTTTTTTCTGTTAGAATCAAAAGCTTTGATCAAAAGTACCATTGGAGCTCCTACAGCAGAATGGCAAATATCTGGGTAAGAATATTGAGATCTGTATTTCTGTTATCATTATATACTATGCCATGATTTGCTATGCTCATCTTCCAAAAGAATAAAAATATGGGCAAAAACCAAGCAACGTTTGTTTACATATGCATCTTTTCAGAGGGCATGGTTAGCCCAAGTTCCTAACACGTCTTCTTACATGACAGTAACTGTGTGTAAGAGGATCACCAGTTTCAACACTGGTTTTAGAGGATGAGGGAAAAACTGTTTAGAAGGTTTAGATGATGTGACAGCCTCCAGGAGCCAGAGTGTAGATTCAGTGACCCAGACAGACCATCCCACTATTCACAGATGTGAATCTCTTCAGTCTTTAAACAGTGGAAGGAGAACATAACATTGTTTGATCTCTTTAGGGAGCTGATTCCAGAAAAAGTCAAAATTCTGTTACTCACCTAGAAGATAATTTGCCCTCTATGACAATTTCTATTCTGTGTAAAACAGCCTTTAAATCACAAGAGTTATTCTAGGCACAAAGCCAAGGAGGATATAAATCTGAATTAAAATCTGCACAGCAGTAAGACTATGTAATGTATTTCTATTTTAACTTGATGCCAGTTACTAAGTGTTTAATTATGGCTATTGCAAATATTTAAATTGAAGGAGACTGTCACTGACATTAGAGTCGGGCAGCTGCTTTTAATGCTCTCACAACGTTACATTTCTCACTTTTTACTGAAGGAAGTCTAATGGAATTCTTTTGTTGCCATCTAGCTGTGAAGATCACTTCCACAATCCACAAGCTGATAAAATGTGCTGGTTCTTTCATTCAAAGTAAATGCTACAGTAGTCCACGAAAGCAATGTAGGGCTTATGCTCTGTAGGAAGAGTTAAGGAACATAGGAGAGTGAAAACAAGGAATCATAGCAGGAGAACTACAAAGAGGGAACTACGACACTATGTCTAGTGGGGGATTGTAATAGCTTAAAACGACAAACCCTTGGTGGCAGGGAGTTTATCTTCCTTTGCGGTTGTGCAGCATTCTGTTGCATTGTATCCCAGAACAACAAAGCCAAGTGGTGACTAACACCTCGGTTTTCCAGAAGCTAGCAATTAACAGGGCTGACAGTCATGGTCTGGGATATTGCATAGCTCAATAGTTCCTCTTAAACTTTTTGATGTGTCTTGCATTTTGAGAATTAAAAAAAAAAAAAAATCATCATTAAGCAAATAGATAGGCAGGTGTATTTAGGTAGGTAATATGGAAATTTCAAAAACCCGTCATACTGCATGCTTCTTCCCCTGTGATGTTGGACCCAGTTTTCAAAATTCTTACTGAATTGCAATCAGGCTGATTCATAGCTATTTCCTTCTCTATATTTTCCCTGCTCTGAAATGAAAGGACTGAGGAATAGAGGAATCTCAATAATCCAGCTGTGGAATTTTTACCTTCAGAAGTCACAAATAGCCCTATTGCTACTTTGCAATGCATAGTCATCTGATGCATAAAGTCATCTTCAGAATCAATGCTTTGAGGAACGTAAAAGAATGTGAGTCTTTGGGGAAAAATATCAATGTATTCCTATATTGATATTTTTATATCAATATTGGCTATTGATTTTTCAGTGATGGTGGGTCTTGCAACAGAATACACAGAATAACATTAAAAATACCACATTCCTCCTGGCAAACGTGGATGACTCAATGTTGGAGGCAGCAGATCCTATCCAGAACCACTCTGCCCCAGCCACTAGAGCACCTTCTCTAGTATTCCTGTTCCAGCAATGTGGTACACAGAAACCTGAGATGATCCAATGCAGAGCCAGCAAAGGGCTGGTAGGACTTGCTAGCGTTGTATTACAAAAGCAGCTGTAATGCCATTAAAGCCAGGTGAGCTTTGAAGCAATACAGCTGCATTCGCACTGCTGCCTCAGCCACTGTCTGTGGCACAGACCATCCACAACCTGGTTAATCCACGCACAGATAATTGAGAGTCAGCAATGCCTCTACACTCATCACTCTTCACGGAAACACAGGTGGAAGAATAATTCATGATTCATTCATTTACACATTTGTTATGCTATTTGCAGCCAAGAAGACAAGGGTAAGCGAACAAGGCTGACTCTTAAATCATCTAACAAAACAGACTTAACAAAATCAGAGGTTTCACCTGTCTGATCTTAGTGACAGACTCATTAAGAAACCCTTTTAGTGCCAAAAGCTGCACATTCCAGAGGTCTCTTATTTCAGTGTAAACGGCCAGACCACAAAAGCCTTCACATGCAACTACAGCGTAAGGAGGTGTAACAAGGCCCAGGTTATCTGAGGAAGACTGAGGGGTTTCAGCCCTGTGATGAGCATCGGACACAGTTGCTGCTGGGTGGCACTTGGCTCCCTGTTCCAAATCAGCCCCGGTAAGGAGGCAAGGCACACACTCAGTGACTGCCTGGCCAGGTAATCTGACCTGCCCTAGAGAGCACAGATATTTTATTATTTAAATGAAACCAAAGAGACAGAGACAGTTATGTTGGAATGGCAAGCAAAAAAAATGCCTAGTACAAATCTCGAGTGCTGTTCACCCAGGGGAGGAGAAGGCAAGAAAGGTCACCAGGAAAAGCTGTGAGTTTATCTACAAACAGCCAAGCAGACGTTCACAGGGCAGCAAGATCCAGGAAAGGCCAGATGATCCTTGCATTAAGGCACAGCAGTTGGGAAAAACCTTTTTCTACGATGAGGTGAGGGCATCAAAACACCTCTGCAAGTGTTTATAACGAGTTAGAGGATCTGGACTAATTATGCCACCCCACCCCCCACGCCCACGCCCACCCCACCCCACCCCCGGTACAACAACAGCAACTGGTTCAGTCGCCCCTTTCAGGGTTCGTCAGGGCCGAACTAACCCTGGGACTGAGGACGAGTTTCCAAGGGGCAGCCACCACCCCTCAGGCACAGGGCGCCCCGCCATCAAGGAGCAGCAGGCCCCGCACAGCCCCGCGCAGGCCGAACGCCTGCTCCGCCCCCAGCCGGGCGCGAAACTACAATTCCCAGCATGCCCCGGGACCGGATAAGAGGCGGGGCCGCTCACCTCACCGCTTCCTAATTGACGTGCGCGGCGGCCACTCTGCGAGCCGCAGGATCGCGGTCCCCCCAATGGCGGGAGAGCGGAGGCAGGCGTTGCCCTACGCCGCTGCCGGGCCGGGCGTTGAGGGTGAGTGGTGCAGGCCGGGGGGGCTCTGTCGTGGGGGTGGGAGCGGCGCCCGGGAGCGGCACCGGCGCCCCCGGGCCCGCCATGCCTTGCTGAGGCGCTCGGGGCGGCGGGCGACAGGTGAGGGGAATGGAGGGGAGGCGGCGAAGGCAAGGCAGCCGCGCCCGGCCGCGGTGGGGGAGGGGCGGGCCGGGCCGGCGCTGAGGGGAGACGGGGCTTCTTCCGCCGGTGCGCGGAACTGGGCCCTGCGCGGCGGGGCCGGGCCGGTGCTGCCCGCTTCTCCGGGGCGGGGGCGGTGACCCGAGCCCCTTCGCGGAGCGGGGGCACGGCCCGGCCCGACGCTGTGGCGGCCCTGAGAGGCTCCCCCGCCAGCTGCCCCCGGCCTGCCCTCGCTCCGCCCGGGGTGCCGTGTGGCACGTCCCGCTTCCCCCCTCCCCCGGCCGTGTGTTATTTTTATTTTTTCATCTCCGCCGCTCTGGGGGGCTCCGGGGCCTGCGAGCGCCGCTGCCTGGCCCTCGGGGCCGGCTTCGGCCGCCCCTGCCCTCCCCACCGGGCGCGGCGTCTCCCCTCATCGCCGGGCGGCCGCCAGCTCTGAGGTCCGGGGGACAGCTGGGCCTGCGGCCGTTTTCTGCCCCGTATTCCCTCGAAAGCGAGAGTAGCCGGTCCTTGCAGACAGGCTGCTCAGCCTTTTGTAGTGCTCGCTGGGTCATAAACTGCATTTGCTGCAAGGGCCGTTCAGAGGGTGTCCTGAAGTGGCTGAGAGAGACGAGTGCTGCAGAAGAGACGATGGTGTTCCTCTCACATGGAAGAACAGGAGTGGCTCAGTGCATGCAGTAGATGAAGCTGTGTGAAGTTGTTAGTCTGTCCTCCCATTTTGTATGACAGCAGGAGTGGAGGGAATGCTTCTCTCCTATCTCAGCGTCCCCCTGCACCTCAATTACAGGACGTGAAAAGACTCAACTTGTTTTTCCTTTCTTCTGTATCTGATTTTGGGACTATTGAAAGTAATCTGTAGCCTCTCTCAGAGACAATTCTGCTCATAAAAGCAATGAGGAGCTTTTCTTCTGGCCAGTCTTCATCTTTTGTTGTTGTTTCTGAAATAGGACATCTGACCAACGAGAAAAGTTTTGGTGTGTTTTGTTAGCTTCCTTGTTTTGTTTTGGATTTGGTGGTGGTGGTGTTTTGTTGGTGGTTTGTTTGGGTTTTTTTTTTTGTTAGGCTGCTCATAAACATATGTCTTGTCTGTAGATGTAGCTGACTGCTTAGAGCAGGCAGGCTAGTAGATCTCTATGGTAGGCTGTTTATCTCTCATCTTTATAGTGCCTCTCACCAAGCTTTTGTAGTATGGGACTGCTTGACCTAATTTGGATAAAACATAAGACTCAGCTTCTGTTTTCACTGAAGTTGATGTAGTGCATCTGAAAAAATGAGAACATCTTTAAAGGTACTGGAAATACACATGATAGGAAAGTTTTGAAAGAGTAAAATGGCAGATTACTGTTCCCTGTGATAAAAAAATGTAAGACTAGCACCTGACCACAGAAATTTTTTTTATACATGCTGCATCTTCGATACTGTGTTTCCTGTTGTTAGGAGTGCCAAGAGAGGTCTTAAGAGTAGAAATGAGAAGCAAAGTCTTAAAGACATAGCATATCATGTTTTGACAAATACAGTGTATACTGTTTTTGTCACCTGTGCCTTGCACACACCAAACATTTAGACTGATGTTATTGGTTTCTTCAAGTAGTTACTTTAGTGTATTTGTAATGTTTAGGATGATTATGAAGTACATTCTTGTTTGTGTTAGTGAGACATGGTAAAAATGTCTACTTCTTGCTTAAGCTAATTTGCCTCAATTCATGCTAGGCATGTGGGAGACCTAGACGTTGTTTTCAGAGTGGTGTAAGAAAAGTTTTCACTTTATGTTGTCCAGATAATCCATTTTTTTTGAATTGTAGTTCAAACATGTTAAATTAGGTCAACTTGAACTCAGTGAAAATGTTAACTTTTTTATAGAGGAAAAAATTTAACAGGAGACTTAAATGATGAATATGGGAATCAATATTCTTTTACTCCTACTGTAAACATTCTTAATTTAAATGGTTTTACCTTTATTTTTCTCAAGTATCTACCTGTACAGAGAAAGGTTGGTGGATATAGTCCTTAAAATGCTAGTGAGTTAGCTAGAATAAACCTTGAACTTTGTTGTTATGAGGACAACACTACGTAAGCCCTTGGGAGAGCTAAATGACAGGAACAATAACTGCATGTGCAGAGCTCTGTGTATGAGAGGAAGGGGGAGTGGCTTTTTCTGGTACTGTATAAGCCTGCAGTGATGCAATAAAAAGTCTGTAAAAGTTAAAAGTATTTATTGGTTTGCTAAGTTGATCTGCTAAGTTTTCACATTAAAAAAAGTCTTTACTTTTTTAAAAAAATCTTAATTCTAGAATTTTGCATTGATGTCTGAATGCATGTTGCTACAAGTGTAATAGATGAGCTTGCTAACAGCTTCAGCTGGAGTTATTTGATGCTTATGGGTTGAGGGGGGGAGGTTGATGCAGTAACTCTATTTGTATTATCCAGTCTTGGGAGTCTTGGTGCTGGGTTTCATAGTGACTGCTGGAGGAGGGGCATATAGACCTTATCATTTAATTTGGGCTATTCAGTCCTGTGTAACAAATCATATTATTACATTGAGTGGTCCTGAGGTTTTGAAAATCTTTAAGGAATTCTTATTGATGAGTATGTCTCTAAATGTGCAAAACTTGGAACTGTTTTGTTTACCTCTGTTCTTGTGCACTACTGACTTGATCTGTGGTATATTCAAGAAAGTAAGCTTTGCTTTATTTTTGCTACCCATTCTTACAGTTTGGGTAATTAACTTTCAGTGAAGTTTCCCGAGTAAGCCAATAACATGTGGAAATCTATAGCGCCACAGAAGAGGTTTGTTCTTACAAGACAAAAATGTTTCTGGATCCTGAGACTCCTTCCATAGTCTTAATAAATTCCAGCAGTCTGATTTTCTTTACAAACATGACTCTCCTCAGATGGGTTGTGTTGATACTGATGAACCTGCCTATGATGTTTTATTTTAAGGTGGTTTTATAGTGATGAGCTTCCCTATGGGTATCCAGTCTCAACTTTCTTCTTCAGAAGAAGCTTCTGAAGAGGTTAAGATTTGAGCCATTAGCACCTAGAACATTTGTGCCTTATGTGTACTCTCTGTATTAAGTATAAAGAAAGCCTACTGCCGATGTAAGATTCTGAAAATTAAACCATCTAAATAGCAATGATGCTCTCTGTCAGTTCAAGAAGTGGCTCTGTCCTCTGCTGCCTTTGAGGTCTGATATTAGATCCTCTGAGACATGTTGTAGTAATCCTATAAATAATCTGTTCCTTGGTATCTTGGTAAAGAAGTGTGTGAATATTTAACATGGATAAGGTGGTCTTAGCATAACAGGTCTTCGATTGTGTATTGCTTTGGTTTTCTTTTCACCATAATTTTCAAATTTAAGTCTGTTTGGTTTTTGTTTGTTTGGAGGGGGTTTTGGGGGTGTTTTTCTGCTGTGATACCTCTTCTTTGGCACTTAAGCCACTTGTGGCCAAAGAGAATGTGTGCAACATTTTATGTTTGGAGTCATCCCAGGTGCTTGCTCCCCCCATATTTTTAACCCTTTCTAAAGATACTTTGTCAACATACCATTGCACTGGGTTGTATTCAGTGTTCAATCCAAAAAGCACCAGGTCTTGTGCTACCTTCTGGGTGTTTTACATCCAAAACCGTGCTGTCTAGCGAATACATCAGACTGGGTTTTTGCTGTCTTTCAGCAGTGCAGATACATCAGTGTATCAGATTGCTCTAAAAGGTTCTATTTAAAAACAATTCTAACAACTTGTAATTTAAAATAAGCTTATATGAAGTTCATTTCTTTATGATCCTCAGATGTGTGTACCAACTAACATTTCGTAGCTTTTTAATGTCCAAGTATTTTTTCCAATTCCATATCTGAGGAGAATAAAGGAAAATGTCTCTTGGCTTTCTTGATGAAATAAACTTATAAAGAATCTAATGGCATAACTTCTTAATATACCTCATGTGTTGCTCAGTCTTGTTCATCGTCCTGCTGTGTGCAGAAAACTGCTTTGCCTAAGTTATTTTCCGCTTCACTTATAGCTGTTAGATGAAGATGGTAGCTTGTCTTTGAGCAACTAGTTTGAAAGACCAGATGTGCTAGGTTTAGGGATGATTCTCTCCCTTGCCCCCATCCCTCATCCCTTGTGCTGTGTGTCCTCCTTGCTTCACCTCTCTCTTCCCCTTGTCTTCAAAAAGCTCCAAACCTATGAATAACAATCATATGGAGTGAGGAACTCCTATAGCACCTAGAAAATGTGCTCACAGAACAGTCTCTCTGGTTTGTTTTGTGTAAGTGTGGAATTAGGCATGGTCTTGTTTTAAAAGTTCTTGTTCCCTATTTCAAAAATTCAGTGAAGTGAGTAAAATAGGATCTTCACAAGAATGTTGGTAAGGCTGGCAGAAAAGCTTTCTTCCTTAACAGGTGAAATGAAATCTAAACCTTAAGGACAGTGGGGTGAAGTGTGCAAAGAGAACTCACATTACCTGGACACAGAATGTTATGAAAACAGTTGCCTAGGCAAGTCCTGCACTGAGGATGTAGGAGACTGAAAGTCAGTTCCCAGCTTTCTCTGATAGCAAACTCTGAGCCTTAGTCTTCAACATCCCAGGTGAGAATGTAAGGCTATTGCTCACATTTGCGAGAAAAACTCATGAAAAACTATTCGTGTAAGTTTTTTTAGATTTTTAAAAAAATCTTTAAAAATCTTAAAACTATCAAAACTGATTAGATTCATATTGGGAGAGGGAGTTATGCATAACCCTTCTGAAAATTTCATCTACTGTGACCACAATCTGCCTGTGGGCTCACTGATCGTTAAGTCTGGCATATAGCAAGTGGTCCAAGTTAAAAAAAAAAAAAAAAAAAAAAAAAAAGGCAAGTTGACTTTCATTTTAGATTTTGCAATCCAGTACCAATTTTAAAATGAAAAAAAGGGAGAAAATTGAGTGGCCTGTTGTGTTGCTTAAAACTGTGCATAAATGTATCTTTGCACTTGAAGATCTGTGATTGAAGAAATGTAGAGAAAGTGTAAGAGGAAAAAAAATCAGTCGGGCTTCCTTTAACTCAAGGTTATGATTGACTACCAGTGCCATTCCATCCCACTGCATGGTCTCAGTGTTTCTTAATCTGAGAATAGGTTAATAGCATGTGTGCTGGTCTTTGCAGCATAGATCAAGGTCAGTATTGGGAATACAGTTCTCCAGTTCTTGTTTAACATAATTGTGTTTTTCCTGGTCCCTCCACTGTCTCCTCCCGCCAGCTCCTCCTTGTGTGTTGGACACGTGATAAGTATACCATGAGCAAGCTTTAAGATGTGAACTTCAGTACCATGTCAGCTACTCATAACCACCTTTATGCTTTTCACCTCTTCCCATTCAGCAGTTCGCTGGTGGGTAGGGGCATGCACACCTACAGTTACCACAGAGTAGCTACTGTAAACTCATATTCTCTTGCAGATCTGCGAGTATTTCTAAACTGTAATTTTTCTGCTCTACTTGCTTTAGATTCCTCTCAAGGTGTTCAGCTCCCACCTGTTGGAATCTGGAGATGGGTTGGAGAAGACAACTGCTTGTCTGGAACTTTTTGTTCTCTAACGATGGCTGCTTATGACACAATTCCCAGTGATTCCTGCACAAACAAACATTGCCTTGAGAGCGAATCAGTTGCTTTTCAGTTAAACTTAACTGGGATTCCTTAGTATTTTTCTCGTTTGCTAACAAACTAGCTTTATTCTGGTGTTTAGTTTAGGAAATGGATAAGAATGACTGAGGCTTCGGGCTGTACGTGTCTGAGGGTCAAACACCAGACTCTGGGACTTCCCCTCTAGCTTTGGGCAGGAACTGGCGACTCAGGAATGGGAATCTTAGAGAGGGGGGTATTTAAGAGGACAAGCGTTACAGATAGGTAATCTTCTCTCTTCTTTTCTTACAGGTTTGGAAGAACCTCGTTCTCAGACCCTGAGAAGTCCGGACTTTCTAACAGTGTGCTACCTAAAGGAATATAAGGAGTTGATACTTGTAGTTTCCTTGCAGTTAGTTTTTTGGTATTTGTATCTCTCTTTCTGTAGTTTTAGATCAAGAAACACCATGAGCGCAGTAAGTACTGTACTACTCAATGCAAACCTGATTCTTAAAACATGTTTTCTGTGGTACTTCTATAAATGTTTTTAAGAGTTTGTAGTAAATGCACTGGAACAGAAGCATATGAAAACTTCACGTTCTGTGATACTTAAGATTTTTAGTCTCTCTAGGTGCTAGCAATAGTTCAGAAATGCTTACAATGTGAGCAAGAACCCTGTGTCGGACTGATTCCAATGGTTGCCTGGAAGCTAGCATCTGATATAATTGAGAACTAGTCTTCTCATTTGCAAACCATCACGAGATGGTTTTGGGGTTTTTTTTGTGACCTAACTGGTAAGAGATCTGGGGTGATGTCTTTTCCTTGATGTGATGTGCTCAGGTAGGAATGACCCATACCACCACTCGATGCATACTACAGCCTTTCCGGGGAGTGTTTTGAGTTTCCTTGTGTGCTTTCGTTGGTGCTGCAAAGATGAGGGCCACGATAATATTGCTCCTAAAGAAAATGCTAAGGCTTTGTTCCCTCTTAGACTCAACGAAAGCGCCGTGGAGGAGCAGTTAATTCTAGGCAAGCTCGGAAGCGAAACCGCTTGATGGCTTCTACTGCAGAAATGGCTTCAGAAGCAGAGCCAATAGAACTTGAAGAAAGTGGTAAGCTTTCTTTTTTAAAGAGTGAGAAAATCAACTGCTTCTGGAGGGTTGGGATCCCACTTAATGTGTGGTTTTGCCAGTTTCTAGGCCCTTAACTGGGGAGGAAGGGAAACCTTTTAAAAAGCATCTAGTACGGCATCTATAACCAGCAAGCCTCCTGACAACTGTTTGAGTTTGTTACCGAGATGTGATACATTCACAACTCGAGATAGGTTTGTGGTGTAAGGAAGGTACTCGCATGCTACTGAAACATCTGAACGCCTAGTCTGATGAGCTGGGAGTCACTGCAGCTGCCACTGCAGATGGTGGCAAACTAAGTTTGGGAACTCCCAGGTTTTGAGAAGATAATTAAAAGTTTGTCAGTAGTTGTGCCCCGTCCCTCAAAGGAGAGGCAGTACTTGGTCAGTAGGTTTTCACAAAAAGTATCAGAATTTAAAAAGCCTCCTTGATCTCCTAAATAGATACTTAAATTGCCTTCTGAAGTGCTAGGAAAGATTGAAAGTAACTATTGGTCTCCAGGTAATTAGATGGCTTTTTCAGTTTTTGCTGTGCATTTGACTATGAAAGGTTGGACGAGGCATGAGACAGGAACATTTACAGCATGGCACTGTAAAATCAGTGTATCCCGTATGATTCATGTTTTATTCTGTGGGATAAACGTTCTCCTATGTTAGATGAATAATCTGTTGCTGTGTACCTCCCGCAAGCTGTTGTCATACAACAGAACTGCATGAGGAGCTCAGCCGCTGTTCCTCTTGCACTGCAGCTTGCAGAAGGCAGTGGTGGTAATGCACTATGTGGACTCTTGAGGGCAAAGCTTGAGTGAAATGTTGGATCCGTTCCTGAAGAGAAGAGGGATAGGGCAAGGTTGAATCGTGCCTCAGCCTGTTACATAGCGGCAGGCAATTCTATTCCTCTGCGATCTCTGATCTTGATTCTAACATTGTGTTTTTAAGCCGGTGAAGAAGTAGTAGATCTCACATGTGAACCTTCTGATCCTGTAGTCGTTGATCTAACTCACAATGATTCTGTTGTGGTAAGTAGCGAATGGCACACTTACTTACCTAAAATCTTGTAGTCAAGTTAGTTTTCTGTTGTGCTCCCTGATAGAATCTGGCTTTCAGGAGAAGTTTTAAGTTTGAAGTTGACTTGTCGGCGCATGAAAGCCACACGTCACAGGTCAACGCAGAAGCTGCTCTGGAGGTGCGCTTGCAGATAGTGAGAGGGCAATGTAAAATGGCTTGTTGCTCCGGAACTGGGGGAGGATATTTACCAGTGATGGGTAATGTAACTTAAGGAGATGCAATTTCAAGTGGAAGCTATTCTAGATATATCAGAGATATAGGGCAATGAGTTAAATAAAAAGCGAAGGAGGTACCAGTTTGTCTTTGACTTCACAAATAGGAAGTGTTTAGCTGCAACGTCGGTTTCAGGTACTCCTGTCACAGAGATGCCAAGCGCAACTGAAGCTGACCGTGCTACAAACTAGTTCGGTTTATTACTCCAAGAAGTCCTAAAAAATCCACTTTTTTTTACTGCCATTTTTAAAGCTAGAATAGTGTCCGGTCCGGTCCACAGGGTAGTGTATAACCTGAGTTTTGGGATGCCACTGCTGCCGTGCAAACCAGAAACAAGCCGCAGGAACAGCATGGGGCTATCTCCTGCTGGGATTGTTCCTGAGCCTTTGCAAAGGAAAGGCCTCAAACTTCACAACGTCATCTGCATTGCCCCAGCTCTGGTTCCACCAAAGACAACAGCAGGGTTGGGTTTGGGGTTTTTTTTCTTCAGCAGCTGTTATTCTACTATGAAGTGTTTATGGATGTCGCACCTGAATTTGCCTGTTTTGGGGAGAAAGAGGGAAAGAATCTCCTCCAGCCTAAGGCAAGTTAGGGTCCTGAAAGTGGGGAGCAGGAGGAGGGTGTTCAGGTGGTTCATAAACTGCCTCTGTTTCTGTCCCTTTGCAGCAGCGTGAGCAGAACCAGAAGCAACCACTTCCTTATTTTCAGAGCAGCAGCTAATTTGCTACTACTGTTAACATTCTTAATCAAAATGAGAGAGTGATATCCTACCATTCTTAGCTTGTTTTGTCGTAACTGCTTAGCTTATTTGGTGTTTGTATGTAACGCTAGGGGTGCACACCAAAGTCTAATTGTATTTTCTTTTCTCTCCCTTCCCATCTATACTGATGCAAGATTGTTGAAGGTGAGTTGATGTTTTACAATTGGTAATGGAATTGTCCTAAACTCAATTTTTTTTCTTTTTGTCTTTTTCCAACGAACCTGAGCAGCATGGATTGAAACTGCATTTGCCAAAAGGCAAAGGACAGTGCTAAAGTATCTGGCCACTGTCTTAGAGAACGGATCCAGCCTGTGTTTGATAGTCGCTATTAGAGCTTGTAGAAAGTATCTGAAATAAAATGCATCAGAGCTGCTCAAAATATGTTTTCTTATTTTCCAAATACAGAAGTTCTGTAAGCCCAAAGTTGATAATAATTCTAATTAGCACTGGAATATCTGCTTTCAATAAGAAAATGTCAAAAGGCTTTTTTAGCCTGTATTTCAGTGAAGAAACTAAAGAAGAAAGTTATTTGTGGTCATAGTATTCACTACGTTATGTAGTCTAACATTCCTCAAATCTAGTACTGAGGAGTATTAACAAGTGTGGGGGTTTTTCTATTTTAGGTGTTATAATAGTTACAGGTATAAAGAAGTTAATCCTTTACACCTTTCACACCTTGTTCTGATTATAATAGCTGAGATGTGTTAGTATGTTGTTAGCTGCTTACTTAGAATGTAATCTATTCTGTGCTCTGAATGAAGCCAGAGGAAGTAAAAAATACTTGCAATAAAAGTTGTAGCTGAATACTTTACGCAGGAAGGTACTTTAATTTTGTGGCTATTTATGTAATTTTAATTGATTAGTGCTTGATTATTGTTACTTGTACACTGGAGTTAGAGATTATTGCATGCGGTTTCTAATTGTTAAAAAGCAAATAGCAGTTCTTTAACCTTTGGATGTTACAGACCAGGCAATTAAATTTTTTTAATCTCCTTTTATCTTGGGCAATCTAACTCCATTTTCAAGTTACCTTAACACAGGAGGAAGACAATGAAAATTTCTAAGGAGACAGTGCTTAAAGTATTTTTATAATTTCCTAGTACTGTTCTTAAAAAGACTCATTTTATAGAAACTGCCTTTGAGTTAGAGGTTTGGTTTAATGCAGACAAAGAGTGGTACGGTTTAGCATCATACCTGGATAGAGCAGTGAGGAACCACAGCAGCTCCATAATTTAAATTTTTTAGATTTAAGCATCTCTTCCATCACTTCTGAAACTTTCTGAACAAAGCACCCTGTGTTTTACCAGGCCTTTTGTTGTGTATGTGCTACCTTGCTATGCTACTTGGAAGCTTAACTTCAGTCCTCTCTCTCTCTCATATCACACAGCAATTCTTGCAATTCCTCAACATAGTATCGTAGCATTCTCTGTTAGTAAGAATCAGGAGAGCTGGCTTCCCTTTATAGGGAAGATGTATTCACAGGTAGTGTAACTATATGAAACTTAGGACACCGAGAATCTTTAAGATCATGTTTTAGCTGTTTGTACGGTGAATAGAGCAAATATTTTGTGTCAATATGTAGCAGAATATTCACAATGTCTGGAAGTGTTCAGCCTTAATATTTAGGAAACTAGTTTGTTTAAGATTGCTGTTAACCCAGCTGAATATGGTCCATTTAAAATATGAACTGTACAGACTATTTATAATCATACATTTCAAGGATAGTTCCAGGGATATAAATATAATATATCTAACTTACCAAAATTAAATTACAGAGAATCAACGACAAAGGAGAAATCTTAGACTAAGAAGCCAGCGACAGTCAGACAGCTGTGTACTGAGTAGTGATGATGAAGATGAAACAAGAGATAATGATGTGTATGTGACAGATAAAGTGTCTCGAGAATTGGGACCACTGGAAGATGAAACTGCAAGCTCAAAGTATGTATGCCTTATGACCTACCAAACATTGAATTTTGCTTTTCTTATACATACAGGGACTAAGTTACATTGCTATAGCCTGGCTTATCTTTGAAGTCTTAACTTATTCTAGTTAGTACCCTCTTTCAATGAGTACAACATCACATTTCGCACAATGACCAAATGATACCGTTTGCACTTCAGGACAAAAAGCCAGCCCAAGACAGATGTACAACTTAAAGATGAGTGTGGGGGTATGGCAAGGAAGGAGGATTAATCACAGGCCATAGCTCATAATGTAGTGCATTTACTTTTCATGCAAAGCTCCAGTAGTGATGTTCGATATGGAAATATTTTCATTGTTGTCAATGAGTCTTGGTATCACGAGACCGGCAGGCAGCAGCCTGGCAAATTCCAGTAAAAACTATTATTCATTCACTGCTTTTTTACACACTGTGCCAGTTAACTGCCTCTTTCTCTCAGAGCAGTAACCGTTCTTCCCAAGGTATACTTGCAAGGCAATTGTGGAGGTAATACTGTTGTGGCCAGTTTTTCTTCTGTCCCACGTATGTCATGGAGCTCTAATACATTTGCATGTGAGATGGCGATCTCGCTGTTCGGGTCAGGTGCCTGCACAGTAAAGACCCCATTCTGCAGAAAAACAGTAAACTCCTGCTGTAGCAGCACTCCATTATGTCAAGAAAGATGCAATGTATTAGACTAATTAAATGAAATCAGGTGTCCATGTGACTAGGGAAGATGAAGAACATGAGAATTGTGGTATAAACGTTTTTTAAAGTGTTTGGGAGGAAAAAATACAGGTTTTAATAAAGCTGGTGTGCTTTGAGCCTTTTAGATTACTGGAAGGCAATGTAGGAGAGAACTTGGGTATGAAAATTTTGGGTGTCAGCTCTTAAATATGCCACCTAAAGGGCTTACTATTCTAGAACGTAGTGCATTGCCAATGGATTTGTAGATTTTAAAATTATGGTTGTTAAGTATGTAGGTGAATAAATCACACTAGTTAATATAAAAAATTAATGTTTTGTTCCTTCAATCTCAAGCTTCTCTGTTGAAGCATGTGCCTTCCTGCTCTGCCTAGGTAAGGCTGAAACAACTCAGTGCTGCAGCATTTAACACTGACAAAAAGGTACTGATGCTGGAGATTGCCACAGAGCCGTGTACAGTGTTACTCTGTAGTGTTAGACTACTCTTACTTCTATGAAGGTTATCATCAATTGTAATTAATTACTGAGTTGGTGGTATAGCTGCTGCATAAAGATTTTGAGTAGTAAAAATGGGAGATTTAATACAGTTAAGTTATGTATGTGAAACTAGCGGTAGAAGTTAGGAGTGCTCACAGCTTGAATTTAAGATTACAGGATAAAGGATACCTCATGCTTTCTATTCCTGTTTAATTAGTAAGTTACAAACTGTTGCTTAGCATGGGCAGTGACATAATAAAGCCCAGTGTTTATGGTAAAGACTTATGAAAGAAGCTTACTGTGATCATTTAAAATAGACATCAATTTGTAAATAAAAGTGGCAGGAAGCTTTTTCTCTTTCTGAGAGAGAATATTATTCAGCACTTATGGTATGGCATGTTCCTTACGCAGAATAGCTTGGTAACAGCCACCGAGTCGGTCTTTCCTTCTCTGAACTAGAAACTTATTTTTGAATATTTCCTCATGTTAGTGTGTTCCTGCCATACATTTTCTAAGGAAGGAGTTCTTGGAATGAATATGTTACTGGGCTGGGATGTTGCTAAATTAGAATAGGGGATGTTTTCATTTCTGACAACCTCTTTCACTTCTCGAAGGAATAGTTTCCAAAGGACAGCTAGAGGCTTTTGTTACAAAACTCTTGTTTACGACCTGTTGAAGATTAATACTGCCATAGGTATACTGCACAGTGCTATAGACTGCTGTTCCTTCTAATACTAGAGCAGGGCGACTAACTGCGTCTTCCCCCTAATGAAAACCAGGACGCTGTTCCCTTTAGGTAAGGGAGGCCCTAACTACTTATCGAATGCAACAAGGGGAGAGAGTTAAAGCTACGCAGGAATCTTGAGGTGAAATGCGTCGTGGCTAGCCTGTGCAGTCGGGTGATTACATGACGTTGTAGGTATCGGTAACCCTCAATGCACGGTGGAATTAATGGATGCGTGTTCTTTCTGGTTTTGTTCTCTCTCCCACAAGGCCGTCTGGTACCGTTAGCTGTCCGATTTGCATGGATGGCTACTCAGAGGTAAGGATCCGCATGTTGTCATCTCTTCTTTTTTTGTCGGAGGGAGAACGGGGCAGAGGGTGAGCTGCGCAACTCCGTTGGGTTATGGGGGACGCTACAGACAGCTGGCTTGAAGTACAGGCCTTGGATTTCAGGCGAAACTAGCTTGTCACTCAGAGTCCTTTCTCAGTGGTGGACGCAGAGGGAGAAACACTTTCCAAGATGGCGCTGAAAGATCTTGGGGTTCCTTATTACTAAAGTAGTAGCGTACCGATTACGGATACTGCAAGTCCTGTTTGCCTGGTGCCAGGAGACCAGCCAAGCTGAATTCTTTACTCCAAATACCTGTTGTGGTTTCTTTTCTTCCAGATTGTGCAAAGCGGACGCCTGATTGTGTCGACCAAATGCGGCCATGTCTTCTGCAGTCAGTGCCTCCGTGATTCCCTTAGGAATGCCAACTCTTGCCCAACCTGCAGGAAGAAACTCACTCACAGACAGTATCATCCCATTTATATATGAGTACTTCTATTTCTCAGGACAGACTCAACTGGATGGTTTGGGCAATGTCGTGTTTTCAGTGCTCTGAAGATTTAAAGAGCAGCAGGTTGTGCACACATCCAAATAAAACTGATTTTTTTGGAGAATAACTTGTACGTATATAGACAGCTTTTTTATGGTCCAAGCTGCTTCTTGTCATGTCCCTGGTTGTAATGTTAAGTTTATGACTGTCTCTAAAGTAGACCAGCAGCCTATATCAGAAAGGAAGCAGCTAATCCATTTCCTTCTACTTTTTTAATGCTTAACTAAGAGGGGTCTGAATATTTTGTTACTTCTTACTCTTTAAATTATTCCCACCGTCGCATACAGATACGGAGTAGTTACCTTTGAAAATACAGATGAGCGATTTGCCATTCCATTACACTTCTGTTTTTATCCTACAAGAAGCTCATGACTATATTGCTTTCTGCTATGCCATCTTTGCCCAAGTAGAGTAAGTTCTGTAATGACGGATCGTTTTATCATAAATCACTATTAAATTGACAGCCAAGGTCATGCAATAAAATAACCTGCTGTTAACCAGCAATCAGGTGTTTTAAGCAGAAGGCTTGAACATGTAGATGTCTTTATGGCCTCCGTGAGATCTAAAGTACGTAGACAAATTGCAACATGTACAATGTGAAAATACTTCTTTGAATGTTTTAACTGCCAAGAATTCCTGTGTTTGAATCACAACACTGAATTTATTTTCTAACGTGGTGAGATGGTCTCTTGGGTTTACTACTGTTCTGTAGCGCGCTCTCCTGATAACTAAGGAGGATATAGTCTTCTCTAGGCTGCTAGTGATGAATAAGAAGCAAATTGTACACTGTCCTCTTGTCAGCTGAATACCAAACTACCTACAGGTCTTCTTACTGTATCAAGTGTCCCCAGCGTGATGCTTAAAGTTCAGTGCATTCACTTCGCTCTTCTCTTCAGTTGTTATACCGACACCTGACTCGTTTTAACCTGGTGCGTAGGATTAAAAATTAAATCATTGTATTGCCATGGATTTAGGAAGTGGAGGCTTTAAAAGATGTTTTGGTAGCCATCTTGGCTTGGCAGCTTTTTGAGAGGGAAGTCTAATCTCCCTTTGCCCTGAGGGTTGTCCAGCTTTCTTTAAATGTGCATTTTTAAAAAAGAAGAGAAGCCAGACACACGTGCTAGGAGAGAGCATTCCTCTATTTAAGCAAGGCAGGAATACACAGGTTTATGCACTGTTATCCAGTCACTTTTTTTTTCCCCAGGACTAAGTTATAAATGACTGCTTTAAACGTGTTACAGCTAAAATCTGCAAGCTGATGTGGAATCCCAGATGAGCTGATACAAACAGGATTATAGTAATGAGATGTAGATGAGATGATTAAAACCAGTATTTTAGGATCCACATCTGCAGTAGCCGCATCTATGAAAAAGTCCAAAATTAACCTGGGACACCTTTTGGCAGTTGGTTGATTATGAAAACCGTTCGAAGCACCATTCTGTGCTCTGGTGCAGCACAATTGTGGGGGGTGTTTAGTCAACATTGATAGCTGAGGTGTCTTTGCTAACCTGTCCTAGGGATCTGTAGGAAGCCTTTAATTAAAGCAGCTCTTCTAATTGGCTGTCTCAAGTTCAGTAGTGAAGATTGCAACCCAAAAGTAAAGGTGGTTTTGGGTTTTTTTTTTATTAGAATGTTTAGGGATGTTTCTGGATGTAGTAATACAGACAGAGTTTAGTTCCATAAAAGCTGTCCTGAGAAATGCAATACCTTCCCCACCCTGGTTTGGACTAGCTTTGGTTCAGCGCTGTCATCAGGAATGTGCAGGTTCTGCATTGTGGCAATATGGTACCTGCTAAAAAGTTACACACGTTTAGTTACTGTGTGCTCCCGTGGCTAATACAAACTACAAGCAAGGACTGCAGCAGTCTTAGGGTAGTGCGGTGACGACGACGGCTGGCATGTGTGTCCCAAAAAGCAGATCATCAATGAAACAATTCTATAGATTGCTTAAAGCATTAATTGTGTGAAGAGCAGCAGCCCCACGTTAAAACTGTCAAGATACTTCAGGCCCACAGAAACAGCTTTCTCCCAGGAGCTTAGCAAAGAAAAAAAAAATTATGGCCAGTTTTCCTTGGATGGCTACTGTACGAGAGGGACGGTAAGAAGAGGATTTAAGGGATTACCTCTGGGGATGAGGGTGAGTCACGTATCCGTGCATCTTTCACAGTGTACTAGCCATAGCCTAAAACGACTTTGCACAACTCCTTCCATGTAAATATCACTTTATAGTTTGTGTCTCAATAAATAGATCTAATTGGAATTTAGATATCGCAAACTATAAAATATTTAACAAAAAAGTTTTTAGCTTTTGTGTACCCTGTGAAGTGCCACAAATTTTGTGCATCTCAAAATGAATTTTAAGTCTCAGTACATGGAAAAATACTAAATTGCATTACATGCTTTTTTTAGGGGGGAAAAAAAAAAAGAAACCCCAATATATTTGAGTTCCAGTGATGTTTCACATTGGCAAGAACTGATAGATAATATAAAGTTTTTTCCATTCTGTAAATGTATGTCTTGTTGTATATAGTTCAATTTTTCCTGTATTTAATTGTATTCATGTCTGTCTGTCCCATCTATGTTGGACTCTGCTGGTAGGCAAACAGTTCTTTTAACTGGTGGAAATAAAACTATCGATTTGATCAATCATCGGAAGCGCTCGTTCTTTTAATCACACTGTATTAATTGATTGGGGGGGAAAAAAGTCCTAAATCCCCAAACCTTGTAGTTCTTTGGCCAGTGCGTGTTGCACGGGGAAAAGGAGAAAGGTGCTGCGTGGGATGGGAGCCATGACGGGATGCCAGGGTGCAGGCCTGCTCGAGAGCCCGGGAGCCGGCGACAGAGAGGGCTCACTGAAAAGCACGGCAGGGGCTTGGGGTATCTCCCGGCTGTTAAGTTGCCGACGAAGCTCACGTTGCCTGGTGCGTGCTCGCGTCATGTACCAAGCGCCATGCTGGAGAGAGGGCGAGGAGGAATGCTGAGGAGGGGACCGGGCACGTAGTGGTTTGAAATCCACTACAAAGCTTGTTTTATTTCTTCTCCAAACAAACTAAATAGAACTTCAGGGCAACAGCATCTTTTCTTGTCCCTCTTGCTTGCCTTTCGTACTCATTTTTTATGAAGTTTCTCCACATTAAGGAGAAGGGGAAAAAAAAAGTGTCTCTTCAGGCTGGCCATGTATGTATGTATGTATGAGCAATTTATAGAGCATGTCCACCAGGATCGTTTCCCTATGCAAATGCACTACATCTGAGGTCTACTTGAAATCTTATTTATTCAGTTGGTCTTAGAACAAGTGTTTTATGAGGGACCTGAACAGTGTGAGTAGATGTATTCTTCTGAATTATGTTGCTGCTAATAACGCTCATGAAGTGTGTAAGGTTTCTGTTGATCCTTGTTTACAGCAGACTGATGCCTTTCTGCACCTTCTGGTTGCGTCGTTGTTCTTCCCTACCCTCTCTGCCCTAGTTCTGGCTATGCTGGGAAACAGTTTTACTTTCTGGAAAGAAAAAGGCTACCTGTTTTGCAGTATTTCAAACTGAGTGTGCAAAGAGAACTCACATTACCTGGACACGGAATGTTATGGAAGTGGTTGCCTAGGCGAGTCCTGCACTGAGGATGCGGAGGCTGAAAGTCAGTTCCTGGCTGTCTCTGGTAGGAAGCAAACTCTGAGCCTCAGTCTTCGAAGTCCTAGGTGAGAACATTAGGTGATTTGCTCACATTTGCGAGAAAACCTCTTGAGTAACTATACATGTAAGTGTAGATGATTTTTTGAAAACATTTCCTGTCATGTGTAGCAGAAATCTTAAAACTATCCAAACTGGTAAGGTTCATGTTGGGGGAGGGGTTTATGTGTTGAGTCTGACACATAACAAGTAGTCTAAGTTAAAAAAAAAAAAAGATGTTGACTTAAATTTTAGAATAGAATATTTTCAGTTGGAAGGGACCTACAGTGATCACCTGGTCCAACTGCCTGACCGCTTCAGGGTTGACCAAGTTAAAGCATGTTGCTAGGGGCATTGTCCAAATGCCTCGTAAACACGGACAGGCTTGGGGCATCGACCACCTCTCTGGGAAGCCTGTTCCAGTGTTTGACCACCCTCTCGCTAAAGAAATGCTTCCTAACGTCCAGGCTAAACCTCCCCTGGCGCAGCTTTGGACCATTCCCACGTGTCCTGTCACTGGATACCAGGGAGAAGAGCTCAGCACCTCCCTCTCCACCTCCTCAGGAAGCTGTGCAGAGCAATGAGGCCGCCCCTCAGCCTCCTTTTCTAGACAAACCCAAAGTCCTTAGCCGCTCCTCACAGGACGTGCCTTCCAGCCCTTTCAGCGGCTTTGTTGCCCTCCTCTGGACGCATTCAAGGACCTACACATCCTCCTGAAATTGTGGGGCCCAGAACTGC
The DNA here is from genome assembly GCF_018139145.2 of Gymnogyps californianus. NCBI lineage: Eukaryota > Metazoa > Chordata > Aves > Accipitriformes > Cathartidae > Gymnogyps > Gymnogyps californianus. Next base: position 10,073,251 of record NC_059474.1, read on the forward strand.
ACACAGTACTCGAGGTGAGGCTGCACCAACGCTGAATACAGCGGGACAATCTCCTCTTTTGAGCGGCTGGTTATGCCGTGTTTGATGCACCCCGGGATGCGGTTTGCCCTCTCGGCTGCCAGGGCCCGCTGCTGACTCGCATTGAGCCTGCTGTCCCCCAGCACCCCCAGATCCCTTTCTGCAGGGCTGCTCTCCAGCCACTCAGCTCCCCATTTATGCTTGTGCCTGGCGTTACTCCATCCTAGGCGCAGAATCCGGCACTTGGACTTGTTCAATTTCATCCCGTTAATCATAGCCCAATGCTCCAGTCTAACTAGATCCCTCGGCAAGGCCTCTGCTCCCTCAAGAGAGTCAACAGCACCTCCCAGTTTGGCACCATCAGCAAACTTGCTCATGGTGCATTCAACTCTTGTGTCCAGATCGTTGATAAAGACATTGACCAGAACCGGCCCTAGGATTGAGCCCTGAGGAACACCGCTGGTGACCGGTCGCCAGCCAGATGTAGCCCCACTCACTACAAGCCTTTGAGCTCTGCCCTTCAGCCAGTTCTTCAGGCAGCGCACCATGAACCTGCTCATCCCCCAGTTACAACTTGTCCAGAAGGATGCTGTGAGGGACAGTAGCAAAAGCCTTACAAAAATCCAAAAAACCTGTAGCCACCGCCTTCCCTTCATCCACGAGGTGGGTGACTCTATCATAGAAGGATATCAAATTCTGTGAACCCGTGTTGACTGTGCCTGGTGATTGCATTGTTCTTTAAATGCCTTTCAATGCCTTTCAGCACCCAGTAGGATCTTCTCCTTAATTTTTCCAGGAACTGAGGTTAGACTAACAGCTCTGTAGTTCCCTGGGTCTTCCCTCACACCCTTCTTGTAAACTGGAATAACATTGGCTACCTTCCAGTCAGCGGGGACCTCCCCAGACTCCCAAGGCCTTTCGTAGATGATGGAGAGAGGTCCTGCTTTAATATCCGCTAGCTCCTTCAGTACTCTGGCATGAATCCCATCAGGCCCCATGGACTTGTGAACATTCAGCTGATACAGCTGGTCCCTTACAATTTTGGTGTCCACAAACGGAAACTCACTGTTCCCGCACTCGTGGTCCTCCGACTCAGGGGACCGGGCAGCCCAAGGTCTATCAGTATTATTAAAGACTGAGGCAAAAAAAAAAGCATTCAATGCCTCCGCTTTTTCTTCATCCCTGTTAGTCAGGTGACCATCTTCAACAAGTATCGGCCCAATGTTTTCTTTAGCCCTCCTTTAGCTTTTGCAATCCTGTGCCAGTTTTAAAAAGAAAAAATGGGAGAAAATTGATGAGTGGCGTATGGTGGTGCTTAAAATCGTGCATAAATATATCTCTGGGCTTCAAGATTTGTGATTGAGGAAATATAGAGAAAGTTTAAGAGGAAAAAAATCAGTCAGGCTTCCTTTAACTCAAGGTCATGATTGACTACCAGTGCCATTCCATCCCACTGCGTGGTCTCAGTGTTTCTTAATCTGAGAATAGGTTAATAGCCTGCTAATTAGTTTTGATCTTTCTACTGACACAGGCAAAAAAAAAAAGGGGGGGGGGCAGGGTACAGGGGAGAGATTTTATTTTATGCTTTTAGGTGATGTGTGTCTGTGTCCACTGGTGCTCTTGTCAGGTCTTGCCTGACGTCCCTACAACTCTTGTTTAGAGAGGACTAATCACCTGGAAACCACCAACTCCAGAAATCTGTCATTAGGCATTATTTAATTTTGTCTTTGAGGCCATAACATGATGTCTACACCTTGAGAGTGGCCCCGTACCATCCCTTTTCTGGGACAACAATGTTCATGGTCTGCACGGAGCAGACAAGGACCTCTACCATCTGCAGGAATTTGCGCCTTTTAAGCTGATGTCATATCCAGAACTGTGACAACAGCAGTGAGCTCAACCTTCTAGATTGTTCAGGATGGTGGAGGACTCGCGGAGTCAAGCTGCTTTGTTGCAAAAGCAGTGGATTATCCTGCGTATGCATTTCTTCCCACTTGCTCGCCGCGGTTTGCTTTGTCGCAGCTCAGGGAGCACCTTTGGCCTCTCCCTGGCTGTGCCCTCTTTCTGAAGGACTGTGTGCTGGTTTTTGCAGCATAGGTCAAGGTCAGTATCTGGAGCAAGTGGATTTCTGCCTTGCCTTCTTGTGTTGTTTGACCGCAGTGGAACAGACCTTCTAGTAAGACTTATCTTTGGATGACATTGCTTAACTAGTTCTAAGGCTTGCGAGGGCTTCTGTGCTGTCAGACTTGTAAAAAACGTATGGGGGCAGGGAATTGTAGGCAGTTTCAGGTCCCTGGAGAAAAAAGCAGCTGTGTGCCAAGAGGTGATGGTGGTTTTTTGAGATGGATTTGTAACAAAGCTTTCTGTAGGCTTGGTCATTGGACACTGAGTTGTCTGTTAGGGCCTTTGTTTGGTCTTTTGTGCAGTAAAATGCAAGTTGTCTGGCAGGCTTGATTCCTAGGCTTTATAACCACTTTACTACTTCTATTCAAGACAATATTTTCCCTACTACTTTGTAATGCTTTGTCTTCTCAAATCAGGTATTTGGCTTGTTTGGAGTCCTCCTACTGCCTCCCCCAGCTCCTCGTTGTGTGTGGGACACATGATAATTTTACCATGAGCAAGCTTTAAGACGGGAACTTCAGTACCACACGCAAACATTGCCTTGAGAGCGAATCAGTTGCTTTTCAGTTAAACTTAACTGGGATTCCTTAGTATTTTTCTCGTTTGCTAACAAACTAGCTTTATTCTGGTGTTTAGTTTAGGAAATGGATAAGAATGACTGAGGCTTCGGGCTGTACGTGTCTGAGGGTCAAACACCAGACTCTGGGACTTCCCCTCTAGCTTTGGGCAGGAACTGGCGACTCAGGAATGGGAATCTTAGAGAGGGGGGGTATTTAAGAGGACAAGCGTTACAGATAGGTAATCTTCTCTCTTCTTTTCTTACAGGTTTGGAAGAACCTCGTTCTCAGACCCTGAGAAGTCCGGACTTTCTAACAGTGTGCTACCTAAAGGAATATAAGGAGTTGATACTTGTAGTGTCCTTGCAGTTAGTTTTTTGGTATTTGTATCTCTCTTTCTGTAGTTTTAGATCAAGAAAACACCATGAGCGCCGTAAGTACTGTACTACTCAATGCAAACCTGATTCTTAAAACATGTTTTCTGTGGTACTTCTATAAATGTTTTTAAGAGTTTGTAGTAAATGCACTGGAACAGAAGCATATGAAAACTTCATGTTCTGTGATACTTAAGATTTTTAGTCTCTCTAGGTGCTAGCAATAGTTCAGAAATGCTTACAATGTGAGCAAGAACCCTGTGTCGGACTGATTCCAATGGTTGCCTGGAAGCTAGCATCTGATATAATTGTGAACTAGTCTTCTCATTTGCAAACCATCACGAGATGTTTGGGTTTTTTTTGTGACCTAACTGGTAAGAGATCTGGGGTGATGTCTTTTCCTTGATGTGATGTGCTCAGGTAGGAATGACCCATACCACCACTCGATGCATACTACAGCCTTTCCGGGGAGTGTTTTGAGTTTCCTTGTGTGCTTTCGTTGGTGCTGCAAAGATGAGGGCCACGATAATATTGCTCCTAAAGAAAATGCTAAGGCTTTGTTCCCTCTTAGACTCAACGAAAGCGCCGTGGAGGAGCAGCTAATTCTAGGCGAGCTCGGAAGCGAAACCGCTTGATGGCTTCCACTGCAGAAATGGCTTCAGAAGCAGAGCCAATAGAACTTGAAGAAAGTGGTAAGCTTTCTTTTTAAATAGTAAGAAAATCAACTGCTTCTGGAGGGTTGGGATCCCACTTAATGTGTGGTTTTGCCAGTTTCTAGGCCCTTAACTGGGGAGGAAGGGAAACCTTTTAAAAAGCGTCTAGTACGGCATCTATAACCAGCAAGCCTCCTGACAACTGTTTGAGTTTGTTACCGAGATGCGATACATTCACCACTCGAGATAGGTTTGTGGTGTAAGGAAGGTACTCGCATGCTACTGAAACATCTGAACGCCTAGTCTGATGAGCTGGGAGTCACTGCAGCTGCCACTGCAGATGGTGGCAAACTAAGTTTGGGAACTCCCAGGTTTTGAGAAGATAATTAAAAGTTTGTCAGTAGTTGTGCCCCGTCCCTCAAAGGAGAGGCAGTACTTGGTCAGTAGGTTTTCACAAAAAGTATCAGAATTTAAAAAGCCTCCTTGATCTCCTAAATAGATACTTAAATTGCCTTCTGAAGTGCTAGGAAAGATTGAAAGTAACTATTGGTCTCCAGGTAATTAGATGGCTTTTTCAGTTTTTGCTGTGCATTTGACTATGAAAGGTTGGACGAGGCATGAGACAGGAACATTTACAGCATGGCACTGTAAAATCAGTGTATCCCGTATGATTCATGTTTTATTCTGTGGGATAAACGTTCTCCTATGTTAGATGAATAATCTGTTGCTGTGTACCTCCCGCAAGCTGCTGTCATACAACAGAACTGCATGAGGAGCTCAGCCGCTGTTCCTCTTGCACTGCAGCTTGCAGAAGGCAGTGGTGGTAATGCACTATGTGGACTCTTGAGGGCAAAGCTTGAGTGAAATGTTGGATCCGTTCCTGAAGAGAAGAGGGATAGGGCAAGGTTGAATCATGCCTCAGCCTGTTACATAGCGGCAGGCAATTCTATTCCTCTGCGATCTCTGATCTTGATTCTAACATTGTGTTTTTAAGCCGGTGAAGAAGTAGTAGATCTCACACGTGAACCTTCTGATCCTGTAGTCGTTGATCTAACTCACAATGATTCTGTTGTGGTAAGTAGCGAATGGCACACTTACTTACCTAAAATCTTGTAGTCAAGGTAGTTTTCTGTCGTGCTCCCTGATAGAATCTGGCTTTCAGGAGAAGTTTTAAGTTTGAAGTTGACTTGTCGGCGCATGAAAGCCACACGTCACAGGTCAACGCAGAAGCTGCTCTGGAGGTGCGCTTGCAGATAGTGAGAGGGCAATGTAAAATGGCTTGTTGCTCCGGAACTGGGGGAGAATATTTACCAGTGATGGGTAATGTAACTTAAGGAGATGCAATTTCAAGTGGAAGCTATTCTAGATATATCAGAGATATAGGGTAATGAGTTAAATAAAAAGCGAAGGAGGTACCGGTTTGTCTTTGACTTCACAAATAGGAAGTGTTTAGCTGCAACGTCGGTTTCAGGTACTCCTGTCACAGAGATGCCAAGCGCAACTGAAGCTGACCGTGCTACAAACTAGTTCGGTTTATTACTCCAAGAAGTCCTAAAAAATCCACTTTTTTTTACTGCCATTTTTAAAGCTAGAATAGTGTCCGGTCCGGTCCACAGGGTAGTGTATAACCTGAGTTTTGGGATGCCACTGCTGCCGTGCAAACCAGAAACAAGCCGCAGGAACAGCATGGGGCTATCTCCTGCTGGGATTGTTCCTGAGCCTTTGCAAAGGAAAGGCCTCAAACTTCACAACGTCATCTGCATTGCCCCAGCTCTGGTTCCACCAAAGACAACAGCAGGGTTGGGTTTGGGGTTTTTTTTCTTCAGCAGCTGTTATTCTACTATGAAGTGTTTATGGATGTCGCACCTGAATTTGCCTGTTTTGGGGAGAAAGAGGGAAAGAATCTCCTCCAGCCTAAGGCAAGTTAGGGTCCTGAAAGTGGGGAGCAGGAGGAGGGTGTTCAGGTGGTTCATAAACTGCCTCTGTTTCTGTCCCTTTGCAGCAGCGTGAGCAGAACCAGAAGCAACCACTTCCTTATTTTCAGAGCAGCAGCTAATTTGCTACTACTGTTAACATTCTTAATCAAAATGAGAGAGTGATATCCTACCATTCTTAGCTTGTTTTGTCGTAACTGCTTAGCTTATTTGGTGTTTGTATGTAACGCTAGGGGTGCACACCAAAGTCTAATTGTATTTTCTTTTCTCTCCCTCTCCATATTTACTGATGCAAGATTGTTGAAGGTGAGTTGACGTTTTACAATCGGTAATGGAATTGTCCTAAACTCAATTTTTTTTCTTTTTGTCTTTTCCCAACAAACCTGAGCAGCATGGATTGAAACTGCATTTGCCAAAAGGCAAAGGACAGTGCTAAAGTACCTGGCCACTGTCTTAGAGAACGGATCCAGCCTGTGTTTGATAGTCGCTATTAGAGCTTGTAGAAAGTATCTGAAATAAAATGCATCGGAGCTGCTCAAAATACGTTTTCTTATTTTCCAAATACAGAAGTTCTGTAAGCCCAAAGTTGACAATAATTTTAATTAGCACTTTTACCACTGGAATATCTGCTTTCAATAAGAAAATGTCAGAAGGCTTTTTTAGCCTGTATTTCAGTGAAGGAACTAAAGAGAAAGTCACAGACTATTTATAATCATGCATTTCAAGGACAGTTCAAGGGCTAAATATTTTATAATGTATCTAACTTACCAAAATTAAATTACAGAGAATCAACGACAAAGGAGAAATCTCAGACTCAGAGGCCAGCGACAGTTGGATATCTGTATACTGATCAGCGATGATGACGATGAACCAGGAGATAATGATGTGTATGTGACAGATAAAGCGTCTTTCTAAAGGCTAATTTCTGATATAGAGTAAAACCTGATTTTTTCCAAGCTTTGGGGTTTTGTTTGATTACTGAGCGAAAACTTGAGACCTAAAATAGAATTGCATTTCTAGAAGAGAACTCCTTCAAAAAAACCCAACACAAACTTTTCTTCTGTTGTTCATTAAACCATTGTCTAATGTATTCTACAGTATGGCTTGAGATACGCTGAAATGCTTGCAATACATAAAAGACACAGCCAAACAGTCTGAAAATATGCTTCCTATAATCACACATTTTCTAAGGAAGGAGTTCTTGGAATGAATATGTTACTGGGCTGGGATGTTGCTAAATTAGAATAGGGGATGTTTTCATTTCTGACAACCTCTTTCACTTCTCGAAGGAAGAGTTTCCAAAGGACAGCTAGAGGCTTTTGTTACAAAACTCTTGTTTACGACCTGTTGAAGATTAATACTGCCATAGGTATACTGCACAGTGCTGTAGACTGCTGTTCCTTCTAATACTAGAGCAGGGTGACTAACTGCGTCTTCCCCCTAATGAAAACCAAGACGCTGTTCCCTTTAGGTAAGGGAGGCCCTAACTACTTATCGAATGCAACAAGGGGAGAGAGTTAAAGCTACGCAGGAATCTTGAGGTGAAATGCGTCGTGGCTAGCCTGTGCAGTCGGGTGATTACATGACGTTGTAGGTATCGGTAACCCTCAATGCACGGTGGAATTAATGGATGCGTGTTCTTTCTGGTTTTGTTCTCTCTCCCACAAGGCCGTCTGGTACCGTTAGCTGTCCGATTTGCATGGATGGCTACTCAGAGGTAAGGATCCGCATGTTGTCATCTCTTCTTTTTTTGTCGGAGGGAGAACGGGGCAGAGGGTGAGCTGCGCAACTCCGTTGGGTTATGGGGACGCTACAGACAGCTGGCTTGAAGTACAGGCCTTGGATTTCAGGCGAAACTAGCTTGTCACTCAGAGTCCTTTCTCAGTGGTGGACGCAGAGGGAGAAACACTTTCCAAGATGGCGCTGAAAGATCTTGGGGTTCCTTATTACTAAAGTAGTAGCGTACCGATTACGGATACTGCAAGTCCTGTTTGCCTGGTGCCAGGAGACCAGCCAAGCTGAATTCTTTACTCCAAATACCTGTTGTGGTTTCTTTTCTTCCAGATTGTGCAAAGCGGACGCCTGATTGTGTCGACCAAATGCGGCCACGTCTTCTGCAGTCAGTGCCTCCGTGATTCCCTTAGGAATGCCAACTCTTGCCCAACCTGCAGGAAGAAACTCACTCACAGACAGTATCATCCCATTTATATATGAGTACTTCTATTTCTCAGGACAGACTCAACTGGATGGTTTGGGCAATGTCGTGTTTTCAGTGCTCTGAAGATTTAAAGAGCAGCAGGTTGTGCACACATCCAAATAAAACTGATTTTTTTGGAGAATAACTTGTACGTATATAGACAGCTTTTTTATGGTCCAAGCTGCTTCTTGTCATGTCCCTGGTTGTAATGTTAAGTTTATGACTGTCTCTAAAGTAGACCAGCAGCCTATATCAGAAAGGAAGCAGCTAATCCATTTCCTTCTACTTTTTTAATGCTTAACTAAGAGGGGTCTGAATATTTTGTTACTTCTTACTCTTTAAATTATTCCCACCGTCGCATACAGATACGGAGTAGTTACCTTTGAAAATACAGATGAGCGATTTGCCATTCCATTACACTTCTGTTTTTATCCTACAAGAAGCTCATGACTATATTGCTTTCTGCTATGCCATCTTTGCCCAAGTAGAGTAAGTTCTGTAATGACGGATCGTTTTATCATAAATCACTATTAAATTGACAGCCAAGGTCATGCAATAAAATAACCTGCTGTTAACCAGCAATCAGGTGTTTTAAGCAGAAGGCTTGAACATGTAGATGTCTTTATGGCCTCCGTGAGATCTAAAGTACGTAGACAAATTGCAACATGTACAATGTGAAAATACTTCTTTGAATGTTTTAACTGCCAAGAATTCCTGTGTTTGAATCACAACACTGAATTTATTTTCTAACGTGGTGAGATGGTCTCTTGGGTTTACTACTGTTCTGTAGCGCGCTCTCCTGATAACTAAGGAGGATATAGTCTTCTCTAGGCTGCTAGTGATGAATAAGAAGCAAATTGTACACTGTCCTCTTGTCAGCTGAATACCAAACTACCTACAGGTCTTCTTACTGTATCAAGCGTCCCCAGCGTGATGCTTAAAGTTCAGTGCATTCACTTCGCTCTTCTCTTCAGTTGTTATACCGACACCTGACTCGTTTTAACCTGGTGCGTAGGATTAAAAATTAAATCATTGTATTGCCATGGATTTAGGAAGTGGAGGCTTTAAAAGATGTTTTGGTAGCCATCTTGGCTTGGCAGCTTTTTGAGAGGGAAGTCTAATCTCCCTTTGCCCTGAGGGTTGTCCAGCTTTCTTTAAATGTGCATTTTTAAAAAAGAAGAGAAGCCAGACACACGTGCTAGGAGAGAGCATTCCTCTATTTAAGCAAGGCAGGAATACACAGGTTTATGCACTGTTATCCAGTCACTTTTTTTTTCCCCAGGACTAAGTTATAAATGACTGCTTTAAACGTGTTACAGCTAAAATCTGCAAGCTGATGTGGAATCCCAGATGAGCTGATACAAACAGGATTATAGTAATGAGATGTAGATGAGATGATTAAAACCAGTATTTTAGGATCCACATCTGCAGTAGCCGCATCTATGAAAAAGTCCAAAATTAACCTGGGACACCTTTTGGCAGTTGGTTGATTATGAAAACCGTTCGAAGCACCATTCTGTGCTCTGGTGCAGCACAATTGTGGGGGGTGTTTAGTCAACATTGATAGCTGAGGTGTCTTTGCTAACCTGTCCTAGGGATCTGTAGGAAGCCTTTAATTAAAGCAGCTCTTCTAATTGGCTGTCTCAAGTTCAGTAGTGAAGATTGCAACCCAAAAGTAAAGGTGGTTTTGGGTTTTCTTTTTTATTAGAATGTTTAGGGATGTTTCTGGATGTAGTAATACAGACAGAGTTTAGTTCCATAAAAGCTGTCCTGAGAAATGCAATACCTTCCCCACCCTGGTTTGGACTAGCTTTGGTTCAGCGCTGTCATCAGGAATGTGCAGGTTCTGCATTGTGGCAATATGGTACCTGCTAAAAAGTTACACACGTTTAGTTACTGTGTGCTCCCGTGGCTAATACAAACTACAAGCAAGGACTGCAGCAGTCTTAGGGTAGTGCGGTGACGACGACGGCTGGCATGTGTGTCCCAAAAAGCAGATCATCAATGAAACAATTCTATAGATTGCTTAAAGCATTAATTGTGTGAAGAGCAGCAGCCCAACATTAAAACTGTCAAGATACTTCAGGCCCACAGAAACAGCTTTCTCCCAGGAGCTTAGCAAAGAAAAAAAAAATTATGGCCAGTTTTCCTTGGATGGCTACTGTACGAGAGGGACGGTAAGAAGAGGATTTAAGGGATTACCTCTGGGGATGAGGGTGAGTCACGTATCCGTGCATCTTTTCACAGTGTACTAGCCATAGCCTAAAACGACTTTGCACAACTCCTTCCATGTAAATATCACTTTATAGTTTGTGTCTCAATAAATAGATCTAATTGGAATTTAGATATCGCAAACTATAAAATATTTAACAAAAAAGTTTTTAGCTTTTGTGTACCCTGTGAAGTGCCACAAATTTTGTGCATCTCAAAATGAATTTTAAGTCTCAGTACATGGAAAAATACTAAATTGCATTACATGCTTTTTTTAGGGGGGAAAAAAAAAAAGAAACCCCAATATATTTGAGTTCCAGTGATGTTTCACATTGGCAAGAACTGATAGATAATATAAAGTTTTTCCATTCTGTAAATGTATGTCTTGTTGTATATAGTTCAATTTTTCCTGTATTTAATTGTATTCATGTCTGTCTGTCCCATCTATGTTGGACTCTGCTGGTAGGCAAACAGTTCTTTTAACTGGTGGAAATAAAACTATCGATTTGATCAATCATCGGAAGCGCTCGTTCTTTTAATCACACTGTATTAATTGATTGGGGGGAAAAAAGTCCTAAATCCCCAAACCTTGTAGTTCTTTGGCCAGTGCGTGTTGCACGGGGAAAAGGAGAAAGGTGCTGCGTGGGATGGGAGCCATGACGGGATGCCAGGGTGCAGGCCTGCTCGAGAGCCGGGAGCCGGCGACAGAGAGGGCTCACTGAAAAGCACGGCAGGGGCTTGGGGTATCTCCCGGCTGTTAAGTTGCCGACGAAGCTCACGTTGCCTGGTGCGTGCTCGCGTCATGTACCAAGCGCCATGCTGGAGAGAGGGCGAGGAGGAATGCTGAGGAGGGGACCGGGCACGTAGTGGTTTGAAATCCACTACAAAGCTTGTTTTATTTCTTCTCCAAACAAACTAAATAGAACTTCAGGGCAACAGCATCTTTTCTTGTCCCTCTTGCTTGCCTTTCGTACTCATTTTTTATGAAGTTTCTCCACATTAAGGAGAAGGGGAAAAAAAAAGTGTCTCTTCAGGCTGGCCATGTATGTATGTATGTATGAGCAATTTATAGAGCATGTCCACCAGGATCGTTTCCCTATGCAAATGCACTACATCTGAGGTCTACTTGAAATCTTATTTATTCAGTTGGTCTTAGAACAAGTGTTTTATGAGGACCTGAACAGTGTGAGTAGATGTATTCTTCTGAATTATGTTGCTGCTAATAACGCTCATGAAGTGTGTAAGGTTTCTGTTGATCCTTGTTTACAGCAGACTGATGCCTTTCTGCACCTTCTGGTTGCGTCGTTGTTCTTCCCTACCCTCTCTGCCCTAGTTCTGGCTATGCTGGGAAACAGTTTTACTTTCTGGAAAGAAAAAGGCTACCTGTTTTGCAGTATTTCAAACTGAGTGTGCAAAGAGAACTCACATTACCTGGACACGGAATGTTATGGAAGTGGTTGCCTAGGCGAGTCCTGCACTGAGGATGCGGAGGCTGAAAGTCAGTTCCTGGCTGTCTCTGGTAGGAAGCAAACTCTGAGCCTCAGTCTTCGAAGTCCTAGGTGAGAACATTAGGTGATTTGCTCACATTTGCGAGAAAACCTCTTGAGTAACTATACATGTAAGTGTAGATGATTTTTTGAAAACATTTCCTGTCATGTGTAGCAGAAATCTTAAAACTATCCAAACTGGTAAGGTTCATGTTGGGGAGGGGTTATGTGTTGAGTCTGACACATAACAAGTAGTCTAAGTTAAAAAAAAAAAAAGATGTTGACTTAAATTTTAGAATAGAATATTTTCAGTTGGAAGGGACCTACAGTGATCACCTGGTCCAACTGCCTGACCGCTTCAGGGCTGACCAAGTTAAAGCATGTTGCTAGGGGCATTGTCCAAATGCCTCGTAAACACGGACAGGCTTGGGGCATCGACCACCTCTCTGGGAAGCCTGTTCCAGTGTTTGACCACCCTCTCGCTAAAGAAATGCTTCCTAACGTCCAGGCTAAACCTCCCCTGGCGCAGCTTTGGACCATTCCCACGTGTCCTGTCACTGGATACCAGGAGAAGAGCTCAGCACCTCCCTCTCCACCTCCTCAGGAAGCTGTGCAGAGCAATGAGGCCGCCCCTCAGCCTCCTTTTCTAGACAAACCCAAAGTCCTTAGCCGCTCCTCACAGGACGTGCCTTCCAGCCCTTTCAGCGGCTTTGTTGCCCTCCTCTGGACGCATTCAAGGACCTACACATCCTCCTGAAATTGTGGGGCCCAGAACTGCACACAGTACTCGAGGTGAGGCTGCACCAACGCTGAATACAGCGGGACAATCTCCTCTTTTGAGCGGCTGGTTATGCCGTGTTTGATGCACCCCGGGATGCGGTTTGCCCTCTCGGCTGCCAGGGCCCGCTGCTGACTCGCATTGAGCCTGCTGTCCCCCAGCACCCCCAGATCCCTTTCTGCAGGGCTGCTCTCCAGCCACTCAGCTCCCCATTTATGCTTGTGCCTGGCGTTACTCCATCCTAGGCGCAGAATCCGGCACTTGGACTTGTTCAATTTCATCCCGTTAATCATAGCCCAATGCTCCAGTCTAACTAGATCCCTCGGCAAGGCCTCTGCTCCCTCAAGAGAGTCAACAGCACCTCCCAGTTTGGCACCATCAGCAAACTTGCTCATGGTGCATTCAACTCTTGTGTCCAGATCGTTGATAAAGACATTGACCAGAACCGGCCCTAGGATTGAGCCCTGAGGAACACCGCTGGTGACCGGTCGCCAGCCAGATGTAGCCCCACTCACTACAAGCCTTTGAGCTCTGCCCTTCAGCCAGTTCTTCAGGCAGCGCACCATGAACCTGCTCATCCCCCAGTTACAACTTGTCCAGAAGGATGCTGTGAGGGACAGTAGCAAAAGCCTTACAAAAATCCAAAAAACCTGTAGCCACCGCCTTCCCTTCATCCACGAGGTGGGTGACTCTATCATAGAAGGATATCAAATTCTGTGAACCCGTGTTGACTGTGCCTGGTGATTGCATTGTTCTTTAAATGCCTTTCAATGCCTTTCAGCACCCAGTAGGATCTTCTCCTTAATTTTCCAGGAACTGAGGTTAGACTAACAGCTCTGTAGTTCCCTGGGTCTTCCCTCACACCCTTCTTGTAAACTGGAATAACATTGGCTACCTTCCAGTCAGCGGGGACCTCCCCAGACTCCCAAGGCCTTTCGTAGATGATGGAGAGAGGTCCTGCTTTAATATCCGCTAGCTCCTTCAGTACTCTGGCATGAATCCCATCAGGCCCCATGGACTTGTGAACATTCAGCTGATACAGCTGGTCCCTTACAATTTTGGTGTCCACAAACGGAAACTCACTGTTCCCGCACTCATGGTCCTCCGACTCAGGGACCAGGCAGCCCAAGGTCTATCAGTATTATTAAAGTGAGGCAAAAAAAAAAGCATTCAATGCCTCCGCTTTTTCTTCATCCCTGTTAGTCAGGTGACCATCTTCAACAAGTATCGGCCCAATGTTTTCTTTAGCCCTCCTTTAGCTTTTGCAATCCTGTGCCAGTTTTAAAAAGAAAAAATGGGAGAAAATTGATGAGTGGCGTATGGTGGTGCTTAAAATCGTGCATAAATATATCTCTGGGCTTCAAGATTTGTGATTGAGGAAATATAGAGAAAGTTTAAGAGGAAAAAAAACAGTCAGGCTTCCTTTAACCCAAGGTTATGATTGACTACCAGTGCCATTCCATCCCACTGCGTGGTCTCAGTGTTTCTTAATCTGAGAATAGGTTAATAGCCTGCTAATTAGTTTTGATCTTTCTACTGACACAGGCAAAAAAAAAAAGGGGGGGGGGGCAGGGTACAGGGAGAGATTTTATTTTATGCTTTTAGGTGATGTGTGTCTGTGTCCACTGGTGCTCTTGTCAGGTCTTGCCTGACGTCCCTACAACTCTTGTTTAGAGAGGACTAATCACCTGGAAACCACCAACTCCAGAAATCTGTCATTAGGCATTATTTAATTTTGTCTTTGAGGCCATAACATGATGTCTACACCTTGAGAGTGGCCCCGTACCATCCCTTTTCTGGGACAACAATGTTCATGGTCTGCACGGAGCAGACAAGGACCTCTACCATCTGCAGGAATTTGTGCCTTTTAAGCTGATGTCATATCCAGAACTGTGACAACAGCAGTGAGCTCAACCTTCTAGATTGTTCAGGATGGTGGAGGACTCGCGGAGTCAAGCTGCTTTGTTGCAAAAGCAGTGGATTATCCTGCGTATGCATTTCTTCCCACTTGCTCGCCGCGGTTTGCTTTGTCGCAGCTCAGGGAGCACCTTTGGCCTCTCCCTGGCTGTGCCCTCTTTCTGAAGGACTGTGTGCTGGTTTTTGCAGCATAGGTCAAGGTCAGTATCTGGAGCAAGTGGATTTCTGCCTTGCCTTCTTGTGTTGTTTGACCGCAGTGGAACAGACCTTCTAGTAAGACTTATCTTTGGATGACATTGCTTAACTAGTTCTAAGGCTTGCGAGGGCTTCTGTGCTGTCAGACTTGTAAAAAACGTATGGGGGCAGGGAATTGTAGGCAGTTTCAGGTCCCTGGAGAAAAAAGCAGCTGTGTGCCAAGAGGTGATGGTGGTTTTTTTGAGATGGATTTGTAACAAAGCTTTCTGTAGGCTTGGTCATTGGACACTGAGTTGTCTGTTAGGGCCTTTGTTTGGTCTTTTGTGCAGTAAAATGCAAGTTGTCTGGCAGGCTTGATTCCTAGGCTTTATAACCACTTTACTACTTCTATTCAAGACAATATTTTCCCTACTACTTTGTAATGCTTTGTCTTCTCAAATCAGGTATTTGGCTTGTTTGGAGTCCTCCTACTGCCTCCCCCAGCTCCTCGTTGTGTGTGGGACACATGATAATTTTACCATGAGCAAGCTTTAAGACGGGAACTTCAGTACCACACGCAAACATTGCCTTGAGAGCGAATCAGTTGCTTTTCAGTTAAACTTAACTGGGATTCCTTAGTATTTTTCTCGTTTGCTAACAAACTAGCTTTATTCTGGTGTTTAGTTTAGGAAATGGATAAGAATGACTGAGGCTTCGGGCTGTACGTGTCTGAGGGTCAAACACCAGACTCTGGACTTCCCCTCTAGCTTTGGGCAGGAACTGGCGACTCAGGAATGGGAATCTTAGAGAGGGGGGTATTTAAGAGGACAAGCGTTACAGATAGGTAATCTTCTCTCTTCTTTTCTTACAGGTTTGGAAGAACCTCGTTCTCAGACCCTGAGAAGTCCGGACTTTCTAACAGTGTGCTACCTAAAGGAATATAAGGAGTTGATACTTGTAGTGTCCTTGCAGTTAATTTTTTGGTATTTGTATCTCTCTTTCTGTAGTTTTAGATCAAGAAAACACCATGAGCACAGTAAGTACTGTACTACTCAATGCAAACCTGATTCTTAGAACACGTTTTCTGTGGTACTTCTGTAAATGTTTTTAAGAGTTTGTAGTAAATGCACTGGAACAGAAGCGTATGAAAACTTCATGTTCTGTGATACTTAAGATTTTTAGTCTCTCTAGGTGCTAGCAATAGTTCAGAAATGCTTACAATGTGAGCAAGAACCTGTGTCGGACTGATTCCAATGGTTGCCTGGAAGCTAGCATCTGATATAATTGAGAACTAGTCTTCTCATTTGCAAACCATCACGAGATGTTTGGGGTTTTTTTGTGACCTAACTGGTAAGAGATCTGGGGTGATGTCTTTTCCTTGATGTGATGTGCTCAGGTAGGAATGACCCATACCACCACTCGATGCATACTACAGCCTTTCCGGGGAGTGTTTTGAGTTTCCTTGTGTGCTTTCGTTGGTGCTGCAAAGATGAGGGCCACGATAATATTGCTCCTAAAGAAAATGCTAAGGCTTTGTTCCCTCTTAGACTCAACGAAAGCGCCGTGGAGGAGCAGCTAATTCTAGGCGAGCTCGGAAGCGAAACCGCTTGATGGCTTCCACTGCAGAAATGGCTTCAGAAGCAGAGCCAATAGAACTTGAAGAAAGTGGTAAGCTTTCTTTTTAAATAGTAAGAAAATCAACTGCTTCTGGAGGGTTGGGATCCCACTTAATGTGTGGTTTTGCCAGTTTCTAGGCCCTTAACTGGGGAGGAAGGGAAACCTTTTAAAAAGCGTCTAGTACGGCATCTATAACCAGCAAGCCTCCTGACAACTGTTTGAGTTTGTTACCGAGATGCGATACATTCACCACTCGAGATAGGTTTGTGGTGTAAGGAAGGTACTCGCATGCTACTGAAACATCTGAACGCCTAGTCTGATGAGCTGGGAGTCACTGCAGCTGCCACTACAGATGGTGGCAAACTAAGTTTGGGAACTCCCAGGTTTTGAGAAGATAATTAAAAGTTTGTCAGTAGTTGTGCCCCGTCCCTCAAAGGAGAGGCAGTACTTGGTCAGTAGGTTTTCACAAAAAGTATCAGAATTTAAAAAGCCTCCTTGATCTCCTAAATAGATACTTAAATTGCCTTCTGAAGTGCTAGGAAAGATTGAAAGTAACTATTGGTCTCCAGGTAATTAGATGGCTTTTTCAGTTTTTGCTGTGCATTTGACTATGAAAGGTTGGACGAGGCATGAGACAGGAACATTTACAGCATGGCACTGTAAAATCAGTGTATCCCGTATGATTCATGTTTTATTCTGTGGGATAAACGTTCTCCTATGTTAGATGAATAATCTGTTGCTGTGTACCTCCCGCAAGCTGCTGTCATACAACAGAACTGCATGAGGAGCTCAGCCGCTGTTCCTCTTGCACTGCAGCTTGCAGAAGGCAGTGGTGGTAATGCACTATGTGGACTCTTGAGGGCAAAGCTTGAGTGAAATGTTGGATCCGTTCCTGAAGAGAAGAGGGATAGGGCAAGGTTGAATCATGCCTCAGCCTGTTACATAGCGGCAGGCAATTCTATTCCTCTGCGATCTCTGATCTTGATTCTAACATTGTGTTTTTAAGCCGGTGAAGAAGTAGTAGATCTCACACGTGAACCTTCTGATCCTGTAGTCGTTGATCTAACTCACAATGATTCTGTTGTGGTAAGTAGCGAATGGCACACTTACTTACCTAAATCATGTAGTCAAGTTAGTTTTCTGTCGTGCTCCCTGATAGAATCTGGCTTCAGGAGAAGTTTTAAGTTTGAAGTTGACTTGTCGGCGCATGAAAGCCACACGTCACAGGTCAACGCAGAAGCTGCTCTGGAGGTGCGCTTGCAGATAGTGAGAGGGCAATGTAAAATGGCTTGTTGCTCCGGAACTGGGGGAGAATATTTACCAGTGATGGGTAATGTAACTTAAGGAGATGCAATTTCAAGTGGAAGCTATTCTAGATATATCAGAGATATAGGGTAATGAGTTAAATAAAAAGCGAAGGAGGTACCAGTTTGTCTTTGACTTCACAAATAGGAAGTGTTTAGCTGCAACGTCGGTTTCAGGTACTCCTGTCACAGAGATGCCAAGCGCAACTGAAGCTGACCGTGCTACAAACTAGTTCGGTTTATTACTCCAAGAAGTCCTAAAAAATCCACTTTTTTTACTGCCATTTTTAAAGCTAGAATAGTGTCCGGTCCGGTCCACAGGGTAGTGTATAACCTGAGTTTTGGGATGCCACTGCTGCCGTGCAAACCAGAAACAAGCCGCAGGAACAGCATGGGGCTATCTCCTGCTGGGATTGTTCCTGAGCCTTTGCAAAGGAAAGGCCTCAAACTTCACAACGTCATCTGCATTGCCCAGCTCTGGTTCCACCAAAGACAACAGCAGGGTTGGGTTTGGGGTTTTTTTCTTCAGCAGCTGTTATTCTACTATGAAGTGTTTATGGATGTCGCACCTGAATTTGCCTGTTTTGGGGAGAAAGAGGGAAAGAATCTCCTCCAGCCTAAGGCAAGTTAGGGTCCTGAAAGTGGGGAGCAGGAGGAGGGTGTTCAGGTGGTTCATAAACTGCCTCTGTTTCTGTCCTTTGCAGCAGCGTGAGCAGAACCAGAAGCAACCACTTCCTTATTTCAGAGCAGCAGCTAATTTGCTACTACTGTTAACATTCTTAATCAAAATGAGAGAGTGATATCCTACCATTCTTAGCTTGTTTTGTCGTAACTGCTTAGCTTATTTGGTGTTGTATGTAACGCTAGGGGTGCACACCAAAGTCTAATTGTATTTTCTTTTCTCTCCCTTCCATCTATACTGATGCAAGATTGTTGAAGGTGAGTTGACGTTTTACAATCGGTAATGGAATTGTCCTAAACTCAATTTTTTTTCTTTTTGTCTTTTCCCAACAAACCTGAGCAGCATGGATTGAAACTGCATTTGCCAAAAGGCAAAGGACAGTGCTAAAGTACCTGGCCACTGTCTTAGAGAACGGATCCAGCCTGTGTTTGATAGTCGCTATTAGAGCTTGTAGAAAGTATGTGAAATAAAATGCATCGGAGCTGCTCAAAATACGTTTTCTTATTTTCCAAATACAGAAGTTCTGTAAGCCCAAAGTTGACAATAATTTTAATTAGCACTTTTACCACTGGAATATCTGCTTTCAATAAGAAAATGTCAGAAGGCTTTTTTAGCCTGTATTTCAGTGAAGGAACTAAAGAGAAAGTCACAGACTATTTATAATCATGCATTTCAAGGACAGTTCAAGGGCTAAATATTTTATAATGTATCTAACTTACCAAAATTAAATTACAGAGAATCAACGACAAAGGAGAAATCTCAGACTCAGAGGCCAGCGACAGTTGGATATCTGTATACTGATCAGCGATGATGACGATGAACCAGGAGATAATGATGTGTATGTGACAGATAAAGCGTCTTTCTAAAGGCTAATTTCTGATATAGAGTAAAACCTGATTTTTTCCAAGCTTTGGGATTTTGTTTGATTACTGAGCGAAAACTTGAGACCTAAAATAGAATTGCATTTCTAGAAGAGAACTCCTTCAAAAAAACCCAACACAAACTTTTCTTCTGTTGTTCATTAAACCATTGTCTAATGTATTGTACAGTATGGCTTGAGATACGCTGAAATGCTTGCAATACATAAAAGACACAGCCAAACAGTCTGAAAATATGCTTCCTATAATCACACATTTTCTAAGGAAGGAGTTCTTGGAATGAATATGTTACTGGGCTGGGATGTTGCTAAATTAGAATAGGGATGTTTTCATTTCTGACAACTCTTTCACTTCTCGAAGGAAGAGTTTCCAAAGGACAGCTAGAGGCTTTTGTTACAAAACTCTTGTTTACGACCTGTTGAAGATTAATACTGCCATAGGTATACTGCACAGTGCTGTAGACTGCTGTTCCTTCTAATACTAGAGCAGGGTGACTAACTGCGTCTTCCCCCTAATGAAAACCAAGACGCTGTTCCCTTTAGGTAAGGGAGGCCCTAACTACTTATCGAATGCAACAAGGGGAGAGAGTTAAAGCTACGCAGGAATCTTGAGGTGAAATGCGTCGTGGCTAGCCTGTGCAGTCGGGTGATTACATGACGTTGTAGGTATCGGTAACCCTCAATGCACGGTGGAATTAATGGATGCGTGTTCTTTCTGGTTTTGTTCTCTCTCCCACAAGGCCGTCTGGTACCGTTAGCTGTCCGATTTGCATGGATGGCTACTCAGAGGTAAGGATCCGCATGTTGTCATCTCTTCTTTTTTTGTCGGAGGGAGAACGGGGCAGAGGGTGAGCTGCGCAACTCCGTTGGGTTATGGGGGACGCTACAGACAGCTGGCTTGAAGTACAGGCCTTGGATTTCAGGCGAAACTAGCTTGTCACTCAGAGTCCTTTCTCAGTGGTGGACGCAGAGGGAGAAACACTTTCCAAGATGGCGCTGAAAGATCTTGGGTTCCTTATTACTAAAGTAGTAGCGTACCGATTACGGATACTGCAAGTCCTGTTTGCCTGGTGCCAGGAGACCAGCCAAGCTGAATTCTTTACTCCAAATACCTGTTGTGGTTTCTTTTCTTCCAGATTGTGCAAAGCGGACGCCTGATTGTGTCGACCAAATGCGGCCATGTCTTCTGCAGTCAGTGCCTCCGTGATTCCCTTAGGAATGCCAACTCTTGCCCAACCTGCAGGAAGAAACTCACTCACAGACAGTATCATCCCATTTATATATGAGTACTTCTATTTCTCAGGACAGACTCAACTGGATGGTTTGGGCAATGTCGTGTTTTCAGTGCTCTGAAGATTTAAAGAGCAGCAGGTTGTGCACACATCCAAATAAAACTGATTTTTTTGGAGAATAACTTGTACGTATATAGACAGCTTTTTTATGGTCCAAGCTGCTTCTTGTCATGTCCCTGGTTGTAATGTTAAGTTTATGACTGTCTCTAAAGTAGACCAGCAGCCTATATCAGAAAGGAAGCAGCTAATCCATTTCCTTCTACTTTTTAATGCTTAACTAAGAGGGGTCTGAATATTTTGTTACTTCTTACTCTTTAAATTATTCCCACCGTCGCATACAGATACGGAGTAGTTACCTTTGAAAATACAGATGAGCGATTTGCCATTCCATTACACTTCTGTTTTTATCCTACAAGAAGCTCATGACTATATTGCTTTCTGCTATGCCATCTTTGCCCAAGTAGAGTAAGTTCTGTAATGACGGATCGTTTTATCATAAATCACTATTAAATTGACAGCCAAGGTCATGCAATAAAATAACCTGCTGTTAACCAGCAATCAGGTGTTTTAAGCAGAAGGCTTGAACATGTAGATGTCTTTATGGCCTCCGTGAGATCTAAAGTACGTAGACAAATTGCAACATGTACAATGTGAAAATACTTCTTTGAATGTTTTAACTGCCAAGAATTCCTGTGTTTGAATCACAACACTGAATTTATTTTCTAACGTGATGAGATGGTCTCTTGGGTTTACTACTGTTCTGTAGCGCGCTCTCCTGATAACTAAGGAGGATATAGTCTTCTCTAGGCTGCTAGTGATGAATAAGAAGCAAATTGTACGCTGTCCTCTTGTCAGCTGAATACCAAACTACCTACAGGTCTTCTTACTGTATCAAGCGTCCCCAGCGTGATGCTTAAAGTTCAGTGCATTCACTTCGCTCTTCTCTTCAGTTGTTATACCGACACCTGACTCGTTTTAACCTGGTGCGTAGGATTAAAAATTAAATCATTGTATTGCCATGGATTTAGGAAGTGGAGGCTTTAAAAGATGTTTTGGTAGCCATCTTGGCTTGGCAGCTTTTTGAGAGGGAAGTCTAATCTCCCTTTGCCCTGAGGGTTGTCCAGCTTTCTTTAAATGTGCATTTTTAAAAAAGAAGAGAAGCCAGACACACGTGCTAGGAGAGAGCATTCCTCTATTTAAGCAAGGCAGGAATACACAGGTTTATGCACTGTTATCCAGTCACTTTTTTTTTCCCCAGGACTAAGTTATAAATGACTGCTTTAAACGTGTTACAGCTAAAATCTGCAAGCTGATGTGGAATCCCAGATGAGCTGATACAAACAGGATTATAGTAATGAGATGTAGATGAGATGATTAAAACCAGTATTTTAGGATCCACATCTGCAGTAGCCGCATCTATGAAAAAGTCCAAAATTAACCTGGGACACCTTTTGGCAGTTGGTTGATTATGAAAACCGTTCGAAGCACCATTCTGTGCTCTGGTGCAGCACAATTGTGGGGGTGTTTAGTCAACATTGATAGCTGAGGTGTCTTTGCTAACCTGTCCTAGGGATCTGTAGGAAGCCTTTAATTAAAGCAGCTCTTCTAATTGGCTGTCTCAAGTTCAGTAGTGAAGATTGCAACCCAAAAGTAAAGGTGGTTTTGGGTTTTCTTTTTTTATTAGAATGTTTAGGGATGTTTCTGGGTGTAGTAATACAGACAGAGTTTAGTTCCATAAAAGCTGTCCTGAGAAATGCAATACCTTCCCCACCCTGGTTTGGACTAGCTTTGGTTCAGCGCTGTCATCAGGAATGTGCAGGTTCTGCATTGTGGCAATATGGTACCTGCTAAAAAGTTACACACGTTTAGTTACTGTGTGCTCCCGTGGCTAATACAAACTACAAGCAAGGACTGCAGCAGTCTTAGGGTAGTGCGGTGACGACGACGGCTGGCATGTGTGTCCCAAAAAGCAGATCATCAATGAAACAATTCTATAGATTGCTTAAAGCATTAATTGTGTGAAGAGCAGCAGCCCCACGTTAAAACTGTCAAGATACTTCAGGCCCACAGAAACAGCTTTCTCCCAGGAGCTTAGCAAAGAAAAAAAAATTATGGCCAGTTTTCCTTGGATGGCTACTGTACGAGAGGGACGGTAAGAAGAGGATTTAAGGGATTACCTCTGGGGATGAGGGTGAGTCACGTATCCGTGCATCTTTCACAGTGTACTAGCCATAGCCTAAAACGACTTTGCACAACTCCTTCCATGTAAATATCACTTTATAGTTTGTGTCTCAATAAATAGATCTAATTGGAATTTAGATATCGCAAACTATAAAATATTTAACAAAAAAGTTTTTAGCTTTTGTGTACCCTGTGAAGTGCCACAAATTTTGTGCATCTCAAAATGAATTTTAAGTCTCAGTACATGGAAAAATACTAAATTGCATTACATGCTTTTTTTAGGGGGGAAAAAAAAAAAAGAAACCCCAATATATTTGAGTTCCAGTGATGTTTCACATTGGCAAGAACTGATAGATAATATAAAGTTTTTTCCATTCTGTAAATGTATGTCTTGTTGTATATAGTTCAATTTTTCCTGTATTTAATTGTATTCATGTCTGTCTGTCCCATCTATGTTGGACTCTGCTGGTAGGCAAACAGTTCTTTTAACTGGTGGAAATAAAACTATCGATTTGATCAATCATCGGAAGCGCTCGTTCTTTTAATCACACTGTATTAATTGATTGGGGGGGAAAAAAGTCCTAAATCCCCAAACCTTGTAGTTCTTTGGCCAGTGCGTGTTGCACGGGGAAAAGGAGAAAGGTGCTGCGTGGGACGGGAGCCATGACGGGATGCCAGGGTGCAGGCCTGCTCGAGAGCCCGGGAGCCGGCGACAGAGAGGGCTCACTGAAAAGCACGGCAGGGGCTTGGGGTATCTCCCGGCTGTTAAGTTGCCGACGAAGCTCACGTTGCCTGGTGCGTGCTCGCGTCATGTACCAAGCGCCATGCTGGAGAGAGGGCGAGGAGGAATGCTGAGGAGGGGACCGGGCACGTAGTGGTTTGAAATCCACTACAAAGCTTGTTTTATTTCTTCTCCAAACAAACTAAATAGAACTTCAGGGCAACAGCATCTTTTCTTGTCCCTCTTGCTTGCCTTTCGTACTCATTTTTTATGAAGTTTCTCCACATTAAGGAGAAGGGGAAAAAAAAAGTGTCTCTTCAGGCTGGCCATGTATGTATGTATGTATGAGCAATTTATAGAGCATGTCCACCAGGATCGTTTCCCTATGCAAATGCACTACATCTGAGGTCTACTTGAAATCTTATTTATTCAGTTGGTCTTAGAACAAGTGTTTTATGAGGGACCTGAACAGTGTGAGTAGATGTATTCTTCTGAATTATGTTGCTGCTAATAACGCTCATGAAGTGTGTAAGGTTTCTGTTGATCCTTGTTTACAGCAGACTGATGCCTTTCTGCACCTTCTGGTTGCGTCGTTGTTCTTCCCTACCCTCTCTGCCCTAGTTCTGGCTATGCTGGGAAACAGTTTTACTTTCTGGAAAGAAAAAGGCTACCTGTTTTGCAGTATTTCAAACTGAGTGTGCAAAGAGAACTCACATTACCTGGACACGGAATGTTATGGAAGTGGTTGCCTAGGCGAGTCCTGCACTGAGGATGCGGAGGCTGAAAGTCAGTTCCTGGCTGTCTCTGGTAGGAAGCAAACTCTGAGCCTCAGTCTTCGAAGTCCTAGGTGAGAACATTAGGTGATTTGCTCACATTTGCGAGAAAACCTCTTGAGTAACTATACATGTAAGTGTAGATGATTTTTTGAAAACATTTCCTGTCATGTGTAGCAGAAATCTTAAAACTATCCAAACTGGTAAGGTTCATGTTGGGGAGGGGGTTATGTGTTGAGTCTGACACATAACAAGTAGTCTAAGTTAAAAAAAAAAAAAGATGTTGACTTAGAATAGAATATTTTCAGTTGGAAGGGATCTACAGTGATCACCTGGTCCAACTGCCTGACCGCTTCAGGGTTGACCAAGTTAAAGCATGTTGCTAGGGGCATTGTCCAAATGCCTCGTAAACACGGACAGGCTTGGGGCATCGACCACCTCTCTGGGAAGCCTGTTCCAGTGTTTGACCACCCTCTCGCTAAAGAAATGCTTCCTAACGTCCAGGCTAAACCTCCCCTGGCGCAGCTTTGGACCATTCCCACGTGTCCTGTCACTGGATACCAGGGAGAAGAGCTCAGCACCTCCCTCTCCACCTCCTCAGGAAGCTGTGCAGAGCAATGAGGCCGCCCCTCAGCCTCCTTTTCTAGACAAACCCAAAGTCCTTAGCCGCTCCTCACAGGACGTGCCTTCCAGCCCTTTCAGCGGCTTTGTTGCCCTCCTCTGGACGCATTCAAGGACCTACACATCCTCCTGAAATTGTGGGGCCCAGAACTGCACACAGTACTCGAGGTGAGGCTGCACCAACGCTGAATACAGCGGGACAATCTCCTCTTTTGAGCGGCTGGTTATGCCGTGTTTGATGCACCCCGGGATGCGGTTTGCCCTCTCGGCTGCCAGGGCCCGCTGCTGACTCGCATTGAGCCTGCTGTCCCCCAGCACCCCCAGATCCCTTTCTGCAGGGCTGCTCTCCAGCCACTCAGCTCCCCATTTATGCTTGTGCCTGGCGTTACTCCATCCTAGGCGCAGAATCCGGCACTTGGACTTGTTCAATTTCATCCCGTTAATCATAGCCCAATGCTCCAGTCTAACTAGATCCCTCGGCAAGGCCTCTGCTCCCTCAAGAGAGTCAACAGCACCTCCCAGTTTGGCACCATCAGCAAACTTGCTCATGGTGCATTCAACTCTTGTGTCCAGATCGTTGATAAAGACATTGACCAGAACCGGCCCTAGGATTGAGCCCTGAGGAACACCGCTGGTGACCGGTCGCCAGCCAGATGTAGCCCCACTCACTACAAGCCTTTGAGCTCTGCCCTTCAGCCAGTTCTTCAGGCAGCGCACCATGAACCTGCTCATCCCCCAGTTACAACTTGTCCAGAAGGATGCTGTGAGGGACAGTAGCAAAAGCCTTACTAAAATCCAGAAAAACTACATCTACTGCCTTCCCTTCATCCGTGAGGCAGGTGACTTTATCATAGAAGGATATCAAATTGGTTAAACAAGACTTTCCTTTGTGAACCCATGTTGACTGTGCCTGATGATTGCATCGTCCTTTAAATGCCTTTCGATTGTACTCAGTATGTATCTTCTCCTTAATTTTTCCAGGAACTGAGGTTAGACTAACAGCTCTGTAGTTCCCTGGGTCTTCCCTCACACCCTTCTTGTAAACTGGAATAACATTGGCTACCTTCCAGTCAGCGGGGACCTCCCCAGACTCCCAAGGCCTTTCGTAGATGATGGAGAGAGGTCCTGCTTTAATATCCGCTAGCTCCTTCAGTACTCTGGCATGAATCCCATCAGGCCCCATGGACTTGTGAACATTCAGCTGATACAGCTGGTCCCTTACAATTTTGGTGTCCACAAACGGAAACTCACTGTTCCCGCACTCATGGTCCTCCGACTCAGGGGACCAGGCAGCCCAAGGTCTATCAGTATTATTAAAGTGAGGCAAAAAAAAAAGCATTCAATGCCTCCGCTTTTTCTTCATCCCTGTTAGTCAGGTGACCATCTTCAACAAGTATCGGCCCAATGTTTTCTTTAGCCCTCCTTTAGCTTTTGCAATCCTGTGCCAGTTTTAAAAAGAAAAAATGGGAGAAAATTGATGAGTGGCGTATGGTGGTGCTTAAAATCGTGCATAAATATATCTCTGGGCTTCAAGATTTGTGATTGAGGAAATATAGAGAAAGTTTAAGAGGAAAAAAAACAGTCAGGCTTCCTTTAACCCAAGGTTATGATTGACTACCAGTGCCATTCCATCCCACTGCGTGGTCTCAGTGTTTCTTAATCTGAGAATAGGTTAATAGCCTGCTAATTAGTTTTGATCTTTCTACTGACACAGGCAAAAAAAAAAAGGGGGGGGGGGGCAGGGTACAGGGGAGAGATTTTATTTTATGCTTTTAGGTGATGTGTGTCTGTGTCCACTGGTGCTCTTGTCAGGTCTTGCCTGACGTCCCTACAACTCTTGTTTAGAGAGGACTAATCACCTGGAAACCACCAACTCCAGAAATCTGTCATTAGGCATTATTTAATTTTGTCTTTGAGGCCATAACATGATGTCTACACCTTGAGAGTGGCCCCGTACCATCCCTTTTCTGGGACAACAATGTTCATGGTCTGCACGGAGCAGACAAGGACCTCTACCATCTGCAGGAATTTGTGCCTTTTAAGCTGATGTCATATCCAGAACTGTGACAACAGCAGTGAGCTCAACCTTCTAGATTGTTCAGGATGGTGGAGGACTCGCGGAGTCAAGCTGCTTTGTTGCAAAAGCAGTGGATTATCCTGCGTATGCATTTCTTCCCACTTGCTCGCCGCGGTTTGCTTTGTCGCAGCTCAGGGAGCACCTTTGGCCTCTCCCTGGCTGTGCCCTCTTTCTGAAGGACTGTGTGCTGGTTTTTGCAGCATAGGTCAAGGTCAGTATCTGGAGCAAGTGGATTTCTGCCTTGCCTTCTTGTGTTGTTTGACCGCAGTGGAACAGACCTTCTAGTAAGACTTATCTTTGGATGACATTGCTTAACTAGTTCTAAGGCTTGCGAGGGCTTCTGTGCTGTCAGACTTGTAAAAAACGTATGGGGGCAGGGAATTGTAGGCAGTTTCAGGTCCCTGGAGAAAAAAGCAGCTGTGTGCCAAGAGGTGATGGTGGTTTTTTGAGATGGATTTGTAACAAAGCTTTCTGTAGGCTTGGTCATTGGACACTGAGTTGTCTGTTAGGGCCTTTGTTTGGTCTTTTGTGCAGTAAAATGCAAGTTGTCTGGCAGGCTTGATTCCTAGGCTTTATAACCACTTTACTACTTCTATTCAAGACAATATTTTCCCTACTACTTTGTAATGCTTTGTCTTCTCAAATCAGGTATTTGGCTTGTTTGGAGTCCTCCTACTGCCTCCCCCCAGCTCCTCGTTGTGTGTGGGACACATGATAATTTTACCATGAGCAAGCTTTAAGACGGGAACTTCAGTACCACACGCAAACATTGCCTTGAGAGCGAATCAGTTGCTTTTCAGTTAAACTTAACTGGGATTCCTTAGTATTTTTCTCGTTTGCTAACAAACTAGCTTTATTCTGGTGTTTAGTTTAGGAAATGGATAAGAATGACTGAGGCTTCGGGCTGTACGTGTCTGAGGGTCAAACACCAGACTCTGGGACTTCCCCTCTAGCTTTGGGCAGGAACTGGCGACTCAGGAATGGGAATCTTAGAGAGGGGGGGTATTTAAGAGGACAAGCGTTACAGATAGGTAATCTTCTCTCTTCTTTTCTTACAGGTTTGGAAGAACCTCGTTCTCAGACCCTGAGAAGTCCGGACTTTCTAACAGTGTGCTACCTAAAGGAATATAAGGAGTTGATACTTGTAGTGTCCTTGCAGTTAATTTTTTGGTATTTGTATCTCTCTTTCTGTAGTTTTAGATCAAGAAAACACCATGAGCACAGTAAGTACTGTACTACTCAATGCAAACCTGATTCTTAGAACACGTTTTCTGTGGTACTTCTGTAAATGTTTTTAAGAGTTTGTAGTAAATGCACTGGAACAGAAGCGTATGAAAACTTCATGTTCTGTGATACTTAAGATTTTTAGTCTCTCTAGGTGCTAGCAATAGTTCAGAAATGCTTACAATGTGAGCAAGAACCCTGTGTCGGACTGATTCCAATGGTTGCCTGGAAGCTAGCATCTGATATAATTGTGAACTAGTCTTCTCATTTGCAAACCATCACGAGATGGTTTTGGGGTTTTTTTTGTGACCTAACTGGTAAGAGATCTGGGGTGATGTCTTTTCCTTGATGTGATGTGCTCAGGTAGGAATGACCCATACCACCACTCGATGCATACTACAGCCTTTCCGGGGAGTGTTTTGAGTTTCCTTGTGTGCTTTCGTTGGTGCTGCAAAGATGAGGGCCACGATAATATTGCTCCTAAAGAAAATGCTAAGGCTTTGTTCCCTCTTAGACTCAACGAAAGCGCCGTGGAGGAGCAGCTAATTCTAGGCGAGCTCGGAAGCGAAACCGCTTGATGGCTTCCACTGCAGAAATGGCTTCAGAAGCAGAGCCAATAGAACTTGAAGAAAGTGGTAAGCTTTCTTTTTAAATAGTAAGAAAATCAACTGCTTCTGGAGGGTTGGGATCCCACTTAATGTGTGGTTTTGCCAGTTTCTAGGCCCTTAACTGGGGAGGAAGGGAAACCTTTTAAAAAGCGTCTAGTACGGCATCTATAACCAGCAAGCCTCCTGACAACTGTTTGAGTTTGTTACCGAGATGCGATACATTCACCACTCGAGATAGGTTTGTGGTGTAAGGAAGGTACTCGCATGCTACTGAAACATCTGAACGCCTAGTCTGATGAGCTGGGAGTCACTGCAGCTGCCACTACAGATGGTGGCAAACTAAGTTTGGGAACTCCCAGGTTTTGAGAAGATAATTAAAAGTTTGTCAGTAGTTGTGCCCCGTCCCTCAAAGGAGAGGCAGTACTTGGTCAGTAGGTTTTCACAAAAAGTATCAGAATTTAAAAAGCCTCCTTGATCTCCTAAATAGATACTTAAATTGCCTTCTGAAGTGCTAGGAAAGATTGAAAGTAACTATTGGTCTCCAGGTAATTAGATGGCTTTTTCAGTTTTTGCTGTGCATTTGACTATGAAAGGTTGGACGAGGCATGAGACAGGAACATTTACAGCATGGCACTGTAAAATCAGTGTATCCCGTATGATTCATGTTTTATTCTGTGGGATAAACGTTCTCCTATGTTAGATGAATAATCTGTTGCTGTGTACCTCCCGCAAGCTGCTGTCATACAACAGAACTGCATGAGGAGCTCAGCCGCTGTTCCTCTTGCACTGCAGCTTGCAGAAGGCAGTGGTGGTAATGCACTATGTGGACTCTTGAGGGCAAAGCTTGAGTGAAATGTTGGATCCGTTCCTGAAGAGAAGAGGGATAGGGCAAGGTTGAATCATGCCTCAGCCTGTTACATAGCGGCAGGCAATTCTATTCCTCTGCGATCTCTGATCTTGATTCTAACATTGTGTTTTTAAGCCGGTGAAGAAGTAGTAGATCTCACACGTGAACCTTCTGATCCTGTAGTCGTTGATCTAACTCACAATGATTCTGTTGTGGTAAGTAGCGAATGGCACACTTACTTACCTAAAATCATGTAGTCAAGTTAGTTTTCTGTCGTGCTCCCTGATAGAATCTGGCTTTCAGGAGAAGTTTTAAGTTTGAAGTTGACTTGTCGGCGCATGAAAGCCACACGTCACAGGTCAACGCAGAAGCTGCTCTGGAGGTGCGCTTGCAGATAGTGAGAGGGCAATGTAAAATGGCTTGTTGCTCCGGAACTGGGGAGAATATATACCACTGATGGGTAATGTAACTTAAGGAGATGCAATTTCAAGTGGAAGCTATTCTAGATATATCAGAGATATAGGGTAATGAGTTAAATAAAAAGCGAAGGAGGTACCAGTTTGTCTTTGACTTCACAAATAGGAAGTGTTTAGCTGCAACGTCGGTTTCAGGTACTCCTGTCACAGAGATGCCAAGCGCAACTGAAGCTGACCGTGCTACAAACTAGTTCGGTTTATTACTCCAAGAAGTCCTAAAAAATCCACTTTTTTTACTGCCATTTTTAAAGCTAGAATAGTGTCCGGTCCGGTCCACAGGGTAGTGTATAACCTGAGTTTTGGGATGCCACTGCTGCCGTGCAAACCAGAAACAAGCCGCAGGAACAGCATGGGGCTATCTCCTGCTGGGATTGTTCCTGAGCCTTTGCAAAGGAAAGGCCTCAAACTTCACAACGTCATCTGCATTGCCCCAGCTCTGGTTCCACCAAAGACAACAGCAGGGTTGGGTTTGGGGTTTTTTTTCTTCAGCAGCTGTTATTCTACTATGAAGTGTTTATGGATGTCGCACCTGAATTTGCCTGTTTTGGGGAGAAAGAGGGAAAGAATCTCCTCCAGCCTAAGGCAAGTTAGGGTCCTGAAAGTGGGGAGCAGGAGGAGGGTGTTCAGGTGGTTCATAAACTGCCTCTGTTTCTGTCCCTTTGCAGCAGCGTGAGCAGAACCAGAAGCAACCACTTCCTTATTTTCAGAGCAGCAGCTAATTTGCTACTACTGTTAACATTCTTAATCAAAATGAGAGAGTGATATCCTACCATTCTTAGCTTGTTTTGTCGTAACTGCTTAGCTTATTTGGTGTTTGTATGTAACGCTAGGGGTGCACACCAAAGTCTAATTGTATTTTCTTTTCTCTCCCTTCCCATCTATACTGATGCAAGATTGTTGAAGGTGAGTTGACGTTTTACAATCGGTAATGGAATTGTCCTAAACTCAATTTTTTTTCTTTTTGTCTTTTCCCAACAAACCTGAGCAGCATGGATTGAAACTGCATTTGCCAAAAGGCAAAGGACAGTGCTAAAGTACCTGGCCACTGTCTTAGAGAACGGATCCAGCCTGTGTTTGATAGTCGCTATTAGAGCTTGTAGAAAGTATGTGAAATAAAATGCATCGGAGCT
Source organism: Gymnogyps californianus (assembly GCF_018139145.2). Classification (NCBI taxonomy): domain Eukaryota; kingdom Metazoa; phylum Chordata; class Aves; order Accipitriformes; family Cathartidae; genus Gymnogyps; species Gymnogyps californianus. The sequence continues at coordinate 10,104,105 of NC_059474.1, forward strand.
GCTCAAAATACGTTTTCTTATTTTCCAAATACAGAAGTTCTGTAAGCCCAAAGTTGACAATAATTTTAATTAGCACTTTTACCACTGGAATATCTGCTTTCAATAAGAAAATGTCAGAAGGCTTTTTTAGCCTGTATTTCAGTGAAGGAACTAAAGAGAAAGTCACAGACTATTTATAATCATGCATTTCAAGGACAGTTCAAGGGCTAAATATTTTATAATGTATCTAACTTACCAAAATTAAATTACAGAGAATCAACGACAAAGGAGAAATCTCAGACTCAGAGGCCAGCGACAGTTGGATATCTGTATACTGATCAGCGATGATGACGATGAACCAGGAGATAATGATGTGTATGTGACAGATAAAGCGTCTTTCTAAAGGCTAATTTCTGATATAGAGTAAAACCTGATTTTTTCCAAGCTTTGGGATTTTGTTTGATTACTGAGCGAAAACTTGAGACCTAAAATAGAATTGCATTTCTAGAAGAGAACTCCTTCAAAAAAACCCAACACAAACTTTTCTTCTGTTGTTCATTAAACCATTGTCTAATGTATTGTACAGTATGGCTTGAGATACGCTGAAATGCTTGCAATACATAAAAGACACAGCCAAACAGTCTGAAAATATGCTTCCTATAATCACACATTTTCTAAGGAAGGAGTTCTTGGAATGAATATGTTACTGGGCTGGGATGTTGCTAAATTAGAATAGGGGATGTTTTCATTTCTGACAATCTCTTTCACTTCTCGAAGGAAGAGTTTCCAAAGGACAGCTAGAGGCTTTTGTTACAAAACTCTTGTTTACGACCTGTTGAAGATTAATACTGCCATAGGTATACTGCACAGTGCTGTAGACTGCTGTTCCTTCTAATACTAGAGCAGGGTGACTAACTGCGTCTTCCCCCTAATGAAAACCAAGACGCTGTTCCCTTTAGGTAAGGGAGGCCCTAACTACTTATCGAATGCAACAAGGGGAGAGAGTTAAAGCTACGCAGGAATCTTGAGGTGAAATGCGTCGTGGCTAGCCTGTGCAGTCGGGTGATTACATGACGTTGTAGGTATCGGTAACCCTCAATGCACGGTGGAATTAATGGATGCGTGTTCTTTCTGGTTTTGTTCTCTCTCCCACAAGGCCGTCTGGTACCGTTAGCTGTCCGATTTGCGTGGATGGCTACTCAGAGGTAAGGATCCGCATGTTGTCATCGTTTCTTTTTTTGTCGGAGGGAGAACGGGGCAGAGGGTGAGCTGCGCAACTCCGTTGGGTTATGGGGGACGCTACAGACAGCTGGCTTGAAGTACAGGCCTTGGATTTCAGGCGAAACTAGCTTGTCACTCAGAGTCCTTTCTCAGTGGTGGACGCAGAGGGAGAAACACTTTCCAAGATGGCGCTGAAAGATCTTGGGGTTCCTTATTACTAAAGTAGTAGCGTACCGATTACGGATACTGCAAGTCCTGTTTGCCTGGTGCCAGGAGACCAGCCAAGCTGAATTCTTTACTCCAAATACCTGTTGTGGTTTCTTTTCTTCCAGATTGTGCAAAGCGGACGCCTGATTGTGTCGACCAAATGCGGCCATGTCTTCTGCAGTCAGTGCCTCCGTGATTCCCTTAGGAATGCCAACTCTTGCCCAACCTGCAGGAAGAAACTCACTCACAGACAGTATCATCCCATTTATATATGAGTACTTCTATTTCTCAGGACAGACTCAACTGGATGGTTTGGGCAATGTCGTGTTTTCAGTGCTCTGAAGATTTAAAGAGCAGCAGGTTGTGCACACATCCAAATAAAACTGATTTTTTTGGAGAATAACTTGTACGTATATAGACAGCTTTTTTATGGTCCAAGCTGCTTCTTGTCATGTCCCTGGTTGTAATGTTAAGTTTATGACTGTCTCTAAAGTAGACCAGCAGCCTATATCAGAAAGGAAGCAGCTAATCCATTTCCTTCTACTTTTTTAATGCTTAACTAAGAGGGGTCTGAATATTTTGTTACTTCTTACTCTTTAAATTATTCCCACCGTCGCATACAGATACGGAGTAGTTACCTTTGAAAATACAGATGAGCGATTTGCCATTCCATTACACTTCTGTTTTTATCCTACAAGAAGCTCATGACTATATTGCTTTCTGCTATGCCATCTTTGCCCAAGTAGAGTAAGTTCTGTAATGACGGATCGTTTTATCATAAATCACTATTAAATTGACAGCCAAGGTCATGCAATAAAATAACCTGCTGTTAACCAGCAATCAGGTGTTTTAAGCAGAAGGCTTGAACATGTAGATGTCTTTATGGCCTCCGTGAGATCTAAAGTACGTAGACAAATTGCAACATGTACAATGTGAAAATACTTCTTTGAATGTTTTAACTGCCAAGAATTCCTGTGTTTGAATCACAACACTGAATTTATTTTCTAACGTGATGAGATGGTCTCTTGGGTTTACTACTGTTCTGTAGCGCGCTCTCCTGATAACTAAGGAGGATATAGTCTTCTCTAGGCTGCTAGTGATGAATAAGAAGCAAATTGTACGCTGTCCTCTTGTCAGCTGAATACCAAACTACCTACAGGTCTTCTTACTGTATCAAGTGTCCCCAGCGTGATGCTTAAAGTTCAGTGCATTCACTTCGCTCTTCTCTTCAGTTGTTATACCGACACCTGACTCGTTTTAACCTGGTGCGTAGGATTAAAAATTAAATCATTGTATTGCCATGGATTTAGGAAGTGGAGGCTTTAAAAGATGTTTTGGTAGCCATCTTGGCTTGGCAGCTTTTTGAGAGGGAAGTCTAATCTCCCTTTGCCCTGAGGGTTGTCCAGCTTTCTTTAAATGTGCATTTTTAAAAAAGAAGAGAAGCCAGACACACGTGCTAGGAGAGAGCATTCCTCTATTTAAGCAAGGCAGGAATACACAGGTTTATGCACTGTTATCCAGTCACTTTTTTTTTCCCCAGGACTAAGTTATAAATGACTGCTTTAAACGTGTTACAGCTAAAATCTGCAAGCTGATGTGGAATCCCAGATGAGCTGATACAAACAGGATTATAGTAATGAGATGTAGATGAGATGATTAAAACCAGTATTTTAGGATCCACATCTGCAGTAGCCGCATCTATGAAAAAGTCCAAAATTAACCTGGGACACCTTTTGGCAGTTGGTTGATTATGAAAACCGTTCGAAGCACCATTCTGTGCTCTGGTGCAGCACAATTGTGGGGGGTGTTTAGTCAACATTGATAGCTGAGGTGTCTTTGCTAACCTGTCCTAGGGATCTGTAGGAAGCCTTTAATTAAAGCAGCTCTTCTAATTGGCTGTCTCAAGTTCAGTAGTGAAGATTGCAACCCAAAAGTAAAGGTGGTTTTGGGTTTTCTTTTTTTATTAGAATGTTTAGGGATGTTTCTGGGTGTAGTAATACAGACAGAGTTTAGTTCCATAAAAGCTGTCCTGAGAAATGCAATACCTTCCCCACCCTGGTTTGGACTAGCTTTGGTTCAGCGCTGTCATCAGGAATGTGCAGGTTCTGCATTGTGGCAATATGGTACCTGCTAAAAAGTTACACACGTTTAGTTACTGTGTGCTCCCGTGGCTAATACAAACTACAAGCAAGGACTGCAGCAGTCTTAGGGTAGTGCGGTGACGACGACGGCTGGCATGTGTGTCCCAAAAAGCAGATCATCAATGAAACAATTCTATAGATTGCTTAAAGCATTAATTGTGTGAAGAGCAGCAGCCCAACATTAAAACTGTCAAGATACTTCAGGCCCACAGAAACAGCTTTCTCCCAGGAGCTTAGCAAAGAAAAAAAAAATTATGGCCAGTTTTCCTTGGATGGCTACTGTACGAGAGGGACGGTAAGAAGAGGATTTAAGGGATTACCTCTGGGGATGAGGGTGAGTCACGTATCCGTGCATCTTTTCACAGTGTACTAGCCATAGCCTAAAACGACTTTGCACAACTCCTTCCATGTAAATATCACTTTATAGTTTGTGTCTCAATAAATAGATCTAATTGGAATTTAGATATCGCAAACTATAAAATATTTAACAAAAAAGTTTTTAGCTTTTGTGTACCCTGTGAAGTGCCACAAATTTTGTGCATCTCAAAATGAATTTTAAGTCTCAGTACATGGAAAAATACTAAATTGCATTACATGCTTTTTTTAGGGGGGAAAAAAAAAAAGAAACCCCAATATATTTGAGTTCCAGTGATGTTTCACATTGGCAAGAACTGATAGATAATATAAAGTTTTTTCCATTCTGTAAATGTATGTCTTGTTGTATATAGTTCAATTTTTCCTGTATTTAATTGTATTCATGTCTGTCTGTCCCATCTATGTTGGACTCTGCTGGTAGGCAAACAGTTCTTTTAACTGGTGGAAATAAAACTATCGATTTGATCAATCATCGGAAGCGCTCGTTCTTTTAATCACACTGTATTAATTGATTGGGGGGGAAAAAAGTCCTAAATCCCCAAACCTTGTAGTTCTTTGGCCAGTGCGTGTTGCACGGGGAAAAGGAGAAAGGTGCTGCGTGGGACGGGAGCCATGACGGGATGCCAGGGTGCAGGCCTGCTCGAGAGCCCGGGAGCCGGCGACAGAGAGGGCTCACTGAAAAGCACGGCAGGGGCTTGGGGTATCTCCCGGCTGTTAAGTTGCCGACGAAGCTCACGTTGCCTGGTGCGTGCTCGCGTCATGTACCAAGCGCCATGCTGGAGAGAGGGCGAGGAGGAATGCTGAGGAGGGGACCGGGCACGTAGTGGTTTGAAATCCACTACAAAGCTTGTTTTATTTCTTCTCCAAACAAACTAAATAGAACTTCAGGGCAACAGCATCTTTTCTTGTCCCTCTTGCTTGCCTTTCGTACTCATTTTTTATGAAGTTTCTCCACATTAAGGAGAAGGGGAAAAAAAAAGTGTCTCTTCAGGCTGGCCATGTATGTATGTATGTATGAGCAATTTATAGAGCATGTCCACCAGGATCGTTTCCCTATGCAAATGCACTACATCTGAGGTCTACTTGAAATCTTATTTATTCAGTTGGTCTTAGAACAAGTGTTTTATGAGGGACCTGAACAGTGTGAGTAGATGTATTCTTCTGAATTATGTTGCTGCTAATAACGCTCATGAAGTGTGTAAGGTTTCTGTTGATCCTTGTTTACAGCAGACTGATGCCTTTCTGCACCTTCTGGTTGCGTCGTTGTTCTTCCCTACCCTCTCTGCCCTAGTTCTGGCTATGCTGGGAAACAGTTTTACTTTCTGGAAAGAAAAAGGCTACCTGTTTTGCAGTATTTCAAACTGAGTGTGCAAAGAGAACTCACATTACCTGGACACGGAATGTTATGGAAGTGGTTGCCTAGGCGAGTCCTGCACTGAGGATGCGGAGGCTGAAAGTCAGTTCCTGGCTGTCTCTGGTAGGAAGCAAACTCTGAGCCTCAGTCTTCGAAGTCCTAGGTGAGAACATTAGGTGATTTGCTCACATTTGCGAGAAAACCTCTTGAGTAACTATACATGTAAGTGTAGATGATTTTTTGAAAACATTTCCTGTCATGTGTAGCAGAAATCTTAAAACTATCCAAACTGGTAAGGTTCATGTTGGGGGAGGGGGTTATGTGTTGAGTCTGACACATAACAAGTAGTCTAAGTTAAAAAAAAAAAAAGATGTTGACTTAGAATAGAATATTTTCAGTTGGAAGGGATCTACAGTGATCACCTGGTCCAACTGCCTGACCGCTTCAGGGTTGACCAAGTTAAAGCATGTTGCTAGGGGCATTGTCCAAATGCCTCGTAAACACGGACAGGCTTGGGGCATCGACCACCTCTCTGGGAAGCCTGTTCCAGTGTTTGACCACCCTCTCGCTAAAGAAATGCTTCCTAACGTCCAGGCTAAACCTCCCCTGGCGCAGCTTTGGACCATTCCCACGTGTCCTGTCACTGGATACCAGGGAGAAGAGCTCAGCACCTCCCTCTCCACCTCCTCAGGAAGCTGTGCAGAGCAATGAGGCCGCCCCTCAGCCTCCTTTTCTAGACAAACCCAAAGTCCTTAGCCGCTCCTCACAGGACGTGCCTTCCAGCCCTTTCAGCGGCTTTGTTGCCCTCCTCTGGACGCATTCAAGGACCTACACATCCTCCTGAAATTGTGGGGCCCAGAACTGCACACAGTACTCGAGGTGAGGCTGCACCAACGCTGAATACAGCGGGACAATCTCCTCTTTTGAGCGGCTGGTTATGCCGTGTTTGATGCACCCCGGGATGCGGTTTGCCCTCTCGGCTGCCAGGGCCCGCTGCTGACTCGCATTGAGCCTGCTGTCCCCCAGCACCCCCAGATCCCTTTCTGCAGGGCTGCTCTCCAGCCACTCAGCTCCCCATTTATGCTTGTGCCTGGCGTTACTCCATCCTAGGCGCAGAATCCGGCACTTGGACTTGTTCAATTTCATCCCGTTAATCATAGCCCAATGCTCCAGTCTAACTAGATCCCTCGGCAAGGCCTCTGCTCCCTCAAGAGAGTCAACAGCACCTCCCAGTTTGGCACCATCAGCAAACTTGCTCATGGTGCATTCAACTCTTGTGTCCAGATCGTTGATAAAGACATTGACCAGAACCGGCCCTAGGATTGAGCCCTGAGGAACACCGCTGGTGACCGGTCGCCAGCCAGATGTAGCCCCACTCACTACAAGCCTTTGAGCTCTGCCCTTCAGCCAGTTCTTCAGGCAGTGCACCATGAACCTGCTCATCCCCCAGTTACAACTTGTCCAGAAGGATGCTGTGAGGGACAGTAGCAAAAGCCTTACTAAAATCCAGAAAAACTACATCTACTGCCTTCCCTTCATCCGTGAGGCAGGTGACTTTATCATAGAAGGATATCAAATTGGTTAAACAAGACTTTCCTTTGTGAACCCATGTTGACTGTGCCTGATGATTGCATCGTCCTTTAAATGCCTTTCGATTGTACTCAGTATGTATCTTCTCCTTAATTTTTCCAGGAACTGAGGTTAGACTAACAGCTCTGTAGTTCCCTGGGTCTTCCCTCACACCCTTCTTGTAAACTGGAATAACATTGGCTACCTTCCAGTCAGCGGGGACCTCCCCAGACTCCCAAGGCCTTTCGTAGATGATGGAGAGAGGTCCTGCTTTAATATCCGCTAGCTCCTTCAGTACTCTGGCATGAATCCCATCAGGCCCCATGGACTTGTGAACATTCAGCTGATACAGCTGGTCCCTTACAATTTTGGTGTCCACAAACGGAAACTCACTGTTCCCGCACTCATGGTCCTCCGACTCAGGGGACCAGGCAGCCCAAGGTCTATCAGTATTATTAAAGTGAGGCAAAAAAAAAAGCATTCAATGCCTCCGCTTTTTCTTCATCCCTGTTAGTCAGGTGACCATCTTCAACAAGTATCGGCCCAATGTTTTCTTTAGCCCTCCTTTAGCTTTTGCAATCCTGTGCCAGTTTTAAAAAGAAAAAATGGGAGAAAATTGATGAGTGGCGTATGGTGGTGCTTAAAATCGTGCATAAATATATCTCTGGGCTTCAAGATTTGTGATTGAGGAAATATAGAGAAAGTTTAAGAGGAAAAAAAACAGTCAGGCTTCCTTTAACCCAAGGTTATGATTGACTACCAGTGCCATTCCATCCCACTGCGTGGTCTCAGTGTTTCTTAATCTGAGAATAGGTTAATAGCCTGCTAATTAGTTTTGATCTTTCTACTGACACAGGCAAAAAAAAAAAGGGGGGGGGGGGCAGGGTACAGGGGAGAGATTTTATTTTATGCTTTTAGGTGATGTGTGTCTGTGTCCACTGGTGCTCTTGTCAGGTCTTGCCTGACGTCCCTACAACTCTTGTTTAGAGAGGACTAATCACCTGGAAACCACCAACTCCAGAAATCTGTCATTAGGCATTATTTAATTTTGTCTTTGAGGCCATAACATGATGTCTACACCTTGAGAGTGGCCCCGTACCATCCCTTTTCTGGGACAACAATGTTCATGGTCTGCACGGAGCAGACAAGGACCTCTACCATCTGCAGGAATTTGTGCCTTTTAAGCTGATGTCATATCCAGAACTGTGACAACAGCAGTGAGCTCAACCTTCTAGATTGTTCAGGATGGTGGAGGACTCGCGGAGTCAAGCTGCTTTGTTGCAAAAGCAGTGGATTATCCTGCGTATGCATTTCTTCCCACTTGCTCGCCGCGGTTTGCTTTGTCGCAGCTCAGGGAGCACCTTTGGCCTCTCCCTGGCTGTGCCCTCTTTCTGAAGGACTGTGTGCTGGTTTTTGCAGCATAGGTCAAGGTCAGTATCTGGAGCAAGTGGATTTCTGCCTTGCCTTCTTGTGTTGTTTGACCGCAGTGGAACAGACCTTCTAGTAAGACTTATCTTTGGATGACATTGCTTAACTAGTTCTAAGGCTTGCGAGGGCTTCTGTGCTGTCAGACTTGTAAAAAACGTATGGGGGCAGGGAATTGTAGGCAGTTTCAGGTCCCTGGAGAAAAAAGCAGCTGTGTGCCAAGAGGTGATGGTGGTTTTTTGAGATGGATTTGTAACAAAGCTTTCTGTAGGCTTGGTCATTGGACACTGAGTTGTCTGTTAGGGCCTTTGTTTGGTCTTTTGTGCAGTAAAATGCAAGTTGTCTGGCAGGCTTGATTCCTAGGCTTTATAACCACTTTACTACTTCTATTCAAGACAATATTTTCCCTACTACTTTGTAATGCTTTGTCTTCTCAAATCAGGTATTTGGCTTGTTTGGAGTCCTCCTACTGCCTCCCCCCAGCTCCTCGTTGTGTGTGGGACACATGATAATTTTACCATGAGCAAGCTTTAAGACGGGAACTTCAGTACCACACGCAAACATTGCCTTGAGAGCGAATCAGTTGCTTTTCAGTTAAACTTAACTGGGATTCCTTAGTATTTTTCTCGTTTGCTAACAAACTAGCTTTATTCTGGTGTTTAGTTTAGGAAATGGATAAGAATGACTGAGGCTTCGGGCTGTACGTGTCTGAGGGTCAAACACCAGACTCTGGGACTTCCCCTCTAGCTTTGGGCAGGAACTGGCGACTCAGGAATGGGAATCTTAGAGAGGGGGGGTATTTAAGAGGACAAGCGTTACAGATAGGTAATCTTCTCTCTTCTTTTCTTACAGGTTTGGAAGAACCTCGTTCTCAGACCCTGAGAAGTCCGGACTTTCTAACAGTGTGCTACCTAAAGGAATATAAGGAGTTGATACTTGTAGTGTCCTTGCAGTTAGTTTTTTGGTATTTGTATCTCTCTTTCTGTAGTTTTAGATCAAGAAAACACCATGAGCGCCGTAAGTACTGTACTACTCAATGCAAACCTGATTCTTAAAACATGTTTTCTGTGGTACTTCTATAAATGTTTTTAAGAGTTTGTAGTAAATGCACTGGAACAGAAGCATATGAAAACTTCATGTTCTGTGATACTTAAGATTTTTAGTCTCTCTAGGTGCTAGCAATAGTTCAGAAATGCTTACAATGTGAGCAAGAACCCTGTGTCGGACTGATTCCAATGGTTGCCTGGAAGCTAGCATCTGATATAATTGTGAACTAGTCTTCTCATTTGCAAACCATCACGAGATGTTTGGGGTTTTTTTGTGACCTAACTGGTAAGAGATCTGGGGTGATGTCTTTTCCTTGATGTGATGTGCTCAGGTAGGAATGACCCATACCACCACTCGATGCATACTACAGCCTTTCCGGGGAGTGTTTTGAGTTTCCTTGTGTGCTTTCGTTGGTGCTGCAAAGATGAGGGCCACGATAATATTGCTCCTAAAGAAAATGCTAAGGCTTTGTTCCCTCTTAGACTCAACGAAAGCGCCGTGGAGGAGCAGCTAATTCTAGGCGAGCTCGGAAGCGAAACCGCTTGATGGCTTCCACTGCAGAAATGGCTTCAGAAGCAGAGCCAATAGAACTTGAAGAAAGTGGTAAGCTTTCTTTTTAAATAGTAAGAAAATCAACTGCTTCTGGAGGGTTGGGATCCCACTTAATGTGTGGTTTTGCCAGTTTCTAGGCCCTTAACTGGGGAGGAAGGGAAACCTTTTAAAAAGCGTCTAGTACGGCATCTATAACCAGCAAGCCTCCTGACAACTGTTTGAGTTTGTTACCGAGATGCGATACATTCACCACTCGAGATAGGTTTGTGGTGTAAGGAAGGTACTCGCATGCTACTGAAACATCTGAACGCCTAGTCTGATGAGCTGGGAGTCACTGCAGCTGCCACTACAGATGGTGGCAAACTAAGTTTGGGAACTCCCAGGTTTTGAGAAGCTAATTAAAAGTTTGTCAGTAGTTGTGCCCCGTCCCTCAAAGGAGAGGCAGTACTTGGTCAGTAGGTTTTCACAAAAAGTATCAGAATTTAAAAAGCCTCCTTGATCTCCTAAATAGATACTTAAATTGCCTTCTGAAGTGCTAGGAAAGATTGAAAGTAACTATTGGTCTCCAGGTAATTAGATGGCTTTTTCAGTTTTTGCTGTGCATTTGACTATGAAAGGTTGGACGAGGCATGAGACAGGAACATTTACAGCATGGCACTGTAAAATCAGTGTATCCCGTATGATTCATGTTTTATTCTGTGGGATAAACGTTCTCCTATGTTAGATGAATAATCTGTTGCTGTGTACCTCCCGCAAGCTGCTGTTATACAACAGAACTGCATGAGGAGCTCAGCCGCTGTTCCTCTTGCACTGCAGCTTGCAGAAGACAGTGGTGGTAATGCACTATGTGGACTCTTGAGGGCAAAGCTTGAGTGAAATGTTGGATCCGTTCCTGAAGAGAAGAGGGATAGGGCAAGGTTGAATCATGCCTCAGCCTGTTACATAGCGGCAGGCAATTCTATTCCTCTGCGATCTCTGATCTTGATTCTAACATTGTGTTTTTAAGCCGGTGAAGAAGTAGTAGATCTCACACGTGAACCTTCTGATCCTGTAGTCGTTGATCTAACTCACAATGATTCTGTTGTGGTAAGTAGCGAATGGCACACTTACTTACCTAAAATCATGTAGTCAAGTTAGTTTTCTGTCGTGCTCCCTGATAGAATCTGGCTTTCAGGAGAAGTTTTAAGTTTGAAGTTGACTTGTCGGCGCATGAAAGCCACACGTCACAGGTCAACGCAGAAGCTGCTCTGGAGGTGCGCTTGCAGATAGTGAGAGGGCAATGTAAAATGGCTTGTTGCTCCGGAACTGGGGGAGGATATTTACCAGTGATGGGTAATGTAACTTAAGGAGATGCAATTTCAAGTGGAAGCTATTCTAGATATATCAGAGATATAGGGCAATGAGTTAAATAAAAAGCGAAGGAGGTACCAGTTTGTCTTTGACTTCACAAATAGGAAGTGTTTAGCTGCAACGTCGGTTTCAGGTACTCCTGTCACAGAGATGCCAAGCGCAACTGAAGCTGACCGTGCTACAAACTAGTTCGGTTTATTACTCCAAGAAGTCCTAAAAAATCCACTTTTTTTTACTGCCATTTTTAAAGCTAGAATAGTGTCCGGTCCGGTCCACAGGGTAGTGTATAACCTGAGTTTTGGGATGCCACTGCTGCCGTGCAAACCAGAAACAAGCCGCAGGAACAGCATGGGGCTATCTCCTGCTGGGATTGTTCCTGAGCCTTTGCAAAGGAAAGGCCTCAAACTTCACAACGTCATCTGCATTGCCCCAGCTCTGGTTCCACCAAAGACAACAGCAGGGTTGGGTTTGGGGTTTTTTTTCTTCAGCAGCTGTTATTCTACTATGAAGTGTTTATGGATGTCGCACCTGAATTTGCCTGTTTTGGGGAGAAAGAGGGAAAGAATCTCCTCCAGCCTAAGGCAAGTTAGGGTCCTGAAAGTGGGGAGCAGGAGGAGGGTGTTCAGGTGGTTCATAAACTGCCTCTGTTTCTGTCCCTTTGCAGCAGCGTGAGCAGAACCAGAAGCAACCACTTCCTTATTTTCAGAGCAGCAGCTAATTTGCTACTACTGTTAACATTCTTAATCAAAATGAGAGAGTGATATCCTACCATTCTTAGCTTGTTTTGTCGTAACTGCTTAGCTTATTTGGTGTTTGTATGTAACGCTAGGGGTGCACACCAAAGTCTAATTGTATTTTCTTTTCTCTCCCTCTCCATATTTACTGATGCAAGATTGTTGAAGGTGAGTTGACGTTTTACAATCGGTAATGGAATTGTCCTAAACTCAATTTTTTTTCTTTTTGTCTTTTCCCAACAAACCTGAGCAGCATGGATTGAAACTGCATTTGCCAAAAGGCAAAGGACAGTGCTAAAGTACCTGGCCACTGTCTTAGAGAACGGATCCAGCCTGTGTTTGATAGTCGCTATTAGAGCTTGTAGAAAGTATCTGAAATAAAATGCATCGGAGCTGCTCAAAATACGTTTTCTTATTTTCCAAATACAGAAGTTCTGTAAGCCCAAAGTTGACAATAATTTTAATTAGCACTTTTACCACTGGAATATCTGCTTTCAATAAGAAAATGTCAGAAGGCTTTTTTAGCCTGTATTTCAGTGAAGGAACTAAAGAGAAAGTCACAGACTATTTATAATCATGCATTTCAAGGACAGTTCAAGGGCTAAATATTTTATAATGTATCTAACTTACCAAAATTAAATTACAGAGAATCAACGACAAAGGAGAAATCTCAGACTCAGAGGCCAGCGACAGTTGGATATCTGTATACTGATCAGCGATGATGACGATGAACCAGGAGATAATGATGTGTATGTGACAGATAAAGCGTCTTTCTAAAGGCTAATTTCTGATATAGAGTAAAACCTGATTTTTTCCAAGCTTTGGGATTTTGTTTGATTACTGAGCGAAAACTTGAGACCTAAAATAGAATTGCATTTCTAGAAGAGAACTCCTTCAAAAAAACCCAACACAAACTTTTCTTCTGTTGTTCATTAAACCATTGTCTAATGTATTCTACAGTATGGCTTGAGATACGCTGAAATGCTTGCAATACATAAAAGACACAGCCAAACAGTCTGAAAATATGCTTCCTATAATCACACATTTTCTAAGGAAGGAGTTCTTGGAATGAATATGTTACTGGGCAGGGATGTTGCTAAATTAGAATAGGGGATGTTTTCATTTCTGACAACCTCTTTCACTTCTCGAAGGAAGAGTTTCCAAAGGACAGCTAGAGGCTTTTGTTACAAAACTCTTGTTTACGACCTGTTGAAGATTAATACTGCCATAGGTATACTGCACAGTGCTATAGACTGCTGTTCCTTCTAATACTAGAGCAGGGCGACTAACTGTGTCTTCCCCCTAATGAAAACCAGGACGCTGTTCCCTTTAGGTAAGGGAGGCCCTAACTACTTATCGAATGCAACAAGGGGAGAGAGTTAAAGCTACGCAGGAATCTTGAGGTGAAATGCGTCGTGGCTAGCCTGTGCAGTCGGGTGATTACATGACGTTGTAGGTATCGGTAACCCTCAATGCACGGTGGAATTAATGGATGCGTGTTCTTTCTGGTTTTGTTCTCTCTCCCACAAGGCCGTCTGGTACCGTTAGCTGTCCGATTTGCATGGATGGCTACTCAGAGGTAAGGATCCGCATGTTGTCATCTCTTCTTTTTTTGTCGGAGGGAGAACGGGGCAGAGGGTGAGCTGCGCAACTCCGTTGGGTTATGGGGGACGCTACAGACAGCTGGCTTGAAGTACAGGCCTTGGATTTCAGGCGAAACTAGCTTGTCACTCAGAGTCCTTTCTCAGTGGTGGACGCAGAGGGAGAAACACTTTCCAAGATGGCGCTGAAAGATCTTGGGGTTCCTTATTACTAAAGTAGTAGCGTACCGATTACGGATACTGCAAGTCCTGTTTGCCTGGTGCCAGGAGACCAGCCAAGCTGAATTCTTTACTCCAAATACCTGTTGTGGTTTCTTTTCTTCCAGATTGTGCAAAGCGGACGCCTGATTGTGTCGACCAAATGCGGCCATGTCTTCTGCAGTCAGTGCCTCCGTGATTCCCTTAGGAATGCCAACTCTTGCCCAACCTGCAGGAAGAAACTCACTCACAGACAGTATCATCCCATTTATATATGAGTACTTCTATTTCTCAGGACAGACTCAACTGGATGGTTTGGGAAATGTCGTGTTTTCAGTGCTCTGAAGATTTAAAGAGCAGCAGGTTGTGCACACATCCAAATAAAACTGATTTTTTTGGAGAATAACTTGTACGTATATAGACAGCTTTTTTATGGTCCAAGCTGCTTCTTGTCATGTCCCTGGTTGTAATGTTAAGTTTATGACTGTCTCTAAAGTAGACCAGCAGCCTATATCAGAAAGGAAGCCGCTAATCCATTTCCTTCTACTTTTTAACGCTTAACTAAGAGGGGTCTGAATATTTTGTTACTTCTTACTCTTTAAATTATTCCCACCGTCGCATACAGATACGGAGTAGTTACCTTTGAAAATACAGATGAGCGATTTGCCATTCCATTACACTTCTGTTTTTATCCTACAAGAAGCTCATGACTATATTGCTTTCTGCTATGCCATCTTTGCCCAAGTAGAGTAAGTTCTGTAATGACGGATCGTTTTATCATAAATCACTATTAAATTGACAGCCAAGGTCATGCAATAAAATAACCTGCTGTTAACCAGCAATCAGGTGTTTTAAGCAGAAGGCTGTTGTGATGGGTGAGTCCTTGCTGTTTCAGTTAAGCCCTTGGTCTGCTTCTGCTGAAATACCAGATCTTACAGAATTACCCTCTGATCTGCAGTCAGATTTGACACTTCGGTGGGATGAAGCATGCAGCAATTGCAGAAAGCTGTTCTCACTTGTGGTCTGATTCCAGATCACATTTTTGGAGAGGACAAGGTGTAAATATGAAATATGAGCCAGATATCAAAGTTTGTGAAGGTGAAGTGCAGGAGCAGGGATGACCAGTCCTGGGCTAGGAAGCCAGGTAAGAATCATGGGCCAGGGGTTAGGTGGAACGTGTAATCTGGGGGATGCTTGCAGTGCTGCAATGTCTGGAGTGAAGGGTGAGCTGAGTGGCGAGGGTGGTCCTGCAGGCTGGAGTAGAGACCAATGCTATGGAGCGGGGAGCAGTGCTGGAGCAGCATGAGCCAGAAACTGGAACGACAGTTCCACAGAGATGTGGCTGCAGCCAAGTTGTGTGTGAACAGCCAGGCGGCAAAGGGAAATTGCAAAGAGGAATCGCCAAGGGTAAGTGTTGGTGCACATCAGATGGATCAGCTTAGGAGGGCCATAGCTGCTGCAAGGAGCCATTGCATTCTGGTTGCAGAGCTTAAACCTCAATTTGCCTGGGTTAGGTCTCACAGGGTGGTGACAGAGCTCTGGGGAGATGCTTACAGGTGATGCAATGCTATCTACGAAGCTTTTGTTAACTGTAGAAACATATGTCCTTGCATGGATGTCTGATCTACACTTGGTGGCAGCGAGTGCTAATTTCGTATGTTCTGTTTAAATCTATTTTACTCTCTAGGTCAAGAGCACACGATTGAGCCTTTGGGCTTGTGAGGACGTTTTAACCTCCAAATATTTTATGTCTTTATCTCTCTTTTGCCTGATGATGTGAAACCCAGCTTGGTTGTTTGTGTGGTGCTCTGTTTCATCTGAAGACCAAATTCATAATAGTTTCTACAGCTGACTTAGGGCCTGCTAACAATGAGATACTTTAGAGCTGCTTCATATTCTTTCTGACATCCTCAGTCCTCCTACTATTTCTCTTCGAGGGTTCTGAGAAGGTAAGAGGAACAGGAATATCTGGTCTCGGGCTTCCCAGAGGAGAAGATTGCCATCTGTACCAAGGAGAGTCTCTGGCGCTGTGTCCAGATGCAGTCCAAGAGTTCTTTACCCTGATATGTCACTTCAGAGAGGGGTCCCACCCATGCTGGTGGTGGAGGATGAATACAGAGGTGATGTGATGTATTCTTCTGGTTTTGTTAGGAATGAGGTGGAGGTCTCTAAGACCATTTCAAAAAGATCTTGAATAGTTGCAACATCTTTCATTCAGTAAAGCCCTTGATTACACCAGAAATGTAAACCTGAAAGCCTTACTTCCCACTAGTAACTCTGCTACCAACATATTGTAGGTTCAGACTTGGTGTATTTTTATTTTCCATATCAGATGTTACCTTAAGGTTGTAGGCAAGGCGGTTAAAAGCAGATACATTATGAATGAAAATGTGAATGGGGAACTGCTTATTTCTAAACATGTTTCCTTTCTCAAATTGCATGAACAAGACGTTAGCATTAAAAAACTTACACAGAAAAATCACAGGTTATGATACTGTTTTAATATAAAGGTAACAGAGGTTGAGGGATTAATGGTCTCAGAGGTCTGTCTACGCAAGCAATTGCAGATGTCCATTTTAAACACATTTCAATTATTTATATGGAAACTTGTTTCCCAGGGAGTGCACAAAACATATTCACATCCAGTGAGGGATTCTCCTCGCTTCCTGGGGAAGGTGAAGGACCTCTGCTTCCTCTAGCAGTAGTTTATCCCTCGTTTCCTCTAGCAAGCATTCATCCCTTCCATAACTGCTCCGATACCCTCTGCCTTTCCCAATCCCTGGTGGCAAATGCGGCGGCAGAGCAGAAGCAACCCCTGCCTCAGCACCCTCCGCTCCTGCAGAGCATCTGAAGGTGCCAGGTTAAATATTCTCCCTACCGCAAAGATCTCAACTGAGGCCAGGTCCTTGCTGTGCTCCATGAGTTGAGACTACTCCTGATGGCAGAGACATATAGCATAGGCGCCGCGTGGCTCTGTGGGATGGGGTAGATGGAGCAGCATTATTTTTTTGTGCAGACTCCTGGGTAGCTCTTTTTGCATATCTTGATTTGCAGCATCATGACAAGTGGGCACTTTATAATTAGCATGATTAAAAGTGCACACATTGCAGTGGAAGGGAGCGTGTAAATTAGGCGTTAAAACTCTGCTGCAAGGAGGTGGTGTGCTACGGCTTCTTTCTTTTGCCATAAATTCCTCCATAAATCTCATTCCAATTCTTGCTTTGTGGAGGAAGGGTATGAAGCTGTGGCTATTTCAGTGACCAATGTTCCAACACCATTTCCCCAAATCATTTATTAATAGCCACAAAGATTGTAGCTTATTTCTAACTAATTCAGCAATCAAAATTTTAGACATGGATCATGCATATATTTGTGCCTTCCTCCTCGCTGGAGTGCAGACAAATGAATTTTAAAAATAGCCTGGGGTGAAGGTTTAAGTCATTCATTTTACAAGGCTCTTTAAAAGCTTCTTTTCTAACCTGCCAAATTATAGGATGGTTATAATTTGTTTAAGTCTTTCAACATTTAAGAAAATGTCTGCTGCATATTGAAGCATTAGTACCCCTTAGCTGAGCAAATTGAGCGTGGGGCTGCGGGAGCAGCCAGGAGTCCGCTGGGGAAGAGAGCTGTCTGCTCAACACGAGGCCTCATGAATTGCAAAGAGCTAATTAGAAGAAATGCTTGCAAAAGACTGATTTTCTGACACTTCTGGCTAAAACATATTTGAAGTGCTTTTGTCATAGTGAGGGCTCTCTGTCAGTAGAGATAGTTTATTAGGTTTGCCATCCAGTGTTCCTTTTATTTTCGCCTTCTCCTATCTCTCATATTTGAAGGCAGAGAGCATTGCACAGAAAGCAGCGCTGCTCGGCCATATGACTGTCACCGTCGCTCGGAAAGAAAGGGGACTTCCAGCTGGAGCTGCTTGGACCCTAAACGCAATTTTTATTACTATTTTTATTTGGCCAGCAAAAATCAGCCAGTTCCATAAACTTCCACAGCTGTCTGCAGAAGCTGCAAATTGTCCCCCAGAGCCATTGCCCGAGGGGAGCAACGAGGAGCGATTCAAGTGGTGCTGGAGGCTGGCGACTTGAGAAATGCTGCCTGGTTCCCAGCTGTGAAGTCAGGCAGAGCCTTCGTTTCGGAGCCTCCTCCCCTGTGACAGTGGGGCTGTTGTTTGCCCTGTGTTCGGGGATGCTGAGGGAAAAGGCTGGTACTCTGTTTGCCAGATCTGCTGCGAACCCACCGCTCCCTCTGGCAGCAATGGGGTTTCACAGGGCCAGAGCAGGGCAATACCTATTCATCTGATGAGACAAATGAAATAATTGTGTCGGGTGCACAGCAGCTCCTTGGAAATGGAAGGGAAGTAGGATGGGTTTGATATTAAAGAAATGGAAAGTAAAGCTGTGTATACTCTTTTTATACCTCAGCATTGCTACCTAAATATTGTGTAGTATTTTATTGGTCTTATCATTGTTTCATATCTGTTAGGATGCCTAGAAAAAGCTTATTTTGACATTCTTTTGAAAACAAATGTTTATGCATTTATATATCTATACTACCCTATACACTGATTTTACAGCTGAACTTGCAATGCTTGGATATTCTGGCCAGGAATGAGACTATCAACTCTAACCTCCTCAGTCATCCCTCTGGGCTTCCACATCTGAATTGGCAAATATCCACAAGCCTGCACCCTTAATATCTGAGAGATCCCTGGGGTAAGGTGTTGTGTTTATAGGCTGGGAAATACCTGCGGTCCTGGGCTTGTGTCCCGCATTCCCCGCTCCACGCCGTACTGACGCCTAGAGCCATGGTTAGCCAGACCAGGACATGCTGCAGTTCACTAGGATAGAAAACTCGGTGTGTTTGTTTTAGCTTAGATCCAACACTCAGGAAGAGTTTGGGGCTGTCGCTAGGGCAAGCCTGGTGTTTGACAGAGCAGCTTTGGCTTGTTCCTGGACAGGTAGGGTTCCCAGGGCTGGAGCTCACCTCCCCAGGCCGGGTTACGTTGCTCCTACCTCTTGCACTGCAGCCACATCACCCTGGACCCCACAGGAGAGACCATCCAGCACTGACCTGCCCTGTGTGGCTTGGGGAGCTGCACCCCGCTGCCGGATTTCTTCTGGAAAAGGGTCTTGTCCCAGGTGGGAACACCTGGGAAATGTCCCCTCGGATGCACTGACCTCACGGACAGGAAGAGGTGACAACGCAAGGGGGACTTGGTTTCATGCCAATCCTTTGTTCGGGGCTTTGTGCCATGTCTCCCTATTTTCCGGTTGTGGGAATAATCAAAACATATAAATAGGATAAAACCAAGGTGGGGAAATATGCTGTTGGCTGGTGCCACACCGTTTTGGTGTGGATGCACACCCTGACAGAGGTCTGGGATTAGTGTTTCTAACCAAAATCCAAAGCGTATATGCATGTAAGCCACCATTAGCTCTATTTTTCTTATCATAGAATCATAGAACACCAGGTTGGAAGGGACCTCAAGGATCACCTGGTCCAACCTTGGCAAAAGCACGGTCTAGACAAGATGGCCCAGCACCCTGTCCAGCTGAATCTTAAAAGTGTCCAGTGTTGGGGAATCCACCACTTCCCTGGGGAGATTATTCCAATGCCTGATTGTTCTCATTATGAAAAATTTTCCTCTTGTGTCCAATTGGAACCTCCCCAGGAGTAACTTGTACCCATTACCCCTCGTCTTTTCCATGTGACTCCTTGTAAAAAGGGAGTCTCCATCTTCATTGTAGCCACCCTTTAAATACTTGAACATGGTGATAAGCCTTCTTTTCTCAAGGCTGAACAAACCCAGTTCTCTCAGCCTTTCCTCATATGGCAGCCTTCCCAGTCCTTTGATCATCTTTGTGGCCCTTCTCTGGGCCCTCTCCAGCCTGTCCACATCTTTTCTGCACAGCGGGGACCAAAACTGAACACAGTATTCCAGGTGTGGCCTGACAAGCGCCGAGTAGAGTGGGATAATGACTTCTTTATCTCTGCTGGTGATGCTGTTGTTGATGCAACCCAGCATCCTGTTGGCTTTCTTTTCATATTGTAACGAAATATTGTTGGAACGCTGGGTTGAAGATTTTGTTCATTAAACAGCAGCAACAAAACTTGATTAGAAATGAATGTCTTTCTAACTAGTCTATTTTTGCGTTATGCCTTCAGTAATTTGAAGAAATTAGTGGTGAATAGCAAATTTTGTCAGTGTTGTGAATAATTATACCTGCAATTATTAAACACTTGTTATTAAAGCAGATGATGAAGCTGGCAATTCCTGTTTAATCTGCGTACTGATAATATTAAGGAAGCCAAGAGAAAAACAATGGAGATGATTAGGGATCTTGGTGGGACATATGGAGGAAAGTTGACTTTTATTCAGCCTAACAAGGCAACTGTTAGAGAGGATTTAACACAAGTATTTAGTATATTGAAGTATATTGCAATAACAGGCCCAGTATGAGAGGGAAGGGATTGTTCAAGGTTAATGACAAAAGTTAAAACATGTAGTTGTGGTTCTTTATTTTCTTTACGCTCTTCAGCGCTCAGCTGTGAGCCAGGCATCACACCAATATCTTACCTTACGTTTTACATGTGAGATAAGAGGAGGGGGTGGATAGATGAACAGCAAAATGATATAACTCACAGAAGGGCAGTTTGAATTTAGCACTAAACGTAGCAGCGGAGTCTGCTGGGACCCTGTCGGGAGCTTCCCAGCCCCGGGAAGTATCCGATGCTGGAAAGGGAGAAGTGCAGCCTGGCACAAGCCCTGAAGGGACGCTCGGGATTGGCGACCTCGCAGCATAGTGGTGGTGGCTAGTGCTCTTAATGCTGCCCCTCTTGGTTGCAAACCCTGCTGACCCAGGAGGAGATGATCCTCCTGCCTCTCGTTGAAGAAAAAATTCTGAAAATATTTGTAAAGAGAGTAAATAAGGCCCCTCTTGGAGTTTTCTGGGCAGCCTAGAAATGAAGAGCTACCCAGAGGCATCATAATTGAAAAGAAAAATATTTTTCTTCAAGAACTAAGTATTTTCTTGGAAAGCATTTTTATTTATAATTGTGATAGCCCAGAGCAGGACATCAATACTGCAACACGCAGCTCTTGCTGACTTCCCCACACCACAGCACGTGGGGCTTTGTGAGTGCCTGTGCTGGGCCCAGAGAGGAATGTCTCCTCTCCTAGCTCAGATTTATTTCAATTCATGCTGATTTTAATTCATATTTATTTTGTTGTCGTATTAATTTCTCTGTCAAACAGCTGAGCACCCTTCGAGGCGGTGACTGGTGAGAAACAGTGTCTCCCCCTGAGGCTGCTCCCTTGCCGTGGCATGTCAGGGTCTTGACCACCGATGAGCTAGTTGCGGCTTTGCCAGATGCACTGTTGGTGTGGACCAGTCCAGCAGGAAAGGCCAAACAAGCCATTTTCCTCATCCTCTGGCTGGAGGAAGGACAAGAGTCTGCCAACACCATAAAATATTGCCACTACTACTTGGAGGGGCAAAGACCAGACTCTATTCAGAACATAAGACCACCTCGAAAGCTATTTTTCCCAAGAACCCTGCCAAAGGCTAGCACATTTGGTTCATATATATCCAACTGGTATTGCAAAAGGGTCAAAATGTAGGAAGGCAGCTTCATGACCCTCCTCAGTAGACAAGACAACAGGAATTTCTTGGAGCTGGCTGTTGTGCACAGGTGCCAGGAGCCTATGGATTTGCTTGTGACAGAAGGTGGTCACTGGTGCTGTGGTGCATGCCACCGCATCGCTCGCCCGTGGGCCAGCGAGGATTTGAGGACCCCTGCGTTATAAATTCACATCATATTTTGTTCCTGGAGGTAAGATGCCAGATACGCTTAAATGATGGTCGGCCAGATACGCTTAAATGATGACCCTGTTTACTCCAGGGTCCGTGCGGAAAAAGAAATTACGCCTCAGATTAGAGATCAGAGATGAGCAAAGTGAAAACTCGTATTTTCCAAATGACCTCAGCTCCAGAGGAGAGATTAACGGGCAGCACTGGGATGTCTCCATTACACAGATCTCCACCTAATGGTTCCAGTTAGACCGAAATATTTTCTTTCTACTGCTGTAGAGCAGATGAAACTCTACTAGAGGAAAATAATGGATATTAACTTTCAAAAGGATGGTGATTTGGACTGAAATAAAATTCCTGTGGTTGACAATATGTGCTGGAGTTATAAGATCAAGTAGTGAATTACTTACCAAATTGCTACGGGGAGGTCTTTGAAGCAGTGAATCAGGGTAAAGCGTGCTGTAATATATTTAGCAACTGATAATGCAAATTGCAGAAGAAGAGAGGAGGAGAGGAAAATAAATTAACTCTCTAAAATGTTGTTGAGTATTTATGGGGAGGTAATAGGTTTCCTGACACTTCTTATGAGAACCTGATCATTAATTCCGGGGTCCTGGAGAAATGCCAGTTCAGGTAATTGCGCTCTGTCAACCCGAGCCACAGCCACAGCCAGGTGCCGCTGGCTTGCGTCTGCTCCGAGCCCCTCCACCACACGGGGAAGTGCTTCCACCTCTCTCGTGCCCTCCTTAGGGTTTGCAAACCGACCCCTCCGAAGTTATCCTGATGTTTCAAGACCCTTAAAGATTAAGGATAAAATGTCTATATTCTTGCATGAAATATGTCAGTGTTTTCCCTCCGGCTGCCCGCCAGCAGCGCCACAGTCTGTCCCTGTGCACGGCTGGAAGCTGGAGTCGGCCGCAGAGGAGGCGTCAGGTTCCTTTGCTGGCCTGACTTGGCCGAGCAAGTGGCAGGCCCATTCCTGAGGGGGGAATTTTTACAAGTTCTGGGGGTTTTGTAGCTGATGGGAGTCCAGATCATTAAAAAGCTTGGTTGCCACTCTCCCTGAAGGGCATGGGCTGATGAGGCGGAGAGGGAGAAGTCACCGCTTCAGCATGGGAACGCCCTCGAGAGCAGCTCCCGTGACAACGTCCCTTGGCTATGAGGGGTTTGGCCCCGTTCTCTGGCTGGGTTCCCCATCTTCCCCCTGCTGAGCTGCTCTGCCAGGTGCATCTGTGGCTTCCCACCCAAAAATGCTCAGCGCTTTGCTGAAGGAGATGTGCTCTTTGGTGGAAGATCAGAGGAGGCGGCAGGGACACCTTGCGTGGTGCAGGCAGCTCTCACCCAGGCTGGAGAAGAGGGTGCATAGTCATGGGCGCCGAAACCTGCCAGATGAACACCTGTCCTGGCACAGGCCGGTTAGGGATGGGGAAGCTGAAGGTGCAGTATGGTGTCCGTGGGGCAGAGAACGGTGGCGGATGGGCTTCAGAGGAAAGCTCACTATTATTTCCATGAGCTCCACTCCTTGCAGGTGACGGTACCTGGATCAGCAGTAGTTTGGGGAGTCTGTGATTAGAGTCAGCTGCTTCTCAGCATTACACAACCTGGTAGACAACTTTGAACATGGCCTTTTGCATTGAAATTCAATCAGGTTTACATCTGTGAAAGAGACTGACATATCCGTTCAGGTCTAGATAGTATTAATTGAAAAGTAACGTAGCTCCCGAAAGCCATAAACACTGAGCCATGTATTTGCCTTAGCTGAGACCTGACATACACTGCAAAATATTCTCATTCTTTCCATAGGTAGTGGGGCTCTCTGATGGACACCATCTTTTTCCTGCATGGATTTAAAATCTCTTCATCTGAATCCTTTATATTCTCTTAGGTCTTGGTCACTGTAACGCATCTTCAGTGACTTTTAACTCTCAAGGGTCACCACACCGTACTTCACACTACCCTGCTGAACGTGAGCTGCGTAAACATGCTCTTCCGCTGCAGCTTCAAAAAAATTAAAGAAATCATTTCCCGTTAATCTGAAATAATTTCTTACATTTTTTCAGTGAATGAGAGAAACAATTTTAACAACCTTGAATTCTTTTCTAAAGGTCTATGTAAAAATAAAATTTTGAAATATCAACATTAACCATTTCAGAGCTGGTGGGAGTTTTTGCATCAGTGAAACAGTTCGGTGTAACTGCTGTGAACTTGTGAACTATCTTGGTTAGCTTTTTCTTTTTTTTTTTTTTAAAGGAAACTGCTGAGAAATGACTTACCCAGCTCAGCTTAAGAACAGAGCAGCTATTTAATGAGTAGATGTGTGCCAGGCCAGAGTGCCCGCAGGATGCTCAGCCGCGCCTGTGCCTGGTGAGCTGACTTTGCCGATCCCCATCTCCTGCGCAGGTGCCTGTGCGCTCTGGCAATCCGCCCTTTGGCTCCACCAGGCCCTTCAGTTCCTCTCTAGCATTGGAGCTGTGGGTCAGGCACACGAGCGGGTCTAACGGCATCTGCTAAGGCCAGCAGCAACCCTGCAGCATCCCCTCCCGTTTTCACCGCACTCGCAGCCTGTGCAAAAAGTGAATATTGACCCTTGTTTGAATGTTGCCATCGTGCCTTGAATCACTCACTTTTATTTTCAGTCCTAGCATGATGCAATCACCATTTCTCATGCGTATACATACAGGCTGTTAAATAGTCTGACCACTCCAAAACGCTTGCTCAGCCTGCTTCCACCAGGGCTAACACGATTTCTGTGTCTAACATCCCCTCTCCAGAAGCACTGATGCCAAGCACACCTCGGTGGTAGGGGCCACCACAATTTCATGCTGTGAAGACTTCCTAGACTAACTGATGTAAAACCAGAAAGCTGTGATGTAAGAACATGCTCTGCGTAATACAATTAATAATTGGGGCACATTTAAAGCAACAAGCTCAGTGTGTGCCTCACACCCTGTGAATGCGCACGTAGCCTGACCCTAGTCTGGACACATGGGTCTTCATGATGTCAGTCTATAGGAGAAACACTCAGCTAGAGAGATGTTATTGCTTTGGTCCCCCACCTTCCTCCTTCTACCTCAATGCTCCCAAAGGGACACTCTGCGACAGTTTTTAATTGCCGGGACTTGAATTTCACGATTCACACAGCACGACCGGCAGCACAGTGTTCACTGCTGCTCCACCAGCGAACTGAGGCTCTGTGCTCCCAGGAGAGCTGGGCACAGATGATGGCTTACTTCACAAGTCAGCTGTGGCATCTGTCTGCAAACACAGCGCTGGACCAGCTAAGGGAATCAAATGGCCCAGAGGGTTGACGGGTGAGAAAAACTGGAGTCTGGGTTCAGATCCAGTTTCACCTAGAAGCCTCAAAAATAGCCTCCAGGTTTGTCTGGTGATTTATGCTAGAGGCAGCCAAACCTCCTGGCTCTCCAAGCAAAGTGCCAAAATCATAGAATCATAGAATCATTTAGGTTGGAAAAGACCTTTAAGATCATCAAGTCCAGCCGTTAACCTAGCGCTGCCAAGTCCACCACTAAACCATGTCCCTAAGGGCCACATCTACACGTCTTTTAAATACCTCCAGGGATGGTGACTCAACCACTTCCCTGGGCAGCCTGTTCCAATGCTTGACAACCCTTTCGGTGAAGAAATTTTTCCTGATATCCAATCTAAACCTCCCCTGGCACAACTGGAGGCTGTTTCCTCTTGTCCTATTGCTTGTTCCTTGGGAAAAGAGACTGACATCCACCTCGCTACAACCTCCTTTCAGGGAGTTGTGGAGAGCGATAAGGTCTCCCCTCAGCCTCCTTTTCTCCAGGCTGAACAACCCCAGTTCCCTCAGCCGCTCCTCATAAGACTTGTTCTCTAGACCCTTCACCAGCTTTGTTGCTCTTCTTTGGACACACTCCAGCACCTCAGTGTCTTTCTTGTAGTGAGGGACCCAAAACTGCACACGGTATTCAAGGTATGGTCTCACTCATGCTTCCCAGTGATATGGATGCACAGCCCACTCCTGGGTAGGCAGCCGGGTGCCGAAGGGGGACGAGAAACAGCAACAGCCCCCCCAGGGACAGGGCAGAGCATCGTCTCACCCCCATAGCTGCCGAACGAGCCCAACCCACAGCGTTACGTGACATAGCCCAAGCTGGGGAGAGCGACTGCTTCCAGGCAGAGGACTGCAGCCCTTGCTTGCAGCAGCCTCTTTCCCTTTGCCCTTGTCTGCCTTGCACCTTGTTGCAAGCCCTGAATGCACTTCGAAGAATTATAAATCAATAACAACAAGCATGTTGCAGAAGTTCAGTACGTCAGAGGCAGATTAAAAGGCCCTAACTTTCATGAACAGACGTAAGCATCAAGAGAGATTTATTTCAAAACAGCTTTGGTGCTCCCCGGTGCTCCCTGCGCCTGTTAGAACGAATGCATAAGAAGTCTGTAATCTGCCAGTGACTATATACACAAAATGCTGCTGAACTGATGCTTGTACCCTAATTCAGACGCATATTGTTCCCTCTGGATGTAGCATGGTGCTGCCTGGAACTCAGCACGGCAAATAAATATGCATAGTCTTACGTAGCCAGAAAGCAGAGCTGCTGTAAGCCTAGGATTTGCACAGCGCAGGGGTCAGTATGGTTTTGATTTTGCACGTGGCTTTCATAGTTTTCCATGGAAAATAAACTTCCACTATTTCCCTACCACACCA
The DNA here is from genome assembly GCF_018139145.2 of Gymnogyps californianus. Lineage (NCBI taxonomy): Eukaryota > Metazoa > Chordata > Aves > Accipitriformes > Cathartidae > Gymnogyps > Gymnogyps californianus. Next base: position 10,130,368 of record NC_059474.1, read on the forward strand.
CACCCCGATTTCTCTGGGTACGAATAACAAATACGTGACCTAATGCAGTGCTGTGCCGCTGGATGTAGAGGCAGAGGTTTCACAGCACCCTACACTGATGCTCAGGCACCGTGCCGCAGCCGCCAGCAGCTCTTGCGTGGTTGCCATCCTGCTGCGGCGAGAGCCTGGATGGGGCCAGCCCTGAGCTGGAGAGGGGCAGCCAAGCCCTGCCACACCGTCTCCACTCTGTGCCAGGCTAAGCAGTGCTAACAGAGGTAATCGTGAGCTGCTAAATTTGCCCCGGGGTCTCTCCCTTGCGATATCGGTCATGCTCTGCATCTTGCCTGCAAAGCAGGAGAGTCCCCCTGGTCTTCTCGCTACAACGCAAATCCTGCCTTGGGAACGGTGGTGCTCCCGTGGGTTCATGCCTGAGAAGGAGGGGAATAAACAACCCAGCTCACAGAGACACGAATACGTTTGTTGTCTATTGCATTTTAACATCAAAACAAAATGCTCCTGTGGTGGATGGCTTACTTATTCCTTTTGCTGCCCCAACAACCACAGACACTAGTCCGGACTCCACAAGTCTCCATTGCATCAGAGGCTGCGGTTGAGAAGACCTCCAGCTCAGTGAGTGCTCAGTTGCATGACCACAACTGTGTTACACTCCTGGTGAGGGCTGGAGGGAGGAGGGGAGATGACCAGAGCTCTCTTCATCTCCATCCATCCTCCTCCTTCCCAGTTTTCCGGACTTCAGGAGTTTCTTGGTCAGGCTGGGGCTGACCTTGCCTTGTTCCGACCTCCAGCACATTTCAATGGGCTGATGACAGCAATTCAAGCATCCGTGCTGTACTGCTGCTTACCGTCTCCCAGCCTTTAATTTCATCTTGAACTCTGTGGGACTGGGCAAAACTGCTCTGGGAAAAGGTGTCCTACAAACTGCCCGTGTTTGAGGCCCGGGGCTGCTTTTATCAATTTTTCTTTAAAACGTCTGGCATTGATTGCTTGGAGGCAGACGGCAGCCCAGATGAGGTATTGGTCTGACCTAGCTGGACATCAAAGACTACCCTGCAAGACTAGATTTTAATGTTTTAAAGAAATGCCCGTTACATGCAAGTGCGTACAGTATATGCTTACAGTTTCCCGATGGAATTACCAGAAGGAAAACAAAAGGAGACAAGCATCTTCTGGGGTCAGCTTTCTGTTTGTTTTCTTAGGACGCTGACTGAAATGTATCTATTAAACTAAGCATCCACTGCTTGCAAAACCACAGGATGTTATGAAATTTCGAGCTGAAGGAGGTCAGCAGAAAGACTCCAGTGAGGGTAAATCAAGCTTAAAATAAATGTGCTTTTTGGCTTGTGGCAAAACTCTGGAGAAGAAATTCCAGAAAGATGTTTTAAGGTTTAGAAAATGTTCCCCAAGATTTCAGGAGGTCCCAGAGGCAGCGAGGGGCCAAGTGCTGCATCCACAGCAAGCCCTTCCTCTAAGGAGCCCACGGAAAGGAGCATACACCTCTTGATTTATAAAGTGAGAAACCTTAAAATCAGAGTCTTCCTCAGGCAACTCAAGACTTAATATTAGGCACGAACAACATTTGTAACCATCACCTTAGAGGACAGAGCTAAATGAGGATCAAATGATTAATTTTGTTGTTTACAATGTAGGTACAATGCTCATTCCCAGGTGCAAGGACTTGAACTGCATTAGAAAACACTCACCATCTCATAAAATAAATGCCCTAATTTGTCTTTTTTTCTTACTGGTCTTTAAAAAATGATTACAAATAGATCTTTTCTTTCCGTCTTTTTTCTACCTCCTTTCAAACAATGGCCCATCCAAGGGCATCTCTCAGCTACAGCTGCTGCTACCTGCAAGAGAATATATAACAGGCTTCACCTCCAGGCATCACCTTGGAAACAGCAGAGCGGCTTTATGCAGTGTCCAGAGGAGAGCAGGATGCTTTGCAGGGAAATGAAAAAGGCATTGACCTTCTCCAAAGCGCTCTCAATCTGTTGTTTATGGTAGGTAATGGTACCCAGGTGGATGCATATTGACATGGGCCGATGCTTGCGGCTGTCAGCCTTGACTCCACAGCCCTGAGCACAGTGGGGTCAGGGGGGTGAGCGCGGTCGGGTGCACAGTTCTCAGTTCCCAGGCCCGGGACGTTGTTTCCAAGACTTGTGTTAATACCGGCGATGGAGGTCTGTCGAGCATGCCTCTCAACGTCTCTTTTGTTATCGCAAGGAGGAGTCTTTGCACTGCGTCAAAATGTTCTGCACTGTGGAGGGAGCCCGTGGCTGTCGCAGCAACGTAATTTCGATTACAAGGAGTTACACTGTGCTAAAATAAATCACATCCTCCACTGGCTGATGTCACTGTGGAAAGGAATGGCCTCATAGCCTGCAAATCTAAGGCTGTTAATGGACAACATGGTAATGCATGCATGCAGCTTCTCATAGAAAGGGTTTATTCATTAAAGACAAAGCAGAAAAGCAGTAGCAATCCCTGTAGAAAAAAATAGGTGAGTAACACATAGACTTACAAAGCCGTAGAATGAAGTCAGGCTGTTGTTTCTATCTTCCTTTAATCACACCTTATCCAAGCAGCCCGGTTGTCATCCACCCTCGCTCTGTGCACATGGAATAGCTCTGCTGGCTGCCAAAGGGTCGGCTGCAATGTCTCCGTGATGTTTTGGCCACCCCAGAGATCCCTTCCAACACACCGCCATAAATAAGGCAAAGTGAAGGCCTGGGAAGGCACCTGTGGCACAGATCAGTCTCGTAGCATTTGTCCTGCTGCAAACCAAGGGGATCCTGCTTGTTTTATCTAATTACCGGGGAATTTTGCAAGAGCCATCCTGTGCAAAAGGGATGGCAGAGCTGGGGGAGATGCCACCGTGCTGGGGGAGTGTTGCAGCCTGCAGTGACGTGACAGCTCCATGTGCCCCTGACTGCGTTGTGTTTCTCATGAACTGAGCTGTACTTTGTAATATTTTCACAGCAAAACACACTACTGGGGATCATGGTGAGAGGGAAGCCAGAAAAAACGGCAGAAGGTCAGCAGAGATTGTGCGACTGGGGGTCAGAGAAAGCGAGCATTAATTGTCTTCAGCTTGTCAGCTATCTGTGATATTTGTATGTACCTTTATTTCTAAAGGTGATACAGGGATGCTGTAAGAATAAGCATCACTTCAGCTTGCAGGTAGCAGGATGCTTTTGCTAAAGGTGAAACATATTGAGAACACTCCTGACACTGAAAAGACGTTTTCCTCCGTGCTTGGTCTTGACAAGACAGAAAAGCCACCTGGGTCAAAGGTGGAGATGCCACACCTGGAGTGGAAATCCAGCTTTTCCCTGCTTACTGCTTTCGCTGCAGGTGAATGACTCACTGTCCACCCCGGGAGCTCACATCACGCAGCCATCAGCGCTCAGCGCTGCCAGCTGCCGAAGGAGGGAGGCAATGCCTCCTGGTGCCAGCGGCCACATGTGGCATCAGTAAGGACCGGCAAAACCCGATGCACAATTTCCCGTCATGGATGGAGGCAAACAGGACTTCAGGACTCAGGACACAATCTCATGGAGATAAAGCCAGGAGACGCTGTCACCAGCTGCTGTACCAGGGCTGTGTGCCTGTTGGTGGTCCCTCCGTATCTCCGTGAGCCTCAGAGGAAAGACGTAGCCACACAGAGCAATTCAGCAGCCGTGCAGGATGGCTACAAACCATAAAGCTGGCAGGTTCATTTACTACTTTGACTCTTGCAGGCTGCCTCAGGCTGAGAAAATCAAATGATCCACAGAGAGTGAAGCAAATGAAAAAATATAAACATCTGTCTCTGGTGCTGGCTGAGGGTCTGGGAAAAGAAGCTCACCTGCATCTCAAGATGATGAAGGCACCACAGGGCCTCGGGCTTTGGGAAGTGATTGCGTGTGACAATGGGAATGAAGTGAAAACCATTAATTAGCATCGTTATTGGGAAAAGCAGAACTCCTTTATATGAACAAGGTAAGTTCATGGGGAAAATAACCTTTTTATTTACAGATGTTTACGTTTTTCAGCCAAAGGCCTGAGCTTGAAGACACGTGCAGCCACGCACAGCCTCCCCAGTGCTGCGGCAAAGCCAGGACTAACTTCCCCAACAGTGGTTACAACTGGGGGGAAAAAAAGAGAAAATGGGTGCTTGGTGTTGCCATGGTTACTCTGAGGCTGGACTTGCTGAGAAAGAACAGGAGGTTACAGTAATTTGCATGTACCCTAGGCGTTAATTTTTAAGAAAATGCTTCAATTTTTTTTTTTTAAGAAAAAGGTTTCATCCCTTGTGCAGAGGGGACATGGATGAGCTCATGTCTTGCAGTGGGGCATTTTGAGATTACCACTACACTTAACTGTAGTGCATAGACCCCCAACCCCATGGGCTGATTTTGCACATGGGCCTAATAAAGTGAAAGAAGAGGTGGCTCAAAGACTTGACATTTTTCCTTGTCCTCTTTGCCTTTTGTTCTTCTGTTTTCCATGAGCTGCATTTTCTGTGCCGTCTTCTCCTGGTTTCTGCTTCCCCACCCTCACCGCTTCCCCTCTCGGCTGCTGAAAGCTTGCTGGCTTCTCTTCAGGAGACCCTCACCACAACTGAAGTCCCAGAAACATCTCCAAAAAGCCACGTCTTCCTTTCTTCCTTCCCGTCGCTACCTCCCCTCCCGTGACACTCACTCCCAGGACACTCACCTGCTCTCCCTGGCCCACCTCCCGGCTCTTTTGGGACCTGCAGCCTTGTGAGGTCACCGGTTTCTCAGCCTTTTTTTGGGGTACGTCTTCCACAGCTGTGGTGTTTCCTTCATTGCTCCTCATCACGTCCAAGCCCACTTCGCACTCCTGGCCCAACGAGTGCTGGGGACCCAGCTCCGACTGCTGCTTCACTTCTCTGCTTGGCCAGGCAGAAATAGCTTCTTCTCTCTTTATTTCTTCTGGCACAGGACATGGCAGCTTTCATATCACCACCTTCTTCCTCTTCCTCTTCCTCTTCTCTCAGATTAGGCTTTTTCATATGAGGCAGCAAGCAAATCCAAACCCAATCCTGCCTTGGCCCACAGCTGAACCCAAATGTTCGGGTTTCTCCACCAAAGCACAAAAGCCCTTCTGGTCTCCACAACAGGCGGCTATTTGACACTGCATCCTAAACGTCACAAGCAGATTGCGACGTGCCCTGAGGGATGTCCTTCTCATCTCTCCTCTACTTGCCCTCTTCTTTCTGTTCTTACCAATAATTACAGCTGGAGTTAGACAAAACCTTCATTGTACCAGACCTCCAAGGATAACAGGAGGAAAATGCTGTAAAAACTTACCCAAGTTAACTAGGCAAAACAGATGAGACTTCTTGCAGTTTAACAGCAACAGCAGGAGCTTTTGCCAATTTTATGCAGAACTTACTTAAAAAAATGGTCAATGATATTCTCCAGAAAACAGGGTCACATTTTAAAACCTGGGAGGGGAAGAAGATTTTACTTTAACTGCTAAGAACATGCTCAGCATGAACTCAGACAGATCTATTTCCTTGAGTTATAGGCAGACCAGTGTCTTACGGAGTGGAAAGTGCTGCATCTCCTTTGGCTTTACGTGATGTTACTGTTGTGTTTTGTAGGAGAAAATGATGGTTTTGTTCAACTACGGCAGCTTTTTTTACAGATCAACCTACTTTATATATCAGATTTATATGGTCCTCACAATCTTCAGCAATTTATTCTGGAAACAGTAAGATACCATGCCAGAGAGGCTCAGAAGGAAGATTTGCACAGTGTTTTTTATTTCCATTTTATACAAGGAAAACTGAGCCCAAGGAGGTTAAATAAATGGTCAGAATCACACAGGATATTGGGCAGAAAAAGAAACTCAACCTAGACCCTGCACATCCTAAGCTAGAGCACAAGCAGCAAGTAACATCCAAGGGGTAACCCAGGTTAGATTGATTTCTAAAAGGTATCCTCAGTAGAAAGTCTTCTTCCAAGAAACACATTTCTGGCAGCCCTTCCCCTACCAGCTTTCTAAGCTTTCAAGCTGCCAAAAATGAACTGCTCTCTTTGACAAAGCTTCTGAATTAATTCAGGCTGAATCTGCTGCCCCTTCTGGATTCGAGTTATTAACCACTATTTTTATCTATGATGCATCCGGCTACCACATACTCTTAAATAAAGACATTTTCCACTTTTTTTCTTCTGCACTTTGAAGCAAATAAAATTGCTTGAAATGTAGAGAGGTGACCCTTCTTCGAGAAGTGCAGGATTTTCAAGTAAGTCTTTAGTGTAGAGTACTTCTTACAGCAGCAAGTTATTTTACTGAAGCACACGATGTAACGGTTTTATATACCATGTATTTGCAGTCATGTAATGAAATATCTCTTCTTTGTTCCAGCCTGTTTCTAATTTAGTCACCAAGAAATAAAAGAATTTGGAGAATACACCCATCTCTTATCTGGCACAACAGCAATGTCATATTTTTAATTTTGAATGAGATGACTAGAAGTGCTTCATTAGCCAAAGACAAGGAGCTGTTATATGGCCTGTAGAAGCTGAAATGTGACAGAAATAAGTATAAATAAAGTTCTCGTAACCAAACCCAACTACAGCCTGCTTCCCTCGACTTCAGTTGGCATGAATTGCCTACAATAATGTAGATATTTTAAAAGGGGGAAGAGAAAATTTCTCATTTCTCAGTCAGCCTTGACTCAGGTACCAATTAGCCAGGATGGGGAAAATTTACCCTTGAAAAAACAATTTCTGACTATTTAAAGTTGCGGTGCTGTCTCGCTGTTGTTCAAAATCATTTGGGTGCCATCCCGGAGGGAACTGGGAGAAGTGGGAGGAAGATTTGCACAGAAGAAGAAAGAAAGGAAGATGCTGCTTTTGTGCCCAAGCTCGCCAGTATTTGCCAGGGGGATCAAACAGGCAGAAATCAATGGAGCAATCCACAGGGCCTTTGAAGCTGCATTTACATGCTCTCTCTTGACGTCCTCTATAACTGGTAGGCTTGCATGTGGTAAAATGTTTGCAATGTCCAGTCTTTCCTTGTTCCACCCCTTTCCCAAACAAATGGCACGTGGTTGATGGCATGATACACTCTCTGAAGGTAGATGCTTTAAAAACAAACTGTGGTGTACAACTGTGCCCTGATTTCTCTCTGGAGTTAAAGGTATGCTCAAATGTGTATGCTAAATGTGACCATAGGGGTTAAGTTCCTTTTTATTCATATACATGAACAAGCCGGTGCACGTGTCATTTTTACTACTTCAAAATAAATAAATAAATGGATAGATAGATAAACTCAGACTAGCAAAAGGCCTGAAACCTGGCAACCGTGGCCTTCTGCTAATGGTTTGTGCCTAGAAACAGCGTACATTAACAAGCCCATCTCTGCTGAAGTTTTTGATATTGCTGTTGCACTTGACAACTCTGATACTGAAGTGGCTCAGAAAATGTCTCTGCTGGCCTTGCTAATGTACAAACTGCCTCCTTGCACTTACAGAAATGCCTTTTGCAAGCACATACTGTGCAAACACGTCAGTGTTTACTAAATCTGGGACTGAGATGTGGATCGGCCTCAGTCTTCTCTGATACCAAGGCAGACGATGTTCTACCCCCTGCAGAATCAGCTCTTAGCTGGTAAATAATGCTATATTCTCATTCTTCGTCAAGTAAATTCCCTTTCTCTGGCAATCACACACTCTTGGAGTGATGCCAGCCTTATCCAAATGTGACTTGCCCTTTGGGGAATTTCCTTGAATATTTTCTCTCGTAGGGATGAGAGAAGCTCAGAATTATGACACCCTGTATTCATATAAATACCATGAAATGGTTGTTCACGGTGAACTGCTTATCAATCCAGCAAAAAGCTCCACTGTGCAAATGATGTGAATTGGTTAGAATAACAGGTAGCTCTTAAAGGACCTGCAGCTGAAACCCAGACGTATTTATACTTGCTGCTATGAGGTTTCTGGTGCTCAGCATCTTTTTGGATCCCATCATTATATTAACTGCTCAAGTTTTCTGAGGATTAAAAGACCTGGTTTGGACTTTAGGAGACAAGATGGAAATGATTCGACAATCCAGGGGCAAGCCCAGTCAGTTCCAATAATCTCATCAAGCAAACAAAATATTTAAGTTGAAGTACAGATGCTTATTGTGGTAAGGAATTTGGTCTGGACTGGAATTTCACAGCTGGTTTTGGTATCTTTGATCTTGGACCAAACACTAGCCCCCAGCGCCCCAGGCTTGGAGGCATCTCAGCGAGGCCACCTCTGAACCTCAGTCTTCACTGAAATATGCTGCTTTATGGGGAGTGGAAATGAAGTTTCCCATAGGGTTGGACTCTGCATCTCCACATTCCTTCCCTTCCCCTCCCGGCTCTCTCATTTCCTCTCTGCCTGGCCAGGCAAGCGGCAGCATCTTTTATGCCATGCTTGAAGTTACACGTGGGCTGACTGGCCAGCGGGTTCTTGCTTCTTGTTACAGATAAGAGACTGAAGGTGTTTTTCTCTTTGTGGGATGTCTTGGTTTCGGCTGGGATAGAGTTAATTTTCTTTTTAGTAGCTGGTACAGTGTTGTGTTTTGGATTTACTGTAGGAATACTGTTGATAACACACTGATGTTTTAGTTGTCGCTAAGTAGCGCTTATCTTAAGGATTTTTCAGTTCCCCATGCTCTGCCAGCAAGCAGGTGTGCAAGAAGCTGGGAGGGAGCACAGCCGGGGCAGCTGACCCGAACTAGCCAAAGGGATATTCCATACCATGGAACGTCATGCCCAGTACATAAACTGGGGGGAGTTGGCTGGGAGGGGCGGATCGCTGCTGGGGCATCAGTCAGCGGGTGGTGAGCAATTGCATTGTGCATCACTGTTTTTTCTTGGGTTTTATTTCTCTTTTGTTTTTTTGTTATATTCCTTTTCATTACAATTATTATTATTACTACTATATTGTTATTATTCTTAGTTAGTATTATATTTTATTTTACTTCAGTTATTAAACTGTTCTTATCTCAACCCATGAGTTTTACCTTTTTCCCCGATCCTCCTCCCCGTCCCACTGGGAGCGGGGAGGGGGAAGCAGCTGCGTGGTGCTTAGGTGCTGGCTGGGGTTAAGCCACAACATGGGGCTACCCTGGGGATGTGAAAGGTAATGTCCGCCTAAGACTTGTAGGATGGCATATCTGGGGGATCTCTGCCTCAGTTAAACGGGACTGAAAGTGATTGGTGGATAAAAAACATTCTTAAGCAGGTCACTGAGACAAGGTCGTAGCATACAGTTTGGTTTCCTTCGCACACTACTGCTAGAAACAGCTTATAGAAACTAGCTTTTCTAGCTTACTTCTTTTTTAGTGCTTAAACTGGTATGTTCTTCTGCAGCCAAAAACCTCACTCCAAACATGGGATGTGTCTAATGCACCGCATCGGGTGATTCAGATTAACCTTGTGTCAGAAGCAAAAGCAGAAAAACTTAGTTTTGGTGCCTTGTCCTCCACTGTGTCATGTAGCTAAAGCATCACGGTTTGGTGGCAGGTGTCTGCACCACAGCCTAGGGTGCAAAGACGACAGGCTCATGGGGGTTTGAATCCATTCCGGAACTAGAGGCTTTTGATGGACCTCTTCTCTTTCAGACTTCGCTCAGGGTGGGGACAGAAACAGGGACTGGCACATTGCAGAAGACCTGGGGAAGAGAGAGGCAGAGATCAAGAACCTGAAACACACAGGATTATCGGCTTCATCAGGGTTCCTGCTAGTCTGTTTGAGCAAGGCACCATAAAACTAGTGCCATAAAAAACAGTGCCCTGCCACGGCTTTGAAACTTCCTCAACGTGAGTGCCCCATGTTTGCTCCCCTCAGCCTGCCCACATGCAGGACATGACTCCCACCCCTTCTGCCCCACCATGAGACCTACAGGCCCTGCTCCTTGCCAAGCCAAATTACAATTACTGCCAGCACTGAATCTTCATTGCTTGGATTTGATCCGTGTGTTGCTTTTCCGGCTCGCTCCCCACCCACCCCATAATAAAGGATGAGCAGTGCCCTCACTCTGCTGTCATCCCTTCCCACCTCCTGGGCGGTCATTCCCAGGGGAGCACCCATGTGCTCCTCATTCAGTAAGTGGGGAAGCTGTTAAAATGTGCAATGAAGAAGGAATATGTTCCAGATGCATGAAATGACACTGGCCTTCCTGAAGACGGCACTGGACAAGGCTCCAGGCATGGCTAGGCCAGCCCGCCTGGCCTTTGCACCACTAACACTGCCATTTCTAACACTAACTCTGCCAGGCAAGGCTGTATCCAGCAAAGTCTGGGCTGCAGGAGAGTTACTAACATTTTAACAAGGAGGGTAATTTGCTTCCTCAGTTGAACTTTTTCTGTGACCACGTGTTCTCCATTATTGAGTATTTTTAAGGTCGGGACCAGAGATCTTCTGGAAAACATATTGCCATCCAGCAACTGATTTGGGGGCATCCCAATAATAAGTGAAATTTTAAGAATGATGTTGAAGGTGGTCAGGTAAATTGGGCTTTTCTAGGCTCAAAGGCTATGCCTGCAGCATCCTAAGGCCCGAGTTCTCCACTTCTTTCTGTTCAACCAGGATGGACAAAAGATGCTGTCTGTGACTGCTGCTAATTCCCCAGTGTCATGCTGGTGGAGAGATGTTCCCATCCAGTACTCCCTCTCTCCTGCCATCAAAGAAAGGCGGCACGAGCCCATAAAACTCCCCACTGTTACTCTGGGTTCAACTGCTCTACAAATGGCAACTAAAATTCATGAACTTGATGATTGCTCAGAGACAAGCAGAGGGAAACTGGAAATTTTTATCCCTTTTCTTTGCTGGGTTTCTCAGATATAGGGTGGAAACCCGGGTGATCCATGAGCTCTGCTGAGCATCCTCATGTTATGAAGAGATCTGCTACTACAACCACAACTCAGTGATAGGGAAAAATAAATTATTTGGGATATTTTGAGGAAACAGCTGACAGAAGAGCAATGAGATATTCTTTTCTCCCCTGTGGTGATAAATTTAAAAGCCAAAGAAGCAGAAAGATAAACAGTAAGAAAGATTCACAAGCTGCATTGTTCATTTTGATAATGTTAAAAAGCTCCAGATCAACGAGTGCAAAAGCAGAACATGCTTCTATCAGCACAACTCGCAATGAAATTGGACGTGTGCTTGCAGGTGCTAATGGCTGCCAGGAGGCAGGTTCTGATCTTTCAGCTGTCATACTCTGGATTAAAACTGATGGATGGATTTAGCATCTTTTAAAAGGTGAAAAGAAAGGGTCAAAAGAGCCCCAAACCTTGTTATACAGCAGTAGCTGGAAAACACTACTAGAATAATTCTGACCCGATAGGCAGAACCAACCCAAAATGCTGGGAGACCTCTCAGCAAATGGCTGCCAGTGCTTAATTTTAAGGGTTATTGGCAATAATGACGGAAGGAAAAGGCAGAGAAGGTGAACAACCCTGGTGATCGTGGCCTTCAGAGGGAGCGGAGAGCCTGGGCTCCTTGAGGCATGGAGCTGGCTGGGCAGGCAGGACTGGAAATTGAGCAAGGAAACCGCTGCTGTATTTTCCTACTGCGCAGGGACTCTGTGAATAGAGAAGATCACACTATGGAAATATCCTCTTCACTCCCCCAGCACACCAGCAAAGCTCTGAATGTGTAGGTTAACACCTATGCTGAAAGGTGGAAATTGGATTTTCTTCCAAAACTCTAGCTGAGAGACTAAACTTCTTTTCCCATACACTTTATTTCAATGGTTTGAAAGCATCTGAGGGCAGACTTGTCCAAGCTGCTCTGCTTCATTTTGAACTGCTGCTGGTATTGCTGGTAGGACATCTTCCAGCTGCATGCCAGCAACCTGCAGGTATACCATTTCCTACGTACAGGTATACCTCATGCTCTTAGGAAAAACTGGAACCAGTACAGAGTCCTACCTGCGGTATCAGTACTGATGTGCTAAATGTTTCTTTGTAACTGTTTCAATAGGCAACAAGGGACAGCAATGTGGCTTTTTAATGCAAAAAGGCACCATATTTCATTATGTAAAATGTCAGCTCGCAGAGAGCAACATTACATGACATAACACATATTTCAGTGGCCAGAATTAAGCAATGCTTTATAAAACGCAGGTTATCTTTCAAAAGACACTTTTCAGAATAGGCTGAAAGAGTTTACTCTGAGGGGGGGAAAAGTTGAGAATCAAAGGAATATTGGGAAGAAAGTTGCTGAATTAAGATCAGTTCAGTAGACATACATGTTCTAGCATTCCCATTGTAAGAAACAGACCTTCATTCAGTTTATTTACTGAGGTATTTGGGAGGAAAAAAAAAATTTCTTGCTTTTCTGCTTCTGCATTTATTGTTTATAAGTTCAGCACAACACAGGAGTCTTTCAGTGCTGGCACTGTGAACAAGAACCCAGGAATGACACACCTTCTCAGATACAGCAAGTACCAAGTCAAGGTTTCCCTGGGATATTGTTCTCCATGGCAGAGGCTCTGGAGCAAGTCTGACTTTCTGCAAGACCTCTGTGCTTATGGCTTTAAAGAACACATTGTTTAAGGATCAGTGAAGATTGTCTAGAAAAAAGCCAATAACCATAAAGCCAAAGAGGTCATAAAGCTCCTGAAATCAAATTTTATTATACAACATGTGAGATTCCTTTTATTTTGCTCTAAACCTCTTCAGCGTTAGATAAAGTTTTCTCAGCTCAGGCATCTGGCTGTGAAACAAACTCTAGAGGAGATTAGGTGAAACTGAATTTGGCCATCTAAAGGAAAACCTGCAGTCCTTTGCTTTATAAAAAGCCTTGCTAGAAGAACGACGTTGCTTGCATCATTCTTTAGTTTAGCCCCACCAAGCAACCAAAAACTCTCTCAACCAAAGCCAATAAATCGATAACCTTATCCTGAGAACATTTTCTTTCTTTGAAAAGGAGGCAGTGCCTAGGACTCCATGAAGGCCATCCAGGAACTTGTTGTCAATATCCATTGCACGTAGAAGGAGCTCAGATACTCTGGCATTGGGTATGAGAACTGAAGGTAAACTGATTAAAAGGTACTCAGTGTAGATATATGCTGTGATGCTGCTTTAGTGATCGATGTGCCCGTTTGTAATCATGATACTATCGCTGTGTGACCACAGACAGAGCTCTTCTGTGAGACCTCGGTCACCTCCAGGTGCTTTCCCAAAGAGTGGTGGGATGTGAGTTTGGTACGTGGATCATGGAGGGGGTCTCTCACCGTTACGATGATCCGTAAATCAAAGTAATAGAAATGCAAGGCTGGAAGAGCCGTGTCTAGTCCTCATGCCGTGCTGTGGCAAGGTCCAGCACAGTAGGTCCTCTTAACCCAACGCGGGGAAAAGACAGAACAGCCTCTGGAGGTGAACAGCGTGGACCTCTAATGCCACAGCCCCTGTCAACACTCAGGTGAGATGAAGTGTCTGGGCTCAACATTTTCTAAGTGTTTTCACTTATGTGTAAATACATCCTTCCCTATACCCACACACATGCATGTGCACTCTCCTGTAGAGAAGCCTTTTAGAAAAATGAACTTGCTATTAAAATGACAGCTTGTTGGACAGCAAAGACAAATTAGTGCTAGTTGCAGAATAGTTACATTGACAAATTGCTTGAGTTGTATAATGTTAACATCAGTGAAAAGCCCCAGGTCCTCAGTAAAACTGTAGCAATATGGGAAAAATGGAGAGGAAACCAAGACCCCAAAGTAAGTTTTCAAATGTAAATAAAACAATAGTTCTGTGAATCAGGGTAATTACAGAACGGTGGGGAACAGAAGGACAGCTTTAAACTCTTCTCAGGGCTGCCTTGCATGTGAGTTGCTCCTTTGACTTCAGTCTATTACTAATGTCACCAAGTAGCACTTGCAGAATTGGGAACTAAATGCGCAATTAAGAACCCCTTGAAACTAAAGAAACCATAAATTTTAACCTCCCTGGCACAGAGACTACTATTTCAAGAACAGTAACAATTAGTAGATCTCTTATTTTTCACTTGAAGTTCTAACAACAGTTCAGTATATAGATTCCTTACATCATTGTGTGTGCAACAGGAGACCAGCACAAATATTCCAGTGAGGTAGTAAAACCTTACTGAGTTTTCCCAGCCACCTCGGCATCTTGAAGGCAGAACTCAAAGGTAACTGTGACCTGCACAACTCTCCATACAGCCTTTTATTGACTTTATGGCTCACAGAGAAAACTACAATGCTGCTGAAACTGAGCTGGTTCAAAGGAAGAGCATGGGAGAGCACTGCAGTGATCTGCACTGTTTATGCAGTGAGTTTTTATAAATGTTAGTCCTGGAAAATTTGAAAAATTTTCAGAGTATAAATTATTTTTCCCCCCAAAAGATTTTGAAGTGCAATGCCACGCTTTAAATTAACAATGAGGTAAATTAAAGTTAGTTTGTTCAAATGACTGAGTTTATTTTCTTAGGGATGAGGTGGAGCATTTTAAGTAATTTGATTCAAATAAGGGCAAGAAACCTAGTTGTAGGTCTTCACAGCAGTCAAATTAATTTCCTCTCCCTTTTGCTCCGGTTCATACAAACGTTCAAATCCACCACCAAAGTGGCAAGTTCATTTCTAAAACAACCTACTGGCTCAGCAGCTAATTGTAAGTTAAAAACAAGGTGTGGTAGCTGAGTTCAGTTCAAAATCATAAAAGTACTTCATTTCTCTGAGCACTAGTATTTACTTGCGGGTTTAAAAAAAGACCCTGACCTGCACAGTTTATAAAAACTTACTGTCCTGCCCTGTGAATTTTCTTTAATATTGAAAACTGGATTTAAATAAAATCATCTGGATGGCCCTTATCTTCTGAAGTGTAAAAGGAAAACATTTATGTTTCTACAATGAGAGTATGGGAATTAAATGCTGTGATGTCAGACAAAGTAGTATTACTTTAGCTCCTGCATGGTTGAGTGATTTTACTATAATAGTTCCTCATAATAATGCTTTTTATCTGTAATACATAGGGGATAGAGAGACTGACAGAGCTGTAATCTTTCTTTCAGAAGCATGGTGTTAAATGAACAGGGGCCAAGCGAAAATATAATTCTGAAAGGAAGATAAAGATGGCCCTATGTAAGACTGAAGTAAGACGTGTCACCATTTCAAGTGATAGATGTTAGCTCTGAAAATAATGCCATATATTAAGAGGAGATGTCACATGAAGTCAACTTGGAATTTATACTACAAGGCTTAGAATTTATTTGTTTGTGGCAAAGGGCTGCATACAATTGTGTGAGTTTTGTATAGCCCCTACTCTTGCCACTGCTATTTGCTGTTTATGCAGCACTGTGTGTGCTGAGTGTTGAACGCATTTATGAAGACTAGGGCCCTGCCCCAAAAAACTCACCATTTACTAGACCACAGAATGAACAAACATGTTCTCCTGGTTTCACAGCTGCCTGCATGTACATGCAAACTCCTCCATGTGTACCGAGGCAAACTAAGCCTGGAACAGCTTCAGCATGGATGGTAGCTGCTACTGGAGCTGCCAACCACTCAGTAGGACATGCTGAAATTAGCGCCTTCTTCCATTTCTCTCCCAAAACTCCTGAAATGTCTTTTCCATGACCTTTTAAGCGTGTATGGTCATTGGTGAATGAAAGGCAAATACGCTGGTGCCCCTGAACTATACCCTGACCCACCATCGCTACCACGCAACGCCATCAAAATTTTAACGCTGCAATAAGATTTTACATTGCTGGAAGTTATCACCAGGTTTAACGCGCTCATAGCTATCACTTTTACATCATGTCACCCAGTCACGTCAAAGCCCAGCGCTACAGCATTTCATCTTTCCTGGGTCCACGTGTGTGATCGTGCCTTGTGGAGAACAAGCTGGGGAAATGGCGGCGATGGCGGCAGTGGTTTATAATCCGCCAGCAGGTGATGAGGAGCGGCCTGGCTGCCGTGGCTGATGGCAGGCGACAGGAGAGCCTCCTTCGGCCTAACCTGGAGGCTGGCACCTCGGGCACGAGGATCCCCGTGGCTGAGGCACACTGGCCTCGCAGGCAAAGGCCTCGGGATGCTTCAGGGCGGAGCAGGGCCCTCAGCCACCAGCCCGAGACGTGTAACCTCCATGTTCAGCCTGCCCTGCCCAGCATTTGGGGAAGGCGGCGTTTGTGGGGTGCTGAGGCCTGCGGTGGGGGGCGGGGGGGAGGGGGGCGAAGCCCCCACAAAGCCGGTCGCACCGAGCAACACGCGACGCTAAAGCAGTCCCCCACCGACGGGCTGTATTCTCTACGGGAACACGGCCTATGGCGCCTCAGCCCGCTGCGGGAGCGGCCGGGAGCTGCGGCCCCTTTAAGGCGCGGGGCCGCGCGTCACGTGGTGCTCGCCGGCTCCTGGGCGGCGGTGTAGTCCCTTGACTGGGGTGGCAACGTCGGCCGGCGGGGCTAACGGCGGCGGGGGGGACTACAGCTCCCAGCGGGCACCGCGGGGACGGATGAGCTCACCGGCCGCGCCCAGGAGTGCCTCGCAGTGCACGCCGGGAGTTGTAGTCCGCCGTCCCCCTCAGCGACGGGCTGTGGCGCGGCGCGGGAACTACGCATCCCAGCGTGCCCCGCGGGGCGGGTTCCCGTCAGCGCAAGGGGGAGCCCCCCGACGTAAAGGGGGATCACTTTCCCCTTGTGTCCGCCATATTGGACGGTAACTCTGGTCAGCGGCGCTGGGGCCGAGGGAGTCCCCGTTGCCGTGACAGTCGGTGCGCTCCGCTCCTCGGCGCCCGGGGTGGCCCGTGCCCCGGCCCTGCCCGTCCCCTCTGCTCCCGGGCGCTCGCGGCGGCCCCGCGCCCCTTCCCCTCCTCCTCCTCCTCCTCCTTCTCCTCCTCCTCCCCCCGCTCCCTCCTCCCTTGCCCGGGTGTCAGGCACGATGAGTCCGGCCGACGCCAAGCGCGGAGCCAAGCGCCGGAAGAACAAGCGGGGCGGCGGCCTCAGCAGCACCGGCGGGCCGGGACCCAGCGGCGGCGGCGGCGCCGGCGGCCTGGGCAAGGCCGGGGCGGCGGCGGGAGCGGCCCCTCTGCGGGCTGCGACCCAGGCGGCCGCCGCCTCGCCGAGCGCGGTGGGCGGCCTGCTGACAGCGCCGGCGACGGCCGCCGGCAACGGAGCCCTGGGCGGCGGCGGGGCCGCGGCGGGACACGGCGAGGTGAGGGGGGGGGCGCCAAGGCGGGCGGCGGTGACATCCCGCTGCGGCGGGCCCGGCACACACCCACCCGGGCGGGCGGCGCTGGCAGCCGGGGGGCTGCCGCCGCGCCATCCGCCTTCTCCCTCTGCCCTTTTCGGCGGGTGCGGGCCCCGGGGCCTCAGCGGGGCGGGGGAAGCGAGTGCTGGGCCCCTCGCGGCGGCGGGGGGCCGCGGCGCTGCCCGGCGTGGCGGGGCGGTGGGGCTGGGCAGTGTCCCCGGCTCCCCACCCTTTGTGGGGGAAGGGCAGCGCAGGCTGCTCGGGGCCGTGTCGTCCTGGGGTTTCTCCTGAAATCCCGGCAGGAGCCAGCTCCAGGGTCCCCATCCTCGGGGGTCTTCGGACTCGGGCCCCACCGTAATGGAGGAGCTGTAAGAAGTAGGTGGACAGGCCTTGAAAAAGCAAAAATATACCGTTGTGTATATTTTTTTTCCATTAATATGGGAGCCCTTTTTGCAGTAGACAACTTCGTTAAGCATAGGAGGTTCATTGTAGCTTGGACTGTGGTTTGCACTCTGGTGCCTCAGAATAATTTAGATCTGTTACATTATTTCATAATATGGTGAAATTTATTGGGAGCAGATTGTGTGGTTTAATTTGTCTTTTTTTCAAGAAATATTGCTCAAGGATTAGGCCTTTAGAAAGGTATCCTACTGGCTCAAGTGACAAAAGAGCAAATAAGTTTATGTTCCTTTCTCTCATAAAGGTTACCCCAAATTTTTTGTTATCTGCACAAAGCTTGCGTTTAGGTATCATATTTACAAAAGCATTTCCTGCTGACAGCATCTTCAGACTTTTATGTGTATGTCATACAGCCTGCTCCGTTTCCTCTCTCGCTCTCATAAACTTGTACACGTGAGGGGGAAATAGAAGAAATGGCTTTTGTGATGTAGGGTGTCTGAAATATCATGTAACAAATGGATTGTTTTTGTTCTCCGTGTAATTTTGTGCCCATCTATTTTGCTAGGTCAACAAGCAATTTGATGATTGTAGATTTCCTCCCCCCACTTAAAACTTGTCTTTCTATACTCTCATACTTGGTTACCCAAAATCTACAGTGCTTTAGATTAACCATTTCTGTATGACTGTTCTAATCTGACATTTACTTCAGGCATAATTTCATTTTGGGACGGTAGCCCTTACGTGATTTAGGTATCTAGAAGAATGATGTGTATAATGACGAAGAGGTGTGCAAGGTTTTATTTGTAACTTTGCAAGTCATCACTAAACTCTGTTCTAGTTAAACCTCTAGCAGGAAGATGCATCGTGTTTTGTTTTACATCTTAGATTGTGAGCTCTTCCAGGCACAGGTTCCTAGATATTGTTGGAATAAATGTGGTAATGCCAAGGGAAATAAAACAAGCAGTGGAGTGATACGCAGAATGGGACGTTGATGTGATTCAAATAACGAAGGCTCCGCTATCCCTGATATTTTGATCTGTTTGTATCTTGTGGTTATGTGTAGTCTAGGACTTTGGTTCTAACCTAATTGCACTCTATCAGATCTTTTTCTGAAATTCATCTTAAAAGGGCGACATCACTGCTAATCTTCCTACTTCATGTTTCTTCTTTCTTTTATACTAGGTAGTTCCTAATAAAATTTCTCAGTCTTCAGGAGTCTTCACTTGGAAAGTATAAGTCATACCTTCAAAATTAAATGCAGTGTTTCGGCACTGAATTTCTGGGAAAATGCTTCTGTATATTACATGTACTGATATATTATTCATACTCTTATAAGTATGCACAACATGTTATTTTGAATGCATTTGTAACTTTGTCTTAATTGATCTTTTTTGCTTGTACTGTTAGATGTGTATGCAATTTGTCAAATGTTTCCATTTCACCTAACGGTGTGGTACAAGTGATTCTGAAGACTGATGGACAAACAGGGAATTAAGAAGTTGGTTAAACTGATCAGTTAGTTAAGCTAGAATAAACCTGCAACACAGACCTTATTTAATCAAACAGTAAGCATATTAGAATTAGATTTTGAGGATAGATAAATCCCTGTGCTCAGTTTCTGGAAGGTAAATGCTTATACTCTGTAATACTCCTTTCAAGTTGGTGTTACTTCCTCCATACTGGTTTTAGTGACCTTTTTCTTGACATTTTCAATACCTTTCCAATGGTGGTGACATATGAAAGTTGCCAGTACTTAAAAGTTAACTGATAATCTTGTTTCAGAGATGAAAGCAAAGATGAAATCTTGAAGCATCATTACATGACTATTACTTACATGAAAAGGCGATCTCCTTAATGGTTAATAATTTGCTACTTAAGGGTACGTGGTCAAAACAAGACTTCATTCTTTGAGTGAAAGACTAGCATATGTTGTTTCTGGATGAAGTTGAGAAAGAAAACTGTATTTTACATGACTGATCACTTCTAAATTAGGTGCAATATTTATTTTGGCTGGATGGAGAGTAAGCAACACACTAATAGCTGTAAAGTACTAACCAGAGTTGCTTTACTTTCATCTTACACAGAGTATTGTAAAGTTCCTGATAGTGTGTAAGAGAAATCATCAGCCAATTCTCTGCTGGACAAACTCGAACGTTTAATCTCTGAAAATATATAAAATATAAAAAACCCCAGAATTTCATATTTGCTGCACAGCATAATATTTTCTACTTGTTAGCACGCTTTCTGTTTCCGGCTTTCATCAGTTCCCTGGTTTTAGGGCATCCATTCTGGATGTGGTGGGTACATCCTTCTACTAATGTTCTAGTAGATGCTTCTTCCAAAACTTGTCTAAAATATAGAGTGAAACAAGATGTTTGAGGAATGATCCCATGTGTTCTGCACGTTCTTGTGTGTCAATAATTGTTCAGAATGAGGTATACTTTCAACATGCTTTATAAAACAGGTTGAACAGAGTTTTAAAATGGCTATATTTATGGTTGAAACTAAAAGCGCATGTGCCAGTATTGAAATTCTAGCTAAGCCTGTTAGAGCTAACAAATATATTTTAATTGAGGTTTTTATACATCTTATCTGGAGGGTTTTTTTAAGACTGTAGGCTAAATTCTGCATTAGAGTACATGCTAAGTCTTGTTCTGGGATGCAAGTGGGCAACTCCTAATGGAATCTTCCTGGAAGTTACGTTGCCCCATGCACATGCTTTATAGCATCCAAATTCATCCTCTCTAGCACTGTCAGATATTTTAGAATGATAGTGAAATTGAGGATACTTGGGCAGTGTTTTAGTATCTCGGTTCTGGAAACCTGTAACTGTGTTGACTTCAACTGGAATTGGAAACAAAGTCGTTTAGTTGTGTGGTGCTGCTGCTGGTGGACTTCCCTATGAGTTATATTTTTTCTTTACAGAACTATTTACAGCAGTGTCATGGAGTGAAGAGTCAAATATCCTATAAATAACAGTAATTTGTAACCAGAAAATAAAATAAATATTTTGAAGTTTAATGTATATATTTAAAGAAATAGATCTTGCTTTCTGTTGGTTTGTTTTTTTTTTTTAAATTCAGTAATGCATTGCATCAGGCCTTCATACTTTGATCCTATAAATTTTTGACTGATGGTTGGATTATTGATGCTGTGAGATGCATTTGATTATCTTCATCAACCACTGCATAATAACTCATAGATATACTGTAGTAAAATTGGCTGTTTCTTAATGTGTTCAGGTACTTTGGAGTGAAGAGTTGTATGTCAGTGGCTGATCAGCTGCAGTAGTAGTTTTTGTTACAGGCCTGACTGATCTTGTGTTATTAAGGGGAATTATTTAGTAGCCATTTTACAATTCTCTCACTTGCATTTTTCAAAGTGTTGTTTGTCTGTCAAGTGTAGTAATGTATTAAATCTTCTTACATTTGAGAGCTGTCAGTTTTAGAATTTTCATAAAATATTTCACTGGACTGTTCCTTTATTATGAGATACTGCTTTTTAGATAGAGATTCTGTACATAGCAGACCATACATTGCCACCTTTTAGACCAATTTTTTCAGCAGCTTTGTAGTTCATTGCGTTTTACTGATATCTGTGCTTGATTTGTTGTTTGAGATTTTCCCTTTTTTCTCCCCCAACGCCCCCCCCCCCATGATTCAAACATTCAAAAGAAATAGTATACAAAAGACGAGCTGTGTCAGGAACTCAGAAGTTCAGCAAATAGCTAGCTTTTGTACTTGTATGTAGGGCCTCCTCCTTTCCAAAAGCAAACTTATTTTGGCGAATTTTTATCAAGGCTCAGGTAAACTAGATAAATTCCAATAAATAAAATAGTATTGTAACTTCTACTCTTCAGGCTGGGGAAGCAGGTACTTCTAAACACTCATAACACTTACTTGATGAAGAATGAGTCTTTTTGACAGTCTCGTAGCACATTTGTTCCTCTGACTTAAATGCAGTTCACTCTCTCTTTTTTTTTTTTTAAATGGATATGCAGTCCCTGCCCTGAAGAGCTTATGCTCTGCTTTTTTTTTTTTTTTTAATGAAAGGAGATGTAACAGGATGGGATGAAACTATTAGGACTGAGTTTAGGTGGTATGGTTGAGTTAACTTGCTAATTTGGAAAGTGAATCTGTTGTGACTTAAATGAATCTAACTAGAACATTTCAAACTTTAAAACAAGCTTAATGGTTGCATAACATTCACATTAATAGCTCTTTCTTAGCTTCTTCCTGTGATCAGTTAAGGCATTTTTCAGCTAATAGATCTGAGACCACAGGCACACGTATTAGTGGTTCATTCAGATCTTGTAATACTGCTCCTGGGAAGTGTGTGCCTGTGTGTACTCATGACCTTGAGGTATATCCAATCCCTGAGCGCTCCATTTCTCCCCCACCTCCTGCACCTGCTATATCATGGTCAATTGATAACAAGAATAATCAGTTGTGAATTGTTAAATGAAACATGTGGAAAGTGTGTCCAAAAAAATGGCATCTGTTTCAGCGGTGTCTAATCTGTACTAGCTAAGTATCCTCCTATGGCTTTGTTATGAGACATTTGATTCTGAGTGTGAAGGCAAAGGATTTTTTTTTTTTCCTTGCTGTATTGGTTGCAAAATGGTTGAGAGAGATTGAGAGAGAGAAATCTTTTACTCTAAAAAACGTAGTGACTCCCTTCCCCTCCAAACTTTTGTTTCCTGACTGTGAAAATGAAACCTTGTTGATTTAATTTGGAATTAGGTTAATATGAAAAGTTAGTTCTGAAATAGGTGCACATTGATGAGAATGTTCAGAGTTCTTGTCCAGTTCTTGTCCTGCAATTTTTTTGATCCCAAATAGTACCTGAAGCTTCATTTAGGTATTTAATATCACATTCTTTTCTTGGTTACGGCATTTATCCTTTTGTAGTGGTATCCCATCTTGAGGGGAGCCCTCAGATCCTTTCTCCTTTACAGTCTGTGTAAGGAAGGGATCCAGGCTTACTCTTGTCTCCTTGCCTGGCAAGGAGAGCTGAGTGGATGTGGCAATTAAATTTGGTGGTGTTTGGTGCCTACAAGACTCATGTTTAGTCCCTGATGTACGTGTAGCGAGAGTGGTCCTTAACAAATACAGGTCTGCTGAAGATGTGTTCTGGAGAAGTTATTAGGAGAAATAGCTGGGAAATAAACTTGCTTTGCTTAGGACATACAGGGCTTCATGGATGTGCTAGGCAGTGTTCCAGGTTCATATGGATCTGGGTAATCAAAGAAGATTTAATATTTGTTGGGGCTCCTTCACTGGTGGGAAAGAAGGTCATATATCCTCTTTTATTAAGGTAATGAAAACAGTTCCTACATTTTCCTTTCTTGTGGTAACTTTTTTATTTTAATAGCGAATGAGGTAGCTTTGGAGTGCTCTGTTTTGAGAAAGAGTATTTCATATGCGAAATTTTCCTAGGATAATTAAACAGAAGGAAAAATTTGAGTTAAATGAATAGAAGAATGCTGCAGTTCAGTTCTCTTTCTCTGCTAATATCTTAATCTACAAGTTCCAAATTTCTTGTGCAGCAAATAAAGAGTTCAACTGGGAAATGACATTTATGATGCCGCTCTTAATATTGTTGTGGGAACTGCCCAAATTGAGGCTTGTCTGAGAAGGCAATAAAATAAATATGCCATTATTTTTGACACGAGAATTATTTAATTTTATATTGTAAAAATTCAAGGCAGCCTATGACATTATTGACCTTCACCTCCTAGCCATGTGAGGAAACACACCAGAAATAGTATTAAAGATAGGTCTGAGCAACATAGTAATTTTCCTGAAGCATATATTTTCTTTTTTATATCTTTTCTATATATTTTTTTATATAGAATGTACAGCTGCTGTAGTGGTGCAGAAGTTACTCCAAGCACTAACTTTTTTACGAAGTGGATTTTAGGGGAAAAATTAATGGGGTTGCCTGCGAGCCTGTTTGAGGCTGTTGAGCTGAAGTTGTTCGCGTTGGACCAGTGATAGTGCTGGAGAAAAACGTTCTTGGAGTGTGAACTTTAACTGTCGTCTTAAATAATCAACTTACCTTCTGTTGCACAAGCCACAAATGTAGTTCTCTCCCTCTCAAAATTCCTAGTAATGATAGAACACACTCAGGCATCTGAGACGGAGGGATTCCTGTTCTGCATCACTCGGTAGAGTGGAGATCTCTCTCCGCTCTTTATTAAAGGAAGCCTTGAGGGACTTTGGTACAAGCTGGATGCCCAAAGTTGGATAGTATGAAAAATCTCTGGATAGTATGAAAAAACCTCCTCCTAAGGCCATGCTTAGCCTCTACTTGCCTATTCAGTTATGGCTTCTTCCTTTTTTTTTTTAAAAAAAAAAAAAAGTTGGAGCTCAAAAGGGTTGAGATGTATGACTCCCTGGGTCATTTCTTAAAACTGAAAGAATAGCTTTGCTCATTTATAGGGAGGAAACAAAAGATTGACTCCATTGTGCGTTTTTCAGAAGAAAAGGTCTGGGTACTTCCATGAAATATTGCTATGCATAATCTCTTCTCAGGCCTAGAGAAATAAAACAGAACAGGTTGCACGTGCCTGTGTAGCGTTACTTATGGTGGAATGTCACAAGTTAAGTCCTCATGCACAGTAGTTCTTTACAATAGTCCTCCTTTAACACATTGATCTGTTGAACTGGTTTGTAGTAGCTTTGTCAAGTGTTTGCTTCTGAAGGAACTTCAAAAACATGAGATCACAATCATCCAAATAAATAATTATGTTTTTACAGGGTTACAAAAGTCATTATTTTCAAGTCCAGAGCTTTGGACTGTCTTGATCTAGAGCAGACTTGTCAGCTGTGGCATCTGGGCTTTAGGGCTTCTCTTAGGGTCTCATCTTCTACTCGTCTCAGAACGTGGCTGTGGGAGGTGAATTGCTGGCGGTGCAGGAGGGGCCAGGAGCCCTGTGCCACAATAGGCAGTGAGGACTAATTTCTGGGAGTGTGCATGGATGGCAGTTGCTTTTAGAAAAAGCTGCTGGATTTTTTTTTTTTTAACTGCTTTGGCAGCAGTTCAGTGGTCTGTGTTGAGCTGCGAACAGATGGAGGATGTGATCAGCTGTTGGGGCAGTGTTTGCTGCTCTGAATAGCTGTTCCTTGTCTTCTCCAGGGAAAGGTAGCAGGCTGGATAGAAGTGTCCAACTGGCAGCCCAGGGGACTGCACTGTTCTAGATCTAAATTTTCAGATGCCTAGTTTTATTCTTCTAGATATTAATTACGCTTATGCTATCAAAAGTGTTAGTTTAGTCATGGCTTGCATTGCAATGTCAGCTTTGCTCACTTTGATCCATAAGTCAGTTGTTGCTCTTTTTGGAAATAACAGCTTCTCTGCTTAAAAGTTAAAGCAAACCCAAACAATATAGAGAACTGGGCAGTGGTTGGTTTATGTCCCAAATCTGCGAATATGCTGAAGAGGTAAGCTTTCTAAAGATTGTATATAAATACATGCATCACTAGCATATAAAACTCTAGTGATTGTTATCTGTTTATTAAATATTATATGGTTGATATGTTAGCTATAGTAATTAAATCCAGTAGTTGTCCTATAAAAATGTAAAGGGCTCCATGGACCCGTAACTATCTGTAGTTTTCGGAATTAGGAATGTAAACAGTGGCAACTTAAGTCTACACTAAGGCTTTTAGTACTTAGACTTCTATGGACAACAGTAAAATAATTGAGAGGTGTTTTTGTGTAGTTTTCTTTTTCCCTCCCCCTTAAAGTCTCACTCATCTCCTTTAGGAAATCTGCAAGCATAGCAGAAGTAACCACTGAAATTATTCCCCAAAGAGGGTATTGGAGAGTAAAGGGTAGAGTAGTAGGCATGTTCCTCTACAGCATCAGAAGCTGAAGGAGGTTTACAGTAATGGGGATTTCATTTAGTTATAACACTCAGAAAGCTATTGGGAAGGGGGGAAGATGCATATGGCATGTTGTGTTAGGATCATCCATCTCCTGAGCCAGCTTTCATCTAAAATTGGTCATCTAAGCTAATATATGATCTGGATTCATGGTAGTAATCTGCCTCTCAGGTGCACTTAGCACAGCTGTGTGCTAGCATGACTGTCTAGCTTCTGCCAGAGCTGATGCATAATAACTCAGAGTTAGTGTTCAGCCATGTCCATCAAACGTTCTTTCTCTACCACCAACAACTATTTAGGAGCTATAAACCTGCATATTTACCAACTAGAGCGACTACTGAACAAGACCCTGAAACAGCACCTGGATATACCTTGTGTGTAGCAAAATACTACTTTCTCAGGGACTGGTCTTTTTTGGTCTACTTTTATTCTCCCCATCTGTCAGAAGAAACAGGTGGCAATTACAGATCTGGTAAGTTAGGAGAAGTCTGTGGTTAGTGAATGAGGATGGGGTCTTTGGAAGCATAGAGTAAGACTAAAATGGCTTTTTCAATTCAGTGGATAAGGAATTGGCTGGATGGTTACACTCAAAGAGTTGCAGTCAACGGCTTGATGTCCGAGTGGAAACCAGTGTCGAGTGGCGTTCCTCAGGGGTCGGTATTGGGACCGGTGCTGTTTAACATCTTTGTCAGTGACATGGACAGTGGGATTGAGTGCACCCTCAGCAAGTTTGCTGATGACACCAAGCTGTGTGGTGCGGTTGACACACTGGAGGGAAGGGATGCCATCCAGAGGGACCTTGACAGGCTTGAGAGGTGGGCCTGTGCGAACCTCATGAAGTTCAACAAGGCCAAGTGCAAGGTCCTGCACATGGGTTGGGGCAATCCCAAGCACAAATACGGGCTGGGTGGAGAATGGATTGAGAGCAGCCCTGTGGAGGACTTGAGGGTATTGGTGGATGAAAAATTGAATATGAGCCAGCAATGTGTGTTTGCAGCCCAGAAAGCCAACCTTATCCTGGGCTGCATCAAAAGAAGCATGACCAGCAGGTCAAGGGAGGTGATTCTCCCCCTCTCTCATGAGACCCCACTTGGAGTATTGTGTTCAGCTCTGGGGCCCCCCAACATAAGAAGGACATGGACCTGTTGGAGCGAGTCCAGAGGAGGGCCACGAAGATGATCAGAGGGCTGAAGCACCTTCCCTATGAGGACAGGCTGAGGGAGTTGAGGTTGTTTAGCCTGGAGAAGAGAAGGCTCCAGGGAGACTGTATAGCAGCCTTCCAGTACTTAAAGGGGGCCTATAGGAAAGATGGGGAGGGACTCTTGATGAGGGAGTGTAGTGATAGGACAAGGGGTAATGGTTTTAAACTGAAAGAGGGTAGATTTAGATTGGATATAAGGAGGAAATTCTTTACTGTGAGGGTGGTGAGGCACTGGAACAGGTTGCCTAGAGAAGTTGTGGATGCCCCATCCCTGGAAGTGTTCAAGGCCAAGTTGGACGGGGCTTTGAGCAACCTGGTCTAGTGGAAGGTGTCCCTGCCCATGGCAGGGGAGTTGAAACTAGATGATCTTTAAGGTCCCTTCCAACCCAAACCATTCTATGATTCTTTCCTCTTGGCTGATGTAGGAGATGAGTTAATGTGGATGAGGAGAGAGCGAGCTGTAAAAGAGCAAGCATTGTTGATGTTACATGAAATATGCTTAGCCTTTTGAAATGGGCAAGTGAGTTCATGAAAGAAAGACTTTTGAACATACGAACTGAGCATGACATTATGTAACTTTTTTTTTTTAACTTGACTAGTAAGTTTTGGTCATGTCCTTCGTAGGTTTTGAGTGTCTGTCATTAGTGATATCTAAAATAAACTTAATTGTACCAGCATTGTGAGGTGAGAGAAGGAAAGGAAGGCTGTCAATTGAATCCTACTCCTGGAAGAAGTCTATTAATGCAAGCCATGACTCTTTAAAATCTATGTATTTCTTTATTCGGGCATATCTCATTGTGTGTAGTGCTGAAATTTATTGGAAACTGTATTAAATGTAATGTACATGTAATGTTCTGCAAAGTGCTGTAAGGCTCTACCTTGACTCCTGTTCTGCTTTAAGCTTTGTGCTGTCAGACTGCGTCAATGACAGCTCCTTACAAACAGAAGAAGTGGCTTTAGGCAGGAGTGCCGGACTTGAATGCACTCTGCCACCCGCTTCTTCTCTTTGAGGCTGTTTTCAAAGAGAGAGAACTAGTGCAAACAGCTGTATGTTGATGTGGTTGGAGTCAGTGCACTAACTGTGAGCACTGCAAACTTTTGGATTTCTGTATTTTGGGACTAAAGTAAATTTGTTTTTAAACTAAGATGTTTTTTGTTTTTGAAAGCCAAAGCTTCTTTTCTGTTGTTTGGTTTTTTCTTTTTTTTCGTATGTGCAGAAATAGTAGCTTTAGCTCTCAGAGCAGAACTCTTCCAAAACTAGGAAGGTGGTACTACCAATGAATTGTACATAAGGGTAGTTCAGCTATTTTCTAATATTAAGTGATTTTTTTCCATTGATCTAGATGCAACAAACTAACAGTGTGATTTAAAAATACCTTGAGTTAACATGTTTTCATAGTGTTGTGGTTTAACCCCAGCCAGCAACTAAGCACCACGCAGCCACTCGCTCACTCCCCCCCACCCAGTGGGATGGGGGAGAGAATCGAAAAAAGAAAAACCTTATGGGTTGAGATAAGGACAGTTTAATAGGACAGAAAGGAAGGAAAAAAATAATAATGATAATAATAATAAGACAATAATAATACTAAAAGAATTAAAATATACAAAACGAGTGATGCACAATGCAATTGCTCACCACTTACCAACCGATGCCCAGTTAGTTCCCGAGCAGCGATCCGCCCCTCCCAACCAACTCCCCCCAGTTTATATACCGGGCATGACGTCATATGGTATGGAATATCCCTTTGGCCAGTTAGGGTCAGCTGTCCTGCCTGTGTCCCCTCCCAACTTCTTGTGTCCCTCCTAACTTCTTGTACCCCTCCAGCCTTCTTGCTGACTGGGCATGAGAGGCTGAAAAATCCTTGACTTAGTTGTTGCTAAGTAATGTTTATACTAAAAACATCAGTGTGTTATCAACATTATTCTCCTACTAAATCCAAAACACAGCACTATACCAGCTACTAGGAAGAAAGTTAACTCTATCCTAGCCGAAACCAGGACACGTAGGCAGACTTTGGGTAGTTTGTGAATATTACAAGAAGTTACGGAACCTCTTTCAAATTCTGTAACCATATTAAACCCAGTAGTTGACTATTTCAAACTTGTTGTAGGGAGTATTTCACAGAGATGGACGTGAGGCTCTGAATTTCGATAACACTAATGTTGACGCAAGCCCAGAGACACTTTTGTGGACAGATGCGTGAGTGAGAATGTGTGTGTGCGTGCTCATACATGTGTGTGCATGTATCCAAGCTTTTTAAAACATGGCATTTTTGAATGTGGGTTAGTGATGTTGCTATGTAGGTGTAAGCATGAAGTAAATACTTTGTATGTGTGCATGTACATTTTTTTGGATTAGGAGAACGTGTAGATATGTGTTAGGTCTACTGATGGACAAAGAAGTGCCTGAGTAAATGTTTAAAGGTTCATCGCCATACTGGGTCTCATAGTGAAACCTGTCATTGGGAACAGAAGAGTTTGCCTTAAAAAGCAGTTCTGAGCCACAGTACAGTTTTGCCAGCCTTTAGTGTTTAATTGGTGTGGAGTTAATGACCAAAAGATTTCTTAATTGCCGTAATGCTTCCAGGCTGCTTATCTTCAATAAGCTGCTGCCACAACAGATGGCAAGTTAGTGGTTTAGCTGAGGTTCACTAGAAGTTTTTCACCACTTTATTTTAATGGCCATCACTTATCTATGTGGCTGTAGATAATGTATAGTTGAAACCCAAATCTTCACTGGAATAGGCTTCAGATGAATTAAGGTTTTATTTTGTCACTCAGCAAGAAATAGAACACTCTCTTACTGTCAGAAGAAACTTTGCAGTTTTATCTGTGTGATCATCTTTATTTTATCTTCTTTTTCCTGGCTACTCCCAAGATTCGTCTCCATTATACTGTCATTCTCCGTTTCTTTTCAGGGAGTCTGCAGGGAATTGTACTGGTGTCTGCAGTGATATGAGACAGCTTGCAGCAGCAGCCTGAAGCTGACTGGGGGTTTTTTTGTTAGTGTCATAACTGGCTAAGAGTCTGAACCACAGGAATAAAAGTGGACAAAATTAAACTTCCATAATTTTCAGATATACATTACTTCAAAAAAAGATTCTTATGCTTTCAATGGAAAAAAATCATAATGATTTTTTCTGTCCTGAAAACAGGCTACCATACTTGTACAGTATCCTCCACTAGCTATAAATTTGAAACCTTAATGGAGGAGGAGGAGGAGGAACTTTGTACTGAGGAACATTGCATAGTAACTAAGTTAAATATTAATTATTATTTAATGTTTTTGGAAGTAGTGTCGTTGGCGACCTAGCTTACTGGTTTTCAGAATTATGGGGAAATCATGACACTTAATCACGCATACTTTGAATATTATTTAGACTGCTTGTTGCATGTTTTTTAAACTTGATGGCTGTATCTTATGTCTTCATAGTAAGAATGAAGAGGAATATTCTTTTGTAAATATTTAAAGTCATTCTGAGCCTGTGTTTTCATTTTTAATCAGGTGAAAAATCTAGTGATTGTGTAAGATTTAGGGGATTGTTCTGGTCCCCAGGAATTTGTTAAAACATTACTAGTAATGGCCTGTGGGAATTTATTCCTTAAGTACAAGTAGAGCTTTCAAATAGAAGTCTGAATGTGTGCTTGCCTTTGTGGCTTTAGACGAAGGACATAGAAATGAGTATTTGTCTAAATGTGAAGCCAGTTCTGAAACAAACTCTGAAGTCAGCGGATTACATCTGACGATGTTACCTGTTAGTGAGATTGGCTCATCCTCTCTGTCAACAAGGTATTTCTGACAATTTGACAGCTAAGCTGCAAAAGTCTATCGTAGTCCATGTCTGTTTTCTGTTAAAGCCTAGAGGATCCTAACCAGCATTAGACCTCCCTTATACTGAAGACACTAAAACATCCATTAAAGAAAGTTACTTCCAACCCTGTTAATATTTATGATAATCCTGAGAAAGTCGACATCCCTATCATTAGCTTTTTCCATGAAGTCTTGGCTTGGCAAAATGGCTGATAATAGTATGCAATGTTATAATACAAGGATACTTGAGGTATTGCCCTAATATTAAAAAATCATTCCCAAATAGTTGTATTTTTACATTTTAATTGTTTTCCCAGGTTAGGGATGAATTCTTCTGATGAGAAAAGATTTTTCTATGGTTTCTTTGTGACTCATGTATTTCCTTTTTTATAGCAGGAAGTTAGTCTTCACTGTTTTATTTTGCTTGCATTGTCCTATCTCTGACACTTCTGCCACAAATCTGTTCTTTTGTATAGTTTGCTTGAGTAATTTAACTTTTTGAAGTTATAGGCAAAGTTTTTTTTTAGCATTTGTATTAACTCATGATCAGCAAAAAAAAGTTGATGCAATGGAGTCTGCCGTTGTTGATGCTTTTAAGGCTTTGTATTTATGACTAGTAAATTTTTAGTGTCCTTCTCTTAATCTTTTTCACCAAAATGGATATTTTGTAGGGGGGCTGTCTATGACATGAGAGAGTTTGGATAAGTATAGGAATAATCTATCAATAAGTGTTAGCATGTGGTCAGGGAGGTGTTACATCTGATGTAGGTGTCTCTGCTTAGTGGGGTTTACTGGGGTTTAGTGGAGCATGAATCCCTTTCATTGAACCACGAGAGGATCACTGGAAGAAGATGTCTTTCTGGCACCTGTTGCATCTGCCCCTCCGATATGTTGTTGTGATTCTTCCTTTCCTCTTAAGCAAAATTTGATCAACACTAGTGAACAGGGAAGATGACTGTAGCTCTTCCTTCTGGAAAGCCAGCCCTCTTTGTGGTCAGACATCCTGATCTAGTTGGCCTACTTGAAAAAAATTACATTGGGTAGGCTTACAACTCCACTGTAACGCCAGAAAATAGTGGTGGGAAAGGCATAAAGGATGGCTATGTGTCCCACTGCTACTGTGTGGATTTATCCTTCTAATTAGGCTGTCTTTTTTTTCCATCTTCCTAATTGCACTTTTACTTGTACATTCATGAGAGAGAGCATGCATTTGGGTAACTGGTGAGCAGGCACTGAGCAGGCAGGCAGTCTGAGCACAGCAGCGTATCAGGAGCTGGGTAGCTACTAGGGAAGTTGAGCTTTGTGGCCCTGTTTTTTCCCTTTGTGAATTGTCTTAGGTAGACTCTACTGATTATAGAGCTTTTTATCTTCTTTTAAAATATTAATGTACAACAGTGTTGGTAATTGTATTGGGTTTGCGTGGCAAGGTTTTGTTAGTGGAGGGGCTACAGGGGTTGCTTCTGTGAGAAGCTGCTAGAAGCTTCCCCTATGTCCGATAGAGCCAATGCCAGCCAGCTCCCAGACAGACCTGCCGGTGGCCAAGGCCAAAGCCCATCAGTGATGGTGGTAGTGCCTCTGGGATAACATATTTAAGAAGGGGAAAAGTTACTGTGCAGCAGCAATTGCAGCCAAAGAGAGGAGTGAGAAGATGTGAGAGGAACAACTCTGCAGACACCAAGGTCAGTGAAGAAGGAGGGGGAGGAGGTGCTCCAGGCGCCGCAGCAGAGATTCCCCTGCAGCCCGTGGTGAAGACCGTGGTGAGGCAGGCTGTCCCCCTGCAGCCCATGGAGGTCCACAGTGGAGCAGATATCCACCTGCAGCCCGTGGAGGACCCCATGCTGGAGCAGGGGCATGCCCCCAAAGGATGCTGTGACCCCATGGGAAGCCCACGCTGCAGCAGGCTCCTGGCAGGACCTGTGGCCCCGTGGAGAGAGGAGCCCACGCTGGAGCAGGTTTGCTGGCAGGACTTGTGACCCCGCGGGGGACCCACGCTGGAGCAGTCTGTTCCTGAAGGACTGCACCCCGTGGAAGGGACCCACGCTGGAGCAGTTTGTGAAGAACTGTAACCCGTGGGAAGGACTCATGTTGGAGAAGTTCGTGGAGGACTGTCTCCCGTGGGAGGGACCCAACGCTGGAGCAGGGGAAGAGTGTGAGTCCTCCTCCCCCTGAGGAGGAAGGAGTGGCAGAAACAACATGTGATGAACTGACTGCAACCCCCATTCCCCATCCCCCTGTGCCACTCGGGGGGGAGGAGGTAGAGAAAATCAGGAGTAAAGTTGAGTCTGGGAAGAAGGGAGGGGTGAGGGGCAGGTGTTTTTAAGATCCGGTTTTATTTCTCATTATCCTACTCTGATTTGACTGGTAATATTAAATTAATTTTGTTCCCCAAGTTGAGTCTGTTTTGCCCATGACGGTAATTGCCGAGTGATCTCCTTGTCCTTATCTCAACCCATGAGCCTTTTGTTATATTTTCTCTCCCCTGTCCAGCTGAGGAGGAAAGGGATAGAGCGGCTTTGGTGGGCACCTGGCATCCAGCCAGGGTCAGCCCACCACAGTAATTAATCTACCTTAGTACATATTAAAAGGTGGATGATTTGTCTGAAAAATACAATTCATTTTCTTTAAGGTTGGTTTTTTTGTTTTGGGTTTATTTGGTTTTGGTTTGGGTTGGGGTTTTTTTTTTTGTAATTGCACTCTAGGAAGCAGACATAAACCCAAGCAACCATCTTTTAGAGTACTGCTCATAACCATGCTAATTTAACTATCCTTGCTTTACATTTTAAATCTCATGCTAGCCAAGTAGCCAGACTTGCCGCTAGTCTAAAATAGCTGCTTACTCTGTGCAAAAATGCTTTGCTACAATCTTACTGAAACACCTGTCTTTGATTTCATTCTGTTACAAAGGTATCCTTGCTGAATAGGCCATGGTTCTTGAGTGTGGGTTTGGGGATTTTTCTTGTTGAAGAGCCCCTTAGAACCTGATGTTTTATTCTTGTGAATGTGCTTGCTTACTATAACAGAATTACCCCTCAACTTCCTTTTTCATAATCAAAACTCATTAGACTCTCAATTATTTCAAGCGTGTGCGCTGGCTCTCAGGTAGTTCTTTGGTTCCTTCTACACTTTTTAAACTATCTCCTTGAGTTTGATACGAGCTGAATGTAATATTCCAGAATCTTTTATCAGTGCTATAAAATCTTGACGTCAAGTTTCATTCCGTCCTGGTTTTTATCTCATTCATTTATCTGTCTTCTGGCCAGTGGAGACAGCACTGATTATACTTTTGTCACTTGTTTGTCTAACCTGCTCTTAAAATGACCTCGTTGATGGAGACTCCACAACCTCACCAAGCAGCCTATCTTTGTCCTTAAATACTTTGCTGTTAATTTTCTATTGCATAGAAATCTCCCTTGCTGCAATTCAAGCATTTTATTGGTTGTTCTGTTTGCTGTGAATGCAGAGAACTGACTCTTCCTCCCCTCAGTGTTCTGATCTGTAAGCTTGGTGTTCCTAGTTCTTTTAGTGTTTCCTGGCAGGTAATATTGTCTACATCTGGTAGTTGTTCTCTTGTGGCTTTTCTCCAGCTGTTCCTGTCTGGCTTGAAGATATGTGTTCAGAATGAGTTGCAGTTGTCCCTCTGAGACTTACCGGAGCAGTATTAGGTGGAAGGATTATGTCATGTGTCACATAAGCTATACATGTCAAGGTAGCATTAGCTTTTTTCCAGCAGTCTGACCTTGTTGACTCCTCTCTTGCATATAGTCACCTATGCCTATTTGGAAATTCATGGGAGTTCTATCAAGATTTTGCTTTTTAGTTTGGATATGAGAAAGTCTCAGTAATTCAGACTGTCACAAACATTAATCAAGTAAATAATGACATTTATTCTTTCTCCCCTGTCTAACTCTGTCATGGAAGAAAGTTGTACTGGTTTGACATGGCTTGTTTTTGACAAAACCAAGGTGGCTGTTTCTCCTCTCCGTATCATCTAAGTGCTTGAAAAGACTTGTTTGAATATATTTGACTAACTTTTCTGGGAACTGAAGACAAGCCAATATTGTTCCTCAGGTGTTTCTGCCCTTCACCATCCCTTTTCTCTCCCTCAGTTTTTTGTTTTGTTTTATTTTTGAGGGATGTGGCTGTTTATTTGCTTTAAAGAAAGGATTTATATAGTTCACCTTTTTCTAAGCTTCTGATATCTCAGGCATCCTCCATGATTTTTCAAAGATAGCATTATTGATTTTGAGATGGCTCACAGGATTTCCTGAGCAACTTGGTTGAATGTTATCAGGTCTAGCCAACTTGGAAAAAAATGTAAGTATGGCTATTTCCAATAATAGACTGACTCTGGGTGGGTATTTTTACCCATTTATTTGTGCTAATTGTGCTGGTGACCTGCTTGTAGTTGATCTCCTTAGTGAGTTGATCTCTTTTGTTCTTCATTAATCTGTTTTCCCTCTTCATTCAGTAATGGACAAATTCTCTTATTATTGGTAGTGTACTGATAGAATGATTTCTTAGTATCCTCAAGCTATTTTGTGAGAACTATTTCATTTTGTGCCTTTAGCCTTTTCAATTTGTCCCTTGTATTCTCTTGCCAGTGTTATGCTTGTTATTCCCTTTGTGTGTTTTTTCTGAGTCGTTATTCTCTTGCTGTGTTTTCTATTCTCTTGCTGTGCTTAGTTTTCTTGAATTTGTTTGTATCTATTGTGTCATTTGAGAATTAGCTCTTCCTTGCCTTAGACTTGCCTTCTGTGAGCTCTTATTTAGTGATGTTAAATCTGTCTCTTGCTATTCTTCCTTCATTTCCCTCTTCAGTAACCATTGACTTGACAGTTCACTTCCAGTGAAACTGTCTCTCGTTCTCTACTGTCAACCGCTTCTTTCTTGCTGTCTATAGCTAAAGGAGGAGTCTCTGGTTGCTTTCTGTGTTTTAAAAAAGTGAGTTCCTTGAACTCTCTCTGGAGTTCTGCTATGTTTCCTTCCCAGAAGGTGCCTAGGTTCTTAGTATCTCCTTGTAACAAGAAGTCCTGTGCTTTTCTTCACTCTTCTGCCTGCTCAGAAAAGGTACCATCTGTCTGTCCACTATTTTTGATGGTCTGTAGTAAGCCTGCAGCTTGATAGCAGTCATGTGCTTTCCTCCTTTTATTATTTGTAGGCTTCCAAGATACCCCTCTCTGCATTTGTGATGCTGACATCCTTTAGATATAGGGCATAACGCTCCTGGGCACTTGGATTTGTTTGTTTTGTTTTGATTGTTTGGTTGGTTTTTCTTTTTTTTTTTTCCCCCTATGAACTGACTGTATCCTCTTTCTGTTAGTATTCCAGCTGGGAATGGACTCTTATGGAGTAGATCATAGTGTTGATCATGCTCAAAGAATTCTAGCTCCTTTTCTTATGCTTCATACATTAGTATGCATACCTCTAAGACTGATGGATTAGTTGCTTGCTTTTTATGAACTTTGTGTGAATAATTACTTGTTCTTTTAGGTTCTTGTTCAGGTTGCCCTGGTATATCATCTTTGGACTCTTGATGTTTTGCTTGTGATCCTAGTGTAAAATATTCTTCACTCAAGTTAACAAGCAGGAAGAGATTCTTTTGTGTGTTAATTCTTTGAAATCTTCTACATTCTCACCTACCAGCACGTGGAACCTCATCATGTGATCAGAGAAGCCAAAGCTGTCCTTCGATAGCATTTTCAAACACATGGGGTTGTCTGCAGGATGAGTTTGTTCCTGACAGTGTTAGGATATGAAGGGCTGATTGGGAGCTTCCTGTTCTTTCTTGGTCATTGTTAGCAGTACAACTACTACCCATGTGGATGAGCAGCCATGAACAGTAGTTGGTGTGATGAATGAACATTGAACAGCTTTCTGCGACACCTTCAAGGTGGTGTACATCTGCCTGTTGGTTAGACCTGATATATGTGATTTCTCCTCCTCTTCGGAGTTGCTCCAGACAACCACTTTTGTTTTCTTGGGTTGGAAGGAGGCAGAGAGCAACTGGAGCAGCATGCAGCCCTAGGTAGGGCCAGCAGACAGCTTGTTCTCTACGGCTTTTTCTCCGATACAGCTGTTTAGCTGCCTTTGTCTTTGGCAGTCTCTTCATAGATTGCCTTAAAGACATCACAGCCACGATGTCTCAGCTCAGCTGCCTACTGCTTCTCCTTAACGCCTCACCCCCCCAAAACAAAACCCACACCCAAACCCACCCAGACCACTTTCTAAGCCAATCTGTAATGAAGAATTTACTGCAGTGGATGTTTTCCTTGTGATCTTCCTCAGTATAGGAGATATAAGCAACTGTTCCTACAAATCCAGTCCAGGACTTGGGTTTGGCTTGCCATCTGGATATCGCCCTTACATCTTTGGGTCAGGGAATATTTGAGAGGAGAGTTTTGGAGATGCCACTTTCCTTTTTTGTTCCAGTTATGTATGTTGGGATCATGGTTGGCTTCCTGCTATTAGCACCCCTGCCTTTTGGTGAGGGGTAGCTGAATAGACTCCCCTGGATCTCCACTTCTTAAGTTGCAGCAGTAAATCAGATACTTAGGTCAAAGGACTTCCAGCTTTACGTATTTCCTCGGATAATTCAATACATTTCTGGTCCCTCCCATAGTGGTAGTTGAAGCACACCATATGTTATGTTTCAGTAGTGTATTTCATGTGGCTGTAAGAAATGTAATACATGATGTGATGTATGCATGTACGGTGGACATCTAGAGCTGGGCAGTTTGGGGATAATGAAGTGCAAGGTCTGAGGTAATCTGCTATGGATATTAGCTTAACTTGTGGTTTTATTAACTTTGTAGTGATTTGTTAGAAACATAACCTTTGAATGTAGTTCTGATGTTAAAGCTTACTTGCTGCATCTTCTCCTGTAATTTTTCTGATTGCTCTTAAGTCTAGCTATTAAACTAGGACTCTGCTTCTTATTGATGCTGATTTTTTGCAGAACTGAAGGGGCTTAGAACTGGAGAATTATTTCTCTGCCTTGTATTGTCTGTGTCATGTCCGAGTACAGCATATGCAATTTGCCTGACAGTTCTGTTTCTCTGTTATGGGAAAAACACGGCTAGTTTTAGAAATTGTATTTTGTGGATCCTTCTGAAAATGCCTTCTCCCATGCATGGCTTTACTTAATATTTTAGGAGATTTTGCTGTCAAGAGTGAGTATGTTTAACCCTTTACCAGTTAGCAGGTGAGGTCATTTTTTTGTAACATAATTCCTGGAGTAGAGCATCTACAGTTGGATCACTGAAGCTGCATAGTCAAGTAATTAATTCCTAAATATTGTCTTACGCATCTTAAACTTGCCTTTGGATGAATGCTTCTTACTGTTCATAGGGAAAGTGCTGGCACATTTTGGGGTTTTTTTGTTTTGCATAATCCTATTATTTTTCCATATTTCTGTTCAGGATTGAAGTATAAACAACAGATTAAATCTCTAACAACTCTCTACTAGGAAAAAAATGTATATGCATGGTTGTTACCTGTCAGGGCTAGTTGAGAGAATTTTGGGGCGTTCTAGCTACCTGCTCAGAACACTTTTGGCCATTGTACTGGGGAAAAGAAATGCTTGACTCATCTTCGTTATTAGCTTTTGGTATTTTTTTAGCACATGTGGCTGCATAATTGCTGGAAAAACGTTGAACATTTTTCTAGTACAGGAAAGGCAGAATCCTGGTAGGAGGTGGATTGGCTCTGTTCTGCTGTGTCATATTTGGTTACAAAGAAGGGAAGTATTGCATGTGGGATATGTGCTCCTAAAGAATTTGTGAGGTGTGTAATTAAAACAAAATCTCTTTCCCTCCCTTTTTCCCCTGGAGAGCCTAGGTTCTTGGTGGCTGCACATCTGGGTATTACAGACCCAAGTCTTTTTTTCACTCAAGTCTAAGCTTGTCTGTGCTTAAATTAGTTCTGTTATTTTGTATACCTGCTGCCATTTCACTTGTCAACTAGAGAGTAGCATTTAATGCTGTACAGAAAACTCTTTAAATATAATTAATTACTGTACTTCAACCAGTAAAAGATATGATTTCCTCCTCCTCCTCCTCCCCTTATGGCTTAATATTAAATTTGATTTTAATTTGGTTTCAGGTTTTCAAGTTTGCTTTATCTTGCAAATTGTCCATACCTTTACACAAAACTTAAAATACTAAATTTTTCTGCTTTTTATTTTAAATGTAATGTTAAAAGGTATGTAAGAGCCTTGTAAAAACTACTGTAGGCAAATTTCCCTTCATCTCCCCTGCTGCAAATAGAATTTAAAAAAAAATACCCAGAAGACAAAGGCAGCTCATATATTACAATGGAGTTGCAAATATATTTGGGCAACTGCAAAGCTTTTTCATGTGAATAGTGATAAAAATGTGAAGGGATCTGGGCAGTTTTTTTGGTACTGCCTATCTGTAGAAATACCATAAAATGCCTTTCATTAACTGATTCAACTTCATTTGAAATAGATCTTCACTATTGCTATCTTCAGTTCTGCTTCACATCCTTCATGCTGTGACTGATAGTCTTTTAGTTCAGTTTGAATGTATTCCAGGACATTTTACTCTGCTTTCCCTGTCCTCAGTTTAATTCTTGTCTTCCGCCCACCCCCAGTGCATTCACAGAGAGAACTTCATTGCTTTGCGAAGCTAAACAAACCAGGCCTCTTGCTGACGACCCTGTTTGGCTGTCACCGTGTCTATTCCAGTTAGTCGTTTCTTGAAGGTAGCTGACCAAATGAGGTGTCCTCCAGAGGGCTGTGAAGCAGCACTAATACTTTCCAGTGTCTCTTGAAAACAGTATGATGCATCTTGGAATCATGTTTCCTTTTCACAGTCTTAGGGATGAGCATAAGCCATTGGTATAACCAAATCCTTCTCCCCATTCGCTTCCAAATCTTGATAGAGAATTAATCTCAGAAAGGTATTTGGTTGCAAATACAGCACGAGACACTCATTAGTGTCTCTGACTTTTTTTTAATGTTCCCTTAGATGTGAAATTTCTTGATTTGGAGCTGGGAATTGAAAAATTCTGACAGTTGGAAATGTAAAATATGAATAATTATTTGAATAAGATGAAAGGGAAGAAGTTACAGAATTATCAGTACAAATCATTAAATATGCATGTGCACAGTGATACTTCTTAAAAAATAACCAATTTCTAATAATGTATTTTTCAATTTACATGCACTACCTCAGATCAATGCAATGCAAAATACAAAGAAGATAAGGATATTAATTGCTGCTGGCTTTAATCTGAATAAATGGTCTTATTTAGCCAAGTAATTGGTTGCACAAGTATAGGCGTGCTGTAGTTTCTTGGTTACACACAATTTAAGAGCTGAGAACCTCATACTTACTGTAGTTTGTTGGGTTTTGTTCTGCTTAAAAACATTTTTCTTGGAGAAGAATGAAGATATTATAAAAAGATGAGCACAAGCTTATGTCATGGTTTGCAGCTTTCTGATTTGTATTTCATTTTTTACTTCAAAACGTAGAGCTTTGATTCTTCCTGTCTTCACCATTTCTTTGCTGAAGTGTCATTGTTTTAGTATGCTAAGCAAGCTGTAATATTTCTATGCTAAACCCTGTTTTAACTTCCTCCCTTAAGCTTAAATATAGATGTATTTTTTTAATTATTATTTTTTAATGACCAAAATTAATGTTTTGTTTTATTCTGGAAGTGAATTTTTCCTCTCTTTATGATGCTATGAGGAAATGGCTCATCGGCTGAGGCTGCCCATTTGTACAAATAGTGATGCTTGTAGTTTACAAAGTGAAGTTTGACAGCTGGATAAAAGTGCAGCTTTAGGCTTCTGTTCTGCCCCCCCCCCCCGGCAATATCTTTCATTTATTGCAATACAGTGTGAATTTCAGTATGGTGGTAGATATACATTTTTCTAGTATGTGTTTATAAATTTAAGCATGGTATAAATTGTGATTCTGATACTTTTAGTTTTTTGTAAGATGAGACAGATTGTTTTAGGTTCAAAGGAAGATAAAATGACAAGATGGGACTTGCAAGCACAGGCACTTTTCATGGCATCAGGGATCTGTTGCTTTCTCCTGTATCTATCCTTCTCCACTGGAAGGCAATTGACCATTAACCACCAGAGACTTCAGTCAGTGCAGGTTCACTATGGCATTAATAACCATTGTTTGGAGGCATACATCTTCCTTGAAAATGAACGTATGCAGGGCCATGGGGACGGCTGGGGACTTTTATCTTCAGGGTTGGGGTAGCATTGCATCTAATGTTCACTGCTTTTGAAAAAGTAAGGGTGACTTCAGCTTGTTAGCTTTTGAATGCAATAGGAATATTTTTGTTCCCAGATGATGTGGATCTTCCAGCTTTTTGCCCTGGAAAACCTTCAGTTATTAATTGTAAATGGGTATATTGCTAGTGGGTTACCGGGAATTGTGGTAATGCTGTTAACCTTTTTGTGTTGGCTTGGAAGAAAACATGAAATTTTATTGATAAAGCTCCCAGAGGATATAATGACTTAGAAAGGGGTAATAAGAGCTCTCAGCTGATTGAGGAAAACCAGTATTTGTTCATATGCTACAAACAAACAGTATTCATGCAAGTGTTGCCAAATTTCATGTGACTTACCTAGATAGGTAGACTGACCTTGGGGGTGGCTGTGCTGATGGCCTGTGCCTAGCTGCACAATATTTTGTGCATAAAAAAAAGACGACTAGCCTGGTCCTTGAATTTATTCACAATGGTATCAAATGGAGGAGTAGGGAGGTTATTTGGTGTCCGGCAGGGATTTCTTCCTGAATACCAGTTCTTGTGGCTACCTAGTAGGAAGGATCATGCTAATTGTCTATGTTGCTGACTTCCAAGGGCCTGTTTTCTAACTCTTTCCAGTTTCTCAGAAGGTAAGCGATAAGTGGCTCATCAGATAGAAGCATCTGAATACATAACAGAAGAAAAATAATGATGGGAGAGTAAACAAATATAACGAAATTTGCTAATTGATTCTAAGCCCAGATGAATTCTGTTTTAGATGATTTGCTACTTGCAATCTTTAAATAGGGATTATGCTAGATCATATCTTCTGGAAAAAGCGCCCAAACAGGAATTAATTCGGGAAGATCTTTGGCCTTTGTTAATACAAATTTCATGAGATCATGTGCCAGGCAGTACTTAAATATTTTTCTTAAGTACAGCTTATATAGGTTTATTTTTAGTGGTGGAATTCAACTTAGAGTGTCCATAGAGCAGGACTTCTAGTAGGATCTGGACACTTCATTCTACAAAACAACTGTGTTTTTCTTTTTTTTTTTTTTCCTTAGGGTATTATTTGATAGTGATTAGTTGTCATACCGGACTTTAAAAAAAAATAAAAAAAAAAGGGGGTGGGGGTTATTGCAGTGGTTGAGGTAGGAATGAATATACCCATCTGTAAACTTCATGGAATGAATAGTTTAAGTCTGCATCATTCAAATTAACGTCCAAGGAAGTCATTTGTCCTTGTTTAATAAAACAAAATAGATGAAAAGCCTCTTCTTTGAGTATAACCTTGCTTTAACTTCCAGTTAAAAAGTTAAGCGATTGTAGATCGTTCTGTCTTATAATGGGATACAGATCAGAGTTTCATCTTCTTAATTTTGGTTTATGAATGCTTCCTAGTTCCTGTAGATATCATAGCTTTTTTGTGTGTGCTAACATTTTCATATTGTGGCACTATAACCTGTGAACTCCTTATTTCCTAACAGGTACTCATTTCCTGAAAGGTGTATTTTAGATTGATTCAGCTAAAAGAAAAATTGAGTGTGCTATTTAAGAATGCATGGGAGGAAGGGCACAGAATATAGATGTTGCTCCCTTAAAACTCATTACAGAATAACAATATCTGCATTCTTTTGAAAGTACTACTTCAAAGTTGTCTTTTTGAGGTACTACTGAAAAAAACCTTTCCCAGGATAGTTTCAGGCACCTTTATTTGCAGTGTAGCTCATTTCATTTAAGATGGCTGTGTTTCTGAGTATAGCTTTTTGTCAATCAAGGTTTGATGGGTTTGTGAATTTAAGTAGCTGTTTAGACTTTAGTCTATTCTGATCACTGTGCTACAGTAGAATTGTTATATATTGGCTCTGAGGACCCAAAGGAAAAAAAAGATGCAACAGGTAAATAATCAGTTCTGTGTAAATCCACCAAAAGCATTGCTTTTACCTATTTTCAGAGGACCTGAGTCCTTAAAGAACTAGAACTAGAAAGAATATTGGTTTTCTTCCTATTCTGCATTGTTCAGTGCTGTCTGATTTCCTTCCTCCCTGCTCTATTTTTGAGGCTTTTGTGTGTGTCTGGTCATACTGAAAACAAAACAAAACCTTGATTATGTATACTTTTTGCACAGACTTTAAGAAGTTATCTATGTATTTGATCCGGCAGATGCTAACAGTGTGTGACCAGCACTTTTCCGAACCATGGGGGGGGAAAAAACGCCTTTAGCTTTCTCCAGCTACTAATATTGTGCCTTATGTTGAAAAACAGGGCTGTGTACAGGTGACTTAACCCCTGCTCCCACCGCCCCTGTGATGAGCCTGTAAATAGTTACAACTTATAAAAATTCTTTGGCACAGGGTCTTGTTGGCCAAGAAACTGAGACTTGAGTTTTAGGAGGAGGTGGTAGAGACTTGTCATCTTGGTTCTGTTTTGGGGTATCTCCCAGAATGGGCGAGATGGGGACAGCCTCCCCACCCACCCGCAACCTCACTCTTAACTCATAACTTTTGCTAAACCAGAAAGTATTGGTCTTTTCGAACAAGTCCAGTATATGCCTACTACTTATACTTTTTCTAATTTCTCTCCCTAGATTGAACATCTATAATGATAAAGGCTGCAACTGGAAAAAGTATTTCCTTGGAAATAATTTCAGTTTCTGTTGAAAACTCCTTTGATGTTTTGACTTAGTATCAAAGGTCCTAAGGGATTTCACTGCTGGAAAAGAAGCAAATCAGGTCTGAGATCTTGGGGTGTGGGGAGAGGAATAATTTTTGGGGGGGTTTGAGTCATTCATAGTAAACTTGCTTTGTTATCTATATGCAAGGTAGATTGAGCTTTCTAGATTAAGCCTCCCCACCCTCAGCTTGTCAGCTTGTTTGAAATGAACAATTTATTTTAGGAATAACTTTTACTAAGCTAGGGAAATACAGTGTTATGTTTACTTAAATCGAAGTGATAAGTTTTAATAATATGACTTGTTGAAGAAGGGAAGCCTTCAGAGAACCTGTCTTGCAGGTTAGTCAAATTCTGTAATGG
The DNA here is from genome assembly GCF_018139145.2 of Gymnogyps californianus. Taxonomy (NCBI): domain Eukaryota; kingdom Metazoa; phylum Chordata; class Aves; order Accipitriformes; family Cathartidae; genus Gymnogyps; species Gymnogyps californianus. The sequence continues at coordinate 10,174,140 of NC_059474.1, forward strand.
TGTGATTTTACTTAATAAAGAAAACACTGGAAGTTAATGTTATTACATTAAACAGGTTAAAATTGCAATAGAAGTGTCACTAAAATTATTGAAGTCTCGTAATGTTGATTGTATGTGAATAAAGAGGAAAATTACAAACAAGAAAACTATTTGTTATATTGGCTGAAGAGGGATTTACCTGGGATTTCACAAACTGTATTTTAGCAGTAGCACAAGTCAAAAGGGATAGAAACCATTTTGCTTGTAAGAATTTTCTGTGAAGATCCTTGGATAGTGAGTACCTAATTTTGGATTAATATGATGACTGTCTATTGCCAAATATATCTTGAAAACTTCTAATAGATTCATCTTAATATGTTGTTCCTAATATGAAGTAATATCATACTTCACCTTTTGGAGGGCGAAATGAGTGACCTACTTGACAACAGCCTTGTTAGCTCCTTGAACAAGTATTTGGTTTGTAATTGAGTGCAACACTGGTGCTATCCATTCGGCATTTTCCTATCTTTTGCTCGTATTTACAAACAAAACAAGTGCGAATTCTCAAGTTAGATGAATTATCTTTTCCTAGTGCCAGCATTGTCTCTCTTCCTCCTTCCCCCTTCATAGGTTACTTCCTGTGGTTAGCCCTTGAGTACATATTTCCTGCTGGCTAAGCATGATGGAGGGAGCGTGACACGATGGGCTAGTGTGCTTTACAGTCACAAGATTTCCAGCCTACCCTGTCCACATGTATATACACAAGATCGTACATAAATCAGTTTTAGTAACACGCTGTTGGTTGTCATAGCTAGTTGATATATCTCACAACTAACATGGTGTTCTGCAGCAAATCTGCTTCCACAAACATCTTCTGTGACCAGGAGGGGGGTGTGCAGTCACGTCATGCTTAGCTCCTTGGCTGTCGAGTGGAGTTTTGGCTTATTTCTACTTCAGAACACTTTGGTAAGGTTATATATTTGACTGAGCTCTCTGGTATGATGTTAATGATTTCTGTTAAGTATGGTAGCTATTGAACATAAATGTGCTGTATATTAGATACCAGCGTAAGTAAGAGTTGAGTTGACATGTTAGCTGTGTTGAAGTGCGGTGCTTTCTGCCATCTGGAGCCTCTGCCAGGTTTCTCACTAATGCTTTACTCTTAGCTGTTGTTCATCTTCTGGCAACTTCTCTTTCTCCTGCTACTTAATTATTTCAGATCTAAAAGGTAGTTTATCTATATTTGAGAGTAATATTCAGATTTTGTATTTCAAATTTTGGATATCAAGAGAGTCACAAAAGCCTTGTGATACTCCTCGGAATGCTTGTTCTTCCGCAGCCTTCACATTTCTATATCCCTGATAACTGATGTAAAGATTGAAAGGTTCTCTGAAATTGCCTGTAGTCTAGCAGCTTTTTAAAGGAGTACCAAGGGATTGACTTCTTGCATCACTGACTTGTTTATGGATATGTTTTTCTTCATTGAAAAGTTTTCCAATCTCAAGAGTGTGGGCTATCCTAGAATAATGCAGGCTGGGCTGGGAAAGGATAACTTAGGTGTTTGTGAGTATTAATGCCCAGAATAGCATGCTTGGTAAAATGGATTAATAGTCTGCAAAATTAATCAATTGGCAGATCAAGTGTTGACTGCCTTAATATGGATATTTGAATTTTAATTATTATCACCTAGTCTTTGCTTTCTCTGGTTTCTATTTGGTACTTTGGCATCCTTAGTAAAAACAAGGATCTTTTTGTGTAGGAAACCTTCACAACTTTCCCTGTTGGTGATGTTTGCAGCTAATCAATAATCACTTTTTCTGTCAGTGTGTCTCCTATAATACTGAGACTCCCTGGCAAGCAAGTGTGTGTTAGTAAGTATAACTGCATTCAGTGTCACTAGAAATGTGTGATTATCACATTAAAAATTTAGATGTTTATAATGTCAGTTTCTTAAGCAAAACACTTCTGCTTCTAAATCAGGGAGGGATACTATGGTAGTTTGTTCATCTTTTATCGTTATAGTTAATAAAACTATTTGGTGGTCTTTATTCATATACACCCTGTCCCCCCCACCCCAAAGGCGTGTTTCACTACTGCATCACACTAAAACCATGACTGTGTTTGGAAGTAGGAACCTCCAAACTTTTCACTGTTGCCAATCAAACATTTACCAATTTCCAAGCTACTGCTTAAAAGCTCTTTGGAATTAAATTTTGTATAACTGGTTGTCCTGGTTTTGGCTGGGACAGAGTTAATTTTCTTCCTAGTAGCTGGTATAGTGCAGTGTTTTGGATTTAGTAGGAAAATAATGTTGATAACACACTGATGTTTTTAGTTGTTGCTAAGTAGTGTTTATACTAAGTCAAGGATTTTTCAGCCTCTCATGCCCAGTCAGCAAGAAGGCTGGAGGGGCACAAGAAGTTGGGAGGGGACACCGCCAGGACAGCTGACCCCAACTGGCCAAAGGAATGTTCCATACCATATGACATCATGCCCAGTATATAAACTGGGGGGAGTTGGTTGGGAGGGGGGATCGCTGCTCAGGAACTAACTTGGCATCGGTCAGCGGGTGGTGAGCAATTGCATTGTGCATCACTTGTTTTGTATATTTTAATTATTTTAGTATTATTATTGTTACTTTATTATTATCATTATTTTCCTTCCTTTCTGTCCTACTAAACTGTCTTTATCTCAACCCATAAGGTTGTTTGGTTTTTTTCTTTCCCCAATTCTCTCCCCCATCCCACTGGGTGGGGGGAGTGAGCGAGCGGCTGCGTGGTGCTTAGTTGCCGGCTGGGGTTAAACCATGACACTGGTGTAAAAAGAATCTTTTTCTCTAAAACAATAATAAACTCTGATAGCTGCTTGAGTTTCTTGAGTGTTGTTGTGCCAATGAGCCTAGAAATGTGTTGCATATTGCTGATTTTTTTTTTTCTCTCCTGCCTCTTGTTGGGCATGTTAATTTTGCATTCTCCATACTCCAGTGCTAAGATGATAACTCTTACATTTAATCTTTTTTAAAATACTGGTTTAGTATGCTTTTCTAAAAGGTCATGTCCTCTTACTGCAAAGCCTCTAGTACTTTTGGGGGTTATTTAACAATGAAAAATAAGGAATCTTTAGACTTCTATCTCACCTTCTATTAGAAAAATTTCCTGTTCACCTGCCCCTTTGGTGTCACACTTTCATGACCATGGACAGGGACCATTAGTCACCTTGGGCCAGTCCAGCTGCCCCTTGCTGAGTGCAGCAGGCCCAGGCATGCTGTGTCAGAGGACACTTCTACATTTCTTGGCCATGTCGATATTGACCATAAATGTACCTGTAGCTGCAGTAGTAACATGGTTATCCTCTCTGAGAGGATTCCTGAATATAGTTCTGAGTGATCATTCATCTGATTCCAGGACCTCCCTGGACCATTTCTTTCAATGTTAGACCACCCTTAACAACAGCTACCTTCATGAAAAAATGATGGAATACACTGTTTTTTGTAGTGCAGGTAATGTTCTGCTTTATTAGGCATATGCTTTGTTTTGCTTCGTTTTTGCAGTAGTTGATATCCTGTAGGGCTGACGATATTTTGGTGGGTGAGTTTGTTCTCGCTTTCATGTGGTGCATGGACCTGGTCTGTCCAGAGTGTAGCGAAGACAACCTTTTCTGTAATGTATTTTATTACATAAATCCAGACAGTACTTTGCTTAGTCTCTTGAATGGGTCCTTCCAATGCCTTTAAAAATATTCATGGATTTCTTAAAGTACAGCAGATGAAAAATAATCAGATTGCTGAAGTGCATGAAATCACATAGGCAAGAGTGATGCCACTGCCAAGTAGATCTGTTTGTTTGCTCTTCCTCTGAAAAACTGGGCTGTACCAGATGTTAACTAGTGTCATGGTTTAAGCCCAGCCGCCAACAAAGCACCACGCAGCCGCTTGCTCGCTCCTCCCCCCCGGTGGGATGGGGAGGAGAAAATACAGCAAAAAATCTCATGGATCGAGGCTAGGACAGGGAGGGATCACTCATCACTTATGGTCACAGGCAAAACAGACTCGATTTTGGGGAAAAATAAACGAATTTAATTTGTAAGCAACCAAATCAGAGTAGAATGATGAGAAATAGAACCATATCTTAAAAACACACCTTCCCCACGCCCCTCCTTTCTTCCCAGGCTCAGCTTTGCTCCCGATTCCTCTACCTCCTCCCCCTGCAGTGGCGCATGGGGCGGGAATGGGGGTTGCGGTCAGTTCGTCCCACATTGTCTCTGCTGCTCCTTCCACAGGGGGAGGACTCCTCACACTGTTCCCGTGCTCCAGCGTGGGGTCCCTCTCACGGGGGTCAGCCCTCCATGAGTTCGTCCAACTCAAGTCCTTTCCATGCACTGCAGTCCACCATGAACTGCTCCAGCGTGGGCTCTCCCACAGACTCACAGCCTTCTCCGGGCCCATCCACCTGCTCTGCCGTGGCATCCTCCACAGACTGCAGGGGAATCTCTGTTCCACCGTTGACCTCCATGGGCTGCAGGGGGACAGCCTGCTGTCTCACCACAGGCTGCAGGGGAATCTCTGCTCTGGTGCACCTCCTCCTGCTCCTTCTTCACTGACCTCGGTGTCTGCATGGTTGTTTCTCTCACATCCCACTCCTCTCCTCACTGTAGCTCTTCTTCTCCTCCTCCTCCTTCTTCTTCCTCCTCCTACATCTTACTCTCCCTCTCAGCAGTCTTTTTTCCCTTCTCAAATATGCTATCACAGAGGTACAACTGCCGTTGCTGATGGGCTCGGCCTTGGCCAGAGGCAGGTCCAGATGGAGCCAGGGAAGCTTCGAGCAGCTTCTCACAGGAGCCACCCCTGTAGCCCTTTCCCCGCTACACAAACCCAACACAACTAGGTATAATGTGGACTTAAAGGATTAAGGAAGGGATAAGTGTTGAGAGTTTACTGCTGGCTTTTACACTATAATATCTCTTCAGTTCTGTAATATACCTTCTGCAGAGGCTATTGTTACTGCAGAGACTACGGTCGCTACTGACAATGTTCAGGAGCAATGTTTAAAGCAAACAAACCCCAAAACCTTGCTGTGCTAGAGGTCTGGCCAGCATGCTGTCCAGTCTGACGGTGCTTGGTACTAGATGAATGGAGAAGAGAACTGCGGTGTGTGTGTAGAATAATCCTCCTCCCTTGTGCCTTTCCAGGTCTTACCAGTCCAGACATGTCCTGTGTCAGATTTTGTTTGCTACCTACTGTTGAACCTCTCTCTCATGCATTTATCATCATTCTTTCCCCTCATCCATGCATTTGACTTCCACAATGCCTTGTCCTTAAATCAGTTGGGGTTAGGGAGGAAGGATCCTAAATTTTCACTTACTGAAGTCAGATAGTTTCCTATCTTTTGAACTGGAGGCATAAAGAAATCTTTCTTCATATCTGAAAATCACTTAGGATTTTGTAAGTGTCACTCATCTGCCAGCAGCAGTTCTGTGACCAATTTAGCTGTGCCTGGGAGAAGAGATGAACAGCTCAGCCTGCGACTGGAGAGCACCCAAGTCAGAGCTTCACTTGGGCTGCGGGGAGGGAGGTCTTCACCAACCAAGAGTGCGACTTGAGACTGCTGCCTCCCAAACGGCACTGGGCGACAGCAGGGGGAAGCGAGGCAGAGCTGCTATGTGAAGCTGCAGAGCAGTGTCGTAGTGTGCTCGCTGACTGGAAGTGCCTGAGAGAAGGCTTAACACAGAACAGCTGTGGCAAATGGGTTTTGGCATAAAAAGTGTAGGCAGGAGAGCAAGTGGCATAGACAAGACATTTTGATGGGTTTTGGGGGGGTAGCCAGGGTTAGGTGCAGTACCTTTCTTTAGTGTTACTCAGACACTTACAGAAAATGTGTTGTTTCAGATATTTCAACAAACTTAATTTTTTGCCTCCCTATATAAAAAATAAGGGAATTCAAGTGGCGTGGAATATCTTTGTTATATTAGGACCTTGTAGAATAAAGTGTACCCTTAATCGTCTCTTGGTAAAATTGGGGTTGTTTTCTAGTCTATATCTTTCCTAATGCACCTGAGAAAATCAGTGCAATATTTTCTAGCTGTTTTCCCCCAGGAGAAATTTGATTAAACCCTGCATTTTTTTTGAGCATCATATTTCTGTTGAACTGTTTAGGGTTCAGTGATGATGAGTCAAATCTAAATGTTCTTCCTGTGCTTTTCTTTTCCTGAGCTCTCCTGAGACTTTGCATCACTCTCACTGTCATGATGTTTGTGTGACTTCACCAGGCTTCAACTGCGAGAAAGATGGGGGTGTGTTGTCTAGTAATATGTCACTCAGCCCACTGAAGGTCTGATTTTGATAGTGACAGGCTATTAGAGCAAATTATGGCAGTCTTTGAGTGCTTATGTTCTAATTGCTCAACTGGTTCTTCAAGGTCATTCAGGTGAAATCCAGGAGTATTGTTGAAACTGTGATTCTCACTTTCTTCATACTTCCTGGTACGAATTATACTGTGCCAAGATGGTGTATGCCTTTATTCTCCAGAAAATTAACATTGTAGAGAGGATGAGTTAGTGTGACAGCAGCTTGCAAGAAAAACAGTATTTCCATATATCTTTTCCATTGTAAATAATATTTATAGAAAGAACAAAGATTTATATCCCCCCTGCCCCCCCATTATGGTGAAGAGTGCATGCAGATTCCCATGTTCCTGATCCATGTCAGCCTTCCTTCTGGCACTTGTCTTCATGAAATAGGGTTTTAAAACATAAAACTTTAAAATCATTAAAAAGGATACTCAGGACTGTAAAAATAAGTTTTCTTTAATTAAAAAAAAAAGTTAGGGTTGTCCAGAAGTGACAGCTGTCTAGCTTGTCACTTCTACTTTAAATCTCTGCACACAGAATTATATCTGTCAACATATGGCCCAGTAACTAGATCTTGTAAGGTCCTTCTGCCATTCTCCAGTCTCTTTAGTAACATGAAGAATTTAGTGCTATTGGTTAACTTTTGTAATCTTGGGCACTTTCTTGCTACAGACTTTGGATAACTGCAGTTTCCTAGATCTCCTTTGAAAGCTTAATAAATTTTTTTGTTGTTGTTAAAAAAATCATCTTCCGCTCCTGTAGTACTAGTGAAGTATAAAGCAAGCACTAACATACTGAAATTATTAGTGCAACTATAACATCCTTGAGCTTCTTTAGGACTCTTGGCTGAATGTCATCCACTCTTGGTGGTTTGCTAATTTTCGAGTTGCCCATTTGCTCCATACTTTTTTCTTAACAGTGCTTTGCTTTGGAACAGATCCTCTAATGCATCTTCCATAAAGAAGCCTTTCACTGGGAGAATATCTTTAAACTCCTCCATAGTGAAGATGCGAAAAATAAATCTGGTGTTTCTGCCATGACCTTAGCTTGTTTGAGCGTTTGTTTTTTTTTTTTTTTAATGCGTCTATTTGTTTACTTACTTTAGCCTTACAGATCCTGACAGGCTACCTGCTGCTCCTTGCTCCTCATGTGCCTTGAAAAAGGATTTAGTTGTCGTTTTTATACTTTTTTCCCCTCACTTCCTTAAATTATTTGTGAGACTGTCTCATTGTATTGTTTTTCTCCGTCTGTTTTTAGCTTGCTATTGTTTGAGCCCCATTTGGACAACTTCTACAAGATTCTTCTAATGTTTTCTCTAATATGCTATTTAGCCATCTCCTTCCCTTGCCTGTCATGTCATTATTCACCCACACTTAAGTCCTTTTTGTGATTTTTGTATTTGCGCTAAGCCTCACGTACAATATCTTAAATCTCATTGCCCACAGACACTTAATTTTTGATGATTCTCTTTAAGTTTCCTCCTATTTGTCTAATTCCTTTCTTTAAATTCCTTGGTGTTTGTTCCTTCTGCAGATATTTAGGTCACTACTAAATTCTGGGGGGTTTACACTAATATTTTTGAACCATATTCTGCACAGTGCTTAGGATCAAGAAATGCCTTTTCTTTTGTTAGTAGCATGACAACTCATTCCATGAAGCAGTCAGTCCTGATGTTCAGTATTTTGTCTTGGCATCCTGTGACATTTTAGTGGGTAACAGAAACGTCCCACTGTTTTTGTCTTTGCTTTTGTAACATTTCTGACTGCCTTCAGCTTGGTCACTCAACATCTGCATGTTTAAATGTGATTGCTCATGCATTTCTCGTTATCACTGTCTTGAATGTAAAGAAGGTAAATGTACTCCCTTAATGAATAGGTAATGTTTTTGGATAAACTTACCTTTTTTTGAATTTTCTCCAAATTTTTTTTTTTGAGCTGCAGATAACAATTTCATTCTAAACTTTCTTACTGATTTCTTTGTTCTTGAATGCATCTGCATACCAATAACCAGTGGATCTCCAGTACTGGAGGATTTCTTTTCTTGGTGAAGACAACTTTCTTTAATTCAAAAGACCTTTTCTTTTTTCCACTTTTTGGAAAGTGGCTGAATTAAAATAGGGAATGTGTTCCACATCAGCATTTTTGCTCCTATGATTTTAGATCTGAGATGTTTGACTTGCATATGAGGGTTTTTTCTTAAATACCTGCTCTTGAAAGTTAGCATAGGGTATGTAAGTGAAGTTGTGTGGCTTCTTATTTGTATCTTCTCTAGCAATGATTTGAAGATTGTTTTGTCCTCTACTTTGCCTTTGAAAAATCCAGCTGAAGACAATGGCTTTGCAGTAATCTCAGTGGCTCTGTAGACTGAGCAGTCAGTAATTCTGTGGATGTGTGAAACTGAAGGACGCTCCTTTGTACTGGAGGAGGGTCCAGTTTGAGTTTCTGGTTTGGTAGCAGGGTAAAAATATTTTCTTAACTCCATAAATCCAACATGCAAGATGTGGGGGTTCCTACGTTAAACAGGCTGTTTTTTATTGCAGTCTTTAGAGCTAGTCTTAGAAATATTAATATCAGGCAATAGTAGGTGGAAAACTGGAGAGCAAAAAGAGGTTAGCAAAAACATGTGAAAGGTGGAACAGAGGCATGAGGTAAATTATACCTGAAATTCAAGAGATAAACCAGTGCTCAAGAAAAGGGAAAATAAATAAAGAATAAAATAATTGACTGACTTTATTTCCGCGCCCCCCTTCCCCCCCCCCTTTTTTTTTTTAAATCAAATGCCTTTTCTTCAAGTCAGTGTGATCTAGGGCTCTTCATTGTCACTGACTTGAATTTTTGTATGCTGTCTTAGCTTTACTGTTGGTTTAGTGTCCTTAAATAATGCTGTATGAAAACACTTGGGGCTTCTGAAAGGCACTTCATTGATATCTAGTGTAGTCTCTGTAACACTTGTGGAGAAACAAGGTATAGAAGAGATCTCTGAGAGGTTTCTGTATGAATTATAACCTGGGGCAGGAGGAAGGCTGCTGCGGCAGAGTAGCTGAATGCCATTTGGAGGCTTGCTGTGGAAGAGTCTTCCTGGTTAACACTGCATATTTTTCTAAGCAGTATTGTATTCAACTTTCAAAAGGCAAGAATCTTTGGTAATTGTCTCAAATCACAATAGAAGTTTAAAAGCTAAATGCAAACAATCAAATACGGAAGGAAAAAATGTCATTTTGCTTATGACTCTTCTTTTTTCCTGTATCAATTCTTTCATCTCAGAGTCACTAATAAAACAGCTATAGTGCAAAAGTTTAAAATACATAAATTGTAAACTTTTGCATCTGTAGAACTTTTATTACAAAAGAAAAGGGGCTTTTCATCTCTGCAGTCAAACATTCAAGTTTCAAAAGCTGTTTTATCAACCCTCAGATGCAGGGGAAGGTTTTGTTGTTTAATTTTTTTAATGCTCTTTTAGCATTAAACTCAACTATTGTAACCAATGTACTATTCATTTTTTCCAGGTTTCGCTAAATGGTACACAGTTTACAGACAGTTCTGTTGGATCAGAGTTCACAGGTGTTTCTCAGGTATGTGCAGCCAAGTTTTGTGGGTGTATGTGATAGCAGAATTGTTTACTAACGGGAGAAGGTATTAAAGAGTATTAAATATACTAGAGAAAACTCTTCAAAAAGATTTCTTTTTGAGATTGGGACTTGGGTAACTGAAGTCAGTTTCTGATGACTTCACTATTCAAGCTTTAAAAAGCAGAGAAAGCTACTATTTCTAAAGTAAAATTTTATTGTTATAATAAGCTTGAAATTGGACATAGATGTGTTAAAAAAAAAAGCTATGCAGTTTTATGGTAATAAAGTTATTCTTGGAAATAAATCTATATACATAGCAGAGATGCAGTTATTTCTGTTCCGGCTTGTCCTACTTCCAGCTTTCATTTATGAATGTTATATCTGAACATGTTTCAGAGAGAAAGTGAGACTGGGTGTTTTCTCGCAGACATGCATCACACATTTTTTTGAAGCTTGACTAGTGGAAAAATATCTTGCTTTTCTCAAAATGTACACTTTGCTCTGATTACACTGAAGACACGTACAAATGTATATGTGACCTAATTCTAAGCTCATCTAATCTAGGAACAGTTTACTGCTGCTGTTGAAATGGTCACATGAACAGTCACTGCATTCATCATCTTTTAAATAAATAAGGAACTGCAGTTCATAGCTTCATTTTAGTATGACAGAGCCATAACGGGAATCTGAGATGCTTATGGTCTAGATTTTGTCAAGGTTCTAACTGTCAATTTTGTTAGAAATACACTGCTAAGAAATTTTCATTCTTAGCAGTTGATTTACATTGTGCTCTAGGAACCAAGTGCTTTCATTTGAACTTCGTATCTGTTGTAAATACGGGCCCGGTTGGGAGATTGTTAGGGTTTTACTGAGTCTGTGAAGTAGCCAGAATTAAGATTGTTGTTCCTGCTGTATTTGCCATTGCTTTTTTAATGATCATGATGCAGCTTTAAGCAAATTACACACACAGGTCTTAACTTCTAGAATTCCTTGCAGCATGGCTAGGATATGTTTGCCATGATCTTTACCTTTGCAAAAGAGTAAGTGTCAGGTTGTCTTAACTTCTGAACTTTCACATTTTTGTCACCTGCTTTTCCTACTTGTTGGAAGATGTCCTGCAGATGATGTTCGTAAGGATCTGCCTGCAAATAGCTGTAAAGATGTCATCGTCACTCCAACAGAGACTTAATCTGGCTTCAGAAAAATTTATTTTAACAAGGAAACTTTCAGGGCGAAGGAGATGAGCAGCCATGGCCTCCTGCATGCAGGGTTTTTAGGCATTAATAAGATCTGCAGTTGAGCGCAGGTCAGCCAATAGGAATGTCTAACTTGAGAAATCTGTTCATGCTTATAGAGCCAATAAGGAGATGGTTCCAGCCTTTCAGGAGGCAGAGTGAGTCTTCCCTCATGAGAATGTTTTCTGAAAACCTGCAGTAGACACCTGGAGAAATTGTGTTCTTTTTCTTGCCTTAATGCTTAGGTGTGAATTCTTGAAGTGGCATCAGTGAGTAAAGAGATTAGCTGTTCTTACTAAATCTATTACCTTAAATTTCTCATGAACTTCTGAAAGATAAGATGATACTTGTGGAGATGAATTCAGTGTATCTTTTTTTGATGTCTAGAATTCTCAGTTTTTCTTTCCATATTGCTGAGTCTGTCGGTTTTATAGATGCAGAGAACACAAAAATCAGAGTTCGTAATGCTGTGCTGTTTTTCTTCAGACATCAGCAATAGGGAATTGATTTGTTCTTGCTGTGAAGACAAGAAGAGAGTTAGTGAATTGTGTTATGGCTTCAACTAGTCCTTTGCCCTAAAGAACTTTTCACCTGTGCTTGTGCAGTTCAGCCCTACAGGATCTTTAAAGCAGTATTTCTGTTAGTATTGAGGTTAGAGCAATATCTAGAGGAATGCTTGAATGACTTAAATTTTGTCTTTCCTTTGAGAAAGAATTTAACTATTTTGAGGCTTACATAGAAGATCTTGCTCATTAAGGCAGAGCTAGTAGCTGTAATATAATTAGACAATTCTGTGATTCTACCATTACAAGATGTTTTGTTCCATTCATTATAACTTTGCTTATGTCTTGTAAAGTTGGGTTCTCTTTGGCTTGTGCTGCTTGACATGTTTTTGAGTATCAGTCTTGGTGAATAATCAGCATCTCATGGCTGAACCATAATTTCATGCACAGTAGCATCTTGGAAGAGAAAGTAAGTTTTGAACTGCCTCTGTCCTCGTAAATTACCAAGTCTACTTTATTCAGTAGCTGATAGTGGATTTTAAGACCCTACTGATTGGTTTTGTTAAAACTCAGTTAAGCTTTTATTTTGTAACAAGCTTAGCTGAAAGTGTCTTTGTTTCAGTTAGTATTGAAAAAGATGATGCAGAACTTCAAAGAGCAGGTTTTTTTTCCTTTTTATCTCTAAGAATGACAACGGTAAAAGGAATTGTACTATCCCTTTTTTATTTTACTTCTAGATTATTACATCTGGGCTGAGTTACTTTAGAGAGGAAGGCTGTAGTCCATGCTCCCTGAAAACATTACTTTTTAAATGGGAGTGTATTCATAATCAGAATTGTTTGCCACATGGATATTAACACTGCTGTGTTTGATCTTGGGACACTCCAAATATTCACTATTTAATGATGACTGTTAAAATATGTTGGTTTGTTTGTTTTTTTCTTTTTAAATCTCAGAATAAGTTTTTTCTGGTACATATTCTGTGAATAACCAGTTATCTATCAAAACATTTATTTCTAGACACCATTTACCTTTGGCTTGGGCCAAAGGGCACCATATACAACTGGCGAGCATTGTCTTCTTTGTAGAAGTGAACGAAAAGATACTTCGCTTTCAGAGAGCGGAATAAAAAATTCTAGCAAAACAGCACTTTCCACATCTCCAAAAGCAAACAATATGCTGCATCTTCCACTGTGGGTGTGTCCAGACTGTCGACGAACAGTCGAAAAGGAGGAAAGGCATGCTACAATAGAGCAATCTCTTGTGGTAAGTTGAAGTACTTCAGTTCAGTAGACTAAGAAGGTATGTTGTTATGGGCTGAATGCTACTTTGTGCTTTGGAACCACTTAAACTGTAAATGAAGTTTAATACTTAGAAAGTATTTTAGGAGATTTTGAGTTGGTTTTCCTATGAGCTAAACTGAACAGGCAAGTTGTTCCAAAAATGAGGAGTTCTAATTCTGAGTTTTGGATTTTTGAGTAGAGCAAGGCTTGGATTTGTTTCTTGCTGTTTTTTTGCCTTTCAGTTTATTGGATCTCATACTGTCCTTTTCCCCTTTACTTAAATTATGTTTCTTCTACGCTTATCAATGCAACTTTAATCATTACACTTTTTTCTGTTCTCTGTCTGTTCATGTGTACTTCCCCCCTTTGAGGTAAACTGTCTGAATTTGCCTTGTTCTTTCAGCAGTGTTCTTGAGTCACTGCACTTGCACTGCCACCTTCCTGCATGTGTCTGAGTTTTGTCATCTTTTCTTTCCTGTATTTTTAAGAAAGAAGCACAACTTTGCATAGTGTGCATGTAACATTTTCTTACTCTTTGTTGTAGCACTGCAAACACTGATTTAATATGTGGTGCTAATATTTCAAGTTGTGATTATTTTCTAAATTAAGTGTTAAAATATATTTTCAAATGAGAATTCAACCTCACTTAAGAGCTGTGCTCAGTGTAGCAGAAAGATACAAAAAATTCATTGACAGGTCCAGCAAAACCCGATTAGAAGTAACCTGATGCTATACTGCAGAACCAAATCTTCACAACTGATCTGGGAAGCCACACATTTCCGATAATTGGACGCATTATGGATTCCAGCTGACATCTCCTTGTAGAGAGCTAACAGACTATGCACATGCCCATAGGCACATACAGATTTTTATTTCAGTAAACAAATCAGTGTGAAGAAAGATTGCCTTTGTATACCATATGTTGTTAAACTCATGTTAAAAGTACAGTTAACATAGTTTTTTGTAAGGAAAATTTAAGAGTGTATCACTTGTATACAACTAGTGTTTACTGATATTCTTGCTATTAACAAGGGTTAGTAAAATTAATCAAAAGAGATTACATCTAAGGGAATTATACTGGTAGTCTGGTAAACGCATCCTAGAGAGTTCAAAGCACAGCCAGACTGAAGCACATTATTGTTCAGTTGAGTCAAAATTTTTTACATTTAAGCTCTGTTTAATGAACTAGTAAAGAAGGTAAGTGTCCTACAATAGCAAAAGGATTTTCCAGGTTGGGAAGCTTGACTTAAAAAAAGCAGCTAAATGGATTAGGTGGCTAGTCAAATTAGAGAAACCAGCTGGGAAAAAAATCAGCTGGGAAAAAACCCAAAATGAGCTAAAAAAATCTGTTATCAGTCACTGCAAGCCAGAGTATAAGTGGTTTGCTATAGACGCTCCTGTGTTCAGGTTGCTGTTGCTCTCATTACCTAGCTTGGTTTGCCTCAGCACCATCCCCAGTAGCTGGTCTTGCTGTTGGCAGCAGATGCATGCAGGTTTGTTTTGACCTGTGTCTGCATCCTGCTCCAGGATCTGGGGTGAAGCACAAAAAAACCCTTCAGTCATGCTCCTAATGTGGGAGAGGTCTCTGCCTGGTGCCACAGAAAGCTGGTGGCAACCTGGGGAGGGTGCAGAAGGGAAGCATGGTATGTACTGGGGCTGGAGCACAGAGAAGGGAGAGGAGCTGGCGACCAAAATACCAGCAGCCTTGGGAGAGAGGTTTGTGTCATCTGCTAGTACTGAGCAGCACTGTGCACAGGAGATAGCATCCATTCCCAATGACAGCAGCTTTCTAACATCCATTACTATGAAGCAGTATGTCTCGCTGTTGTAAAAAAGGAGACTTTACGTATTTTGCTAGAAGGGATTGTTGAACTACAAAAGTCAGACATACTGTCAAATGGAGACTGAAGAGATATTACTAGTTTATGACTAATCATGGATGATGCAAGCCTTCCTGTAGCTTAGTTCATTGTTTATGGTGGAGTACATAAGGGTGGTAATTATAATCAATCTACTTTGGTTATTAGAAATGAAACTATATTTATTTCATTGGTTTTCTCAGTCCATATCTTGCATTTATTAGGCTTTTTGAAGGTAAATTCTTTGTGCCTGGTTGAGCGTCCTCCCAAAATACATTCAGCACTAAGAATTGCCACGTTAGCATTTGCCTACCTATTAACATTTCAGACTTCTACCTTACAAACTGAAGGCTACCTGTGTTTTTTCCTTTCAGAGCCAAGATTTCCTTTTGCACATGCCTCTTGGAAACAGTGGATCACAGCAGGAATCTGTAGGAGGAGGAAGAATAACTGTTGGTGCACAGACGGTGCCTGCTGCAGATCTTAGCAATTCCTCTCCTTCAGACATAGCATGCAACTGTGAGGCCTGTAATGAGCGCAGGTGAGAACTGAATTCAAACTCAACAGCACTGTGCCTGTAGTCAGACTGTCGGCAGTGTTGTAGCTTATTTGTTGGTGTATGCTTAAACTCTTTAAACAGGCTATCTGACAAGAACAGTAACTTATGGATGGCAGCTTTTATCAATTTTAGACATGTACTTTATTTTAGGCATTTTCAGATGTACATTGTTTTTCCTGAAGAGCATCTTCAGAATAGTAGGAATCAATACACCTATGCGATGTACAAATAGAGAGTAATTATTTTTGTAATTATTTTTGTCATTATTTACAGAGAAAATTCAGCAGAGCCTGAACGTGAACCTCAGCAGCTTCAAAATTACTGGTCAGAAGTAAGATACATGGTTCGGTGTATATATCGCCAAGCTGGGACCCCTTTGGCAGATGACCAAGACCAATCTTTGGTACCAGATAAAGAAGGAATGAAAGAGCTGGTGGATAGGTACAGCACTTTGAAAAATATCTATTAATTGCTAAGAGGATTTTTAAAATTAGTTTTTAAGTAGTTTGGAATATTGCTTTTTAATAGAACATTATTTACCATCTGTAAGTCTGGTTGCTTGGAATGAGTGCCTCTCCACTAGAATGAAAAATCAGAACAGTCAATTCTATTTTGTGCAGGATTTTTAAATGCTCAGTTGAATGCCTGGGAAGCTATTAAATCTGTACGCTGTTTGCAATAGGAATATTAATGTATAATTATGGAAGGGTCCCAAATTCTTATTCTTCAAAAGACCTTGACATGATTATTATTAATAAGACACTGTTTAGTTTCATTTGCCCCAAATGAAAATCTTATCTTGTTGAACTAACTTGAGTTACAATAATGCTTGCGTCTTACTGTAGTTGTAACAGCTAGAAGACACTTTTCAAAAAAAAAAAAAAGTATTATTGGCCATTGATCACTAGATGAGGCGGATTCCAAGAACTTCTCTCTCATTTCAGAAGTTGAAGTTGTAGCTTTTCTAGGTGTGAAGTTGAAGATGTGCTTAATGAGATCCTCAGCTGTGGGTTTTTCCTTTTGGGAATAGTGTGACTGTCCTTAAAGTGCTCCAGGAGGGTCCCCTCAATTTCTGTCTAACTGAATGTGTGATCAAGGAATAGTTGCTCTCCTTGGTTCTGCACATACTTAATATACTAAGATCTGACTAGTCTGACAAACTGTAGTTCTTATGTGGAGTTTCTAGTTGAGGCTAAATTCTGGCGAGGTAAAGAAACTTCTGAAAGATTATAGTCATCTAGCATTGCTCTTTATATGACTATACTCCTGAATCAGCCGTAACAGATAATTAAATAAGCTTATTGCACTTCTGTTATATAAAAACTGAGTGTTTGGTTTTGAACATGAGTTGTGTAAATGTAGAGGAATATAGTATGCCACCCTATTAGTCACACCTTTTTTAGTTAAGTGATCAAAACATGCAATATAGGTTTTGAAATCAAAGATGCTTAAATGTTGCATAGTGTGTAGGTAATTAAAACTAAATCACAGCTAAAATGGTGGTTGATTTTTATGCAGTTTCTCTTTAATGGAAAAATTTTGGAAATTGGAACGCATACTGTGTACCTTTCTTATGTACTTAGGAACTTTGATTTCTCTAGAACTGTTTTTCACTTTTAAGAGAGATAATTAAAATACAAAGGCAGAAACAGGATCTCAGAGAAGGAAACCTTAAATGTCAATATGATTGTTTTTCACTTGAGTTCCTTATGATCTCCAAAGTATGAAATAAAATTAGGATACTGTGTTTGAGCAGACACCAGTGTGTCCAGTCCATGGTGCTAATGTCACGCAAAATTTTTTAATAAAGCTAGTCAGTGTAGGTATTGAAAGTGTAAAAACAAAACCAAACAAAACAAAAACAACCCCAAACAAACTATGTAGGTAGCATGCCAAAGGTCATGCTGTAGCCAAGTAAATCTATGTTTAAAAGGGAGAAATTCCTAATTCCATGCTCAGCTCCGTTAGAGCTGGCAAGAAACAGGCTGTCTGGTCATCTTACTTGAAAATAAGTAGTGATGCCAAGTACTATCCCTATTATATATTGGAGCACTTTATGGCAATATGATAGTACTCTATTTTGTGAGTGATGAGGGAAGAGCAGGTACTAGACAGCAGCGGACTTTTATTCATCTAACTCTTAAGTACTTACCTAATCCCTTTCTTCTTCCCTACCTCCCTGTGCTGTAAAAAACCTGAGGCAAGTGCTTAAACTCCATGCACAGGACTTTAAATAGTGCGATTTCACTCTGAAGTGCTTCAAAGCAGCCATTGTGTTCAGTTTTCTTCTGTGTGAGGTGGTTCAAACCCATGTCTCACTTCCAGGAGAGTATCAGACCTAGCCAGCGGTATGCTCTCCTTAGCAGGAAGACCTGACCCTCTTTGAAGCTGTGTCTTACAGTGACAAGTCTTGCAGGTAGTGAGTGGCTGAATAGAGTGCATGGAGGGCAATATGGTTCTGGAGCTTCAATGTTAGTGTGCTTCCCTGGGACAGATGAGTCCCAAATTCTGGTCGCTGTTCTAGATTTTAAAAAAATAATAATTAAAAAATACACCAGTCATTTGTAATGATTGCAGTTATGCACTACCACAGTGGAGTGCCCTAAGTCGTGTTCCTTGAAGGGTGTTCTTTGTGGCCCTGTGAATCCTACACCTCTGCTATGCAGTAGCACAGCTTTAATAAAAGGTGCAAAAAGTGTCCTTGTACAGAAGATCTGCAACTTGGGGTAAGAAACTCTCAATGCAGGTGAGAAGGAGTTTCATGAATGAGTGTCTTAAAAGCTTGGTAATTGTATGAAATGTCTTCTTTCCGTTCAGCTCAACAACAGAAGGGTACCCCAAAGCAGTCACCAAGTCCAGTCTGGTTAGTATTTATTTAGGCATGTTCTGGCTGCCTAACAGGTCAAGCTCCTTCAATGGCTTCAAGTAAATGCCTGTCCTTCTACAAGATATTAATCAGGCCTAGGTCTGGCTGTTCCAACTGGGACATTTATTAGGGCTGTATGTAAGAACATGGAGAAGTTGTAAAGAAGCTTGTCTGAAGAGTCCAGGTGTCTGTAGGGTTGCATGCAAATTGAGTAAAGGTGTTTTAGCTCACAAGTTGAAGTGAAATACTGAGGTCCTAAACTAATTTGTTCCTCAGATGTGCAAGCATCCTAGTCCTACAGCTACACAGGAGCTCAGTTCCACAGTGTGAAAGTAGGGAACTGGACTGTGTTCTCCCATAATTAAGGTAGTTCTGTAAACCCTAGCCATTGTTTCTTTTTGATGATGATGATGGTAACTGGTAAATATTTTTAGGGAAGTGAAAATTGTTTATTACATGCTCTTTTTTTTTTGTCACAAATATTCTAAAAATACAGGCTTTGTGAAAGAGATCCATACCAGCTTTACCAACGGTTGGAACAACAAGCTAGAGAATATGTGCTTGAAATGAAGGTTCGTCTGCTCAGACACTTGTCACTGGGATCTAAAGTTGCATCAACATTAGCAATACAAGGGCCACCACAGGCACATCAGTTCATCTCACTCCTACTTGAAGAATACAGTGCACTCTGTCAGGCAGCATGTACAATCAGCGCCTTTCTAGTTACTCTGGTAAGAGTGAAAAAATAACCTATATACTTCTGCTTGCTAGCGGTAACGCTAGCAGAGGTGTTCTGGGCTCTTTCAGGTATCTTCTGTGGTTGTAAAATGTAAAGTGTTTTGTGTGTGCATGCTTGGAGACAGGGAGATTCTGAAAATGCAAATTTAATTCTTCAGAAATGTAGATTAGGCATCTCTTACAGTGAATTGATTATCTTTTGTTTGTAAAGAAAGCAGTGGGATGCTGTTTGTGGCACTTATTCTGAAACTAATCTTTAAGCAGATCTACAAAATTTTAGATAATGCCTTTGAAAATGTGTGAAACACTTCTCTGTTAATCTTTAGTGGTCTCTTGACAACCATCTTTAAAGGACACAAACTTTTATGTGTAGCACTGACTTAGATTGTTTCAATGTTCAATTTTTCTTTTCCCTTATAAGCAAGAATGGCTACTTGACAAGATGATCTCTTGCCTCAGAATTAGTCTGCTATGTTATTTATTATTTCTAAAGTTCTTGTTCTTTCTTAAACGATTGTTTTGTCAACTGATGTTAGACTTGGGATTATATTGTCATGTAGAAAATAAGCAATAGCCTTAAAAATCTCTTCTTGAGTAATTGTCCATCACGGGTGAGTAATAAAGTAAACAAATTCTGTAATTCTACTTGTTTAAGGGCTGAGAAGGTTATTAGTCCTGTTTTGTTAATAATCCTTTCCTGTACGTCCTTTGTTAATGTCCTTATCCTGTACATCCCTTTTCTTGTCTAAACTTTGTGCAAGCAAAAAAAAAAAGTGGATAAACTGGTAAATTTGGGTTTTATTGCCAATCAGCTGGAAGTGACTATCTAGATATATAAAGAGAGGAAAAGAATAGGCAGTAACAAGACTGTGGAGGCCACAGGTGAGAAGGATGTGGAATGGAGGGGAAGCACGAGTGTCTCTACTGAGGTAGGGCTGTTAGTAAAATTGAATTGGCAAAGCAGGAGGATGTTTCTGTTAAGAAACTTGAGCATATCTGATGCTTTCTTCTGTTGTCAATGCTCTGTATTTGCTGTTGTCTGTATTGTCTTCCCCAGCTTTATCATTTAGATACAGATGTGAGGTCACTGCCATCTCCAGTTTATTGGCTGCTTTTAATAGTCATCAAGTCTCTAACCAAGGTGCTTGAAAGAAGATTGCTCTTCAGGTTGATTTGCATTGGAACTTAGAAATTTGTTCAGCTGAAAAGCAGATGGATTACAGTACAAATGTTAGCTTTCTCAAAGTAGATCCGCCAGTAATGAACGCATTAGTGCCAGAATTACATAGCTGATCAGAAAATAATCGTTTAATATTTTTTCCCTTGGTTATTATTGTGAACTAGTAGTCATGAAAACTTAGCAGATATGAAAAATTGAGATAATGGCCATGAAGAGACAGAAGATGCTTGAACTCCTTAATCTACCCCTTTTTTGACAAAATTCAAAGTAAAATAAAATTCCTCTTCTCATTTAAAAAACAAAGCATAAGAAAACACAAAATACCCCAGACTTTTGATGTCCTTTTCCTTCTGCAGCCCAGTAAGTACTGAAAACTTCTTTCTGCTAAGCTGTGACATTCAGAAACTGCAATGTGAGAATGTAGGATACTGTCTCTTGTCATACGTTTCTTAGATTTATTAAATAACCTTTTTATTAAATGGAGCAGTGTGTCACAGCTTTCAGTACAGGTAGTAGGGTCACTAGCGTTTTCAGTGTGCATGGTTGTTTTCTCTCAAGATACCAGTGCACTGTGGAAGAAGGAATCTTTTCAGCTGAAATACATAAAAGGCAGTCAAGATCTCTAAACTTGGTGCAGTCTTCCTTTTAAAGGTAAAACCTTTGCATGTAGCTTGCTGTACAAAGGCATGTAATGCCTTGAACCTCCACCTGTGAGGAACTAATTTCTCAATGAAATCATGAACAGTCGTCCTTCCTTTCAAAGGAATCCAGCTAACTAGCGAAGTTCAAGAGCAGGAACTAAAGCCTTGTGCCCCCACCAGGGAATGACAGATTGTACTGAGAGCAAGCTGGAAAGACTGTGGTACAGAAGAGCCCTTGAGTACACAGTATAGCAGTCTAGAAGGGAAAACTTACCTGGTATTTCTGTGTAAGAAATATCATACTCTGCGCAATCTGATATACAAGAATTTGTAGATAAGTGTTGACTGTTTTGTTCACAGTATAATATGGAAATTGCTTAGGAAATCAACTTTTCTCAGTGTTGACCCTTGAGAAATTATTAGCGACTTACAGAAATTTTAAATATTTTGAAGACACAATATTCAAAGTGAAAGGGTACATGTTTCTCATGCAACTCAAAAAAAAAAAAAAAGAAAACCAACAAAAAAACCCCAAACCAACCCACCCACCCTTCTTAAATAATAATAAAACTCCAAACTTGATTCTTTTTTTGAATACTGATAATCTTGTGTTTAGGTCTGATATAAATATGTATTCAGTTTTTAACCCACTATGCTTAACAAAACTTTGAAATTCCAGAATATTCTGGTATTTCTGGGTACTTGAGGTTATAGTGCATATGGCTTACTTGCTGATCTGATAGCCAGAACGCTTGCATTTAATTTTGCAGTGTGGGGGAGTCCTGGTATAGAAAACCTGTGTACTGCTGGCTACATGTGGGAAAACTTACTGACTTGAAAAAATATTATACCTGTCTTTGATTCTTATGTTTTGATAATAATAGATTTAAGTTTTAGGCCTTGAAATTACATACAATTATGTGTTAAATAACCTCAAATAGAAAAACATTCTGCGTACTAGAGAAGTAAGCTTTCACTCTCTTATCTATTTAGAAAACTTCGTTTTTGAAGCTGTACTTGGAGAGACCTGTTTACTTGGTTTATGTCGGTTTTGAATAAAGATTATAGCTTGCCATCATATATGTGTCTGTTACTAGATAAGTTCAAAGAACCAAAAAATAATCAGAGATAGACAATTGTTTGACAAGAAAACCTGAGAATAACTGGTTCAGATCATAAAATACATCTTTCAGTGCAAAAATGAATGGAAGCTTTCAACAACATAATCTGATTTTTCTTTTTTCCCTAATCCATGACAATTTAGAAAAACAAGGAATGAAGCTATGGTTATTTAAGTCATTAAAGAATTACTTAAATTCTGAGTTTCTGGGTATTAAAACTGGGTAAGATCTGAGTGGGATAATCCAGCCTGTAGGTTGGAAACTAGATTTAAACAAAAATTCTTACCTCACACAGAATTTTTTTAATTTCTTTTTTATTTTTTAATTTTCTAATCCTGGCTTATTTCTGATTGTTCTTTTGTTATAGGAAAATGAACATTTGAAGAAATTTCAGGTGACATGGGAATTGCACAATAAGCATCTGTTTGAAAATCTGGTATTTTCTGAGCCACTCTTGCAGAATAGCTTGCCAACATTGGTGTCACAGCTAAGGTAGAGTTTAACTTTTCTTTTGTAATTTAAAGGAGAAATGAAAACCCATGTTTGCAACCACAGAGTTTAAAAAAAAATTCTCTGCTGCTTAATAGGTAAAAATCCTTGTTGATCTGTCTTGAAAACAGTATTGTTGATTGAGCAGGCTGCTGTCATAACTTGCGTGTCAGAAGAATTACTACTCTAATCTACTTACTAGTAGGTACCTAGTAAAATGACAGCATCCTATGAAAATGCTGATGGTATGACTGAGTAGTACTGTTTTCACTCGTCATCAGGCATTGCTGCTGTCTTTACAGCTCTACAAGCAAATTAAAGCGTCAATGCCTTCATGCTTCCCACAGTGCACAAATAACATAATTTGGAGTTTTAAGCAATCTTTTCATTGGAGAAAGCAAAAGAAACAAAATCCCTTGCTATAGGCTTGTAGATCTGATGGCATATTGCGTTTTCCTGGGGCTTTAGAATGTATGTTTTGTTAGCAAGGTGGCTCTGCTTGTAATTTGTGTACCTGCAAAATGTTTGGGTTTTTTAGGGAAGAGGTGTTAATTCATAGAAATTTTATTCTTTATCCTAAGTCTGAACATTTTTAAAGTACAGTCATGGATGGTTCGTGTTGACCCTCAATCTTGTTTCTGATGAAGAGGCATGTATGCTCTGCGTACATGTGTTTTAAAGGTATTGTCTTGGGTTTTTTTCCGTGGTACAAGAGCAGTTTGATTAAGTCTGTCACAAGAGATGTTGCTCACAGTGAATAAAGAAATCTCCGATGAGTTTTCCTTTTGCTAGAGGATACTAGAAAGGAAAGCAAGAAAAGGAAAGAAAGCTTAATTGTCACTGGGCTCAGCAAGAAGTCTAAGGTCCCTCAGAATAACTTGTCTAATTGGTTTACATGAAACTGGATGGGTACTGAAAGCCGCTTTTTTTTCTTTTTTTTTCTCTCCAGGCAGGTAATTCTGTTGCTATGTTCAATAGCATATTGTTCAATCACATATTTTTCCAGTGATCTGTGTTTGACTTCCCAGTACCACTGACACTGTATCCCTCAGTCATCTCCGTGCTTTCTGACAAGGCTTCTCTGCATCTCTTACTCCAGCAATCCTGGCTATATCAAGACTGATTATATTGCCTTCATCTGCAGAGCTGAGAATGGTCTTAGTGAAGCTTACGGTCGTTTCTTAACAAAAGCATTGGATGGTTTTCATTTACCTGTTGTTCTCAAGTGCTACTGCAATTAAAGTCTAAGCAACAGAAGGTGTTTCTCTGCAGAACTTCACTGTAGTGACAGCTACGTTCAAGGCTTAAATATGATGAAGTCAGAATCTCTTCCTGCAGGAATTTCTTTTCCAGTACATCTGTGTTTGCTAGATAGGTTTAAGGGTGTTTCACATAAACTATGGATTTGCCTACATTGATTCACATGAGCATTTTTGAAGGGAGAGGTTCAGCACAAGCTTCCTGTTCCATGGTTTCTAGTTTATATAGTGTATGTTTTTCTTTGGTAAACATATATTATGCCTGTTTTCGTGGACTCCCAGGATTTTACTGCTGAGTTCCCTGGGTCTTGAAGTAAGAGAATTAGGTAGCCTTCCCTGAGAAATTTTTCTGGAGGATAATTTGCCTTCCATTGGGAATTGGTGGAGGAATGTTCCATCAGAAAGGCCTCACATGGAGAAGCAGGGATCAGCCTAGTACCCTGATCATTTGGTCAGTAGAGAATCATTTGCATGCAGTAGAGAAGGTGTTGCCAGAGTTTCTTTACAAAAGAGCATTGGCCTCATTGTTTTCTCTTCCTGAAGAAGAAATGTGAAATGGCGTTTTGGCATCTCAGCTTCACTTAGATTTTGGGTGTTTACCCTTTCTCTCATCCCTTTTTTAAATCACTAAATCTTTTGTGTATCTCTGGCTTTTTCAAAATATATAGTTGGTGTGCTGTGATTAGTTCCAAGGATGCTTATCAGATGTTGGACTAGAAAAGATGTTCACTTAGGGACATTTAAACATAGCAGTCTTGTGGGGGTGGAGGTTACTAGCTGATACGAGATCAGCTGTGTCAGTATTTCACAGGACTGGCCATCTACTCAGGGTAAACTGCCAGGGTCTTAATGTGTTGTATCGTGTTCTGCTACCTAGTCAACACCTGTGGTTTGTTTAGGAGGCACACTCAGTTGTACAATCTGCAGTTAAGCTGTAAGAGCTGTCCGTATGCTTATCAAGAGTTAATTAATCAGCAGGGCCTCTACATCAGACACAGCATTTCATAAGGCTGTATTTTCATAATCAGTATTTAAGGAAATCCAGTCCTTTCATAGGTGAGTGGCTAGTACTTCCTGATGAAGGTTGTCTATATGAAAGGTTTCTTAGAGGTTAAATATCTTTCTTGAGTTAACATGCTTTTGATTACATGCAACCGCTGACACGCCTTCTACATTCTACACACTGCTTTATTGGGGTTTGGTAATGAAGTGACTAACTGATACCTGGGGCTTTTCTGTCCTCTTTGCTTTCCCTGTATGGGATGGGACAGTGTTCAGGGTATCTGCACAGCTTCAGTTGAATGCTGTTGGCCAAAAAATTCTGGGTTCCTGATCAAGATACGCAGGCATATACAGTAGGAGCTATGTCAACAGATATGCCTTGGCAGATTCATTTATTGTAAAGTAAGCAATTCTTGTTAAGTTTTATGTATGTGTGATGCTTTTTATTACCTTTTTTTTACTGCAGACCAGCAATATATTCCACCTGTGTTTACAGGACTGAAGTATTACCTAGATTGTTGCTTTATACTTGCCTTGGGGAGTGAAAGTGTATTTACTAGTAGCATGTTAACCTTTACTCAAGAGTCACAGTAAAAATTGAAAGTGTAAATGCTGCTTCTTTGCTAATCTTAATTTTTAAAAATTAAGTTCTTCTCCTTCTAACTTGAGAGCGTATTTAAAGAAGATCTTGTGCACAACTAGTGTTTGAAAGAATAGTACTACTTGACAGCAGTTATGAGAACAAATTCTTGACTTCTGTACAGTGGGGGATCAGAATTTCACATAATTGCATAATACCAGAAACACAGGCTTCAAGGAAAGTAGTAAATCGTGATCTAGTAACAGGAATTGACAGTGTTTGCACTGATAGTGAGGAAGTGTTGTATCCTAAAGTCACCGTATCCCTTTAACCTGCTTTTTGTACTCTACCAAGCATGGACTTCCCAAGTTTTTAATGTGCAGAATTGCTTATAGCACCCTTCTAAAGTGGTTGTGTTGCAGCTTCTGGGCAAAACCAACAAAATAAAACAAACTTGAATTTATTGGCAAAGTCATGCTGACAGCTGTATCTTAGTGCTTACCGAGTTGTCTATTTGGTCAGCTCTTTGTTATACTTAATTGCCATGTTAAGGGCTCAGTTCTTTGCCAGATGATAGGCAGAACTATGTAGTTCTTAGGTTGGGTTAGCATCCTGTTGCAATGGAAATCTATAACAAAACTCCCTGAAATGCTGGAACTGGGCTTAAATATCAAGTTTTGAGATGCTTGAAATTTGTTTTTTGGTACTGGCTTTGACTCATCACACAACCTCTGTGCCTAATTAACTACCACCAAGGTTCCTCTTAATTACTGAGTAGGAGAAACGTTGAAAAGCTTCAGTTTATTTGTGTCTATTTACAGGTCATTACAATTCAATGTGCTTTAAACACACATTATCAAATAGAATTTTGTCTTTTTATTTATTTCTGAAGTCAAGATTTCGGGAGTTTGCTTATTTACTTAAGAATCATTGTGATGATGTGCTCTAATAGATTTTTAAAGGAATTTGCTGTACAAAAATATAATAGTAGAAAGGGAGGTAAATCTGTCTCCTATTTCTGGGGCTCCTTACAGAGACAGTCATCAGTGAACGGCATAACCACATTTTGAACTTGATGCCACTCAAGTGATAGTAGATAACTGCATGCAACCAAATTATCTCACTTGCGTCATTCTACAGCACTTTTCCCGGCTGGAACTCCAACTTGTCTAGTAATCTTTTTAGCATTGATCATGAGAGTTCTGATTAACAAGCTTCTGGCTTTATTTTTACTATATAGCTCTTCAGTAAATAGTCAACATGTATATTTAGCCCATAGAATTTGGAAGGATAAATATATCTAGCAACAAAATTTGAATAAATACAGCTCAGTAGGTTTGACATCTGGTTGCTCGTGGGAAAGAGGCTCTAGAAATGTTGCACTTCCCACATTCTTGCTATTGTTGGCTACAGAACATTGGAACAAGCAGTTGTTGAATAGTTTTTGAAAAATGACTAAAAATACTCCATTTTGGGATAGAGGCAGCTATGTGGGCCTAGGTGTATCAATAACTGCACTTTAAAAACACTTTTTTGGCTGGCAGAACTTAAAAGCGTGATTTTTCAGTGAAATGTCTCTTCTGTAACAAGTGCTATTTGAACTTTTAGGCTTGGAACAACACACGATTCCTGTAGTGAAGATATGTATAGTACCTTGCTACAAAGGTATCATCAGCTGGAACAGGAAATGGGTCAAGTTGCTGAAGCATGGCTTGAATGCCAGAAAAGAATAGATGATTATGTTGACGAACAGGTAAGAATCATGTAAACAGTCTTGAGACTGATTAGGTAGGGAGCAGCCCGTACAAGGCTGTGCCTCCAGTGAAGAGTTTCTTTGGTATTTTTATCCAGAGCTTTGAAGCAACAAAATGTAACTTTTTTCATTGATGTCAGTCTTTCAGAATAGACGAGAACACTGACATAGCAATACGCAATGGTAATTGTACAGAAACATCTTCAAATTGTTGAAGCAGATTGTTGTGCCATTGTTTAGGGATGGTCTTTGAACATTTTTTAATTACTTCAGCCTGTAAATAACCCATAGCACAGTAATCTGAAACTTTTGTTTGTAGATGTCACTAGGAAAAGGGGGGGGGGGAGGGAGAGGGGGAAACCCACCCCACCCCACAAAACCCCGTAAGCTTCCAAAATAATAATTGCACTAAATGAAATTCAGAGGAAGAGATTCCTTTTAAAAACTACTGCATGTTGCATAGTGTGATGATGACCTTTGTACAGCAGTCAAAATTAGAACTCCAGTCTCACTACCTAAATACCTGAGACCTCTGAAGTTATCCTCTTTTAATTAAGTGTATGTTCTGATAGCTGATTCTTCTGAGTTTGTGCTACTTTTCAGAAAATAATCACGTTGTGCTGACTCCTACCTTGTCAAGAGCTTAATTTTCAGAAAAATAGCTGTTTGCTTTGCAAGTGGTTGTTTATACTATTCCAAAATTGCTCATGTGCTTTTTGTCTCATGCTCAAAGAACTTCAATTTATTTAAAACACCTCAGGATAAGGCTTTTAATACTGTTTAGTTCAGGCTTAAGTATACTAGAAGAAAGAATATGTCTTGAAATAACTGAAGATACAGAAATTTATAGAACTTTTCTTGTATTTTGAAGTTTTATGAGCATTAGGAAAATGGAGATCCAATTTGAGATTTAGTAATGCTGTTACTCCTATAGATAACAAAAATATTTTAAAGTCTTATAGTACACTGTAAATGTCCTTCAGAAGCTGTTCCCTGTGATGAAGATATAAGTGAACTTTTACCATTAATTCCAGTACCTTCAAGATGGAGACAGGACATAACTAATTTTGGTTTTAGACATTGTTCTATATTTGGGGTCTGCATCTGTGAGCTATCAGTTACGAAGTTTTCTCTTGGTCTGGCTGCTTTTGTGCACCTAAATACTTGATTGCAGCTCAGTAAAACTTCATCATCTCACATTTTGTACTACTAGAAGTCATTTTCGTCATGGTGTCGTGGCTGTCTGATACTGCCTCTCCAGTGAGAAAGTGTCGTGGTTTAACCCCAGCCAGCAACTCAGCACCATGCAGCTGCTTCCCCCTCCCCACTCCCAGTGGGGCAGGGAGGAGGAAACAAAAAAAGTAAAACTTGTGGGTTGAGATAAGAACAGTTTAATAACTAAAGTAAAATAAAATACGCTACTAACTAAGAATAATAATAATGTAATAATTGTAATGAAAAGGAATATAACAAAAAAAAGAGAAATAAAACCCAAGAAAAAAACCAGTGATGCACAATGCAGTTGCTCACCACCCGCTGACCAATGCCCCAGCAGCGATCTGCGCCTCCTGGCCAACTCGTCCCAGTTTATGTACTGGGCATGATGTTCTATGGTATGGAATATCTCTTTGGCTAGTTCAGGTCAGCTGCCCCGGCTGTGCTCCCTCCCAGCTTCTTGCACACCTGCTTGCTGGCAGAGCATGGGGAACTGAAAAATCCTTAACTTAGGATAAGCGCTACTTAGCAACAACTAAAACATCAGAGTGTTATCAACATTATTCTCACACTAAATCCAAAACACAGCACTGTACCAGCTACTAAGAAGAAAATTAACTCTATCCCAACCGAAACCAGGACAGAAAGGGAGCCTAGTTCACTTCTTATCATTCACTTATTTTTCCAAAAGATGGAATTTCTGTAGAGTCACATTCATGTCAGGCTTCTGACTGGTTGATCTGCACCACTTCAAAATCAACTCTTAGCTGATTTTTCTGTATTTCTCTGTATCAAGTGACCATGCAACTGCCGCAAGTACTGTCTTACAGCATTTTTTTTAATCTGCTCAGTGAAGCCTGTATCCTGATGCAAACAGAAACTCTTCTCCTATTTGGGGAAACTTAATATGATAACTTCTTATTTCCTAATGACCAAAAAAAACCTGCAGGGGGTTGTGTAGGGGAAACAATTCTAAAACTTAAACCATCAAATTTTAAAGGAGATATTGACATTTATATTGGTATTTATATGTAGAAAAAACATTTTCACAATTGTGCCTTAAACTCTGTGTTGGTGATAACCTGTGGTTATACTCTCTTGATCAAAAATACATCATTCAGTATGACCATCTTACCTGAATTTGCAGTGATATTTTCGTCAACAAGGTAGAAATCAGAAAGCCCGGCTACTATGGAAACTGTGGATCTTGACAGTGAATGCACATTCATTATTTGCTGCCTCTTGGCTTAACCAAATTGTGAGGTTTTATTGCTAGTGTATCAAAGATTAGAACGCAGACCATCACAGGGGAAAACTTAAGAATGGTCTTCATTTATCTGCTGTGGAACGATACCGAAAATTTTAGACAGGGCATCGGCAGAGATAATTAGTAGACCCTCCACTACGGTATGTTTATGTTACTTATTCTTGGGAAAAAAGTTAATAGCTTTTGCAAGCAATACAAATACAGCTTTTTTTTTAAAGACTGTGTAAGACAGCTGTGTCATGCACAGACATGTAACTTAATACACTGCTATACCATGTGTGTACACTGTAATAAAATTTAGAATAAGGATTCTTTTATATCAGCACCTGTATTCATCACACCTTAAAATCTGAGGAAGATGTTTAGGGTATCTGGAATACAGGAGACTTTAAATGTATGCAGCCTGTACCTCCAGATCCTGTTTTCCATACCAAATTTAGATGACATTTAACTCAGGAGGTCCTAAATATATCTGGATCAGTTCCGTAAGTAATGGCTAGATAGTCAGATGTACTTTGAGTGAAAGTGTTTCCTTTTTTTTGTACTGCTGGCTCCCACAGAAGAAAGGAATACAGGAATGCCTTTGCCCAGCTCCACAAGAGCCCAGGGAGAGCTTCTTGCTTGTCTCTCCATATTCATGTGTGATTTTTTTTTTTTTTTTTAACAGTCCTGGTCAACTTAATAGAAAAAAAAAAATAGTATTGTATGGGCATAAATGTTTTTTGTCTTTATGGCGGCTGTATAAATAATTGAAACACTCACTGTTTTTGGGTGCTGAGAGTTTGTGATAAGAGGAATTATTTTTATTATTTCTAGTGAAACAGGCTAGGAAAATAGATTAGATTCACAGGCGGAATTTGGGATGCTCAAATATGCTATTCACATTTGACACAGAGTTTGAAATTTGGAAGCAACAAGCATCCTGTGATGTATGTATGAACATCAGAGTTCTCACAGGTGATCTAGTGGTGTGTGTCAGTTCTGACCAAAGTGCTGGCTTTGTTTTATGATTAAATCTATTTCAGATTGGAAAAATACTTGTTCCCCTGCCTGTCTCACTTTACCATGTCTTGTCTGATGGATCTCAATACTTTTTAGCCTCAAATAAACAGGGAGGAAGGAAGAGGGTGGTAGTGGACCTCTCTTCTCCATCGAGCAGTAGTGGTAGCATATTCATTGCAGATGTGCAAGGCTGAACTGTAAATTTTTCCTTCTGATGGCATTTGAATTTATCTCCCACTCCCTAGCAGAATTCTTGGGCATCAATCATGTGGTTTTGTATTGCAGCTGCTTTGCTCTGCTGAAATAAATATTCATTGGGGAAAAGAAAGAGGGGAGAGAAATGATTTCCTATTATTTATGGAATTAATAACTTAAGATACTTGCAGACATGGGGTATTGGAAAGGCTACAAAGTTGGAAGTAGGAAAACTTTAGCATCAGCCCTGGTCCCCATTAATACTCAAGAGTACCAAGACTTAAACCGTGCTGTTTTCTTTGACAGTTTCTTGGCAGGCTTGAGTAGGCAGCTCCCAGTTAATGCACTGGCTGTTTTAAATGTCATTCTTTGGCATTAAAGCCTTCTCTTCTAATGTATAGCGAATGTAGGTGCCTGTCTTTGGTGAGGATTCAGCTAAGTGTCAGGGCACCTAAACCAGTGAGTGTTGCTGTGTTTAAATATAGCTGAAGGGTTCTCAGAAGCTGATAGTACAGCCAGGATGAAATTTCCAATGTTGTTGGCCACAGGCTCTGCAGTACCTTTTAGTGTGTCTAAGAAATGGTACCAATGGTTCAAGAATATTTCATGCATGCTATTTAAAAAAAAAAAAAAAAACAACAAACAAAAAACCAAACCACACACACGATAAACTAATTTTTTGGTGTTAACGTAACCTCACTGGAGCAAGGGACGTTAAAATCCACAGTAGTAATTAGAATTACATGCTGCTGATTGTTTCAGAAATTCATTAGGCGAAACTTTACCACTTAGTACTGTTTCAAATCCCCAGCTTAGAATTTCATTTCCCCAAGTTAAATAATGATAATTGCAGTAATACACTTAGGTTAATAGTAAGACTTTAAACTTTTGATCAAGTATGAATTTCTGGAGGCATGCTTTTGAAGGAAAAAAAAAGATTGCTAGTGGTATAACCTACTGAACTTCGGCTCACTCACATATCTTCATGAAGCAATATTCTGTAAGGTGGTAGGTTTTTTATTAATTAGGTAAATGAAAAAAGAACTGTAAAAAATAACCTAGATAGTTGTTTTTCCTCACTGATGAAGTAGTGCTCTTAAAATGTTGTAAGGTACAACAGGAGAAGCTTTGTTCTTGCGTTTTGCTGTGTTAAAATTCATGGAAGCTTTTGCTTTCTGTCAGAGTGAATTTATTTACTAAATCAGAAAAATATCATTTGTGTACAAAAAGTTATGGGCTTTATGTGCATTTATGGTGATGTCATTCAGGGATGAGTAATCATAAAATATTTTTCCAGCCTCAGATGGCATGAAATACATTGAGGAATAAAAGTGGTAAATAGTGTTAGTCTAGGTCACTACTTCTGATTTTTTTTGACTCTCTGATTGGGTGGTTAGTTCCACATGTGGTACATCAGAGTTTGCACTTGAGCTTGTGTTAAGGCCTTGCAGAAAGTCCTGTATCTCTAGATTGTAATGGATTTCAGTGGATCTGAGCTGTTGAGGATTTAATGCCAGTCACATTTTATTGAAAATGCTATGAAAATATTTAATGAAAGAAATATTCATGTAAGGAATAACAGTGGAAAAACCTGACTGAAAAATAGTGTAAACAAATATAAAATCTTATGTTTAAATGACTCAAATCAAATGATTAGCAAATAAAATACGCTTCATATTGACTAAGTAAGTACTTTCAAAATAGTATAGACAAGCTAGGTTTAATGAAACTGATGGACCAATTGACAACAGTGTAGGTTTTCTGTGATTAAATCAATGAGTTTTCCTTAAATTCTGTTTTAGATGGCAATGAAAACAAAACAACGCATGCTAAAGGAAGACTGGGAATTTTTTAAACAGAGGCGTTTTATTGAAGAGCAGGTAGGATTTTTTTTAAACCATACTAAGTTATACTAATGCTTTGTATATATTTGTAAGATGCAAACATATGAGTGTAGTATATTGTACTAGTTCTATGTGATCTAATTCTGCAACTATGCCAGGCATTAAATTTGGTCAGCTAAAATACAGAAAAGCAAGATCCAAGAAGAGTATGTAATAGTGTGTAATCTCAGTTACTACAAGGTACAAACATAAGCACCATAGTCTTAGGATTGAATATCAGGTGTTAAAATTCTTTATATAATAAAAGGGGAATTTTTGATGCCGTAGAGTGGGATCCAAAACAGCCAATACATTGAGCATGGAGCTGCCTTGATGTATGTGATAGGGAATATTGTGTTCAAGAGTTTAACAAATTCCCTTATGTGTGCAGAGCTGGGGAGTGTGAGCCACGGTAGGAGGGCAGATGATTGCATCTGTTATGACTCTGGAGATGGCTCCTACATCTGTTTTGTGGGGAAAAGGCTGAGCAGAACTATCTGCCTCTTTTTAGCTGTAGCCAGAGAGGGGCCTGCAGATGTTCCTATCTTATTATAAAACTATCTTCTGTTTAAGATACAGTACTCTCTTCGGTAGCCTAGAAGTGTTCAAGTATGTATCATGCTTTCCATAAGAGTACAGTGTGACTCAGCTAGAGTCAAGACTGGATGGGGAACCTCTCCGTTCCTGTACCACTGTGCAGAAAGAAATGCTAGTCATGAGCCAGAAAAAGAGAGAGTATGACAGTACGTTTTAATAAACTTAAGTTTAAGCTTAAATTGGCAATGTCTCAAAGCAGTCATCAGTAAGTACTTTTTCCTATAAGGAACATAAGCCTGTGTTAACCATGTCTTTAGAACATCTGGTATACAGGGCTCCTCAGAGACTTGAGGAAGAATCCTCTTTTTCCTTGATCCTAATTGGGCTTAAGTGAGCTGTAAGCCCATGGCTGCTTAGGGAAGGATCAGGTCTGGGCATCTATAGAAGTGGAAGCTTAGGCATATCCTTGTTTAACCTAAGGTTTCTAGGTATCTAATGAAATTAGGTGCTTTCAGGATTAGGCCTCTGCCAGGTAGAGGTTATTTGAATTGTATTTTTTCACTAATGCAGTCAAGTCCTGTTTTGGGCAGCTACTTTGTTCCTTGAATCTATGCCATTGTGGCTACAGAATTCTTTTTTGGAAGCTAAAGGTGAGTTTGCATTCTGTCTCCATTTGTCAGCGGTGTCCTCTTGTGCATACCATGAAACAAGACAAGAACTCTTCAAGTTCAGAGTGTGTCAGCGGAAATACCATGCAAGATGCACATACAAATGAGTCAAGGAGGTGGACTTGGCCACTTCACTGTTTCATAGTAGAAACATGCTTTCTTTGAAGAGTTTCAGTGCCAAATGTCTGTTGTTTGTAACTTATTCTGCTTTTAAAATATTTTGCCCAAAGAAACATTTTTGATTATGTAATTTGTTAATCATGATGTGTCATTGAATTGTTAGTGGAAAGACTTGCACTACTAAAACACTGCCTTTATAATTTACTTCAGCTTAATAACAAGAAAGCACTAGCTGGGGAGAACAACTTCACAGACACGATGAGACACATGCTGTCATCACGTTTGAGCATGCCTGACTGTCCCAACTGTAATTATAGAAGAAGGTGAGCTCATGTTTTTAATATGAAATCATAATAAATCATTAATTTCTTGTTTGAGGAAAAAGGAAATACATTATTGGAACAAAGAGCGTGGTTACTTTAAATGAATGCTACTTAAACAAGGTCATAAAAATCTGTAATCTTAATTTTTGAACAGATGTACTTGTGATGACTGCAGCCTTTCACACATTTTAACGTGTGGCATCATGGATTCTCCTATAACGGATGATATCCACATTAACCAGTTACCACTACAAATTGATTCTGCTCCGGATTATCTATCTGAGATCCGCCCACCCAGCATGTCTTCAGCAAGTTCAGGATCAGGTTCCAGCTCGCCTATTACAATTCAACAACACCCCAGACTGATCCTCGCAGATAATGGTTCTGCACCAACTTTGTAAGTTCTTTTTCTGTTTTAAAATTTTGTAGTGAATTGAACTTAAGCAGGCAAGTTGCATTGGCTGACTATCATTATGTAACACTAGTTTTACCTCAGAAAATTATTTAATAATGGCACTGTATTCAGCAGACCACAACTCCAGTGCTATATGTTGTGCAAACATAAAAAAACCGCAACCCTGTAAAGTTCTCAAAAATTTCTGAAGACATTGACTTAATAGTGTTGCTCTAAGCGTCTGTAGTATGTACTTTTCTGCTTTGAGATTACAAGGACATCAGATACTGATCTGCTTTAGAGCATCATTTTAAAATGTCACATTTTCTTAGACTGAGCAAGGGAACTGGTGATCTTTTCTTTGAGGGATGGTCATTTCATATCAATCAGTTTAGTTCCAAAAAAGCCTTTATTAGGAGGCTTTTAGGATTGTTGAAGTTGTGTTAATTCGAGTCTTGCATCAAAAATTATTGTCCCTGTCAGAAGGATCTGCCACACTCTTTCTTCTATTCAGATCACAATGACCGTCAGATTTGAGGCATTAGTCTAATGGTAGACTTCTGCCCCTTCCAGAAGGGTTAAAACTGCTTGGTAAGCTGGCTTATGTATGTGGTTAGGGTACAGCTAACCAGCAGTCTCCTCTGTCATGTGATATTCTAAAGGAGTATTTAAAAAAACCCGACTTCAGTACTGGTGGCAATGCTAATGAAATACCTGTTGTCAGTACAGTCAAGGAAATTGGCATTAACATTCTGTGTTAATATGGTGTAATGAACGAGGACAGTGCAGATGTGTGGGATGTTTCTGATGAATATCACTTCGCCAAGTTCAATTTCCTTTAAACGTTTACCTTTGCATCTACTACAATCAATGGTTTAATCTTCCATAACAGGACTTTAGTTTCTGAACCCATTTGGGGAGCGCTTGAAAACAGATTATGTGGCGGTATGTTTAACTACATATTCTTAAATGTGCGGTTTGCAATTTCTGTAAAGTCTCATTAGTTTTGGTGCTGAAACGTCCAAAATGCTTCAATTTGCTTCTTCAGAAGCTAGTTCAGTTGAATCCAAGTATTATTTACTGTAAGAAGCCTATTTTTAGGGAAATACCACTACTCCTTTGGGAAGGGCCATTTTATGTCTCATAATATCTACTGTGTTTTATTTCCTCATTGCACATTTGAAAGATGCCTAATGGTGCCATCATGTAATTAAATTTTGCCGCAGTATCTCATGGAATGCAAAAAGATAAAGTGCACAGTTTCAGAGCTCTTAAGAGCTCTGGATTGCTGTAGAAACATGAACTAACCAATCTTTCCAACACTTCCCTGGAGCGGGTAATTAAACATGCATATTTTTTTACTAGCTGTCTGTATGGAAAAAATTTCCATTAAGTATTTTAGAGCAGATTCTGAAAAGCGTGTAGATGTGAGGTTGTCTAGGAACTAATTGCTATTGAGAAATTTAAGAGTTACTGTGATGTGTTCAATGTTCCCTACTTACTGTTACTGGTTTGACATTTAATGTATGGAAAAACTTGAATTTTATATCACACTTTTTCCCACTTCACACTTTCTGTAAAGGAAGTCATTGGCATAAGGCTTTTTTCATCAAATTAAAGGTTATCCATATCCTGTCATTATTAATTCCATAGATTCTTGGTCAGAAAACAGTAATGGAAAAATGTTTTACACAGAAATAGCAGAGAATCTTATTTTTGATCCAGTCTGTCGTTCAGGCATGCAACTGCTATATTCAGTAGGATTATATGGCAGGTTGCTTGACTTTACTTGCTTGAAAAAATAAGTTCAGTTAAAACAACTTGGAAGACAATCCTTTGACTCCTAATTGGAACATTTATACAAGGGATGCCCTCAGCTTTATTTCATTTTGGTGTTCTATCTGCTTTCACAATAACTGAGGTTACTGAGCACTGTGATTTATCTAAGCCTCTTTTCCCCTCAGTGGTAGTGATGATGAAGATGTTGCACCATTATCAGCAAAATTTGCTGATATCTACCCACTAAATAATTACGACGATGCAGAGGTTGTAGCCAACATGAATGGAATTCACAGTGAGCTAAATGGCGGAGGTGAAAACATGGCATTGAAAGATGAGGTACAGCATTTACAGTGTCATATCTTTTTCTGACAGTTGGATGTGCTTGCTGGAGAAAGGTCTGTCCTTCATCCCTATGTTAATGAGTTAATGTTGTCCAGTCTCCTCAGGTGAGCAGTACTAGCAGCAGTTCCTCAGAAGCAGATGATGAAGAAGCGGATGGGGAGAGCAGTGGTGAACCACCAGGGACTCAAAAGGAGGAAATGTCTCTAGGAAAAAGGGCATTAAGGAAAGATGAAGCAAAAATAGATAGTCCACCACCTTCTTACCCCAGTCAGCAGGTATAGTAATCTAAAAGCAACCCTTTTAGTAAATTAATTTTTGAAATGTGGCTGCTCGAATGATAATACATTTACATCTTCAATTAAATATTTAACTTTTAATGTATTAAGTTATCAGTAAGTAGGTATGATACCTAAAATTTTTTTCAGCTGATTGTATATTGTCATGGCTAATATTTTCCTTTAGTCAAAACCTGAAACATGTTAGTTATATTGAAAGTGGCTTCAGTAAAAGGGGAAAAAATTTATTCCTGCCTGTATGAATGAGAAACAGAAACTAAGAAGCATTTCTGCTTGGAAGTTTGAACTTGGTCTTTGTTAAATGTTAATGTTTGAAATTAATTGGGGCAGGAGGAGAATCATGTGAGTACTTGGTTAACGGGCACTTTTTAATATTATATCTGAGGACTAACTTTCCCTCTTGAAACCCTGTGTAGTTAAATCTATTGCATGACTCATGGCATGGGTCTTGGAGTGTTTGATTTTTTTTTTAAACTTTTTTTTTACATGGTTTAAGATTATTAAGCTCTTTACTGCAAGGTCACCAAGCCACCCAGAGAACCATGCCTAGAGTATCTGCTCAGCAGGTAGTGGTGTTTGGTTTGACAGCTGAGCACCAAAGCAAAGCATCTGATGGACTTGTCTTTGTGACTCTGTGGCTTTTAATCTGAGTTACCCTGCAGCTACAACGTGGGCTTGCTGCTTTGAGAGAGAATGTACCAGTCACTTTTATTGCTTATTGTATAAAAGAATCCACATCAGAGGGGTCACCTTTGAGAGCTTAGACAACAGCCAGGTGGGAACTCCCATTAGGTGTTCCCCTGTGGTTAGGATGTTTGTAAGACCTTCCACTGGGAGTATTTTCTCATGTGTTAAGAGTATTAAGCTAGTTTTCTTTCAGTGAGTATGTCAAGATTTTTTTCTGTATGGCTGACCAATGGCATAATACTTAGATGGGCTGAGACCTCTGTCAAACTAGTTTGAAACTGGTGAATAGATTTAGCATTTGTTGTGGAAAATCAAATGAGATTATGTAAGTCTACTTGCCTTAGGGAAGCAAACGAAAATGCAAGATAAAAAGGCAGATTTGACCTTTCTCTTTTTTGTTTTCTTTGCGGAAAAGGA
The DNA here is from genome assembly GCF_018139145.2 of Gymnogyps californianus. NCBI lineage: Eukaryota > Metazoa > Chordata > Aves > Accipitriformes > Cathartidae > Gymnogyps > Gymnogyps californianus. The sequence continues at coordinate 10,212,228 of NC_059474.1, forward strand.
ATTTCCTCAGAATTATTCTGAGGAACTCTTAATGACTTTCTTTTTTTAGCCTGATTTTTCTAATCAGAGCTGAGTATCTACCTTGTAACACTGCATTCAAGTGATTGATTTCACTGGTACATGTCACGTGCATTTGAGATTTTTTGGCATTATCTGTTGGGGTTGCTCATTTGCTCGGTATCTTTATTTCTCTTTGGATTCCTTTTCATGCTCAGTACCCAAATGTTAGTCAGAATTGGATTTTGAATCTCACCATATTGTTTGACATCTTTTTTCCATTTTCTTTCATTAAGAGATTAGTATTGGTTTCTTGATAATACTCATTTTTTTATGAGAAAGTTATTTTTTCTTCTTTATACACCTAATTAATTCAGTCATTGTATTTGGTTTATGAAATCTTTGGTTGTTAAAATATACTTTGTGTCTAAGACTGTAATGCTTTTAAGTGATAATGAGGAGTTATTTGTTTCTGAGAGGAAGACATATTTAAGAATACCACCTGTCAATTCTGTTGTAGAAAGCTAAGTTAGCTAATGTTGCTTTTTGGAAAAATGTGTATTGCCACGTTGCTGGGAAAATAGCAATTGGGAAGTGTTCCTGGTATTGCTTCTGGTAAAATTATCTTCCAGTGAAATGTCAGATGACAGTGGCAGGAAAAAGTACTGAGCTGAGAGAGGGAAATGGAGCTGCTTTTTCCTGGGCTGCTTTTCTTCCGAAGTCTTGAATCCTTTTGAGACAACAGAGGCTAATGATACCTTGAGATCAGTAAAAGGTTCTAATAAGGCATGGATTTCTCATGGTTGATGCGATTATGAAATTTTTCATGAGAAATGTCTGCTTCACACAATCACAGAATAGTTGAGTTTGGAAGGGACATCTGCAGATAGTCTAGTCCAGCCCTCCTGCTCAAAGCAAGGTCATCTAGAGAAGGTTGGTCAGCACTGTGTCCAGTCAGGTTTTGAGTATCACCAAGGATGGAGGCTCCAGAACTGCTGCAGGTAACATGTTCCAGTGTTCAACCGCTCTCACAAATAAACGTTTTAAGTTTGAGTGGAATTTCCTGTATTTCAGTCTGTGCCCATTTCCCCTTGTCCTTTCATGGGATACCACTGAGAGGAGTCTGGCTCTGTCCTTCTCTCCTCTTCCCCGCCCAGTCAGGGAACGCACACTGATAAGATCCCCCTGAGTCTTCTCTCTTGAGGCTGAACAGTCCTAGCTCTCTCAGTCTCTCCTTGTATGACGGATGGTCCAAGGCCTAAATCGTCTTTGTGGTCCTTCACTGGACTCACTGCAGTATGTCCATGTCTCTCTTGTACTGGGGAGCCTAGAACTGGACCCAGCACTCCAGATGTGTCTCACTAGTGCTGAGCAGAGTGGAAAGATCACCTCCCTTGACATGCTGGCAGTGCTCTGCCTAATGCAGCTCAGGACTACTTCCAACTTTATCAGCTAATCAACCCTTATTACTACTTTCTACACATACTTTTTTCCATATGCTTGGAAAATTATAGAAAATAATAATCCAATTTTATTTTTTTTTATAGTGGGGTAATTAATTGCCTAGTAATGATCAAATGCTGTCAAGGTTCCTATTCCTGTCTGTTCTTGGTTATTTGTATCAGTATCTCACTTGTCACTGATAGTGGACATTAAGTGTCTGTATATTATGAAATGCTGTCCATTTTTAGGGCATTCTTTTCTTAGCTAAGATAAAGATCCTTCACTAATGCTTTTACTTCACTACAAGGTTTTTCCATTGGTATTCGATGAAAGACTTCTATGGATGTTCTGAAAATACTAATTGATGTATGCAAAATGAAAATAATATTAATGATTACTAAGAAAAAAGGATGAGGGAAATAGCTAATTTTACTGTCTGTCAAGTAGACTGAAAAAAAATTATTTTTTTAAATTTTTTTTTTTTTTAATTTTCTTACAGGCTGACCAAGGTCCAAATGCTTGTGAATGTCACGTTTGCAAACAAGAAGCCTCAGGTCTAACAGCCTCTGCACTTGCAACTGGACGCCTACCTGCTGGCCACCAGTTTATGAATCCTGAAAAACCTGCACATCCTGCACTTCATCTTTATCCTCACATCCATGGACATATACCATTGCATACAATTCCTCATCTGCCTCGTCCACTTATCCATCCCACCTTGTATACAGCTTCTCCCTTTACACACAATAAGGTAAGCCTGACAAAGGAGATGGATGCATCCTCATCCCAGGAAAAATACTGTACACCTGAATAAACCAGCATGACTGAGTATCAATGAAACCATGAAAGCTGCTTAAAACTGTGGTCTGTTTGTAGTAGGCCTTCTGGAGGGAATAGTGAGGGGTAGGGAATAGGACAGATTCAGAGTTGGTGGAAGGTTCATACAGCAGGGCTAAGGGTAGCTTTTGTCAGGAAAACTGATAATTTCCTTACTGTGATTAGAAAGCATGTGGAGTCAAATGAGTCTTGAATGGTGGAAACAGTGATGGGACTTTAGTCAGTGTAATAGGACTAATTAAATCTTCATTTCATATATATTGAAGGTCAAAATTTAATATTCCATGGGTTTCTAGTTCAAAATGCTAGTGATTTTTTTTTTTTGAGGAAATTGAGGCATAGGAGTCTATTTATAAGGGTTTTTTGTGTTTTGAGAGAACTTGCTTTTTTTGCAGGTTCTGCAAAATTCTTTTGACTCAAAACTTGTATGTAATAAACAAGAGAAAGATGTGGAACAAGGATTGGGACCAGGTGACAGCTTTTCAGAATTATGAGTCAAAAGCAAGAATTACTATTAATGTGGTGATGTTTCACATACTGTTTAAAGCAGTTGAACTGTGGGTGCTGCTGAAAGGGGCAAAGCCTTTGTCATTAGGTACATATTGCTGTTGTCTCCCTTTTGTCTGGTTCAGTGATCCTGTGGTTGCAAGGAGAGTAGATTAGGTCACCAAGATGACCACTACTTACTCTTACTGTCCTTCTTAACATCCACTTTTTTTTCCTGTCTTGTCGGTGTCCCTTCATTATCGCTGTTGCAGTGCACCAGTTCCGTAACTGCAGTGTGCCAGCCTGCCATTTCTCAACAGCCCGCTGCCGTTCTTCTGAAACCCCTAATTCTTGTACCCCACCTTCTGCCATCCTTCCAGAGCTCTTTTTACTTCCCTTATAGCAGTCTACTCAAGCTCCCATCCCTCTACTCAAGCTCCCATCCCTGCTCTCTGCTGTCTTTCCTTTCAGAAGACCTTTGTGTAGCAGAACATCTGCAGCGCATTGTCAGGGCTGCACCAGAAGCCCCATACAGAGTAGCAGGCTGCTAGCACTGAGTGGCTTTGTAATGCAGGCCAGATCTATTAGCTCTGGCACAGCACCTAAACCAGCTGCGCTACATATATTTATGTTGTGCTGGAGCTGGAAAGACATATATGGAAGCTGAAGCTTTAGGGAGCTTTCGCCTTTGAAGAGCCAGCTGAATTCAGCAGAGCTGGTAGTGAATGAGCTAATAAGCCCTGTTGGATCAGGCTTGGTTCATCATGGATAGGCTGTTCTGCCCTGTGAAGTGCCTCTTTGTACCTGTGTATACGAGTTGTCTTTAATGCAGGGTATTCCAGCCCCTCCCACCTTCACCATTGGTCAGATAATGAAAATCCTGTATAGAAAAAGGAGACTAGGTATGTAAGTAGTTTGCTTGGCTGTGAGTGTTTAGACTTTCATGTCTGAAATGTCATTGGACTCAGCTGATACTTTTAATATCTGTATCTACTTCTGCGTAGCTTTTCATTGTATCAAATCTAGTGCAAAAATAGAACAAACTCACTTTTCCTTGGCTTTTTTAAAGGTGACAGTAATTGAATATAATGCTTGCATTGCACAAGGTCTCTGGGAGAAAGTTACATTTTAGAATGTGAATAAACAATTTCAGCCAGAAGAAATGGGGTGAACAAGAACAACTTGCCACTATAAAACAAGAAAAAGTGTGTATTCCCTTTTTTTTTTCCCCCAGTTGCTTCTTAAAGTAAAAGGGTGTATTCCTTGCCTGTTAGGTTTTAAGTCAGGAACCTGTCATACTTGGAGATGAAAAAAGCAGAAGAATATAATCAACTTTAAAGTGAAGTTTTCAAATAATAAGTGTTTTATTTCTTTCTACTGCACTTATTTTCAATCCTGAAGTGTTTGTAATCCCTTTATCACAATTGTCTTATGTGGTAATCATTACCACATCACAGAGGACTGGTTTTGGCAGCTTGGACTTTGAAAGGTAATAATTCCTAACAAGTTCTACATTCATGCAAGTACTGTTTTTAATTAAAAATGAGGGTCTACCGATATATATTAACCCAAGTATTTTTGGAGAGCGCTTTTTTGTATTCGTCAGCTGAATCTAAAAGCAATGTTTGTGATTATAAAATATATATATGTACATACAATCTGTGTAATATATTAGCTGCATTAAAAAACAACAAACCAGTCTTTTTATCATTCTGGTAAATACAGTTTATTATGCTTTTTATAATGCCTTTCACAATTGAAACACTATGATTTGAATATTGCTGTTGGAGTGACTGTGTAAGCAAACAGAATATTAATGAGGAAAATACTCTTTATTTTTGTAGGCATTGCCGCCAGCTCCAGTTCAGAATCATACAAACAAGCATCAAGTATTCAATGCATCTCTCCAAGATCATATTTATCCAAGCTGTTTTGGGAGCACTCCAGATTGGAATAGCTCTAAATTTATAAGTCTTTGGGGATCAGAGATGATGAATGACAAGAACTGGAATCCTGCTACATTTTTGCCTGATACAATTCCTGGTGAGGGTTTGTTACTACTTCACACTGACTAGTTAAAAGCCTTATGTTTTGAAATGGAGTGTGGCACTCTTTTCCAGGAATGGTAGGTTTCATCATCATGGTTTTATGAGATGGGATTCTGGCAGAGATTTGCTGCCATTTCTACTCCAGTGGGGCTGAAAATTGAAAAATAAATTCTTATGTATTGGGGAGAGGATGCTAAAGGCAAAAGAACAGCACGCTGTTTTTCAGCTATGGTCATTGTAGAGGTGTTTTTTGTCTTCAGAAGCTGAGGGTTGCAAAGAAATGGGAATTAAGGGGAAACTTAAATAACTTCTGGTCTTCTGCCACACAGGCCTGCTCTTTTTCTTACAGGGTCATAAGAGCACTGGTAACATGGTACTACATCCTACTTCTTATAATGCGCAGAGATAACTGCATTGTCATTCAAAAAGACAGAGGCATAAATCAAGCAAAAGATTAATTTAAGCCAGGAAGCCTTTGGGAATACTGATGGTTAAAGTGAAAGAGAATATAAGAGAAATAACAACAGAGAGAGAGAGAGTTTTCCATTCACATCATAGCAAATATTAAAATGCCTTTTTTATTTTATTTGACTTGTGTGAAAAAGGAAGCTTGGTTTTGTGTGTTGGCTTTTTTCAGACTGATCTGCTGCTAACTTGTGTCAAGCTACTACAGTGATATTAAAAGGAAAGGCATTAAAAACCTCCAGAAAACTTCCCCCGTAGGATAGCTCATCCATTTACAAATGTAGTTATGGGTAGCTGTTCCAACAGATGGTTAGCGGCAAGCTTGTGTGGAAGGTCTATCACAAAGGTGTTACTGTAGTTAGCTGGAATTTCCAATAAGTAAAGATAAGATTTATGATGTTATATTGATAGAAGGATATGTTGTTCCCACTTAATTGTTGCATGGCTAACCTGGGCTTCAGATATTGAAGCTTATATACTTAACACGTAAAATGGTGTCCAATTTTAATTTCTAAATTATAAATGGATAAAAGTATCTTTACTACTTGTTAACACACATTTAGTAGTGTTCTTAAAATTGTAACTTTAAGGTTTGTGACTTCTGCTCTGAGACTTCTTAGCACTTTTTGTTACAGCTAGATTATTTGGAGGGGAGGGAGGGGAAAAGGAGAATCACTTCACTAATCCTATGAAGCCAACACTAACAATATATCCTTGCTTGTCTGCATCTAAACTATTGAATGTTTAATTCTAAATGCCATAGAGACAATTGTGTGATTCTTAATTACTATGTGTGTTTCAATTGAAGGGAGTGATATATTAGCACCAGCACTCTCAGAAATAAGACCCGAAGCACTTCCTACTACATCTAGCAATGAAGCAACAGCGGTTACTGACAGCAAAGAGAAAAAAAACGCTGCAAAGAAGAAATGTCTGTACAATTTCCAGGATGCCTTTATGGAAGCTAATAAAGTTGTCATGGCAACCTCTTCTGCCACTTCTTCTGTCTCCTGCACAGCAACTACAGTGCAGTCAAGCAGCAACCAATTCAAAGTATCATCCAAAAGACCTTCATCGATAGGTAAGGATTTGTAATTCACATACAGCTTAGTAACTGACTCAAGTACATTTAGCTAACCATAAAGATTTCTATGTATCTATTTTAGTAATATTATGTATCTTGATGATTTTCATTAATTGCTGTTCTGCTTACTCTTGAGTTAACAGTCTCTATACTCCAGGATTAAAGAACTTTGTAAAAGACCTTGATGTTAGGTTTTGGAACTGGTAATAGAAAGGTGTTGAAATACTGCTGATTTTTACAGAAGCTGGGAACATCCAGCACTTCACGTGATTGTTTGGGTCATTAATGGAGACTTATTAATTATTTTTAATTGTAAGTGGTTTCTTTTTTCCCCAATTTAGGTGAAGTGTTCCACAATATTAATAAAGAGGACCATAGACATTCTGCACCAGTTGCACCACGAAATAGTCCTACCAGTTTAGCATCCCTTCCTTCACTGTCTCCTGCTGCACTGTCTCCAGCCTCTACACCACATCTTCCAAATCTTGCTGCTCCTTCTTTCCCCAAAACTGCTGCAACAGCCCCTGGATTTGTGGATCCTCATTCAGGTCTTTGTCCTACTACAGTTGCACCTCCTACTTCAACGACAGATAGCTCTGTAAGTGCCCCACCAAGTGTCTGCAGGTAAGTTTGTTGTTATTGTTGTTGTCATTCTTTTTTACAATAGAAGGGGAATTAAAATACAGATACCTCTTCTCCTTTGCCAATGGTTGTAGTGTGAAAGAAGAGCTGTCTGTGTTCAGCAAATGAGACTGAGTTCAGATACTTAGTATGTAACCTGGTGTGAGACTTTACAAATACAATTTCCATTGCAGAATCTAGTTACTGAGTTTAGAGGCTTAAAAACAAATGTTTGCTCACTTTTAGAAACGTGAGCTGGGGTGAATAAGTCAAGCTCTATTCTTTCTTACTCTGTCATTGCCAATAGTGATTGCTGCTGCTGAGACACAAACCTGTTGTATAATGTATCTGGTTTTTGTCATTTTGGCATTACATGCCAAGCAGGAATGAAAAGCTGTGAAAACTTAAGGAGTCTATAGACAGATTTAGCTCAAACTATAAAAAGGTCTTGAAACCTGCCACATAGTAACACATTTTCCTGACTACACTTAAGACTACTTAAGTATCAGTCCCACCATTTATACAGTGGTTGTAGTGTGGAAGGATGTTCTGATTTCCGAAGGTCTTCAAAGGTCTTGGAGATTGGAAGGAGTTTGGTGGAGCTGTCTTCTGCTAGTGTTACGTATTGTGGCCGACTGACAGTGGTGCCGACTCTTTCATATGTCTGAAGAGTGCAGGCATAACAGAAAAGCAGTTGAGTCATTGCTCTAAGTGCTCTGTGACCTGTAGGGCTGTGGTCATGGTTGCTATGAATGTAGTCTCCTGGCTACTGCAGTAGTTTTCAGAAGATGATGTGAGATTTAGGCAGAGTTAAATAACTGCATACCTGAAGTGCTTAAAAAAATGCCCTTATTTCTGTTATCAAGTGGTTTTATTGATGATATCGCAAAATAAGTAACTGTTCTTTCATGCTCAAGAAATTATTGCAATTTTGTAAAGAAACTTTCTTACCTAGTGCAGGGAGAGAATTGAATATAGGCTATTTAATGCAATAGAAACCCAACTTTTATCATCATCTACAGGTGCTAACGTGATAAAGTAATTTTAGTTCGTAAGGAATGAAATGGAAGAGAAGCCAGAAACAATTATTGCGGTCTATATGAATCAGTGATATGCTATAGTGGGAAGAACTGCTTTATGCTCTAGTCTTTCAATCCAGTGACTGAGCGACAGAACTAATGAAGCCTTGGTTTCTATGGAATTGTGTCTGTTACCCCTAGCACATGCTATCCCACCATGCCACTCAGCACTATAGTGCTAACTCTCAACAGGCAAGAAACAGTGATGCAAGGGCTGCTCAGACTGACTAGTCAGAATGTTCGCACTGACTGGCAGTATCTCCTGTTGTGTGCAACAGTTTTGCATGCCTTTTCCCTAACTGGGATACTGAAGTTGAACAATTTTTCATTCTGTCCTGGTCACTAATTGTTGAAAAAACTTACAGGAGGGGAAGGGGAAGTGAGTTTAGAAAGAAGATTCACATACATTTTGCAGATAAGACAGATTATGGCCTGTTTTCACCTTTCTAACATAAGAATAAAGAAATACTAATGCTAGATGAGTGGATTTTTTTTTTTAATACTTTTGAAGCAAGATCACATCAGTTTTAGAAGAACTGGACAGTAGATATATTGGGCGCACAGTTATGCAGAGCTCTGGAGGGAATAAACTGCTATGTGCCTGCTTATTGAAGAGACGTGCTAGTATTTCCCCTTGAAAATAAAGGTGCAAACAGGGTAATGGGAACATTTTGGTTTTAGCTGACCTTGAATTTTTTATTTAAGTCAAGGGCTTGAAAATCTATCTAAAACCAGGGGATTTTAGAAATAAGTTGAATATTTTGCAACTGCACAGCTCTCTTCAGACCACAAGTGATGAGATGGGCAGCAGTTTCAAAACCATTCCGTTTAAAAAAGCTAGAATAACTGCTTCTGAAACTATTCTACCTGTTTAAAGCCAGGACGAACAGTTCCAAAACTTATTCTCTAGGCTGCTCGTTCAGTGAGTCACTAAATGAGTTTTTATAAATTGCTTTCCCATGTATCATCTTATCTTGCTGCTTGGTTTTGAGCATCTCCATTTGCAAGCTACTGGATGAAGGCTTTAGGATTTGATGCATCACTGGTGGCTGATATCCCAGTTTGAGAGTCATTGTTCCTGGTAGATGTACATATAACTGTATATGTTTTTTTCAAATACTTTATTTACTATAATCTAGAGTTTTCATAAGCTTTTTCTTAATTTAACATAGTGATCCTGATTGTGAGGGCCACCGCTGTGAGAACAGTAATACGTATGATCATCAACGGTATGATGGAGAGGAGAGCCAAGATGAAGACAGCTGTTCAGAGCATAGCTCCAGTACCTCAACATCCACAAATCAGAAGGAAGGAAAATACTGTGACTGCTGTTACTGTGAGTTCTTCGGCCATGGAGGAGTAAGTTGTTGGATTTTAAATTGTTTTTATTTGTCACTCACTCATCATTGATTGCATGTGATTTATCAGACTGCAACTAAGGGGGTGGCATTGGAGCTCACTCAAGAGAAGTAGTAAAAGGAGCATGGTTAGAAAGTAATTTTCCTCTTTGAAATGAAGAATTGAAACAAACCTTTCCACTTGAAAGCAATTCAAGAGCAATAAAAATGACTAAAAGATTTAGGAAGCAACTCACTTGGGTAATAGATACCATGTTTGACTGAAACTGCAAACAGGGGCATTGAGCCATTTAAATAACTTTACAAAATTCATGCACTCATCTATAGTAGTGTAATTATAAATAACGCAATGAGTTTGGGTAAAAGTACACTTAATACAGGATATTTTTAAAATGTTCATGGCCATTTATGAGCCATTTTCCCATCTGTAAAAACAGCAATCCTCAAAGTATTTGCTTTAACTTGATTTAAAAAAAAGAAAAAAGAAACTATTCTTAGCTAGAACTTAGGCAGTGTACATTTAAATTATACTTTTATTAAAGGAAAACCCAAACTGCATTTTTCCCTGTTTTCAATATTACAAACAATTTTCTTTACTGGTGCATTTTGGTAGGCACTGACTTATATTTAAAGAGCGTTTTGAAGAAATTATGAAGTTCTAAAGCATGCAGGTTATACAAAATCTTTTCCCTTATGTTCTTTTTTTAATACTTAACACTTTGTTTGAAGCATCCTTAAGTTAACTTCATACCAGTAACATGTCTAGTGAATTCTTGTAATCGTATCTTTTCATTTGCACAAATGAAATGCTAAAAGCTGTTAAGTTGCCACATTAAATTTTTTCTTTAATTTTTCTTCCTGCTGGCCTCATTTGTAAATCTGTGTATGGTCTGTTTTAATAATCAGTTAACTAGTAGAATTTGAGTCTCTGGCATTTTTTTCCTATTTGAAGTAAAAGCTTAGTTTATTGGCCATGTATTTGATCAGATGCAGTTTCATCTTAGGGCTTGAAGTGAATTAAAAGCCCCTGCCTTGTGGCTGAAAGGGGCAGGGAGGGGATACCGTTTCTCGTTGCATGTTCCCACTATATCCATGATTCATCTGTCTTTGATAGTCATCTGATTGCACAGTAAGTTATTCATTTTGCTGAAGTGGCAGAACGCTACAGGAGTTTTAAGTTAATAGGCTTTATTTTGCTGGTTTAATGAGTTGAACTGGTATAGCTCCAAACAGATGGGCACCAGATCTGGTGCAGGAGGAGAGAGGGTAAAGCATCAGGAGGGGAGGAGGAATGAGGAGTTGAGAGGCAGGAGCAGTGGATGGGAATACAGATGTGAAACATGACGCAAGGATTCAACTTGCAGCAGTGTTAACAAGTTATTGATACGACTCTGCTGGAGGTGTGCTGGCATGCTTCAGTGCAGGGTAATCAAGCCTTCACAGTTACAGCCCAGAGGGTCATGTAGCCCAAACTCTGAAACAGACTTCATAGAAAATGGAAACAGCAGCAAATGTCTGCTCCTTTCAAATTTTCAAATGTGGTATACCAATCACAAGAGAATATGGAAATCTCCTTTCTCGCTTTTAAAGGTATTTCTTTGTCTTCTCACTTGTGCATTCCTCCACAAGCTCAGTCAATCTTTCAGTTGGAAAATACAGTTCACAAGCTAGCACCAAGTCTGGCAGGTCTGTTGCCTGTTAAATGCACCTTCAGGTACACATACAAACAATAAGGAGTCCGATATTCAGGTTTGGACCTTCCAAGTTATTTGAAGGTCTCTAAAATTTCAAAATCTCAAAAGTATTAGGTCAGTGAAATTTTTACATTTAGTCACTACATTTTTGTCTCGTCCTTCAGCCTCCAGCTGCACCAACCAGTAGAAACTATGCAGAGATGCGAGAAAAGCTTCGTTTACGTCTAACAAAAAGGAAAGAGGAACAGCCGAAGAAACCAGATCAGATCTCTGAAAGGGAAAGTGTTGTTGACCATCGAAAGGTGGAAGACTTGCTACAATTTATAAACAGCTCTGAAACCAAACCAGTAAGCAGTTCTCGGGCAGCCAAGCGAGCCAGACATAAGCAAAGAAAGGTAAGACATAAAAGTATCTTTATCCTAGACCTCATGGTTTTGAATCTGTGCACTCTCTGTAAGTATACCACTGTATACTGACTTTATAATAATGGTGTAATTGTTTTCTGTGTAGTTTGTGGTACACTGCCTGTTTGTATATACACAGCTAGCTTACCTGTTCTGATGCTACCTGAGGAGTTATGTAGTAGACTGGGAAGATTCCTCACAATGTCATTGTCATGTGTTTTGTTGCAAGCCAGCTTTATATTGGAATTGCCCACAGTTTAGAAAGCTATTTCTAAGTGTCAGAAATGTTAAGAATTTGATTGTTTTGTAGAAATGACATTTAAAAGTGGGGGAAGTTAGAAAACTAGTGTTTCTGTATTGGGATAATGGTTATGATAAAGGATCTCTGTAGGAAGCCAGGAAACATAAGGTCAGTGCTTTTATGAGAGGAAAAGTCAAGATTTGATATTTTTAGAATGATTGCACTGGGCACCTTGCTGTCCCGATTGAAAGAGGTTAAGTGCTGTGCCACATGACGACACGAAGGGCTATCCCAAGACGGAGTGAAGTGGCAAGCTGCAGAGGGGGCAGGGAAGAAAAAAATTACAGGTTGCTTTCAAATGGAAAGGGAAGAAAAAATTACAGGTTGCTTTCAAATGGAAATTGGCAAAAACATTTCTAAAAAACCCCAACGTGTAACAGTGAAATTATTTTTTGAAAACAGTATTTGCTGAGTTAATAGAGGAAATTATATTTTTTTTTTTCTAAGTTGAACAAGCAGGAAATTGGCTTTTCTTACTGCAATTCAAGTATCAGCCTTAGGTATAAAGTTCAAGGCACAATGAGATTGGTTGCTGAATGTTTTTGAATTCTGGTAAGCATGTTGTGTGATCACACTGTAAATACTTCTTGTTTGTGGATTTCCTTGCTGGCACTAATTCTGTGTTCTTTAAAGGCTTCCATGGGTTTGGAAGACCTGATGTTCACAAGTTATATTCTTTATGCTAATGTTGTAGCACTATTCAGCAACTTGAGGATTTAGTGAGTTATTTATAAATAAAATTCACTTTGCTCTTGCGATGCACTTTGAGCATAAGTGGAAGATTCTCATAGGATTTTTTGCATGACTTCTGTAACTGTGAAAAAGTTATCCCATACAGGCACTTCTAAATGTGCAAGAAAATAAATGGACATGATTGTTCTCAGTGTACGACTTTCTTTCATTTTGCTAACGATGCAAGATCAATGCTGCGCAGCAAAGTTTTAGGCATTTGCAGTAATGGCTGGAAAAAATCCCTCGTATCTTTGTTTCATGTGCTTAATGAACTTCTGGCTGACAACAGAAAACTACCATCCTTATTTTTGACAACTTTTAATGTAACTTTTTAATACGCTTAGTGTTTTGCTGTAAAATGTTTTTAATGATTGCTCTTCCTAATGTTCATGAACACTGAAACAGAGCAACTCTGCTACCATAGCAAGAGAACAAGTAAACGATGCAACATGATGCAAACCTGAGTTACCTTAGTAATACACGCAGTTGTTGAGAATGAAGCTGAATGTTTTCAGCAGATTTTTGTGGTTGTAGAAAACTCTGATGTGGCATTAGGCTTAGCAGTAGCAAAGAGAAGATCAACAGTTGGTATTAACAGTCAAATACATTACAGAAACATAGAAAATAGAAATGTAGAAAGGATTTTAATGTACTTTAAAGGGCAGCTTTTGTATAAGTTATTTGCTTGCTGCACAGACTTCTGGATTAAGTATGTTCATATGTTAACATCCTAGGATTTATGATGTTCATAGAGAAAGTAGTAATAATCCCTAAAACTCTAATTTCCAAAATATTTGTCACTTTTTCAATAAACCTATTGTTATTTTGTAGCTTGAAGAAAAAGCTCGACTTGAAGCAGAAGCCAGGGAGAGGGAGCATCACCAGTTGCTTGAGGAACAGAGGCGGCGCGAGGAAGAAGAAGAGAGACTGAAACAAGAATTACAACGGCTTCAAGAACTTCAGCAGTTGCGGGCTGTAAAGAAAAAGAAGAAAGAACGAACAAGTAAAGACTGTCAGAAGGTGGACATGCTTACTCGAAACTGCCAGGCAGTGAAGGAATCTGTCCCAAACGCACCCGAAGACATTCAGAATGGTACACTTGAGCAATCAGAAAAGATAGAAACCTCCTCCGGTTCGCTGTCGAGACACGTGAATCATACAGAACAGAGGCCAGTTTCAGAGACAGGCTGTGAACTATCCAATCCTGTAAACACTAGAGACTCAAAGCTGCTTTATCAGAAAGAGGGGAGTGTAAAGCAACATGAGCCCCTCTCTTTTCTGCTTGATATTATGCATCAACATAAAGAAGGAAACAGCAAACAGAAACTAAAGCAGATAAACAAACCGTGCGCTGAACAAGTGAAAAAGCCTGTTGAATCCCCCAAAGCAGCTGAGATTCAGACTAAAACCAGAAACCAAATAGAATCCAAAGCAAAAGCAGCAGAGCTCCCAGTACTTGCAGAACCTAAAAAAGAGGAGAAGAAATTAAACAATAACAACAAAAAACAGTTGAACCATGTAAAGGAAGAGAAAGCACCCGTAACAAGTGAATCCCCTTCACCAAGTGAACAGCAACAAAATAATAAGCTCATACTTGCAGATTCTCCTCAACCAAAAGGCAAGAACAAGAAAAACAAGAAGAAAAAAGGGGACAAAGTCAACAATTCCATTGGTAAGTGTATAAGAAAGTGGAAGAACTTGGGTTGTTTTTTATTGTTACCATTTAAGTCCAGAAGTTTGAAATCTTTATCTTCAGTCATTCCTGCCAGTGTAAATTAGAGAAACAAAAAAGCTGGTGTCAGGAAAACTCAAGTCATTGTAATTATAACAATGAGGAGATGCATATAGTTTTAGTAAAGAGGTGTAGGATGCTTTAAAGAACGAATAAACTAGCATATGTTGCTGGTTTTGTTTGGGGTTTTTTGTCAGTTAAGAAAGCCAGTCTCTTCTGTAAAGCCTATCTTGCTTAAAATAAGTATTTAAAATAATTCAATAGTATGCTGAAATCCATTTCGAACTTCTTTAAAAGCAAGATTGTTTCCCATACAGCATTAAGAGTATAGTCTAAAGTTGGTCTTACTCTTTGAGCAAGGAAAATAAGGGGATTCTGCAGCCAAAGAATGATCATTGATGCGTAAATATGCATTTTCTCAGTGGAAATAATTCCTTTCATATATTAATTACATTAACAGGTAAGTAAGTAAATACAAAAACCAATTTACTATTTTTTATTTGCCAGATGTTAATTAGTTGATAATATTGAGTGTTTTCTCCACATGAATATTAGTTTGTGCTATTAAACAGATTTTTTTATTTATCTGATAGAAATAGTAAAACCATAGAAGATTGAGTTGACTCAAACAAGTTGCACTTGCATAATTTTCTTCCCAACGTGTTTTTTTTGTTTTCCTGAAAACATCTAACAGCTAATACCAGAGCTGAGAAGCTCATGCAGTGCTGGCTGGTGGGCTTTGTCAGCACACTAATCAAACTGCCTTTCTCAGGCACCAGTTTATTCCTGCACGTGCTTGGTCCCTACTGGGACTGCCAGTTGGGATGGCAGTTTTGCGGTACGGACGTCTGTCTGCTCGGAGCACCCGGTCATTCCCCTGGGATCACCTGGTAGCTGAGTGGTAACGGTGCATAAATTAAATGTCTGTTCACCGGAATGACTTAATGTTGCAGTTCTCACTGCTGTTCTGTCTGGTAAGCACATCAAGATATGAGACCTTAATCCTTTGGCAGTCTCTGCTAGTGTTTCAGAATACTTACATTTTTGTAACAAAGCTTAATAAACATAAACCAAATTCCTGGTTGTTGCAAGTGCTAGGTGTAGAGCCCAGCTTTGTTTTTGTGGTTTCATGGTTGGGTTGAGTCAGCCCACCAGTCTTTCTTTTTAACTCTTATGTTCAATGTTTCCATTCCATGTCAGTCGAGCAGCGATACAGCATTGAACCCTTTTCTCTGATACCTTAGTTCTTGTGCATACTGTGCTGTGATGTGTCTGGGTTTTGTTCTTTTTAATTTACCGAGAAGAATGTACTCCAGTCATTGGAGCGAGACAAAACTCTAGAATTTGGAGCAGAAAGAGAAGACTGGAGACATTTGAAGGAGAAACTATTGGGGGGGGGGGGGGGGGGGGGGAGGTGGAGGGTGTTTAACGTAGGAGAATGCAGGTAGCTTCCTGCATCTTTTCCTCCTCTCTGCCCCTCACCATTTTCTGCTGCTTAAATCAAGTATAGTTACAGTTTCTGAAAACTAATGTTTAAATGTGAAAAAAGACAGGGACTTGTTTCTGAATTTGTAGAGAGATAATTGTGCTGCTCTCTGAAGAGTCGGGATTGGATCGCTACTTTGAGTAGTTCTGACTTTAGAACTACAAGAAAGATACGGTTTTTCATTTAGTTGTAATTTCTTAGACATAGGGTTGATGTACCAAATTAGCGAAGGCACAAAAAATGAACTAAGAAAGAAAAATAGAAGTAGAGTAATTGAAAGAACATGAAAAGAGGGTAACAAAGTTTGGGGGTTTTTTAACTGAGTTTTAAAATGAAGTGTTAAGGCAGTGAACATTATTGCTTTTGGTGTGATCTCTGTTTCTTAAAGAAGTTTATTCTGGCAGAGTGTTTTAACTCCTTGTTATGAAGAGGCTGAAGAAAACTACGGGTATAGGGAAGCCCTGTGTTTATAGGGCTTTCTGGTTCTTCAGAAGTAAATTGCACAGCAAAGACGTGCAACTTTTAAACTACCAGGAATGCCTTTAGAAGAGAGTCGTTTGTTCTCGTAATCTCAAGGATTCTAAAGAGTCCTGATGTGTACTAGGCATTTTCAGTTAGTTTCTTTGTCTCACCCTTTTTGGAATGTGTTCTGAAGCTGCTTCAGAAATGAAATTGGAGTATATATGTAGTAAGAAAAGAGACTTCAAGAGGAAAATGCTCAGATTGGTTTCTACAAAGATTTATGCTTTCTGAAGCATTTTTTTAAAGTACAAAAGAGAACCATACACTGAGACAGTACAATATACCAACAGACTTTAAAGAGACTTTGTTGCTATAGCTGAGGCCTAAATTCAGGCCATATTAAAATGTTAAAAAAAACATTTAAAAAAAAATTTCTAATTGTAGGTAGCATGACTTAGACTCTTGCAGACACAGCCTTATGATCATGTCTGTCGTGGTTTAACCCCAGCCAGCAGCTAAGCACCATGCAGCCGCTCCCTCACCCCCCTCCCGCCCCGCTCCCAGTGGGATGGGGAGGAGAATCGGGAAAGAAGGTAAAACTCGTGGGTTGAGATAAGAATGGTTTAATAACTAAAGTAAAATATAATACTAACAATAATAATAATGAAATATAAAAATAATTGTAGTAAAAAGGAATATGGGGGAAAAAAAAGAAAAAAAAAAAAAAACCACCAGTGATGCACAATGCAATTGCTCACCACTCGCTGACCGATGCCCGAGCAGCGATCCGCCCCCCTGGCCAACTCCCCCCAGTTTATGTACTGGGCATGACGTTCTAGGGTAATGGAATATCCCTTTGGCTAGTTCAGGTCAGCTGCCCCGGCTGTGCTCCCTCCCAGCTTCTTGCACACCTGCTTGCTGGCAGAGCATGGGGAACTGAAAAGTCCTTGGCTTAAGATAAGCGCTACTTAGCAACAGCTAAAACATCAGAGTGTTATCAACAGTATTCTCACACTAAATCCAAAACACAGCACTGTACCAGCTACTAAGAAAAGAATTAACTCTGTCCCAGCCGAAACCAGGACAATGTCCAAGAGAGAGTACAGCAGCTCTACAACCCCAGAATTCTTGAGGTATTTTTCTTTACAAATACCATTTTTAAAATGATTCTAAAGCTGCCTTTTTACTAGTAAGGCCAACAAATTTCAGGCAGTTGAACGCTATTCCTTACTTATCTGATTCATCGAGCCCTTTGTATAATTTGACCATTCTCATGTGTATTCCAGGTTTATGGCATTTTTTGCAACCCATGCAATCAGTAAATCTGCTGTTGATTCATCTCTTCCTTGTTCCCAGTGTAACTCCTTAAAGGCTGAGCAGAGTTACTAGTATAGGGTTTTTAAGAAGTGTCTTTTTAATTAGAAGTTAGTATTAATTCAGCCTAAACATGAATAATCGATAGTCTACAAAGTTCAGGCAGTTCTCCAAAAACATCTTTAATGAAGCTTTTTCAAGCTTCTTCCTCTTCTTCCCTGCTCCGTATGGAACCTAACATAGTGTCATCCTTTTTCCTTTGTAGATGATGTGTTTCTACCCAAAGACATTGATCTAGACAGCGTGGAAATGGATGAAACAGAGCGAGAAGTGGAGTATTTTAAAAGGTAAAGTGCTGTCATCCCTACACATAAAGCTGTTGTGCTTCTTCCCATGTGCCATGGTTTTAAAAAAAAAAAAAAAAAAAAAAACAAACCCATAACCAAACAACCCACAACTTAATAACTAACTCCTAGCAGAAAAGCCTGTGTTGTACTGTGTTGTAACATAGCAAATCCTGTTACAGCTGGCATTCTGAATACTATAACAATCACCAAAGCTGTAGATGTATGGGCACGGATCGTAGCTGAGTAGCACAAATACAGAAATGAGTGCCAGAATCATCTGTGTCCCCCCCAGGTTCTCATCAAGGCTTTAAGAATATCCTCAGTTACCATTTTTTTTCTGTAAGCAAAGTTTGCATGAATATTTTATTATCCACACTGACCAAATACCGATGAATGTTTTAAAAAAAAAACAAAAAACAAAAAAAAAAAAAACGAAAAATGCTATGTTAGGTGGTGTGTTGAACAAATAAAACTTTACGTTTTAGATTTCAGAACAGATACTTCAAAAAGATGTTTCATGATGTTTTCTTCCTTGTTTATAGGAGCTATTAGTTTTGAATTTTATACTGTACATAGAGATGGTATAACTGTGGGATATTAGTTTATGCAAATCATAAAGAGGGGATGCTTATGCTAGTGCAGTGACAGTAAAAGAATAATATGAACCTGTGCTTGTGAAACTTTTTTCTTCTGTGCATTTTGGTTGCTTTTGGGATTTACGCATCACAGTAGTTACCTTTTAAATTCCTCAAATATGAGCAGACAGTTCATGTTTAAATAATGTAGCACATGTTCTTCCATAATACTGAAATCTACTCAAATTTGTGTTCTTTAATGGTGGCTGGGTGTGCTAGTTTCCCATGAATACATCTAGTAAGCCTTTCATCATGATAGCTGAATCTGAAATGTTACAAATCAATCAGTTTCCTGCAATTGAATAATTTAAGAATCAACAGTAGTATTTCACAAAACTGCTAAAGCCATTTGTTTAAAGAGTGGGTTTTTTTAAGAAAGGGCTTTCAGTATGGATTTCAAGTTCTTTTCTAAATTTATATAGTTCTCATAGTCTATGTGCCTGGGATGTAATGTATGTCTGGGTCTTGCAAAGGACAGAGTACAACTGCTTCTCTACACTGCTTATTATTACTATACAAAATGCATATGTCTGTGATTTATTTATGGTGTTACAATGTACTAGATGATGAAATTTTCAAAAGTACATACTCTCTATTCTTAAAAATTATTTTTCTGAGTGGTGCCAATTAAAGGACATTTTTAAATCAAAACGTAGGTTTTTTAGGTGAAATGTGGTGTATTAGATAGTGCTAGTGTTGGTATAGCATAACCTTTGTTATGGGTTTCATGGAATATTCTTAGCTTCATTCAAGTTTGCAGTATCTGTAAAAAGAAAACAGAAGAATTCACCAATTCTCTACTCTCAATAGGATGAATGAAGCAGTGTCTTATATTTGTAGAAGTGCAGCTGAAGTTTGGAGATAAACTTGTCAAACGTGATTCTAAATGACAGGTTAACACTTCTAACTGTACTGTTTTGTAATCAAATCAGTAATTGGTGTAATCTACTCCTTTACTGTCATCTGTTAGGAAGTGTGTGTAACTGTCCAATTTTTGTATGTATACTTGTTTAGAAAAGGTGTCTGAAAAGCCCTGATCGGTGCTGTTCTAGGACAGAAAAACAGCTGCTGAATGCCGTGAAGGCACCTTTAATGCATATATTTTCTATCACTTGATAATTTCCAACATAATACTTAGAAGGCTAGCAACACTGCTTGTTTTAGTAACCCTCCATGGTAATGAGCTGCACAGGCCTACTGAATTCATACTTCTTACTGAAGGTTTGTTAATTCGTCATCTTTTCTTCTTGCTTTGTAGTGGCGTAATAGATGAATACTTTAATTACACCCTGACTTCAGAGATAATTTTGCAAGCTACTTCTAATGTTAGCATAGAAAGAACAAAATAAGTCTAATTCTTCTAACCTTCCACTGTACCTTTTCTATTTTGCTCCTTCTGTCTGCTCCCCTTTTTGGCTTTCAGTTGTTACAGAAGCTGTATAGCCTTCCAAAGGGAGTATACACTGCCTTGATGCTGTCATGCAGCCTTTAGCCTAAACAAGCCACATCTTGCCTTGATAAAGTTCTTCAGTATGAATTTACTGTCACTGAAATGGCTGCACGTGCCAACCTTTTCCAAAAGTTCTTCCATAAATTTTGTTCAGTGAAAGTGAATAAGTGGATTTTTGTTCTAAAGGTGCTTTTTCCAGGCATGTGGGCTATTTATCTGCTGTATTATAAACAAACTTCCTTTCCCTAGGTCTTCATCTCAAACATAACTTTGCTGTATTCAGAAGAGAAGCAGCAGTGTCCCATGCCATTGGTGCTTCTGCTTTACACATTACCTACCACTCATTCTTACTGTTACAAGGTTTTTGGTAAATACAGCGATGTCATCTCTGTTTCTAGTTAACATTCAGCTAGCTTCTGTGCTGCTAAATATGCAGTGTTCTTTGCTACTTCGTTCACTTACTCTTGATAATGCAGTGGTGTTTAAAGTAACTAGTTTATGATGTATTTGAATGATGGACAAGTGATTTTTTTTTAGGTATGATTTTTTTAAGAGGTTTTGTCTTTCTGAATGAGAGCTCCTCGTCAAAAGAGGGATAACACCTGTGGTTTGATTTTGAGTACATTGGTTTCACTTTATCACTTTTTTCTTTTCAGATTCTGCTTGGATTCTGCCAGACAGACAAGGCAGAGACTTTCCATCAACTGGTCCAATTTTAGCTTGAAAAAAACCACCTTTGCTGCACATTGAAATGACACAATATGGGGAGGGAACCCTGCAGGAATCAATGAACGACAACTCCACTTATCTGTCCTGCTGTGCTGAGAGCTTATCTGGTCTTGAGCCAGTGCTGCCTTGCCTTGTCCCCAGTGCTGTGTGGATCTGCACTGAACCCTTTGGCCTGATAATTCTTGCGGACTGAAAAATTGCCACTTTCTACCTGAATTTGTTAGCTTGTGTGCTTGTAGTCTGTGAGTGAGACTTACTTGATTGTAGCTGTATGCCGTTGGAGTTGGAACAATAGCTCTTTTCCATCTCCTTCTGAATGCCTTGGCCTCAAAGACTTTAAATTGCTTAGGCTTGGGTGGAGGCCAAAATACTAGTTTGCATCATCTGCAGTGACTCCTGTCACTTCTGCATCTAGCTATGTTTTGTCATTCTGACTCCTGACAAAGGAATGGACCTAGTCAGTTGTGCTTTCATCTGCTCCAGAATTCTCCTGACATGACTTCATGAAAAAGAGGCTCTTATGGGACAAGTATTTCCTCAATTCTTTCACAATCTACTGTTTAAGAGTGTACAAGTTACGCTATTTGTGTTTTGATTTTTTTTTTTCCTGACTTGTAGCCAGCTTGTGTAAGAATACTTGCAGAATGAGAAAATTTAAAAAAGAACAGTACTCACACTATCAAATCTGTTATAGAGTGTATAATTGTATTAACACTGAAGCCTAACTGGCTACTTTTTTAACATATTGTTAAGTAATATTAAAATCATGTCTTTCTTTTTGAAAGATGGAATACATTAGTATGGCAGAAGACTCGTGTCTTGCTTTTTTCTGCTTGGGTGGGGAAAGGGAAGAAAGAAATATACCAAAAAAGGAATGGTTTTCTAAACTAAATTTCATCTTGTGTCAAAATTGGTCAGTGAATGCTGCTTAACTTTAGCATATTCCTTGTTTGCCAGCTCATCTGATGGGGAAAAACTGCTATCTGCTAGGGCAAGAAAGACTCCTGCTGAATACTGGAATTAAGTTTGTGAATTCTGTGAATTCCTGTAAAGCTTCTATTTCAATAGATAATTTGTGAGAAACAAGGTAATACAAAAATTTCCAATTTAATGTCAGTGCAGAAGTAGGTAGGCTCAATGCTACTATCATGTAAATAGTTAACAATATAGTAATGTTTTACAGGTTGCATAGTATTGCCCAGCATGGAAGAAAACTGGTAATTTAAGATTTTGATCTGTGTAAAGATATCGCACTTGTAGAAGTTTTTCTGATACTGCGCTATTTATTCAGAATAGAGGCAACAGAAGCTTTCTTTTTACTTCCAGACGACCATACCTACCCAAATTATAAGGCAGTCTTCCTTTTTTTTTTTTTTTTTTTTTTAAAGAAAATACAACTTCCACTCAGCACGTATTTAAAAGGACAGTACAGCTTCAAAGCCCACTAACGTCCTTTTCCACAGGACGGAAATGGTTTTCCAGAACCGTTCCACATTTTTGTTTCTTCTACTTGTTAACACATTTTTCTGTGATACACCCACTGGACTTGGGACTGCTTTGCAAGACACAGTATAATTACACTCAGCTTTGGACTTGAGAAGGTTTAATGGATGATTGCTTCCGTGTCCCCTGTGAGGCCCGGGTGTAGCAGGAGGATTGGATTGGCTACAGACCACTGAGATATCTACAGCTTCACGACCCTCTTGTTAGTCCTGGAGCTCCCATCCCAGTGTGTGCTGCTGGGACAGAACATAATTAATTGCTCAGCTTATACCCAGCCATTGTAGGTAAATGAGCCCTCAGTCTCCTCTTGTAGAGGAGGGAACGACACAGTACCTGTTCTCAAAATACAGTCCAGGGATGTAAAGGGGACAACATCTATTACTCTTCTTCAGATTCAGGTTGAGGAAGGGATTAATAGCTTAGCCTCACTTTTTTGTCCATGCAGTATTGTAGTATATGTATTTATTTGCTTGTGCTGGAGGAATAGCATCTCACACCTAAAAGGTAGTATCTGTGCCACTTAGCACCAGCTGTCTCTGCAAAACTATGTACTGTTGAAAATACCTGCATCAGTTACTGAAGAAGAATGAACTTTGTTTCTTGGGATCATGGAGGCTTGCATCTGTAGCAGCCTGAGTTAGATCTTAGTTATGTAAAAGTGGAGAGGCCTCTCATGTGGGACAGTGGCTGTGGAAAAAGAAAAAAATGCCACTGAAACGGCTGAAGCTGTATGTTTGTGTGAAATCCCAACTTTTCAGGCTTTTTCAGTGCTAAACCGTAACACAAGGTGGCAGTGTATGTCATCACTAGTAATTTCTATGTCGGTGATCTCAACAAATTGAGGCATGGAATGGAAAAACTAGTTGATGTCACATGAGCGAGTATTGGTGCAGATCCCAGCTTCTCTAGAGTAGGAATGCTTTGAAAGTACTGATATTTTTAATGGTGCTAGAAAACTCATTTCATAGCATTTGTTTTCACTAGTAAATGGGGAAGAAAGTCAGCTTTATTCTCTATTAACAAAGCTGTTCAAAGAGTGATACATGAATATGACTGCTTCTCTTTATTTTGAAATCCTGGGTTAAGGCAACAGAAGTAGTCCTTTTGCATTTGAGGAATATATGTATGTATTTGTAATATCCTTCAAAGATACTTGCCTTATGCTCCATCATGGTATATTAGTACAACTGACATGATTCCACACACTATACAGAAAGCATGAAGAATGAGTCTCCATGGATCTGCTGTTACCTTCATGAGAACTTAAAGGCAAGTCATATTTTTCTAAATTCATAATTAAGTGAAGGTAAGCATGGACTAGTCTGGGAGCCAGGAGACTTGAAAGTACTGGCTTCAGTTCTACCACTTTTGAGGCCTTGGGCGAATGAGTTAGTTACTGTTACTCCATTCATTAAATGGTTTTATTAAGGATTTGCTAAATTACGAGCATGTTTCTTAATGCCTAAATAAGTAGCGATGTGAAGTCTGTTTAGGTGCAACACTATAACCTCCTATTAGAGGCACAAATGTTCTACACCGGTATTAGTTCAGATGTGTTCAATCCAGATAAAATACATTCAAAGGTAACTTTGAGTAGAGGAGTTCTCTATAAATAATACATCATGACTGAGTAAATTTGAGTTCTTTGTGAGAGTTGGAAGGGGGAAAAATTCCACCTTGGAGAGCGGGCTACTTTGATAACTGTAGTGTAACTTGTCCCCCTATTCCTTACTCCTCTTAACCTGTGTGAAGGATGAATATCTAAGCTCTGGAGGTGACTGGTGGCATATCTATTTTAGACCTCTGCTGATACCAGTGCTGCTGAATCTGAGGTGTGGTACTTTTCAGGCATTTCCTTAATGCAAAAGGGCATAATTGCACAAAATGCACAAAATCTTGGACAGTGTTGATATCAGATGCTCTAGGACAGCTTTTACACCGGGGTGTCTCATCTCTGCTTGGCATTCACTATTGCTGCTTTCTGAGGTAATGTAACTGACAGTTCAAAAGTCTTCAGCATGCTTTTTGAGTGTGCTATCAGTGGTACTTAAAACTGTGGCTGATGTTCAGCATGCTGGCAACACAAATCTCACCATAGCCTGAAAAGATGATTGATGTGTTAAAAATTAGTTCACATAGTGACTGTTGAGTGCGTAGGCGTTTGGTGTGCCCATTGCTGCTCAAAAAGGCTTTGCAAGTTGCTTTCTGTTTCAGTGAAAGGTTAGCTCACCTTTACTTTAGTGTGGATCCTGTTGTATCATGATGGAGAAATTAACGGTTACTGGAGTAAATGTTTACAGGAATATTCACCATTTTACACATCTCCCAGTGTAAATGAAGGTGTGCAACTTGTAATTGCAGAAGCTATTCTAAAAAAAAATCTCTGCTTGCTATGTTGTAACATACATCTGAGCAAGATTAGGTGTGTAGTATCTCTGTTGTCTTTGGCTGTTTCTCTGTATTTAAACCTCCAGGAAATCTGAAGACTGAAACCTTTGGTAGGGGAATTCTTTGAAGTGAAGTCACAGAAGTGTTGATTCGGGATGTCTCCCTTCCTCTTCCTGTCAATCAGAAAGAACTTTTCAAAAAAATCCAGTTTTCCAAATTTTAAATGCCTTCCTAATTGTCAGCAATGTGTCTGTCCTCTGTTACCCCATTCGTCATTAACTGAAAATGTTAAATAATCATAAAAATGTTGTATCTTGTACTGCTGCTACAAGCAGCTGATATAAATGAACTGTAGTTGAAAGGAGGATGTTTTTCTCTTCTGTTTTCCTCACTGAACAAAGAAGTAACAATACCAAACCTTTGGGCCTCATTTCTGTTCTTCACAGGTCTGTGTGTTTAGTTTCAGCTTTGCTGCTACTTTTAGCTGTACAGTTGGGCCTCTCCCAGCTCAGTGCTTAGAAATGTGGAAGAAACTACCTATTGATGTGCTCTGGATCTACATAAACTGTTGAAAAACATGCCAGGTAAACCTATGTTTTCCTGTAACTGTAATCCTGGGTTTTTACTGGTTTGCTTATAAAGGTGGTAGGTACAAATGGGATTTTAAGGGGGATGGTGTCCAGTTTCTATCTCTGTGGAAGACATACAACAAAAGGGGAGAAGTTATATATTGATTGTGTCTTCTCTGATATGTTTTTCTCAGTGATTTTTTTTTTAAACCTTCTGCTAGTTTGAATGTCTCATTTTAGGATGGCTTGAAGCATGTTTTCACACTTCGATCGCAGGTCCATAGCCTTTAACATTGCTGTTTCACCAGGTTGTTATTTGATCAGAAATATGTAGTTTTATTGTGTCGTTAGCAGCTCTTTAGGCAGAGTTGCCAGGAGAGAGCGGACTGTGTGTAGTCTGGATGTTTGTTTAACCTAAATTTTCCTTCCAGTGTGTCTGTGTTGCAGAAGTACAGCAATCCACAGGTCTGCGTAGATGCAATGTGTCAAGAGGGATCTACTGGACAGTTCTTTTCTAGGAATCGCCCAAAGACAAACCTCCACCCGTGATTAGCGTTCAGAAATCTCATGTCAACTCTTAAGCTCCATTTTCTTCACCAGTTTTTCTGGAAGCTGAACAGAAAAGTAAAACCAGCATCTCTTTTACAATGCTGTAATACCCATAAGCTGACAATTTCAGATTGTTAACTGGCAAGGAACATATGAAAGGGTAATGTTTTTGCTGCAAATAATACTTACGTCCAGCTTGCCATCTGTGAAGAGAGGAGGCAGTGGGCAGATGTAATATCTGTGAAGAAGTGGCGCCTAGTATTAAATGGAAGAATAAATAAAAATCTATACTGATGTACTCACAAATGATTATGTCACTTACATTGCATAAACTAGCATGTGTTCCACACCAAGTATGTCACTCAACCAGCTTACACAAGTTTGATTTTTCTGAGGGAAAGATGTCTAGACTTGTTTTCCCATTCTGGTTTCCTTTAAACAGGCTGTTGACTCAAATCAAGTTAGTACAATGGTTTGCACTGGTTTTGGGGGGTGTTTTTGCATGCAAGCAGCATGATGTTGTCTAAGGTTGTTTTGCTTGTGACTGAAATACAAGATTTGAATCCAGGGCTCTGGAGTGGAAAAGCTGGAATGCCAAATTCA
This sequence comes from Gymnogyps californianus, assembly GCF_018139145.2. Taxonomy (NCBI): domain Eukaryota; kingdom Metazoa; phylum Chordata; class Aves; order Accipitriformes; family Cathartidae; genus Gymnogyps; species Gymnogyps californianus. Next base: position 10,238,544 of record NC_059474.1, read on the forward strand.
TCAGACCAGATGAGTGTATTGCTGCCTGCTGTTGCTTCAACAGACTTCATGCTGCAAACCACTCATCTGCATCAGCTCATGGGAGAGTGGTTCCATATTAACTGGAAATACATAATCAGCAAAGCCCTCTTTTTCCAAAAGGGAAAAAAAGCAGGAATCAAGTCACTTGAAGTCAGATATTTGAACATATATACCTTGTCTCATGCACTCTGTCTTCAAGACCTTGTACAAGCTTTTGTCCATCTATTGCTTGACCACTAAATGGATTGTACAGTATTGCTAAGGGCAGTTACGTTGAGGTTTTCAGGATTTTTTGGTTGGCTTGTTTTCTATTAAGTTGAGGGCAAATTAGAAGTAGCCAGTTTGTAAGGGAGGTCCTCTTGGGACAATCTTAATAGACTAACAGGGAAAGACAAGTTTTAAGTAATATTACATCAGCCTCTTCACTTACATATGTTGATTATATCAGGGGATGAGCTCTTTGCTCTAGTGAGCGAATTCTCGAGGCTGGAAGCAGAACCATAGTTGTGTAGTCTTGCTGACTGTGAAAGATGTGATTGCTAGAATTGTTTCTTGAAAGTGGGAGGGGAAGAGAGAGTACTCTAGTACACTAGTATCTAATGTAGCAACAATACCGTTGCCTTTATCCTTTCATGCAAGGTCACCTCTTAGATTTCTTAATTGGGTGTACTCTTACCTTCTATAACAGTGTGCAGATAAAGTCTTTGTCCCCTAGTTAACAAGTAAACAAACTTTTCCATTTGAAGGGAGTAATGAAAATGGAGTTTGCTACCATTTATCTTATATGGGTCTTCTACTTATTCCTTTCTTTGCCATCAATCTATCTTATAAGCTTTAAAAGGTAATGTCTCTTTCCTTCCTAGACTCAGAGTGCATGTCTGAAAAGTCCATTTAAAGAATTAATGAAACTTTTCAGTAATGTAACTGTGGTGCATGTCACTTGCCCAAGCCATTTTGTGGTCTATAGTGAAATTGTTTCAGTCATTCATTCTCCCCAGCTGCCTCTGAGCCTTGGTGTCATTTACATTGGTCATACTTTACATATTTCAGCAGGTGGGGAAACTTTCTGAAGGCTGTCTTGCAGAAAATCCTATCCTTTCTGTATCATGAGTTATGCTCTTTCAGTCAAGAGGCATGAAATTGTGTATTGACTGGGTTTTTTTTATTTAAAAAAAAATAATAAATTCTGGGACTGCCTGTGGTCTGCAAGTGTAATTCTGGGAGGAGCTGGCATAATGTCGATGAAGATAAACGGAGTGAGTAAGAACAGAATTGTAAGGCAAAAGGCTTAAGTCTCTTATGTGATATGTTGCTCCTTATTCATACTGCAGGGCTTTGTTTAACACCTAGCAAAGCAGTGCATCGAACAAGCTGCCAGAGAAAGTTGTAAGTACATCACTCAACTTCTCCGTACTGTGTTTTGCTGCTTTGTAAAGTGGTACAAAAACATAATTGGTAGTTGAGCGCTGGTGAAAGAGTTATGTAAATGCAAGTGTAAAGTCATAAGAGGTTTCAGATGTTTCTGAAATTCTCTGCTGAGCTACAGCTGGGGATGTAATGCTAGATAGTGAGGTAAACAAGTGGAAATGCAAGAATTAAGCAGGTCAGTGTACTGATTATGCGGTGTGAGAAATAATCATCTTGCCACGTCAGAACTGTTACTCTCTTCCAAAATGTTTCTTCATTTCAGTTCATTCAAAGACCACCAATTGTGATCATTATGGTAACTGCTCTTCTGAAATCCATTTTTAACCCATCTTAACAACTGGACAATCCAAACTGGTCACAGCTGAGTTACTGGAGAGAGTTGGCATGTTCTCATGTGATCTGAACTTTTCCATCTCTTGCTTTTGTCAGCGTTAGCCAGTATAGTCTGATTGTTTTTCTCTTTCTTCATGCAGATGCCTTTTTTGGACACTAACGTACACTTGTGCAATAGGAGCGTCATTTCTACTTGCCTTTGAACATCTTAGGCGTAGGAGTCGGGGCTTGGATGGGTTAAGCATTGACAGAGACGTAGATTTTGGCAATGCCTCAAACTAGGACATGATAATCTGTGTGATGCATGCAAGTAGACTAAACATGGAAGAGAAGTCTTAAAATGTTGAAGTCATTACCCATACAAAGGTATGTCTGTCTTTGGGTTGGAATCCTCTAAGTGATGTGGTGTAGGGACAGATAAGGTCTGGCATGACCTGCTGCCAGTTCCCTTTTCTCATACCAGCAATATGTCAGCATGACGTGGTATGATGTAGTGGGAGAAACATTTATTAAAAACAGCTGGAACCCAAATACAGTTGTCGATCACAGTGTTCTGGCTGGCTGGCTGATTTTGCTTATTGTCCAGTTTCTTTAAAAAAAAAAAAAAACTAACAAAAAAAACCCACACCATCCCCACCACCCCACCCCCCCAAAAAAAACCAACCCAAAAAAACACACTTATATATTTAAACTGGGAGGTTATCATCTATGCTCTGGATTTGGGTTTGATGCCAGTTGACACTTTGTAATGTTTAGCCGTTGGCAACTTAAGCAATCTTGAATGTTGCTGTAATACACAATCACCCAAACAAAAGTAGCCCAATGAGGAAACAGCGCAGCTGGTTGAGAAATTGTGGAAGTGATCGTGTTTTGAAATGACTGGGAGGAAAAAAAAAACCCAACACAAAACCTAATTCTTTTTGGGTATAGCCTGGAATGCATTCTGTGTGTTAGACTGCAGGAGATAATGCAGCATAAGTATGAAAAACAAGCATATTACTTCAGTTATGTGTGTAAATATGGATGCCCTGTTTTAATGTGTAATGGTCTTAAAGGTAATGTTTTAAATGTGTAAGGCCTAATCGTTGCACAGAGATGACTTCTTAAAATCCAACTTCCTCTTTAATTTTTTTTTTGGTTGTGGTAACATTTTTATAGGCCTAAACTTTATAAGATGTGTGATTTCATGGCCATGCTGAGCAAGTGGTGTGCTCTGCACAACTTCAGTCATTGTATCTTGTATGATAACCAAAATTAGGTAGCTGTGGGTAAATGAAGGGAAAAATTAAAAAAAAAAAAAGGTAATTTTTTTCTTCATCCTAAGGTTTTTAACAATTCCTTTTTGCATTTTAACTTTATTTGTAAAGCGTGTAAAAGAAGATTGTTATAAATCTTAAGTGCAGTCTTTTGTGTCCTACAACTCTGGAAACGTTTTACTTTCTTTTGGTAAAGGACTCGGATTTAATCCACTTACTTTCTTAAATAGCTTTTGCCTTAACCTGCTGACAATATTTCTGGTTTATTGTTATGCATGCAATTCAGTAGCTCATCACTGCACTGACAATTGGTCTTTCCTTAGGAGGATTATTAATGAATATCTGAACTGTGGTAAAGATGTCTCCAAGTTGACACTGGTGTTCCACCCTGGTATACAACTGGAATAGACGAAGCAGGAAAGATGTGAGGCAACTACGACTTTACTCCATTTTACAGAAGAAGCATCAGTGCCGACATGAAGCAGCTTTGCCCCAGCTACAGCGCAAGTCTGAAACGGAGTTGGAAACTGAACCCAGTTATCCAGAGGCCTCAGTCTGTGGCTGAATTACAAGCCTGTCTTATGTAGTGAGGATTTATACAAGAACTATCACTGGAAAACAAAAGAGGAGAAGCACTGTGAAGCATTAGCCTCTTGCTTCATGGTGATTTTTTGCACTAAATGTTCTCTTCTTCATCTGTTTATTCACATCACCTTCCAGACCATCTCATCGATCCTTCTTGCTCCTACAGACCTTGTGGCTGAGGTTCCCTGGAAATTCCTGAGAATCGATTGGGTTGTGTAAGTGGTAATGTGCTCCTGAGGCTTTTTGACAGCAGAACTTAGGAATTAATACTATAGGGTTTAGTTTGTTCAGTTAAACTGTTATCTCATGCACACCTGAAATGCCACCATCACACTGTTTCTTATCGTGTGGACAGCTGCGTGGATGAAAATAAATGGAGTGCCCCATGCTGTAGTGAGACCATGTTGCGAGTAAGGTCAGTGGGGTCAGAATGAAGTAAAACTCTGAGTTGTTCTCTAAACAGCATTTGATATGAGAAAGAGGAGGGGTCTGGTGTTTTTTTCTTAGCTCATTCATTCCTGGCACAGTAACGGCATGTCCTGTGCTGGAGAAAGCAGTCGCTGGGATGGATAGGAGCTGTGAATTTCCTGGTCTGTTGTAATCTCTCTTGGTAGATTCTCATAAATCAGGAAGCATGTACCTCACAGCTGTGGCCAGATTGCAATCCAGACCCTTAGTGCTCAGTTTTCTGTCGGTCGGTTTCACCTCTTGCTCCTGACTTTAGTAAATTTGTCTTTTGTCTTACCATGTCAGGGTATCAGGTTAATCTGGTTGCTTTTTTCCATCACACATGACCACATTTCCTTGCGGGAATTGGAACTGTGAAGTGACCCTAAAATCAAGTATCACTTTTGTACTTCTGAAAGATTACTTAGTCGTTATTAAATACTTCTTTTATACCCCTAAAGGGTGCTTGGTCTTTAGAGTGTGGAACAGGTGTATGGAGGGAATTTTCATCTGAAAGGTGTCGTGCAGAAGTTTAGCAGCAACTATTAAGTGAGGTGATGGGAACATTAAATGCTAATTAATGGTGTAGGTTACATTCTGAGATCAGTGTTGCATGGACTGGCTACCTGGTGCAGTAGCACCGTCCTATGTATGAGGAAGTGAATCAGCTGGCTTACATGTTTAATGCTTAAGAAACTCTAAAGATACAGCACCTCATGTAGTTCAGTTATGATATAAATGTGATCTCCAGCAGTGATTGTCTACTGTGTAGAATGGCAATGGTTTCTACCCACTAGAAATGAATTTCCAGGAAAGCACGTGACTTATTATGTTCACCTTACTTTTGCTAATAGAAAGAAACTGAGAGCTTTCATCAGCGGCAGCAAGTTTTGCATTGAGTGAGGATCCTTGTGTCGTAGCAGATGTACTCATTTGCATGGGAGTGAGCTAATTTCCAATGATCAGTTCAGAACGGGTTCGTCTAATTCAGCTACTAAGTCTGCCATTTCCCGTTGAGAAGTGTAGAGTGAGTTGAAATCATCTACCGCTGTGCAAACACAGGGGAAGGAGACCAGGTATATGTGAAGAGCTTGGCCAAGTGTGTGTTTAAGCATCTTGGTCTAGTGGAATAGCTTTATTCCAGTAAAATGAAAAGTTGCCTCTTTTTATTGAGAATTCACTATGAAATTTGACACTTTGTTTAAAAAAAAAAAAAGTAGCTTTCTAGTGTCTTAGTCTTCAGGTGAGAAAATAATCTTCCCTTTAACCAGCAAGACAGGATACTGGATGCCAAATTTCTGTAAGGAATGTGTGATGCTTTTAGATCACTTAAGAGTTGCCATAATCTGTGCAGAAGATTAAAACATGTCAGTTGCTGTGTTTTCAGCCAAAGTGGACTTGCCAGGATTGCAAAAGCTCTAACTTCCTCAGTGGTGATGAGACCCAAAGGTTAACCTGAAAGGTTGAAGTGCCTTTTCAGGGTAATGTTCACTTAGGTGCAATTTGGTTTGCCTTTTGTCTGTGTAACCAAGGCAGAAGCTTGGTTACATTGGAAATCCGGGTTTCAAACTACAGTAGCTCTGAATTTCACCTGTTGGAAACACAAAAATAATTTGTGTGGATCCTGTCCTTTCGGAGCGTGGAGGTTATGTCCTGCTTTTCCTCTAGGATGAGTTGCTGAAATACTTCTGCTCCCTTTTATAGTGGCATTCTGGCAGTCCCTTGCTGGAGAAGCTGCCCAGGAAAGGAAATACTCTGGCCATAGTGAGAGTGGTGTGGCCAGTACGGAAGTTTGTGCTTCGTGGCCAAGTGAGCTTCCTTTTTATGTTCACTGTCATCTGTTCTCCATTGCCAATACCAGATGCTTTTTCATGTTTAGGGATCAGCATCAGGAATGTCTTAAATTTTATTTGAATTTTAAATAATTTCCAGTTCTTTCTCCCTGTTACCCCATGCGTGGTGTCTCAGTGGACATACCTCAAAGGACAAATGAGTTATTTGAGCAGAACTTAGCAGTTGCACTCTCCAGGGGGAAAAAAGGTGGTGAATTTTCAGGTAACAATAAAGCTGCAAATGCAGTTTGATGCTATTTCTGTCTAAAAAAATGGGACAACCAACAGGGCATCAAGAAGGGTGCTATAAATTCTATCTGGTTCCTTAAGGCAATTATCCAGGCGTGCTGCTAGCCAGGAACAGACGAGAAAAACAGATGACAGAAACAGAGATTCATTTGACAAGTTTGGCTGGAATTTTAATTGCACTTCTCCCTGTGTTAATTAAGAAAACGAATGTTTAGCACAGACTGGTGAGGACTGGTAGCATGCTCTAGAGAGAACTCCTGGTGCAGCATCCTGCCCCTGCTTGGCAGTGCTTTTGGGAGACACGAGGTGGCGGTCGGGGAAAGTCTGCACCCAGCAGAGGGCTGGCCACCGATAATCAGGAAACAGGCATTTTGCAGGGGTTTTGGCTTCCCTTTCAGATTTTGAACTCGACTCAATTCTGTATGACTCAGCCTGGTTTGATGCTTCAAGGAGGCTGGCTCAGGCCATGCCTGTTGCAAGATGCCACCTCCCTGCCACCCTGCCTGCTGTGCTCGTACACCAGCCCAAAGTGTGGGCTGCACTTTTCATGGTGATTGTGGTTTCTAGTGAGCCCTGAAATCTGGCAGGGTAGTGAAGTCTTACACACGCGTTACAGCCTTGGCATCCTTTTAGATGCTCTCTAGCACCCTCCCTGTGCCGCCTCAAGGGTTGTTGCCCAGCTCTCTGGTGCTCCTTCAAAGCTGCTGCACGACCTGGCAATAGGTGATCACTGAGTTGATGGTTCCATTTTATTGGGCAGGAGGGTTAATGACTTCCTCACTTTCATATTGTAAGGCTGGAAGGCCGGCAAGGGGAATTTTAGTTCTGAAGGCTGCGCATGAACATGTCTGTGTTGCCAGGCTTGAAGAGTTTGATAGCCTCTTTAGTCAGAGGCTGAACCCAGGAAGGCTGCAGAACAGGAACGCAGGACAGGAGAATTCAGGTCGGAAGGGACTTACGAAAGTCTCCAGTCCAACCTCCTGCTCTAAGCAGGGTCAGCTTTGAGATCAGATCAAGTTACTCGGGTCTCTATCTGGTTTGGCCTTGAAAACCTTTTAGGATGGAGAGTGCAACCTCTCTGGGCAATCTGTTCATTGATTTATTGCTTGTAATAAATTGGCATTTTATTTATTATTATTGTTCATGTACTTTCTAGCCTTTAGGCTCATCTTTCATGTCTCTAAGCTTTCTGTCTGTATTGGTAAAAGCAATCTCATGGCTTCTAAGCAAGTTCTGGGGAAAGAGTGGGGATTAACCCACGTGTTTCAAGAATTTGAAAGTGAAACAGCATTGCCATTCCCAATTTTCCATTTTCTTTAAGCATGTTCCCTCCCTTTGTTTAAAACCCCCACTGTCTTTTCCTGCTTCTTTCTCCTTACATGGTTCCCCACTCACACCTATGATAGTGGCAGAGGAGGAAGGACTCTTTTCCATGTATCTTGGGCTGCTGCTAGGACCTTTGTTGTACCTTTAGATACCTCAAACCATTTGATGCTTCTTCTAGAAAATCGGTATTACCTCAGTTGCTGAGGAACTGAAGGATAGGGCCAATGAGATGAGAACAGGATCCAGATCTCCTGTTTCTAGGTACTGCCCTAAGAAGCTCTTCATGACAATTTGTATTCATATAATGTATTTCAAATATGGAACATTGGATGCTGAAGCGCCTGGTTTACATCACCCTTGAGGCAGAGATCGTGTTCTTGGGGCAGGTTGTTCCACTATGTGACAATAATGGTGTGAGCATTGCAATGGTAGTGTTTGTTCGTGGTGGAATAGTGTATTAAACCTGGCATGTGGTGTGATATGTTTGTTACTATTGTCTCAGGCTGGTTTTGTTGATGAGGAGCCTTGTTTCATTTTGGCTGCATCATGGTTGTCTCAGGCCTTTCCCTTTTTAACCTACTCATTCTGTGTAAGTTACATTAAGGAAATAATAAATAAATGGCAATGGGCTTTCCCTGGCTGAAATTAGCTGTTGACCTTAGACTACCATAAGCTACATCTACAAAAAGCCCCCACTGATTTTCCTGGTGAGCTTGAGGAAGCCTCTGAGTGGCTTTTTGTGAGTTAATGTTTGGAGGAGGAGTGGTGGGGATGGTGTGAATGTTATGTGTTTTGCTACACAAGCTGATGATTGCTTGAATGAGTGGACTTCCTGATTCAGAGGTAAAGAATGAATGGTCTCTCCTCATAGTTTCAATTTTATTATAAAAGGTACTTTAGCAGCTCAGTGGTGTCTGCAGCCCCACGCATGTGCTGCCTAGACAATTGTTTCCACTGCTTGAGAAAAAGTCCATCTGACGCACCAATGGGAAGTTGACACTTTCAGTTCATTAAAGCGAGCATCTATGAGTGTATGTACTCAGCTAAGAATGTTTCAGCCTCTAAGAAGGGTCTGAAGAAGGCTTGAACTTTAAAAGCTTCCATTGTCTGAAGGCACAGGCTGTTACAGCTCAGCTCCCTCCTGCTGTAGCACTGGGACTGTGTAGTTGCTATTTGATTATTGCAGCAGCCTTACTGTATTGCTTGACCTTGCTTTATTTAAAAATAATAATTAAAACTGTTGCTTTCTGTGTTTGCAAGATAACAATGAATTTGGAACATGTAAAAGAAGTTATCTGGCGGCTGGTTCAGTGAAGGGACCTTTAGAGAGAACTGATGATATACTTGTGTTTTACTCATTTTCCTAACATTTGTCTGGTTTGTTCTCTTCGCGGAGCTAACATACCTGTCTGTATTTGCAGACTAGCTCCTTCAAATTGGTTATTACTGTGATCCCAGTAGTTTTGGAAGGTGGCTCTGTAGGGTTTTTCCCCCTATTTTACTCTAATGGTTGCTTTGACATTACATCAAAATAATGCCACTTGACAATGCAGCAGGACACTGATGACCTCTGGGAAAGGTTTCTTAATACATTAGCAATTGCATCCTACAGACCAGACTTAAAGGGAGCTCAGATACTCTTGGAGAAGTTAGCAAGCACGACCAGCAGGATAGGGCGTGGAAGTTGTTATTGCCTTTTCCATCCTAAATGAGTTTACTGCTTGCTCTAAGGGCTTGGGGGCTTTTTCATATTAGAGTATTATAGGATTAAATATTCAGCCACCAAATCTCTGATGTCAGCCCCTTGGTAATAGAGGGAAGCAATGATGATAACAGTTTTTCTGACATGGTTTAGAGGGCGGCGCTATGTTTGTCCCCATCTTGTTCTCACCTGAGATACTGGTGTCTGAAAACATAACTCAGTGATGTCAGCATCTACCAGTATAGTGTATATGGATAAGAACTGTTAGTGAACTTAAAATCACCATTTCTCGTATGCATCGTTACATTATGTCTTCTGTCTTTAAACATAGCAGCTTTTTAGCTTTGGCACAGCAGTGGTTAAGATGATAGACAGATGACATTTCTACTTTGATTTTTCTTTAGACAGCAAAAGAGTTTATGGTGATCCCTGGGAATTTATAATCAAAACTAATTCAGGTTAGAAGGGACCTTTGCAGGTCATCTAGTCCAGCCTCCTGCTGTCTTTTGTGGTGTCTAATGCGCTGAAGTGGCCCCTAATCCACTCTTTCTCTACTCTGGGTCATGCTTCACTTGCACAGACTCTGCCACTACCATCAGGCAGGTCTGAGAGCAGACCTTCCCAGCCAAGTAGACATTTTATACCTTGGCCTTTTTTTGTGCCCTTTGTCCATGGACCAGCATTTTCCTTGCTGCTGAGATACTTCTTGTTGCCTTCTGCATCCATTCCATGTTTCAACTGCAGCCAAGCCTTTACTTTCCTGTCCTCCTATGTGCTCAGGCGTTGCCTCCATATTCCTCCTAAATAGCCTGTCCCCACTTCCACCTCCCGTACACTTCCTTTTAGTGTTTGAGCTCAGTCTGGAGTTCCCCCTTGGGCAGAGCTGGCCCACTGCCATGTTTGCTTGACTTCCTGCACATCAGAACAGGCTGTTCTGCTTTGAATGGTTGTTCTTGGAGATCAGCCGGCCCTCCTAGGCCCCTTTGCCTCAGCCTCCGATGGGATCCTGCCTACCAGTTCCCTGAACAAGCCTAGATCTGCTCTTTCGAAGTTCAAGATCTCTATTCTGCTACCTGCCTACCTCACTTCTTTCAGGATCTTTATATCACCGTCTTTTGATTGCTGCAGCCAAGGCTGTGATCAACCTTCACAGCTTTAACTGGTTCATCTTGATTAATGAGTGGCAGATTGAGCGTAGTGCCTCTCCTAATTGACTTGTCTATCAGGTTGTTTTTTTTTTTTTTTTTTCAAAAAGTTGTCCTCCAGGATTGGTCTCTTGGAGTGCTTGCACCCTTCCTTATTGCTGTCCCAGCAGATACTGGGGAGGTGAAAACCCCCAGGGAGAAACATGGCCTGCAATCAAAAGGCTTCTCTCAGCTGATTACGGCTGATTTCATCCACTTTCTCTCGGTTTTGGTGGCCTGTAGCAGACACTTATCACACTATTATGCTCATTGGCCTCCTCTCTCGTCCTGACCCATAAGCCTTTGACCAGTCTGTCACCTGTTGTTTTGCAGAGCTCTGCATGTTCAGGTCGCTTCTCTCTGTTTTCTCTTTTTTCCTTCCTGAAGAGCCATCATCCATCCGTCACAGCACTGCAGTCATGTGAACTATCCCACTGCATCTTTACTCCTAGCGATATCATAGCTTTGTGTCTGCACATGGACTTCCAATTTCTTCTGTTTTGCAGCATTTGTTTGTGTACAGGCCCTTCAGAGAGGCCCCATGTGATACACCTTGAGAGGGGGAGAGTCCTGGGAAAAGATTAGGGACACCGGCTACTATTTGTTCCTTAATTTTCCTTTTCCATAGAACTGGTTGCGGTGTCACAGTGTTAATCTTTTTGTGAAGGAAAGGAGCTGCTCCACTTGTGTAGGAAATGTCAGGAATGTCGCTCCTGTGTACTGTTATATCCTGGGAAAAGACCTTTCGTAACCCCTTTCTAGGACCAAGTGACGGCGCACACAGTAGGAGATACAGGCATTTCTAATCTGGCTCTTTCATATGCAACTGCTATGACATAGGGCGGGTTTGTGTACATGTAGAATGATGCTGGTCTACCTCTTATGGATTGGTCACTGTTTAAGACAGTTTGCAACTATGCTAAATCCCAGATGATTTACTTTAATACACTCTTTCACCTACTTAACACACTTGCACACACGCGTGTATTCTGTCTCTGTCATAACTTCTGTTCGGCTTACTTCAAGCAGATTTTGCTTTTCTTCAGCATTTTTCCATATGGCGGACTCTGACTGTCCCACAGTGGATTTGAGAATTAGTCCCCAATGAGAAAGAATGGACGAAAACTTTTTTTCTTCTTCTCCCCAGTGTAAGGGAGCAGAATCAGCTGGCGTTGGTCCTGTACTTCCTCCTCCTCTTCTCAGAAGCTGGAAGACTGCAGTTCCCTCCTCCCACATCCTCATCTCTACTCAGATGTGTGTAACTATTGATGATTAGAAGTCATTTTTTTTCATGTCCAGGGTTCTTCAGGTGAATTCCACCCAGGCTGTGATAGCTCCTAAACTGTGCCCTGACTATCTGAAGAGGAACCATCCTAGAACAATTGCTAGGAGCTCAGTGCACACTTCCCCTGAGCACTTCTCCATAGCTGTGGAAGTTGCGATGTGCTCAATGGCTGTAGTATCTTAGTAACTTCTCTTTGGCCTTTCTCTTTGAGGGGGTTCTGCTGCACATAGTTTGAGACTCTTTCAAAAGAGAAACTAGCCAGTCATTGTGGCGTTGTGTGTCCGTCCGTCCCCCCCAAGAAAAATTCTGTCCACTGCCAAATAGATTTCTCTTATGCTGGTTAAAACACAAGAGATGTCTGCATGTTCTGGAACGTATTTTGAACTCTGTGCTTCTGTAGCACAGTAATTATCTGCTTTGTCACACCTATAGCTGTGCTGTGTTCCCTGCGCTATACAGCTGCTGTGACCAGATTGCTCAGTTTTATGCTCTGCTTTGCTGTACCTGCCTGTAGCCAGGAGAGCGCATCTTGCAAGGCTTGGTTGTGGCAAAAACATTGCAATAAAGTAGACTGGAGGCAGATGGCAGCTGTAAAGCCTTGGGATGGAGTGCCTTCCTGTGTCATTTTATTGCATGCAGCCTGTCACTAGGCAGCTGTGAAGTTGGAAACAGCCTGTTATTAGTGGAATCCTTTTCAAGAAGGAGTAGACCTTTTCATGTGCTTTGACAGTACAAGAATATCTTACTGTAACTTCCTCAGCTTAACGCTTGTCTGAGGGCATGTATGTTTTGATGAAATCATAGTAATGTGTTTTTCTTGTTTCTGTTGTTAAAGATTACCAGAGTAGTGTTTTGGGTAACTTCATTTTCTGATCTGTGGTGTAATGACTGCTCTGTCCTTGTCTATTTGCCCCATGTTCAATATGGGCCCTGAGACTTTACACACAAACAATTGTTGTTTCCTTTCTTCTTCTTTGATTAATGCTTTTTCATCTGTTTTATCCTACTTTTGGCTTCTTCCCACTTGTAGGCTCCTTAAGACAGAATCTAACAAGTCACCGTGTACATTAATGGTGATTGTATTGCAGTAACAGGGTATTTGGTCCAAAGTAACTTTAAATACCAAGGTCTGTCAAAGCAAGCTCTGGCTCCATTCAGTCTCATGCACGCACTTACCCTTCTACACCCACTGCTAAGTTAAGCTTCATCCCCCTTCCACTGCCAAGCCAGCTTCACCCTCCGAGCTACCCTGCGCTCTCTGAGCCCCTGGTGCACCAGCTCCATACCTCTGCTCCGGGCGCATCGGGTGCACCAGCTCCATACCTCCGCTCCGGGCGCATCGGTCTCTGCAGCGGTGCACAGAAGAAGGGCCTTGCTTCTCAGCACGCTACTGCTTTGTCCGGTTTTATGACCCCCTTCAAGGGGGAAGGAAACACAGCTGCCAGAGGGTATATCTGTGCCACGGAAAGTAGACCTGAGCCACAGTGGGAGGCCGAAGGAATAAAGAGGCAGCCCAAACCCAGGCAGCCTCTCTGCTGCAGGCATGATATACCTGAGCTTCAGCCTTGGTTCAGCTCATCTTCAGCTGGAGCAAATACAGAGCTCCTGTATTTGAGGAGATGAAAGGCAGGGAGTACCAGGAAAGGAGGAAGGATTTTTCTTAGGATTTCCTATTTCTCTGCAGCATGACTCCATGTAGAGAATGCCTGGTGTACCAGTGTCTCCTTTACTGCAGCAATCTTGCCCCCAGCTAAGTCCAGTTACGCTTTCAGTGAAGCAGGAATCTCCTGGTGATAATATAGTTATAAATATGCAGCCATAGCATGTACACAAAGGAGCTGAACTGGTGCTTTGCTGGAGAGAGTCATTTCTTAACTTTGAGTGTGCGCTTAGATTGCACTTCTCGTATACGCATTCATGCTGAGGGCATGCATGACATTCGTAAGGTCAACAGGAGGGTAAAATGTGGAGTTAAATGACTCACTGAAAGCAGTACAGTAAGTCACTGTCAGCGCGTGGAGCATCCCTGTCTTGTCCATGGGATCCTCTTCGTGTTCAAACCAGAGACCCATTTAAATATGGACTAAATAATTTTATAGTGACAGCAAAACACAGAAGTTGCTCATGCATCAAGCTAGCTGTGTCTGTTTGTGTTAGTATGGGCTAATCATTATTCCTAAGAAGGGTTTTCCTGTTATGAGAAGAAAAGGCACTTTTCCTTCTTTCCCTCCATAGCTTTATTGTTTCACTTGGAACAAAAGGTTTTTTAAAAGCAAACTTTACCTTGCTACCGTAATACAGTTGCAAATACAAATTTAAAAAAAAAAAACTTTATGTGATTCAAATGCAAAATGTGAATATATTTGGAACTACAGTCAAACAGGATCTGTCACTTGATTGAAAGACTATAATGTTCAAAATAGATGTTTAAGAAATGTGTTAATTACGCTGAAAAATGCTCTGTACTTCATTTCTTACAGGATAGATCTGTCACCTGCTACAGAAGACTTTCTCACTTAATATTTTGATTTGAATATTTAAGTGAGCTTTTCTCACTTAATATTTTGAAAAATTATAGTATGGGGAAAAGCTTTCTCATAATTTCCTGCAAAGCACTGTTTTGCCTTGGTCAGATGAAGGTCTTTCAACCAACTGGTATGTGTCTATTTTCAGTGTTTCATTCTGCTCTGGTTCTTAGCAGAGCAATCATAATTGGAAGCTTGTTAGGTGCCTGTGGTTTCCAGCAGTGCAAGTGTAATGTAAAGCTGGGGTTCAGTCTAATGAATGCAGTGTTCTGTGTTTTCTCACTGCTAGAAAATGAATTTGAGCCATGAGGCACGGCAGAGGGGAAGATCAGTTGTCATTTAAGAGCCATTAATCTGATATAAATGCTTTCCCTCTTCTAGCTGATCTCTTTTTGAAATGTTGCCCAGTTTTAAGTGTCAAAACCAAATGAAGCAGACGAACCATACTCCTGTGTTATTTCTGCAAGTTACGTGTTTCTCAATTACAGCTTTTGAGCCAGAGCAAATACAGAGCACCTCTGCTACAGGCAGTGTTGAGGCTAACCTCTGCTCTTGACCGTGAGGTTTCCAAACCCTTGTGGTGAAGGCTGGTACGGCTAATGATGCACAAACGGTATCCCACTAACAATTTCCACACCTCATTTGTCTTCCCTGCTATGGAGAAGACCTGCTTAAAATATCAGCATCCCTCAACCACAGTCTGGTTGTGGTGGCTTAACCTTGCAATAGCTCTAGCCAGCTTGGTAATTCCAGCGCACCGTTCATGCGCAGCTTGCTCATCTCGACAGGGGCATTCCCGTGCATCGCTCCCATGCTGACAGCGGGTGTCTGTCTTTGTTCCTGTCTAGAAGGATAGCCATCTTTGTGTGCAGCCCCAGCTCCATGAAGCTGCTGCTGAAATTCCCATTGACTTCAGTAGGGTTTGGCATTCCCCAATCGTTCTTTCCTTCGTGCCTACATTCATTCAGCATGTGTTCAGCTCTGGTTTCATGCTCAGTTCTCTTCTCTAGCCCTTCCTCCTCCATTCTTGTCTCCTTAAAAGATGATAGAGGCACAGAAATAGCACTTTCTGCAGTCTTTAGAGGGGTTATTTTGTGGTTTCCTGGAGAGTCTAAGCTTGCGTCTACCTTGCTTGTCAGCCTTTTTTTTTTTTTTTCCCCTCTCTCTTTTGAAACTTATGTGCTGAAGGCCCAGCCTCACAGGAAACCATCTTTAACCAAACCACAGCAACAGAATTATCATATATACCCCCCTCCCCAAAACTGTCTGAAAGATCACATAGGTGGCACAGTTTCACAGCCCTAAGAATTTCACTGCTTTGCAATGGGAATGCACACGCTGGGTAGGAAATCCCAAGACGTTCCACTGTCTCTGCCTCAAAGGGCCAGCACTTGTTAGGCTCATATCAATTCCTCTTAGGGTTTTGGGGTGGGGTTTTTTGCTGGGGTGAGGGGAGGAAGGACATTGCTTCTACCTTCATCACAGTGAACTTCAAAATAGCAGGAGTACTTTTTCAGGTTGTGTGTGTGCTGGAAAGGTCATGTGTCGAGGTCATGCTGGGTTTTGACTGGAGTGGATGAAAATTTAGACACTAGCTGGAACTTTTCTGAAGTTGCCATTTGTTGCCTACTGTCATGATTCTTTTCTTTGGAAGAAAAGCCTGATGGCTTTTTATTTTTACTAAGATGTAAGCTCGCTTAGCATCAGTACAGAATCAGGGATGCCTTCACTTACACTGGTGATGCCCTGTTTTGGGAGTGTGCCAGTTATCCATAGTTGTGTTCTCTATTTATCTTTGTCCTCCACAAGCCTTTATGGTTGGGTGGGTTTTTTCTGCTAAAAGGTAATGCTACCTGTCAGGCATTCTTTCGACATGCTGTCTCTGATTTTAGATAATGCTCTTATATTGGCTAGTAATGTACTGAGCACAAACAAAAGATCACTGAAAATACCCTTCTCAGTAACGGTGAGAGTTTCATATTTGATTGAACTCTTCAGTTTTAAATACTACTTTTTAACAAAAAGACGTGTATCATTGCTGTTAAGTGGTAACTCTCCATGGGATCAGGAGACATAAAATTCTATGGTTTTCCTGTGCTGTAGCAATCACAAGTTTTGTTGTATTCACTTTTCAGGCTGTTAAAGGATAGTAATTGCTCGTTAGCTCCATTTCATGGCAGAAGGAATCATTTGAACAAAACGCAAAAGAGGTACTGTAGTAAGTTAGCACCAAGTCAGAACCGGAACTTGGAATTCATGTTGAAAATCTTGACCCTGTCTTGTCCAGGAGTTAACGAGCACCTGGAGCTGTTCCTGTTTTCTCTCTCACATCCAGGAATATTTGCACAGAAATTACAACATCCTCATAGAACAATAACATAACTTTTTCTGATAAAACAATGAGGCCTTTTAGATAAAATAAGAAAGAATGGGTTTGCATGACACTCCAGTTCATCTGTTGGAAGACTCTCTTCCTGTGCTGTTCCTTTTGTTTAATTTGGTCTTCTCAGAATTCTCAAGTTTATCTGAATTTTCCAACTTCCCTCTGATTTATGCAACTTTCACAGTTCATTGTCTGGACTAATTCCACCTCTCTCCTTTACTCTCAAGATTTGTAACAAGTTAGTGGAAGGCCAAATTCTGCTTCTAGTCTTGGTTGACCACAAAAGAAATTACTTTTTCAACCCTTTTTAAATTAGTATTTATTTCCTATAATAAATAATACCTTTCTTATAATCTCTTTAGGTGTGGTCACTATACTGCATTTTTGTAGCATGCTGAATAAATTATATTTGCATTAAGGGTTGGTGGTTTTTTTTTTTCCTCCAGTGTCTTTTCTGTGTTTCTCCATACCTTCCTTGAAGCACAACTTTTTTCCTCTCGTTCCAGGAGGTGGGAAAGAAGCTGTGTGGGTATGGCGCAGCTGCCTTTCCTACAGATGCCCTGCTGGTGCTTGTCCCGGGCAGAATCTCAGATGGGGTGGTTGTTCAGTTTGCCTTCACAGGGCAGTAATGAGCAGTAATAAGCGGTGAGCCCATGGGCAGACCTTGCTGACCTGGAGGACCAGGTCCTCCAGGCCCTTCTCAGCCCTCACCACTTGAGGGCTGGGGCAGGTTTGGAGGTGGACGTTCTCTACATGCATCGACTGCAGCCTCCCCTCTCCCTTGTGTCACCATGGCTGCACGTGGGAGCTCAGCCGTGTGGCATACCTGCTCTGTGGTCTCCACCGCAGTTATCAGTCAGCATCTTCCACAAGCTCCAAAGTCTCGTCCTCTCTTCTGCTGGCGAGGAAAAGGACCAAAACCAGTTGGATTTAACACTTACAGAGCAAAGAAGCCTAAGTGCTATGATACATGTAAGGAGAGGTAACACATTGTCTTTCCTATTTTTCTCTCCCTCATCCTTCCCCTTGAGTTTTTGCAGCGTTGATGGTTGTTACCATGTACATCTCTGTCTTGGACTGGCAGCTTGTGCCAGAGTGAAAAAGGCAACAGTTTAAAGGTGTGAGGAGCATCCTGGGGCAGGAGAGAGGAGAGATTTGTGTGGGAGAAGGGTGATTTGCTGTAGTGAATGTAGCAGCTGTGGTCTTTTCTTTTGTCCGTGCACTGCTTCAGTGCTGTCCTGCATCTCCAAAGCCTTCACACCTCTGTCTCTGGGGCTCAGAAAGATGATCTGAAGATGATCTCAGAAAGATGATCTGAAGCTTGTCCATGGCTCATACCATGAACCTGTTCATGGTAACATCTGAAGCCTGTTCATGATTCATACCTCTGCTGTATGTGGTCCTGCATTTTCGGACAAGCAGTCCCCCAGTCATGGAGGGGGGACAAGCAGCACCAGGAACCTGTTCAGGAGGAGCGACACAACTCGCATGGCCGTGTGATATGGCAGACTGGTCGCATGACTGCGAGATAATGTCTGGCACATGGCAGCTCTGACCACAGGTACATAATTCAGTCGCTGGATGGGGAGACAGGGGGAAAACCCAGAAGAATTTAAAAATCTGCTTGAAAAAAAAAAAAGCTCTTGGCCCTCTGGCTGCACACTGAACCATAAAAAACCTGCACACCTAACAGTTCAAGTAACAAGTCATAAAAGAGGCCACACTGTGAGATGAAAGATTTTTTTTTTTTTTTTTTGACGTAGGGTACCAGTGATGAAAACTGCCGGAGGATGTCGCAGTCGATGACTTAAGGATGGAATTTCCACATTGCTTCTGGGTCCTCTTGGTTATGCAGAGTGACGCCAGCCCTTCGGGGTTACTTGAACGCTGATGGTTTTGTAACAGCCTTTAACGTGCAGGGATTTTATTTTGGACATCAGCACTCCTATCTCGGGAGTGGATTTGAGTGACGTTTCCATGTTCCTGTCCAGGAAACGTGAGAAATCCTCTCCTGTTCCTGTACGGTCAGAGGAGGCTGGGGAGAGGAGAGGGCTTGGTTAGCTCTCTGAATGAATGAATGAAACTGCCCCTACAGCGTCACGTTGCCTGGTGTGTTTAGAGATGCTCTTTGGAGCACTTCCAGAGATGGGCTTTATCTTCCAGGAACGAAGAGCTGTATATGACTCTCTGTTTGCAGTTCCCAGTAATGCTGCTGTGATTTTGCTTCTGATTGCTCTGAGCAGACATGAGCAGAGCTGCTCAGCGGTAGGTAGCAGGGTAATAACACAAGGCGTTGACACTTCTGCATGAGGTTTATGTGGCTGGTAGTTTGCTTTAAAGGTGGACGCCTCAAGACTCACTCCCGTTCTTCTGATGCACTATGAAGATGTGTTTAAAGTTGTTTAAATGAAGAAAAAAAAAAAAGTAGATTTCTTCAGCCCTAATTTCAGGATTTCAGTTCCTGATGTTATTGGTAGTTTCATCAGGTCAATACTGAGATAGGTTAAAAAATCCTCCTAGAAGTTAGAAGAAGAATCACATCAGGTGACATATTTATTACAGGCATAAAATATGTCCCACTTCAAGTAACACAGAGGCAGTATGGTATTGCAGTGACTAATGGGACTCTAATGCTGCTGTTTCATTCCCGGGATGGTTTGAAAACCCCTGGTCAAATAAAAGTTAAGCTGGACATGGTGAGTGTTCCCTATTGCAGCAAGTTTTTGTGACATGCAAAGTTTAAAAACACAATGTTCTAGGAAAAGTTTGTAGCTGTGGGAGTAAATGCTTCTTCTGGCTGTCACCCAGGTTTCACGATAAATTTGTGTGTTCCTATGTGTATGCACGTGCCCCTGGTCATGGCTACTTGCAAAACTTATTTGAGTAAATTAAAGTGAAGTGTCTGTTTTACTTTCCCAGGCAGCCGTGTTGTCCTCTGGCTGTCGTTAAGAAGCGAGCTTCTTGACTTCCTGTGCCGCGTCCTCGAGCGCTGCAGCGTGCTGCGCGTGGTGAAATCAGGGAATTTCAGTGAGCCGGAGAAGGAAGTGAACGTTCTGTCCTCCTGCGTGGTCATGGTCAAAAGTACCCGGGTAAAATTGGGGGGGGGTGAGGCAGGACATGTTCGAAGAACTGCGGGAAGCGACTCCTTTTCTCTAGCAAATAGATGCAAAATCCCTGGATTTTCACAAGTAAAAATCTCCAGCGGTGGAGTTTTGTGAACCTAACACAGCTGTGGTGTCTGTGTGCCTTTTGATTAAGGTTGACTGTGAAGCAAATGCCATGTTATACAGCTAGCAGGTGGTTAACCAAAGGGAATTTCACTTTGCTGCAGAGATGGGAAACCACAATACGTGTGTCTTCCTCCAGGTTATTCAGTGGGCATTCAGAGAAAAAATCCTGGGGGTGGAGGATGTGGGGAAGATACTAAAAATTTCAAGTTTAGGTTCCTCTAGTCCATTCAGAGACTCTGTAACAGATCTGTTGGGTGGGTGGAGAGGGATGTGTTGTGCCACAGATACCTTTAAGAGCTCTCCTGTCTTTTGTTAGCAGTATCAAGATGTGTAATCGGATTGTAGTAAAGTATACCTGTTGTAAAGGGCACTACTTCCAAGTACCTTCACCAAATGATGCATTTATTGTAAGGCTATTAAAATGAATTCCTCAAAAAAAGTCCCTTTTAAAAGCAGTGATAGGAAACTAGTTTTTGGGCTCCTTGCTTTGTGCTGATACTACTGGGGACCACTCTTACTGAATGGCAAACACTAAGCAAAATGTTGTTTCTTCTGCTGAACAGAGTAGCTGAAGGTGGCCTGCAAATAAAGAAAATCTAACTGGTGATGGTTTAGCTTTTGGAGTTTTTTTAATAATAGAATTCTTGGAGGGGTTTTACGGGAAGGAGGCAAGGTAGATGAATGGCCAGAAACCAACTATATCTGCTTGCTTTGTGTACTATAGGGATGTCTGTGCTTTCAGTTGGATTGCTGCCTGAATTGGCCCTTTTTGGTGCGTGTCGTGGTTTAACTCCAGCCAGCAACTAAGCACCACGCAGCCGCTCGCTCACTCCCCCCACCCAGTGGGATGGGGGAGAGAATCGAATAAAAAAAATCAAACTCGTGGGTTGAGATAAAGACAGTTTAATAGGACAGAAAAGAAGAAAATAATAATAATGATAATAACAACAATATAATGACAATAATATTACTAAAAGAATTAGAATATACAAAACAAGTGATGCACAATGCAATTGCTCACCACCCACCGACCGATGCCCAGTCAGTTCCCGAGCCGCGATCCGCCCCTCCCGGCCAACTCCCCCCAGTCATACCATATGACTGGGCATGATGTCATATGGTATGGAATATCCCTTTGGCCAGTTTGGGTCAGCTGTCCTGGCGGTGTCCCCTCCCAACTTCTTGTGCCCCTCCAGCCTTCTTGCTGGCTGGGCATGAGAGGCTGAAAAATCCTTGACTTAGTATAAACACTACTTAGCAACAACTAAAACCATCAGCGTGTTATCAATGTTCTTCTTATACTAAATCCAAAACACAGCACTATACCAGCTACTAGGAAGAAAATTAACTCTATCCCAGCCGAAACCATGACAGTGTGTTTTACAGAAATAAGTTGAGTAAAGAAATACCTGGATCCAGAAGAGCATTACACAATGTCAGACACTTAGTAATTTCAGTATGTCCTTCAGGTGGTTGTGCTGTAGTGATGTTACATGTGCACCAGCAGATAATTTACAGTCACCAAAATGAATTACATCATCTACTAATCTGACTTCTTATCTCTCATATGTCAGTTGTCCAGATACTCAGAGACAGCTAGAATGAACAGGACTAAAATCAATTATACAAACCCCCAGACCAAGACAGACTTTCTGTAGGAATCTCCCAGAAACAAGAAGAGGTACAGAGCTTTGTTCTCTTTCTGTACATGCCAATACAAGAATGTGAAAACTGCAGTCCTTGATAAAAAGTGTAGGATCAGCCTCTGACAGAGGTCAGTAATGAATAATATAGTGATGACTGTGTATTTGTTCTGTTTCTAATCTTATTTCCCTGAGGATTCCCTGCTGGCTTCCATCAGCTAGTGATTTAGGGACTTTCTGAGCCAGATGCTGCATCCACACTTGTGCTTAAAAGCTGACAGACTTTTCTTCCTTCAATTCATCTGATCATTTTTGAAACCATTTATCCTTTTGCCATCCAAAACAGCCCATGGCAGTGAGTTCCCAAATCTGATTATACCTTTTTTTACACAATAACTTTTTGGTTTTGATTGTTGTTCCCACCCACCCCACCCAACCTGCCCTGCTTGATACTGAATTCTTGCATTATGAAAACCAGCAAGTACTAATCCTCTGTTCTCCACCTTGTTCACTCATGATTTTATAAACCTCAGACATCAGTCATCTCTCTTCCTACTTAAGAGGTTTGAGTTTATTTAGTCTTTTCTTGTGTGGAAGCCTTTCTGTATCTCTGTATCTGGTTCCCTTTCTATATATTTTGTATGTTGTCTGCATCTCATTTATTAGAAGGCGACCCAAGCTGTACAGTGGTGATGAGAAATGGATTTATAAGTTAGCACAATGTCTTTGGTTTCTCTCTCTAATTCCCAGCTTCTTTTTGTCATGGCACCTGATCCCTTCCCTGGTATGTTGAGGGAGCTTAAAACTAGTCTTGAAATGGCAAAGGACGTAACGTTTCCTGAATGACTCACAGAAGATACTCTTCTTATAAGCGCTAGTTCAGACTTTCGGTGGAAGGATGTGCCAATACGTATCAGTTAAGACATGGCTTCGTGATATTTACAAAAGCTGACTTGCTAGAGAGGGAGAGGATGGCTTTATGTTGTTATAAGTTATAGTCATTGGTCCTCTCCAAGTTCCATGCCTGTTTCCCTCCATTCCTCTCTCCCCTCCCAAATGACACAGCTCTGAGAAACGGAAAGGAAAATCTTCCTAAAACTGTTTTAGTTCCTTTTCTGATTCCGAAGGAAAATACCTGAGTCGTGCTTCAGAGTACCAATAATTCCCAGGATTACAAAAGCAAATCACTTTCTTCTTTTGATTATAAGAAGAGGAGCTGAGAAGAAAACAGGAAGCTGATCCTGACAGTCTGATCTGAGCTGCATGTGAGGAATTCGATTTCAAAAGCCTTCCCAAGCTCAGGCTTAAGGGATGGAAAGTGCTGTGGGTTTTGCAGCAACTGAGGAGTTTTGTCATTGGCTTTACTGGTTTGAACTACTTTTGTTTTTGTGGGAAAGTAGAAGCATAAAGAAACTTTAAATGTCAGTGATATATGCTGATACATCCTTGATCCTACAAAAACTTTAAGCATCAGGTCTCTTTTGTATGTATGTTCAAGTGTATTGGAAGGTCTAAATGTATGCTAAGAAATGTAAGTGTTCAGGAAAGCTCTGGGAGGTAATATGAGAAAATTACTGCGGTATTGTTGTTGAAGCTTTTAATGAACTTTTTAAAGAGTCTTAACGAGTTCTGAAACGCTAGTCTTATTCTGAAACTGATCTTTTGGGGAAAAAAATTGGAGGAAAATTTTAACTAATTTTTCAGCCTTACCACAAATAAGGCCAATTGTGGGGTCCTGCTGGCCTGGAGAGATGGGACAGGCTGCATTTATTATGTGGAAAAGGATGAAATACTATTTCAGACCAAGCTGAGATAGAGGGTTAGCTGTTTTTTCCAAGGTATTGGTTGGTCTAGTGAAAGATATCATCTTTCTACAAACCCTTGTCCTGAAATAACAAGCACATCAAAGATGACATCAGACCTTAGTCTACAGTGGTTAACTTCCATTTCTGCAGGACTCTGTTACCTTCCAGCCCCTCTGTTGTGTCTCTGTGTGAAGTAGTGTTGTATTTGGGCTGCAATGCAAAGCCAGTGTTAAGTATGCATCGTGTTTTCTTCTGTTTCACTTGATTTTTATTCTTTTCCTGGATGATTTTGCCTGGCATTCCTCTCATCGTTATCAGACAAAATCCCCTTTGTTTTCCTGCCTTTTATTTTCATCCCCAGCTCCTTCTATTTACTCTTCTCAGCCCTCTCAAGTGTTCTCCTTTCTAGCAGAAGAGACAGCCCTGTGGCAGATGTGTCTCGGTTTCGGGTGCATGGTACCTCCGCTTACGAAGCCAGAGCACCTGGCTGCAGCCAGAGAGACCTCCCCTTAGCTGGGAGGCGGCTGCAGCAGCGTGTACGCAGCACTCTGTGTCTTCCCTGTTCCGACAGCCACCCTCCACCTCTGCAGGGGTACGTTGCAGGGAAGCAGGAGGTGAAGCCAGACGTGCAGTTCTCACCAGCGCTGCCAAAGATGGGATTGCTTTCTCGGTGTTTCTTCCGCGTCAGCCCTTCCACTCATCATCTTCTTGTCCATAAATTTAGTGCCTTTCTATGCTGTCCTTTTTTGCAGCAATGCTGGGCACTCCTTTAGCAACACCAAACTGGACGAGTCAGGGTTACTGGGAAGCTCTGAAGCTGGCCTATGTTCTGCTGCTGCAGACCTGCCTGCATCCTGCTGCGTGCTGACCCATTTCGCCCACAGCGTGGGGAGCGAAACCCCATTGCCGCTCTGCTGGAGGCTGCTGCAGGAGCCTCCTGCTCTGCGCCTTCCCCACCCGTCGCAGGCACTGAGCAGTCCCTGGCAGTGGAGGCTTCTTGGAGTCACACTTGGGTGTTAAGTCACTCCAGTCTCAGCTGTGTTTTAAGGCAACTGTAGGAGCTTTAACCACTACAAGTCTCTGCTATTAAGAGCAGGACTGCCCCGCTGCTGTGAGGCTGAGATCTAGAAAGAGGAGCCTGAGAAATTGGATCAAGGCATTAAAAATCCAGGAACTCTGTTCACTGGGATCAGGGATTTTTTTATTACTGATAGGGGGGTGGCACAGGGAGTGTACACTTCCCCCCCCAAGTCTCCCATTGTTCTGCATTAGTCACTGGTGCTGATTAAAGCCCAGCCCAGATTAAATACATTCAGGTGACTCCATTACTATGTCAAGGAACAGGAAGGTATAAACTGATAGACGGATGCAATCGCTGAGTCCGACCCTACGTATACAATAGGTGTCCGTATGTCAGTCATCCCTAAGGTGGTGGTGGTTAGTGGAAAGGCTTGTGCAAGAGCCCAGAAAAAAGGAATGAAAGGTTAAGCCTGGAAGGGTGGAGAAGGGAAGAGGTGGGCGTGAAGAGGAACTGAAGAGCTGGCAAAGGGGATTCAGCTTCTTGTAAACATGCAGCCTCATGAAATCACAACTTGGATCTGCGTAGCTGAAGGTTTTTGGAGGCTGTCTTTTATAATTTCTCTAGTCCTGACTAGTGCAATGGGATGCAAAATTTTTGTCTGTATTCGGTGTCCTTGGACTGGAGGAAGTGTGCAAGTGATGCAGCTCCCAGACATGCGCTTTGCAGAACATGGAACCAAGTCATTTCAAAATTGCAGTATTTAAGGGATCGATGAAAACACGGTGAGATGTTTGAAAGAATTGAAAATACCAGGTCTGCAGACACTTGAGAGGTTTTGAAGAGCTGTTTTTGGAGAAAGCTAACTTAACAGAACAAAAACTTTTATTGAAACTTAGCCTCAGTTAACTGTTGACTCTTCTGGGGGAGATGCAGAAAGAGCGAGCCCCTGTGAGCCAGAAGGCCAAGGTGAAGAGTGGGCCCATCTGCAGGTCAGGACGGTCAGCTTCAGGTCTCCTTCCAAACAGTCTGTCTGAGCCCCTGTCAGCATTTGCATGTGTAGTGGAAAAGCTTCAGCAGGACAGAATGGAAGAGGCATCCTTGAACAACCTGTCACTTAGAGCACTGCCCCGTGGCAGGAAAGGTTCCTGCCCTCCTACCAGATGTAGATGCTCACATGCACGCGATTTAATCAAATATACACTGTTCTGCTATATGCATACATGGATGTTGGAGATTTTTTGCAGGCAATGTAGTGAGCGGCTGTGGGAGGTGGTGCACAGCGTTGTTTCTCTTCAGTTTGTTGCAGAAGCACTGCATGGTACACGTTGTGTCTGAAAAGGGTAGGATGGCAGGAGGCGGCTGCTAGTTCATGTGGTCCTTGGGGTCAAGTTAAGTGCTGTGGAGGGAGGGAGGGATTGCTCCATCCCTAGGAGTGCCTGTGCTGGGCCTGGAGATGCTCCCACAGAGTAGGGTAGGGCTGCCAGCTGGCAGAAAGCTGCAGCAGGCTACAAAGGCTCCTTGTAGGAGGGAAGTACACAGCACAGTGGCAGAAAAAGGGTGTAAACTTTTTGTAGGGACCAAGTGGACACTACATGGAGTTTTCCAATCAGGGAAACTGATGAAATTTGCTGTAGTGGAAAGAGCGGAAGGCAGGCTGCGTGGTTTCCTTGCCTTCTGCAAGGATGTAGCTGGACTTCCCTCAATCTTCTGCTCTGTTGCCATATTTTATAATCTTTTGTTAAAGTCCTGTGGTCTTTTGTCTGATTCCCCCACCCACCCACGTGTTTTTCTTGACGTACAGTTTTCAAAGCTTGGTGCAGTACTTCAGCTGCGCTTTATCAACACCGCGCGGAGCAGCGGGATTTCTTCACATCTAGCTGACAGCTCTCCTGTTTATCCTCTGCACTTTGGTGCGTAGCTTACTCACAGCAGCCTGTGACTCAATCCAGCCTCTGAACCTTTTTGAGGAATTGCCTGTTAGTGATTCCACGTCACCTATTTGTGCAATTCATTGTCCTCAAGCGACGTAACTTTGCATTAGTCCTTGCTGAATTGCCAGCATTTTCCAAACCACCTGCCCAATTTGCCAAAGTCGTTCTGATTCCTTTCACCAATGCACTAGCACCTTCTTTTCGTTTGGGATCTGCATGTGTATTTAATACATCTTCTCTGTCCTGTCCCCCAAGCGCTAATGAAAATATCTGATTGTTAGGTCCAGGACCAATCTTTGAGGAGCCTTGCTGATATATTCTCCCAGACTGATTTTTGCACCCCTTGAGATAATGTTTTTCAGAGTTTGCTTATTGAAATGTCATGTGAAAAAGGCATTGAAGCTCTCAGTATCTCTCACGATATCTACTGTTTTTCTTCTGTCCACAAGAGCTGTTATCCTGAAAAAGGAGGAAACAATCAGTGTGACCATGAGTAGCAGCCAACATGGATTTGTCAAGAATAAATCACCTCGTTGCTGTCAGGTAGGCACTTAAAAATCATCTGCTTGTTCCTTTGAGGGGGGATTGAAGTTAGTTAGTTTTCATTTTAAAGATGTTTGTCCTCTCCGGGTTTCTGGAGTTTCATCCATGACTTCCCAAACAAGACTGAGTATCTTTGGGAATTCAAAAAATTCAACCAATTTTTTTATTATAAAGTTTGTGATGATTAGCATCAGCCCAGTCACTTTGAAAAACCTAGTGTATCCAACGAATCCCTAGTTTAAGTTCATGCTCCCTTGTTACCACTTGTGTATGTTAACCGCTCTGTTACAGCTGACTTTTGTAAAGACAGCAGGAACTGTGCACTTCTTGTATCAGACTGCAGTCCTTTTCTCTTGGTCAGAGTCCAACTGCTTCCTTTGTCTTCCTCTTTCAGTTTAATATCAGGGTCCTAAATGTGGTATGCACACAAGTGAGATTCAGAAGGACGTGCTGAAGTTCAGTGTAATTATATATAGATTCACTGTCGTACTAAGATCAGAAATTCAATAACATCAATAGTGAGTAATGCCCTTCTTTTCTTCACTGTAAGTACCAGCAATTCAGATCCTGGCTTAGAAAACAACGCAAGTGTTTTGTGCTTGGTCTTGCTCTCGTTCTTCAGTAGATGTAGATCAACATCTCAGGGCCGCCTTCATGCAGCCTAGGAAAGCGCAGAGGTTGCAGGTCACATTCGTGATGCACTCGCAAACTCACGGGAGAGTTTCCAAAATGACTGCTTCGTTTTAGTCAACGCTGCTGTTTCCTCACCTTTGTGAGCAATGGAGCCGCATCAGCGTTGTAATACAGAGGAGGGAATACTACAAGCACTGACAGTAAGTGTGAGGGATTTTTATGTTCTCGCCCACTAGTTTGCACATGGTCTGGTGTGATTCATCATCTTCACAAAATGGGAGAGCAGCTACAAAGAGAGCAATTTAGAAATCTCATCCAATTGAGCCGTGAGGAAATCAGACATAACAAAAGAACGGAAACAGTTGCTGTACCCCAGGCTTACTGTAAAACCTTCACAAGTTGCAAAAAAAATACAAATGTCATGAACTGTGAAGTCAGGAAAGAAGGGATAACGGGTCAATATCCAGCCAGGAGAGGGAGAGGGTCTAATGTATGTATAGTGAAACCATACCATCAGGATTTTAACTTGCTGTGATTTAGGGGACCTACTTATAAAAGGGGTACCTGCATTAGACCTCTCAGGTTTTCAAGGCGCTCTTGCTTTCTACCAGTCTGTTAGCCAAGTTTTCAAAACAAGCGTGTGCATTTGAATTGAGGAATTTCTAGAGTCTGCCCAAAAAAGGTGGAAGATTTCTTTCCTTCCTCTTCACCCTCCATCCCTGCCAACAATGAACTGTGTCATCTTTCTTATAAACACTTCAAGGAGTGTTTGTTTTGGAAGCCATGCCAAATACGCCGTTTTTCTGAATATTCCGCACTGGTTCCTGAGATAAGTGTGTCACTTCTGTGTCTAGTGTTTTAGCTGAAGTTTTACATGTCTCCTCTGTATCTCCATAGGGTATTTATTTACCCATAGATCTTGAATACTTTGGATGTGACAGTTAATAAATAAATTTATAAAATCGCTCTCAGGATTGGGGTCAGAGGAGGAGCAGGAGAAAGGGAGAAATAGGTCTATTTTTTTAACAATAATAATTCATCAAAATCAACAAATGTTTTGGGTTTTGTTTGTTTGGGGTTTTTTTTGCTTGACTGGTGTCAAATAGCTCAAGCTGAGGTTAACTGGGGGGTCCTGGTAGTTAAATGTGAGCCATCAGTGTGCCCCTGGTACTAAAGGTGGCTGCTGTTAGGCAGAGTGTTGCCAGCAGGTTGAGGGAGGTGATCCTTCCCCTCTGCTCAGCACTGATGAGACACATCTGGAGCAGTAAGTCTGGTTCTGGGCTCCCCAGTATGAGAGACATGGACATACTGGAGAGAGTCCAGCCAAGGGCCACAAGGATGATTCAGGCCTTGGAGCATCCGTCAAACAAGGAGAGGTGAGAGCTGGGACTGTCCCACCTGGAGAAGAGAAGGCTCGGGGGTCTTCCCAATGTGTATAAATATTTGATATGGGGGCAGTACAGAAGACTGATCCAGACTTTTCTCAGTGATGCCCAGTGACAGGACAAGAGGCAATGGGCACAAGTTGAAATAAATGGAATTCCATTTAAACATAATAAAAAACTTCTCTACTGTGAGGGTGATTGAACCTAGGAGCAGGTTGCATAGAAAGGTTGGAGATGGTCAAAACCTGACTGGCCACAGCCCCAAGCAGCCTGCTCTAGCTGACCCTGCCTTGCACAGGGTGTGGGTTGGACTGGATGATCTTCAGACCTTCCTCTCCTCAAGCTCAACTGTTCAGTGACTTTTGCAAACTTGCCATTGATTATGATAGTCATAAATTTGATTTAGACAAATAATTCATGCCTAGACCTGCTGTCTTCATTCAGAAGTTCCAGTAAGTTTCTTTCTGTGTTTCCTTTAGGTACTGGCTCCATGCCCATGTCCTTTTCTGTGAAGTTTAATTCCTATCAGTACTCTTGCATGCGTACAGAATTTTCCATTATTGATTTAATGCATGCTTAGAAGCTATTCTACTGTTTATTTCCTAAAAATCCCTTCCTTCATGGTCAGTCTTGGCTTCCAAATCAGTAAGCTTTTATAGCCTTTTGATGTGTTTATATTATCCTCTTTCATATTTGACCTCTCACTTGCAAAGAGCTGCAGTGAAAATCCTAAACTCCAGACACACAAACACAAGTTGACATTTTCTGAACCTGTACACCACAGTTCTCGCTTCAAAGAGATTCTGGCTTTCCAAATGTGAAGGATCCTGCACTGCTTACACTGGGGTCTGAGTTTGTTACCTGCCTCAGCTGTCAGGCTGTTGTGTAGATCAGACTCATCTTGACTCATGAGGAATTGCATCAGTAATTGGAGTAATTGCACCAGTATAAACAACTGTGTAGCTACAGGTACTGGTTTGGTGCACTGAAGATCAGAATGGCTGTTGCAGGTTGTGTTGCTACTACAAGTGCTCCCTAAACTCATTAGTGGCTGAACTTTCACTATACAAACCATGCCTGTTTAAACATAATCAAAAACTTCTCTACTGTGAGGGTGATTGAACCCAGGAGCAGGTTGCATAGAAAAGTTATGGACTCTTCATCATTGGAGATGGTCAAAACCTGACTGGCCACAGCCCTGAGCAGCCTGCTCCATTAACACCTGGAAATAGGTGTTAATGATGTGTTGATATATTGAGTAAGGCAGATTTTGAACCACAACCTGTTCATGGACATCAAGTAATGGGATGGGGTTGGGTGTACTGGAGACTTGCTCTTTGTTCTATAGCTGGGATTTTTAGTCAATATAGCTTTCAAAGGTTTTGGGGGGGGGGGTTTAATGCACTTAAAAAGTTGCATGATCATTGTAATTATTTAAGTACATAACCCCCAAATGTGAGCACAGCCTTAAACTACAGCAGTGCATCAGGCCTCAGAGTTAGCCTCTTCAACCCAGGCGTGTCGAATCGGTGACTGCCTAAAAACACAGGTGGATGCAACTTGCTGGTCCTTGCAAAAACTGGCTGAGACAACTCGGGTGCAGAACCAGGCCTGCCTGCTTGCTCCTTCTTTGTCAGCCACAGGGAGGAAAAACATTTAAATAATGTGGAAAACTATGGAAAGAAGAGCCCCAATGGAGTCTGTAGCCTGTGACCATACAAAGTGGCTGTACAGGTGACCTGAGGCTGAGATTTTTAGAGTATGCAGCCCAGGGCTTTCTCCATGAAATCACAGGAGTCTCATTGAAACGATGTCAAAACAGTTGCGCTGTTTGCAGGAAGCTTGTTCTGGTTTGTGCATCAGAGATGCACATACATCAGAGATGCACTTCTAGAGATGTGCACCGTCCCTAGAAAAACTGCAGGGATGCCCCTGTGTTGTGCACAGTGCCACGAAGCACAGCACTTAAATGAGTGACAGCCCTCTGTCTTCCTGAAGTTGAAAGCTGCATGGAGGAGACTAGAACTTGACTTTTCAAGTCCAGTCAAACATTAGCCACTTTTAATATTAGCCTTATAACAATATTAACACTGGCTTGTAGACAAACTGCTCAAAGATTCAGAAGAATCGCTGAAGAGGTACACAAGCCCAGCTGCTTACTTATAGACATCAGGGTCCTTTTCTGTAGATGCTGGGGACATTATGTGCCCCTCTGGTTAAGGAAGCAACCTAAGAGATCAATTTTGTGAACATCTGTTACAAGTTATTATCTGTTCTCACTATTTGTTTTTGCACTATTGCAGCAAAACAGAAATACTTGCAAGTACGTATAGTGCAGGCATCCTTTTGGGGCTTGACTCAAAATCATTCAGTTGCCCAGACTCTAAAAGAGGTCCAGGTAAAAATTTTGGTGACTGCAGGATCTATGTTGTTTACAGCTGCTGGGAATGCAAAGGCACAAGCTGACTGCAGGGAAGAGTAAAAGGTAGCGCTCGCCTGCCTTCCCAGGCTGTGAGAGTGGCTTTTACTGCTTAAGTATTTCCCAACCTTGTTACTGCCCAGTGTGTGTAACAACTGATATTAATGCATGCAAGAGAGTACAGCAGAGGCAGGAGGGAGAGTGTCCTCACACTGTTTTGCAACACTGCACATTTGAAGTTCCTCAGCTGTGCTAAGAGGAAGCGGTTATTCGGCTTTGCTGCCATTTCAGGAAGGATAAAGCTCCAGTAAACTTTCCCTGAGAGAGTCACCTGGAAACCACAGAGGTAAAAATTAATATTTGCGCACTGCCTGTCAAAGGAGATGCCACCAGGAGGAAACTTAGGGCAAGGTGAGCGCAAACCCTGAGTTGAGGAGAAAGGCAAGACCAGTGCAGTCCCCACTGCACAGGAGTTACACTGGTCAGCACACACTACTTTTCCCCCCAATGGTTATTCTTAGGAGTTGAAGACTTTGACATTTTGTAGGAGGGGGTGCAGTGCCGTGCGACCGGTGTGTGTAGGTGCAACAAAACGAAGTCTCAAAACAGTTCACAAAATAAGTTGTTGCCCATTCTTTGGGTGACGGTGACGAGGTGGTTGTGCCCATCAATTTTTTCCACTGCACGTTGTGCCTCCCCAGGAGCTGTCACCGTGCAGAGAGTTTAGGGGATTCCGCATCTGGTTATCAAAGGATGGATCTTGTGTGGGAGGGGAAAGCCTGCCTGCACCCCACACTGGCTCCTAGTCTCAGCCACAGAGATTCATCTAAAAAGATGACTTAGTGCACACAACTGTCTCTAAAATACCCTGGTCTGGTCCACCTCTTTGCCTCGGTGTCTCTTTCAAACAAATTCGACCTTACTCCCCTTTCCAGAGCCTGTCTGCTCAGTGGCGAGTGCTGCAGAGCCATCGCCTCTGCTGGGAGATGAATTCCGGGTTTGCACATAGCACAAATCTTTTGGGCTGTCAGAGACCTCCCATCGGTCCCAGCACACCACCGGGCACAATCTGTGTCCTGTCTATTTTGGAATATCTTTCTTGCAAGAAGACTTGCCCTGAAAAGGTGTAAAACCTTGCAGGTGCCACATGGGAAAGTGACATTACCTCTGGAGATGAAGTGCCTTTTGATCACCACTCTTTCTGTAATACGAGAGGTACTTGAAGCAGCAAGAAGGGCAATCGTGTGGTGCCTTTGGGGCCAAGCTGTGTGTCTTGGTGATTAGAGGCACTCAGCTGGGGTGGCCAGTGTCATGGGCTCTGGATCCTGCCCCAAGAACTGGTTTTGTGTTTGAGTGTGACTGGAATAGGGCAAAAGTGGGCTCTGATGATCAGTAAGTGGACTGCTCAGGAGAGGGAGAGAGGGCCTGGCCTCCTCAGTCCTATTAAAAGAGATTACTTGTGGTTTTAAAGCTGCTTTAGAATCACGGGTGAGCTGTCAAAATTCTGCTTTATAAAAAAAATGAGAGGTGCAAGCTTGGAGGCAGATTTTATTTTGCATCATTCACCCTCTAATAAAGGCTAAAATCCCTTCTTTTTTTAGCACAAGGAGAAGTGTGTGTACCTGCACATGTATGCCTATTGCCTGCTATACCTAAGTTTCAAATTCCCTGCAAGCCACTGCACTCCTCGATCACTCCCTGGTGATGCCGTGTTACCTTCATCTGTATCCCTTCAGCTTCTTTTCAGAGGGTTGCTTTTCATGGCTAATTTTAGACCTGACCTTGCAATTACTGGTACTGTGAGCTTCAGCTTCCTGTTTAAAAGCTGCTCTCAGGACATGGCTCTGTAGTGACGAGGTTAGTCTGGATTTCGCTTGCTCTTCCCACAGGCTGTAGCCACTGTTCTGTAGGATCTTCACATGCTCCGGACTCTCACATCTCTTCCCCTCTCAACATGCTCACCCAGCAAAGAACATCTCGGACAAGTGAATACTGGTAACTGGGAGGCTGTTGTTTTAAGAGCAATTAAGAGCATTAGAGTAGATCACCATGGACCTCACTAATTAATTTTGTAATTGCAGTGAATGAAAAGACTTTTATATCTTCCCACTCCTGCCGTTGATAGATGTAAGTTTTAACAACATTTAGACCTCATACTCTCCAGGCAGTTGCGTTTGGTGTGATGCCCCTCCTCTGCATTGTGCAGCAGAGAAGCACGGACAGACAGACTTCCTGCACATCTCTGCTTTGTTGCTGGTGTGACAGGGGCCATGTCCCTCACCCTAAGAATCATTTCATGTACATTCACAGTTGGCATCTGTTTGATCCTTAACTATAGGTACAACTTGTCCCTCCCAGGTGAAGGTTTGCTGGCCTCGTAGCAGAGGACGTGTGTCGCTGGAGAGCTGTCACTAGGAAGGAGCCCTTCCCCACTGCTGTGCCCAGGTGGGCCAGCACAGAGGTACCCAAACGTGGGGAAAGATGCCCCCCCTTAAAAACATATCCTTTCTTGTGCCCACCACATGTGTGTGTAACAGGTACTGTTTCAGTGCATCACTTAACTGCCTGGAAAATATGGCGTGGTTTAGGGGTCGTGTCATGTTGTGAGTAAGGAGGGGTCTGGAAGATGCAGGCTGCTGGTGGACTTCTGCCCCACTCGCCTCTCTGTGCTGCTGTTGCTCTTCTGCCTCTTTGCTTTGACTGTCCTGTTGTGACATGTGAGGGGCAAAGCTGGGCTTTTGCAAAGTGCTCGAACAAGTCTCGCATGCCTTTAAGGATGGGAACTGCTGTAGCTCTTGTTTTCTAGGGAACCTACACCAGGTCTCTTATGGGGCTTGCTCGGTGGCTCTGGCAGTGCAGAGCAGTCAGTGCTCAAGGAGCAGCTCCTAAAATGCACCCAGTAGGTGCATCTCATGGGTGACATGTTCCTGCTGGTAAGGATCAACCACTACTCAAGTTTAGGGCTGAAATTAGGACTGGTTTTGGTGGAGGGCAAAGAGGCCCCTTATCACAGCAGCCAGAATCAAAGGAAGATCCCTTTCCCTCCAGAGATGTCTGGTTCCCATCTGCCAGCTGTTGTTGGGGGTGGCACATGGGAAAGCTCTGTCCTTTCACCTGGGGAGTTAAGAACAAGCCTTGCAGAAGGTGGAGCAGGTTCTCAGTGCTGAGGTCAGAAGAGGAGCTGAGAACCACTAAATTAGATCTGCATCACTGAGGGCAAGTTCAGATGGTGGGAAAGAGGAGTAGGATGCTCTTTGAGACTGTGCTCAGCTGTGGTGTGCATGAGTCACTTCACATCCCACCAAGTCCCCCCTTTCTCTTGGTAGATGATGTTCTTCCTCGCATGTCTGTGGACCTTTGCGTGCCTCTCTGGATGCCTGATCTTCCTTGAGATGTGGTGGTGATGATCAGAATGAGGGCTGATTCCTCTGTGGGTGTCTGAGCTCCTTTCTTTACTCCTTTTCCCCCTCCTATGAGCTGGGATTGCTTAGTCCAAGGAGATCTGAACTCCTCTCACCTCTCCCACTGTGTGTCCTGAGAGAGATGGAGACCCTGCCCTGTAGTGTGGTCTGAGATCTGCTGCTTGCTTCACACCGGGCAGGAAAAACCCCAGGGCTTTGCGAGTGGGACTAGTCACAGTGGGACTGCTCCCAGAGCTGGTACATGTGCCTGTGGCTCTCCTAGCCCGGGGCCCAGGTGGCAGGCACAGGTGGCTAGCTCGCATGAACTGCAGCTGGCCCGGCCCAGGGAGGGCTGCGGGGGCACAGCTGGAGGGAGACCACAGGTTGGCACCTTGCCCTCCGTGCCAGCAAGGCACTGTTCCCTTGGCGTGGGCTCCTGTCTCGGCAGAGTAGGTAACCCCGGGCATCGCCCAAGTCCGGACTGCTGTGGAGCAGGACACTGAGCTCTGAAATCCACTGTCCCATTCAGCCATGCCATTTTGGGCTGTGCAGGGGAGGTTTGGGACATGGCTGGAGGAAGTCTGGCTGCAGCAGGAACCAAGAAGCTCGGCAAGGCATGGGGTGTGCTAGTGCTGGCTGAAGAGCTGGCGGGGCAGACACCAGGCTTGCCTGGTAACGTGTGTCTCCTGTAAAAACTGCCTGTGATATTTGTGTGTAACCAAGAAGGTGTCTATTGGCGATTAAAAAAAAAACCAACAAACGCTTTTTGTATGAAGACAGATTTGACAAAGAGATTGGGTGAGTGCAGGATGGGGGAGGAGGGGAGAGAGAGGGTTGCAGTGGTGACAGGGAGGGCATGGAGGTGGATCTGCAAGTGCTGCAGAACTGGGTCCCACTGCGCTTTCCTCCCTCCCACTCCTTGAGAAATTAGAGTGTGAAAGCCTCAGGCAACGTGAGTTCATGTGACACCAAGGAGATGGGCATCAGCACGAGCAGCCAGAGCTGCCCTGCTTGTGAGTGCTCGGCTCATCTGTCAACCAGGTCTCCAGAAGGCGTGCTGGAGGGCTGGCCCAGGGAAGGACGGCCAGGGGAACAAGCGTGGTTAAGCCAAGTACATGCTTCAAATGGGGTTTTTTTTGGTGCCTTCTAGAAATAAGCTGTCTTGTAACCTGCCATCTGGTTCAGTGCTGTTCACAATGGAGCTCCATGTGCTATGGAAATATCTCAAGCTCCTGAGGGAGGCTGTCGGCCGCTATAGACCCCATACATCCAGTGCATGTTGTGAAGAGTTCCTGCACCAGTAGCTTCTTACCAGTAAATGTAAAAAAGGAGGAAAAAGTGGACGTATTAAAGAGAAAGGGGAAGAATGCACTGAGCAGCAGCGGGAGTGGAAGCTGTGCCACTTGGGACAGTTGGTGCCTTTCAGGAGCCCCTGCTGCAGCAGTTGCTGCAGCATCTTGTAAACCCCGACCTTGCTGGAGCTCTGACCCCCTGGCTAGGACAGCCTGCGGCAGGGAACGCTTCAGTGAGGGTGCTGGGCTGTGCTTTGCCCTTAGGGAGCAATTTGAGGCATCAGGTGAGAAGGCAGGAGTACTTAACCTGATACCCCATCCCTCTGCTGAGGTCCTGCTGGGTTGACCTAGTGCTTCGTAAGTATTTCTTATGCTTTAGGTTTTTAGCTGAACCCCCCAGCTGGTAGCTACTGGAGCATGGTACTAGGAAATATTACTACAGCATACTTTGAATTCACATAGATTTTGTAGAAAAAGAATTTGAGACTTCCCTTTTTTAGAATGAGAAGCGCTGCTGTTCTGAGTACAACGGTGTGGCATCTTGTTTGGAATTTCCCTTGCTTTCTATATATACACATGCAGCGAAGCCACAGGAAATGGAAGTTTAAAAAAAATACCATACAGCATAGGTATCTGCTTCTTGAAAAAATTTTATTCTTGTAGTCAGTTTTATTATTAGTGAGCACTTAATCTTCAGGCATCATTTAAGGCTTCTTTTAAAAGGTGTGATGTCCTAAATCATTGGGGGGGAAGCAGACATTGCCTTAAAAGTTGCAGAAGATTTGAGAAGTTTTTTAGGCTCTATACTGCCCATGCTACAGAAGGCAGCATTATTGTTGATGTTCTCTCCCTTGGGGCTTTTGGGGTAGGGACCAACTTCTAAGGCTTCTCCCAGTTGTATTTTCTGAGGTTCAGTGAGTCAGTCTTGCCTACAGCTGCTGTCATGATTGTGTGCTAAGGGCCTACTTCTGCATGGCAACCGGCATAGTTATTAGTAGACAGCATTTACTTTAAAATCCCAAGCAAAATACATTATAATTAGGCCCAGGAGTAATGAGAACCAGCTTGCCAGCACTTGGAGGATATATGGTCTGAAAACCTCATTGTTGGTGAGACAGCTGCTCAGGAGCTCTGAACTTGTCCTGGGCCTGAACTCAGGCTGGTTTGGAGAGCAAAACTGAGGGAAGGTAATTTAATGAGGGAGAAATTTTAGGAGAAGGGATGGACTAATCATGAAGGCAATTGGACAAACACATCTTGGCAGCTCTTAACATGCTAAGACACATTCCTACAAGTCCCAGAAGAGACAGTTATCCTGCCTCCTCCCAGCCTGCCCCTGTGTTTCGTCTAGTATTGGCATGCTTCTCCAGTGCGGGCATTGCTCACCAGCAATGAGAAATTTACAGAAGCCTAAACGGGCATTAACTTTCCCTGATAACAGGGTTCAGTTATCTTGGATGCCTTTTGTTACCGATACAGAAAATAAGGAACCAAGTCCCATATGGTCACATAGTTTTTCTGTATGGTTTCAAGAGTCTCTTATGTGAGGACTTGTTTCTGCAGTTTTACAGATGATGTGTGTTTCAGTGAACAAATGTAGTACAAATGGATAATGAAAGTTCATAAAGTTTATGCTATTGAAGTTCCTTTCATTTTATGCAGTTACTTTCTTACTCATATGCCTTTATTTCTTTCTTTTGGGAAAGGAGCTGGGTTGCTTTTACAGTTTAACCAAACAAGACACACACTACTTGGCCATCCAAGTGGCAGAAAACATCAATGTGAGGCCAGAAGGAGCTTTCCTTAATTTAAAAGGTTCAAAAAATGCTGGGAACTCATGGCTGCTTTCACTTCAGTGTTGGGGCAGTCGAGCTGACAGGGTTTTTTGTGCATTCTGGTCTACAAGTTGAGGACTCTGAATTGTGAATGTAGGTGGTGGTGGCAGTTGCTTGGGATGCCTTGATATGTATGCTTTGCCCGGTGAGGAGAGGGCAAGTAAAGATTTTATAGTGTTTCTTCAAGAGATCTACCAGTGACTTTGGTGTAAAAGTCAAAGCACTGGGTAATAAACAAGTTTTCTTAGGAGGAATAGGTTATGCCCTATAATCTGAAACAAACATTTGCATGTAAGAAAGACACTGGTAGTTCTTCATAGCGTGTGTAACTGGTTTCTTGGTTAAGCCAAAACACAAACAAAATAGGTAAGGCTTTTTACCAGCCAGAAAAAAAACTCAATAGGAAATGGTAAAGTAAAATAGCTCTGAAGTGAGGTATTTTTATACTGAAAACCAGCAAATCTGTCCTAGATTTTTGCCACAGGTATTCAAATTCCAGTCATCATTTATTGCACAGCTTTAGGTGGTAGCTGTAATCTGTGCTTGATCTAGAACTTCACCAGTTTGTGTCTGTTGGTCCAGTGTGGTCCTCATTGTAGCTATATCCAGTTTCCCAGCACTGAAGAGCCCTCCTTTCCCAGGATTCATACTAATCTCTGCTTTGACCAGGGACTAATTCACAGGTCTTAAACCCACAAGAATAGGTACTGTTAATTTCTGTGTACTGCAGACTGCAGATTCTTGTATCTAATTCTTGCATCTGTTTCTAATAGTTGTAGGTCAGTCTGTACAACTATACCCACGAGGACTAACATGAGTGGAAACCTATAGCAGACTTGAGCTTCTGATATATACTAAAGCAGTGATCATCTCAATGCAATTAAAAAAAAAGGCACCACCAAGATCTAACTTCTTTTATTGTTGTGTTTGTCTGTCTTTGTAACTAACTGTCTTGTAATGTGAACCACTAAAAAAAAAAGTGCATATTCTGCTGTATCAATCACTGGCGATATAGTATTGATGTACACTGAAGCTGTAAACAAGGCTTGTCTAATGAGAACAGTCAGAAAAAGTAAGATTAGCTTATGCCACAGGAAGTTTAATCATATGTTTCTCAGCCTATATTCTGTGGGCTGCATCTGATCTCTAAGACCTTAAAAGGCAATGTATAAAATGGTCACTAAAAAAAAAAAGAAAAAAATAAAAATCTCTGCATGTTTGTGCATGTTGTGTTGGGAAAAACAAGCTAGTAATCAATCACAGGTTTGCAATCAGTTAAAGATTAGATTAATAAGAACCATTGCACCTGCACACTGCATGCAATGGCCCATGCATCTTTTATGGTAATATCCCACCTAAGGCAACATTGGCATAAACCACCAGCTTCCTTTTGGGGCTGTAACAGGATCCTGAAAAGGAAATATCAAGGAAAATATCCACAATTCTCCTGAAGTGTAGTACTGGGAAGGAAGCAAAGCAGAAGACAGGACTGTTGTTATACAAAGCAAGTTTTCTTTAATCATGAAAGGTCATGGTTGCGCTAGGCCTTTACTTTGTATCCCATCTGTAACTCCAGCTGTGACATGGTGAGAAACACCTGGAGCCAACCCTGAAAAAACCTACGGCCCTGTTACATTTGTACGCTTTAACTTCTGATACTTCTTCTCAAAACAGTCCCTGACATTTGTTGAAGTTATCTCCAGCGTAGATAGGATAAGAAGAAATTTAAGCTAGCGTTGGCATCATCACAGAGTAGGGCGTTAATGTGTTCTTGTGCATCTGAAAGGTCATTCTTCCTCTCATAAATGAGGAGTGATTTTTTCAACGTATTTGAAAATAGTCTGAGACAC
The DNA here is from genome assembly GCF_018139145.2 of Gymnogyps californianus. Lineage (NCBI taxonomy): Eukaryota > Metazoa > Chordata > Aves > Accipitriformes > Cathartidae > Gymnogyps > Gymnogyps californianus. The sequence goes on from NC_059474.1 coordinate 10,278,088, forward strand.
TGGTTATCACTGAAGTAATGAAATAACTCTTATCTGAAACCATGACATTTAGTTAGCCCTTAGTCCCAGTAACTATACTATTTCACATTTAAATACTTACACTGAAAGAGAGATTTTTGACCACTTTACTAATGTAGTAAAGCAACTGCACAATCACTTTTATTATAAAAATAATCCATAGGTAAAATAGGAATACAATCAATAATTACACAAATACACACTTACAAATGTGTAAAATAGTTACTTATGGCACAGAAAAAATAAATATCCCTGTACATTGTTTCTGTGCAAAAAGACAGGCTAGTTTTAGTCAATAACCAGCCTTTTTGTTTTCTTCACTTCTCCTGATTTCAGTTGAACACAAGGACTTTCAGATCAGATGTCTGAAAGTTCAGCCTCAACAGACAAGAAAATACTTTTGCTTTTAATCCAGATAAAGCATAATAAGATTTTTCCTATCTTCTGCCAAAATGCTCCTCCTCTGTTCTTCAGCCTACATTTTTGGAAGAGGAGGAAAATTTCAAGTTCAATAATTTTTTTCACAAGCCTTCAGACTGCTGTGAAGAATTAGACTCAAGTAAGAGTCAAGCTGCACTCTGAAGCAAACTACCACTGTAAGTTTCCGTTTAGTTTGTAGTGGAATTTGCATTATGCTTGCCTTCCTCATAGTTGTCAAAAATAATTCTTCATAAAAACACTTTGCTTTATCTTGAAGTCTTTCATACAGTCCAAGAGAAGGTGAAATCAAATAAGAGGTAGATATTGTTCGTCCTCCTAATTCCTAAGAGCTGTCCATTTGAATTACTCTGTTTTAGGACTGTAGGAGATATATATAAACCAAAGTTTTACTGTCTATAAAGTAGTGATTGACTTACATGCCTCACATCATGTGGTCACTGGCAACATTCAGCAACATGCTTGAGGAATTCATCACTGAGTTCATCACTGAAAAACCTCATACAATGAGGGCATCTAAGTTCACCTTGTGCCCTGCCCTCGGATCCTGAGTTTCCATTGTCCGCAGGAGGAGAAGCTTGTTCAGACTGTGACGATGTTCTTCTCACGCCTGTTTGGCCTGGGCTATTGCCTCGTAGATGTTCAACGTTTGTCTGTACGTACATATGATTTTGGTTACCAATGTGAACTCTGAAATGACTACTTGTGTCTCTTGAGTCCTACAAAGAGAAAGAAGAGCTCTTGAAAAAGATGCAGTAAAAAGATATTCTTTAACAGAATATTTTATCACCTTTATCTGAAACACTGCTCATGTTTTTATCAGAAGATGTGTAAATAAAATATGCATCAGTTTTTGCAGTTTTATTAATATAGTTGTAAAGAAGGCTTGTAGAAAACACAGAATATTGCCAGTATGCTATTTTAAAGATGCCACTGTTATAAGAGTCATGGCCGTCCTTCCCTTCCTTCTAAGAATTCACCCTTACTATGTTGATCCAACACAGAAGGAAAATGGACTGGAAAGGGGTATTACATGTGTATTGGGAAGCATCTCCACTAGAACTGACTATGAAATAATGTAAGTTTTTGATAGCTGCACTAAGCTGAAATGGTTTTAAGATTTTTTTAGATATAATTAAAAGTATATTTTAATCCTGAATCCTGTTGACATGCTTTAATTGAAAAAGTAGCATGTTGCTGTCTTACCTGTCTTCTTGCTAGCTGGTGTTGCAGACATGCAACTTCTGCCTGAAGCGCCTGTATTTTACTCTGTGCTCGTTCTCTGTCTGATCTCTCAGATGTGAAATCATCTTTATAAACTAGGACCTGAAAAAGAATTATTATGTTAATATTTTATAAATTAGAGCATTGGCAGGTTAGATTAAAAAGTTGAGGCTGTGATTCCTTTGTTTGTAAATACTTATTCCCAGAATCTCAATATTATCTTCTCTATCATATCTGTACTTTAAAGGTATTTGTATTTCTTTTTCAGGTCTTTCACATTTTGTGTTAAAGCCAAAAGAACTGCATGCAGTTCTGCAAGTAGTGAGTTTCCTTTAAATCTGTGTTGTTAAGTATCTGTATAGCCAAATGTGGCAAGACAAGTGGCAAATGTCAAAAGAAATAATTTCATTTTCCCCCCTTGGACTTAAGTGGTCTGGGGAGAAACTAAGAATTCCCACCTCTAGGAAAAAGAAACTTAATGACCTGTTGCTCCAGCATTTGTATGCGCTCATTATCTCCTTCACTAGCCTTCTTCACATCTTCTAATTCTCTCTTTGTTTTTATGCATTCATTCATTTTTTCTTCCAGTAGCTTATTTAACCGGAATATCTCCTTGTGCATCAGGTCAGAATTCGTTTGTGCTGAAGTTATGCCATGCTGCTGCTCCAGTTGTGACTTCATCTCTTTTAGCTGCAAGTGGAGTCGCTTCACATACTCATCCCTACTTGCATCGTATTTCTGCCATTTTGCATTTAAGTCTTCCACCTGAAAGATTACCCAGGAGAGTCATGAAGAACATGAAGACACACACGTGAAGACACAAACTTCCAAGCTTTCATAGACTGTCTACATGTGCAGGACAAAAATTCTCTAAAAGATAATATAACATGCTGACTCAACCGCTCAGTGTGGATAAGCCACTTTAAAGGACAGCAGAAGATCATCATGCTGTAAGCCAGGCTCTTCACAGGCAGCCTTCCCCATTCACCAATCCATAGGGACAGTATTAAATAATATGGAATGGGAGGGGCTGGTGGTCACCCTGGGCCTAGTGCTGTTCTCCTGGGGTGGAATACTGATGCATGGAAGGAACACAATAATTGTCTTCTGCAGTGTATTTTTAACTACAAAAACCCAATACATTAAAAATAATGTGATAAGTTGTTCTTAGCTAAGGGAACAAAGACTATGTTCCATGTTGAAAGGACTAAGAAAAATTTTGGACTCACATTAAACTGCTATTTAATTAGATTAACCAGGCCTTACCGATTCCAAATTTACTGTAATTCAAAATACTCAATCAAATCTTAATCTTGTACAGAATGAAAGTACTCACGTGAGCTACTTTTTGTTTTAACATCCTGTTTTCATCTTGTAGGTTGCAGATAAGAGCTTGAAGTGAAGTTTCATTGTCTAAAAGCTATAATTTTCAGATAAAGGAAGTGTTACTTTAACATAAAAATCCTAAATGCTACTTAGCTATGCTGTTAAACTGGAAGTAATCTTTTTTTTTAATGCCTTTAAAACTATTCACTATCAGTGAAACAAATACATACATCTAGGTCTACTTATTTCTATATAGTATATTTCTAAATACTAATAGTATAGCCTACAGCTTTTATTACTAATAAGCAGAGCAAAAATGTACTCAGGTTTTTACCACCTTGGTATTACTTTTAAATAGATCTGTGTGGTGTCAAAAAACATATCTGTCTTACCAACTTCTGAGTCTACTAAAGGTAACAAGAAAAATACCACGCATTTTACATGCATGAGGGTCTGCACTGATGACAACAGAACTTAACAGTTTACATGAACTCGTTGGAAACTTCTTGTTTGGAGTGGGGAATGCATGACAAAGATACAGATATGCCTTCATCTTGCTTTGTTATTACTGTCAATTTTGGCCAGTACTAGGAAGAAATTACTGAGGGGAAAAAAAGTAACATAGAACACTTTTGTACAAAATTCCCTAGAATCAGCTAGTAATTGCATCTGAAATTTCTCTTCTTCAACAGGGAAGTCCCCACTGTACAAGGTTAGCTACTTATTACATATATCAGTCAATCAAATTTCCTGTCTATCAATTACACGTAAAATATGATAATACTAAACGCTTCAAGTCCCTTAAAAAGTCCTTTTTTCTTATATCTAGTCAACCTCGAACTATTTCTTACAGGTAACTTCAATGTGAATAACTTTTCTTTCGAAATGCTCCTGGGATGTTTTACAAAGTAGAAGTGAGCATGTATAGAGTTTATCGTAAAAGCATAGATGAGTGGTCATGTGAAGCACAGCATTACCACTATGTAGCAGTAAGAGCATGAGACAGAATTATTCTTTTTTGTGAGAATTGGTTGTAGCATCCTACTCAATACTCTGATCTGTTATTGGAGGCAGCACCTCTAATGTTATTTCCTTATGGTATTATCATGAATTGCCTAACGACTCTGAACCATCTTGACTTCTGGAGCAACAGAACAACACAATCTACCTCTACCCTACGCTGAAAAGCTTCAGCTAAGGTGATGATGTGGCAAAGCCACACAGCCGTTTGCAAAGTACACCAAAATCCAGGTGTTTCTTTGTGCCCCTCCACAGCATTTCTGCCGCCTTCCTATCATGAAGCAATTTTTCTGAACATCCCTGCTGGAGAAAAACATTGCCTTGCACTGGGAGGCCAGGGGGGAACCCCAGAGGAAAAAAAAAAAAAACAAACAGGTAAGACACCTTGACTCATTCTTCCCTAACCAACTTTCTGTAGGTCTGTACTACGTGTGCAAAGCCAAATCCTGATCTGAGAAGACCACGTGCTATAGGGTTCTTAATATAAATACTACTTTAAAATATCTCTAGTTTGTTTTGTGATTTAGATGCTTAAACAAGTAATCAGAAGATATCACCTTCAAAAGCACAGCACCATCTAGTGATGCACAGAAGCATGCTGCAGTACAAAGAAGGTACTGTCTCCTGTACATGCAGGGAAGAATTGTAATCATGGAATTGCTGAGGTTGGAAAGGACCTCTCAAGATCCTCTCCTCTCCTCTCCAAAAAAAGCCTCTGATGATGAGATAAGTGAGACGGCCAAAATGCAAGTGATTGACAACTCCTTCCATCCTAAATTTTGGTACTCAGAATTATTATATTATTATTATATTATATTATTTTATATAATATATTATATATTATTATATAGAGCTTGCCATGGTAATCTTCTCACCCTACTTGAAATTATTTAAAGGGATATTTCTCACCACTCCCCAGTTACAACTATCATATTGTAATTAACACCTCAGAAGCTAATAAGACTTTAAAGAAACATAGTAGCATTTAAGAATACCTGATTAGATCTTTCGGTAGGTATCTGGTCATCTGAATTCCCCTTCTCTTTTCTTTGCTTCTCTTCTAGACATTTTGCCAGATGTTGACACATTTCTGCTGTGGATGCTAATTTGCGTTGAAGTTGGTGAGTTTCATCAGTGAGTGACCGGCACAAAACATCGCTGGTGGCCTGAGCCTTCTCTCTCTCTGCCAAGCTCTTCTGAAGTCGTAAGATTTCTCTCTCCTTTTCATATGGAGGCTGATTTATCATCTGCTGTATCTCTCCATTTTTCTCCTCTAGTTGCTGATTCAACTTCTGTACTTCCTAAACATAAGGGGGAGGGGAAGTTATTTAAAAGCAAAGTGAACTCAAAAGCCAAAATATGTCTAAGACTGAATTCCATATTGCTCCTGTACTCACTGCAAAGTACTTAAAAAGTAAAATAAATCCAATTCATTTCTATATAATCACTCGACCTTGGAAGTGACAGATCAATCAATCAAAATCAAGGACTGCTGGGACAGCTATACAAGCACTTCCTAGTCAATAGAATGAAGAAACAACCAGCAAAAATTCAGGAAGATTTTATGAAAAGATATACAGCAGCAACAAACTAAAGATGGAACTTACAAGAAATGAAGTAGTTTAAAAGGAGTAACTATGGAGACTGAGAAATGTTTACTGGTCCTACATTCTAAGTTACCAGATAGTAAAGATTTTCCTCAAAAAAAATGGAACTGGAACATCATCTTATCAAAAAACAGTGAAGTGTATTCGTTGCCTGGCACTGTCACAAGGACAAAGCAGAGGGAGCACACACAGCAACTTTCCCACCTAGGAAAGGATGAGTGGTAAGGATAAACAAACAGAAAATTAAATCTGCGTGGCAGCAATGGCTATTTGGGCCATAGCTGACTCTCCAAGGTATGTGAGGGGGTCTGACATACTCCTAGGAAACAACTGTGTATATCGTTGTCGCACGTTCTTGTTGAATTGGAAGCTCTGTGGGATCATCCGTGCTGCATTAAGTTAACGTCTCTGCAGGTGTTTTGAGAAGGAAGAAGTTTGCTTGCTGACTGGGGTAAACCACTCTGTAGTGCCATGCATCTGAAGTACACCAGTCCTGACTGTCAAAACAGCTCGTGCTTGATATCCTCAAAAAGTAGCAGATGCTGGTAACAGAAACCTCTGCAGCACTGCTCCTGCAGAATCAATGATGCCCTGGATGCCAGCGGAGACCATGAGACAGGTACAAGCTTGACTCTACCCTTCCAGTTCTTTGGGAGCGCTAATAGAGCTGTAAATCACAGGGAGCACTCCCCTTTGCCAGCACGTAGGCCTCTGACTTCACAAAATGTCTTTTTGTTGTTGTTGTTGTTATTATTTTTAGTGACAACGATTTCAGTGTTTCTGATTGGGCATAAAATATTTATTTCTAAAAAGAATAAAATTAATATCTAACTTACAGAAATAACACTTGTTCTTATTACTGATGTTTAAATTCTTTAGCATCATGCTGAATTTCCCCTTTGCTATAGATTAAAGACATTCAGCATCAGACTTCAAAATATATTCAGATACCACAGGTTTGTCATCTGTCTGCAAAGTGTCAGTAAGATCATCTCTTATTACAAATTTCCAAACTTGAACTTATTTAAATGTATTTTAGGTAAGTGTCATATATGGAAAATGTTTTGTATAAGCATTAGGTCAAGAGATCACTTTTGACAAAAATACTTGTTTCAATTTTAAGTACTGCTGGTCGGTTTGGAAATTCCTTTATGCAGCTTCATACAGAAAGAAATGCTTTAAAATTCTTTAAGTATTTCAGACTGAATGTGGGAAAGTCTTAATGACAGTAACAAAAATAGCACTTGTGGCGGATGGGACAGGATGCAGTTTAGAGATGGTTTTTTCTGTCATAAAAGATACCAATTTCCCTAATCTCTCTCCTCACAATCCAGACTTGCCAGTTACTTCTCCAAGTATTAACGTGCTGCCTTAATGTCAATACAGAAATCCATTTTTAAGTGCACTGTAAAAAAAAAAAACAACAAACACTTCAGTAATAAAAGTGGTGGCATCAGTTGTTTATCTTACAGAACAAAACTGTTCCATCTGATAGAGAGGAGGGTCTTCAGTAAGTAATATGGAGCTTCCAAATTTAGGGTTCTTTACTGGTTTTCCTTCTCCTTGTGAAGATAGTTGCATGAAGATTTACAATGCCACGCTAAGTTTTTGTTTTAGGATTTTATGGTTTACCTTCTTGAACTTAATGCAGTGGGAACTACTGTTGGATACAGATGGCTGAGTTGCTTTGGGCACAGTCCAACTCTGGGGACAGAGCGATAGAGCAAGTCCTGTCAAACGCACCAGCATTGCATTGCGGGGGTCAAAACATTTGCTCCCTTGTCCGGGCTCTGCCACCACCAGCTTGGCGTGCCACCCCGGGCAAGTCACTTAAACCAAGCTGTCAGCGCTGGTGCCTGCGCACCCCGATCTGTTTCCATAAACGCGAGGGAGCAGTCTCAATGCAAAACGTCCACATCCTCCATTCAAGACAACCACTGCTGGACTTACTAAGCTTAAATTACTCATTTTTCTAGAGAGGAGTGCGGAAACACCGCTCCCGAGGTGAACGCTGCTGCCCCTCCTCGGGTATACGCGCGCCCTTTCGCCCAGGGAGGCGAGGTGCTGCCTGCCAGCGCTATTTCGAGGGCATTCGCGGTTTTACCTGGCTCAGAGCTTCCACTCTTCGCGCCGAGAGTCGCTCGCTGTCCCTGAGCCGCTCCCTGGCCTGGCCCAGCTGCTCCAGCAGGCTCTCCACCAGCGAGCGGGCCGGCTCCGCGCCCGCCGCCCCCGCCTCGCCGCCCGCCGGCGGCGGCTGCTGCTGCCGGGCCAGGCTGCTCCGCAGCTCCCGGATCGTCGCCTCCTTGGCAGCCAGCTGCAGCTGGAGGTACTTCAGTTGCTGAGCGGACTCGTGGTACAAGGTGCAGAGCGCGTTGTACCGAGGCACTTTATTCTTCAAGCTCCTGTTTTCCCGGTGCAGCTTCTCCAGCGTCTCCTCCACCTGTTTGAAGCGGGCCACCAAGGGGTCCGTACTGCTACCCTCGCTTACCGAGCACATGGCCGGGGAAGGTGAGCCGCGGTCACGCTGCTGCCCCTTCTCTTTCTTCTCCAGGGCGAGTAGTAATCCGGCCAGGTGCATATAAATCCGAAGAGGAGCCAGGTAGGGCCGCGGCGGCTGCTGCTGCTGCTGCTCTTGTTGCTGCTCCGCTCTTCCGCCTTCGCCGTCGGGGGAGGAGGATGGCCGCTCTCCTTTAAGGGCTCGCAGGACCCGCCTGCTGCCCTTCCCTGCCGCCGCTTTTCTACGGCGCAAGCCGGGCCGGGCCGCGCTCCGCCTCTGCGGAGGGGGGAACCCCGCCGCGGGGGAGGGCAGCGCTTTCCCCCGCCGCCAGCGCGGGAGCTGGCCCCGAGGGCAAGGCTGGCCGGGGAACCCCGGCGAGGGGTGAAGAGGAGAAAAGGCAGCCGGGGGCTGCACGGGAAGGAAACGGGAGCGGCTTGAAACCTGGGGGCGAGGGAGGGGGCCCGGGGCGAGCGGGAGGCTGCTGAGGGGACGGGGGAAGTCCGGGCTGAACGAGGGGCCGCTGAGGGGAGGTGAACGAGGGGGCAGACTGCTGAAGGAGGGGCCGCTGAGAGGGGGGGGGAGCTGGGGCCGGGAGGACGAGGGGCCGCTGAGGGGGGGGTTCCCGGCCGAACGAGGAGGAGCGACGACCGGTCGCGGGAGGAGGGGCTCACGGTGAAGGTGGGAGCGGCGAGAGGGCTCTGAGGGGGAGGAGGGGGTCCGGGGAGCGAGGGGCTGGAGGACGGGGCTGGCCCCGCGTTGCGCAAGCCCCGTAGCGCGGCGTCCCAGCAGGAGCCGCTGCGGGATTTCCCGGCCCGGAAGGGGATTTTCCCTGCCGGCGGCGACCCCCGCGACCGGGCCGCTCGCCCCACTCCGCCTCCCCGAGAAGCCCCGGAGGTGGCCGGGCCGGCGCATGCGCCGCGGGCCACGGCTGGCGGGGGCGGCCTCCTGCCCGCCGCCGTGCCCGTCGGCCCTGACGCCCAGGCGGCGGGCGGCCCTGCCAGGCGGAGCAGCGGGGTCTCCGCTCTGGCTTTGCCCGCGCACACAGTGAAGGAACAGCCAAAAAATCCCACGTCGTGTGTTCGATCTGCATCGGTAGCAACGGGAAGGCTTTGGACCCGGGCAAAGCAGCGTGCCTCTCCTCGAAGGCTGCGCGCCTTCACGGATTTTGAGGAGAAGCTTGCTTAGGAAAGACCTCGAAGAGACCAAAATCTTCCGGTCATCAAAAGTCACGTCATCAGCTAGTGTTTTTACCCTCAGGATTGCACATGGAGATAAGCAGAGTTGGTGAGAGTAAAACCAGCTGCCTGACGCTGAACAAACAGGCGCCTGTTGGCCATCCCTGTGGTGGATAACTGCTTTTATTAGCAGCATAGTGATAGAACCTGTTAACCAAGGATATTAGCGCGGTTATGCTGGTGTAGTATTTCTCATAGGAGGAGGGGAGTATGGCAAGCTGGACTGATGTAAAGTTTTTTTTGGACTGGTTTAGTTATGTCCATGTTATCATACTGGTAGAACAGCTTGGGAGGAAAAAGCCTTAAACCAGCACAAAAATAAAGCCTAGGTTACATTTGATTATTATTTGTAATAATGTTTATTGTGTGTGTATGTATGCAGGTGTATAATAACATATACAACACAGAGCTCACTCTATGTGCACACAGCCTTATTGCGCTAGGCTCAGCACAATCATAGAAGATGTTTCTGGACCAAAAAGCATGTCTGTCCACTTATAGAGCAAGTGAAAATCACCGCATGCAAGTGGTAGAGGGGGCAAAAAGAGAAGACTTTAGTCAGTGTGATAGAGAGCAGCCTCCTGTGTTAGCACCTTAGCTACTCGGAGGTGTCAGGGTAAAAAGACACAGCAGTGAAGAATTTGTGTGGAAGAATTTACAGGAATCAGAACATGATGAAAGGAGAAGATACTGAACTTCAAAGTCGAGACACTCAGTTCCACTGGTGATGGATCGGAAGCCTTATGATACTGGTGTGTATGAAATGCAAGATACAACATTTCAGCCTTTCATGAAGACAATGGGTGTAAGTTGAAACAAGAGAGGATGCAATCAAATAGAAGGAAAACTATTTCCCTGTAAGGCTAATCAAACATTGGAAGTGCTTTGAGCAGGAGTTTGGGCTAAAGACCTCCTGAGGTCCCTCCCAATATGAATTATCCTGCGATTCAATTCAGCTTTTTCAAGGGGGAAAGTCATTAGTTTGTCACCTCAATTATGCTAGAAAGGATTATCCAAAAGATTAGGACTAATACATTGAAAATGATCCGTTAGCTTAGCTATTTCTAAAAATATAACTGAATTTTATGTGCATAGAAGATCCTGTGTGACAGAAAAGGGTAAAACACTTGCTTAAGGTACAGGTCTGTGGTATATTTGCTGTTTCATCTTATAAATAATGTAAATACCCCATGATTAAGGACAGTGAAAAATCTATGTGGAAATTGAGGGAATACAATTTTTGGCTTTTTGCTTGTACAGAGTTAGGCACTGTTTTTGTTGTGAAGAAAGTAAAGTTCCTGCTTTAAAATACCCGCACTTTATAGTTTTCATATACATTAGTAGGAAAAGTTAGGAAACTACATAGACTACATTTTATGTTTTCAGCATCATTGTGCTACAATCAGAGCTAAGTGAAAAATTTGGAGCAAGATTGCTTTTACTGACTGTCAAAATATTTTGTAGAAACATATGATGAAGCCCTGGTAATGGAGAAATCTGTTCAGTTTCCTGCCAATTCAAATAGCAAACTGTAAGGAAATTCAGAAATCCCATCTGCAGATGGGGCAGTGATGTCCTTAGACCAAACATCAGGGAATTTAGTTAGCTATCAAACAGAATACTTTATAATATAGTTATATTTGTAGTATTGTATCAGTATATGAAAATCAAGCATTGCGTCTGATTACCGAAAATTTGGCATTAATAGTGCTTTGAATAAAGCCAGCACTCCCCCGAGGAAAACACCGCTGACTTAAGGGAAATTTGACCTGCGTAAGTCTTGAGTAAGAAACTGATCCCGTATGTTCTCAGGAATGCCCTTAGATGACTGTTTCCTTTTGTCAATTCTGAAATACAGAGGAATTCCTGGGAATTCAGTAAGAGAAGCTGGTCTCAAAGAATGAGTCACATCTTAAGACGTGTTTCTTAGTGTACCTGGCTTTTCCTGGATTGCCTCTCGTGCTGTTCATCAGATTTGCTGATAAAGCAGCTGGTCTGTGGAGTGGCATGTTTGTCCTTTTTTGGTTTTAGACAATCAAATTCAGGCTTATTAAGTACAGTAATTCTGGTCAGCAAATAATTGCATAAACAACGGGTATGCTCTGCACTACTTCATATAAGGAAAAAACTTTATTTTCCATACCTTACTAGTCTCAACTTGAAATACAAGGTGAAGTTCACTTTAACTCTTTCTCAGTATAGGATGTAACAGGATATTAAAGCCACGTGAGAAAAATTTAACCTCAAATTAGATTTTGTGAAAGAAATCTTAACAAAGTTATTTTGATTAAGTAATTCTATGCACATCACATCCAACTATTATAATGCGTGAGAAGTGTCACACAGTATATGAACAAAAGTGATTAGATACTACCAAGAAACAAAAAGAAGATGAAGCAGATCTTAGGAAACCAGGAAGAAGGAAAGGTGAACAGTACAGTTAGATTAGATTAAGTGGGCATAGACATAGATATATTTAAAAATTCATTTTAAAATGAGTTATTTGTAGAGTTGGTAAGAATAATTCCTCTGAACATAGCAGTTATATTTCTGTAACATTAGTGCAAATCATATAAGAATGAGTCTCTACATTTAAAAGTGTAATTCTGTGTGGACAAGACTATAAAACATATTGGGGCGGTTCCTGTCATTCTCGAAGTAGTGCCATCTGCTCAATTTGCAAGAAACTGTATTTTTCACTTGTGAACTCCAGACGTTGTTCAGCCAATCAAGCTGTGGTTTTCCCCATTGTCTTAAGTCACCACTAATTGTCCTGGAGGGTAAGTGATGACCTAATGACACCTATGAAATGTTCCATTGCCTTGAGCTCATTTACCTAAGCAGAAATTATTAGAAATTAGTAAGTGATCCTTTTGCTGCTGTAGGCTGAAAAAATCAATAGCAGTTCACATTTCCTTTGCTGTTGATTGTGCAGTGCAAAAGGGAAGAAAAACCCGTAACAGTTTATTTTCCCCAATTAAATCATCTGATAGACTCACTGCTACAAAAGATGCCTGCCTTGGAGCTCTACATGCATCCAAGAATCTGATTTTCATGCTGAGCAAACAGAAAGTTTATGCTTCTGTGACTCATAGATTAACAATAATTGTAAGCTGCAGCCATGGTTACACTTCTTACATGGGAAGGGGTAAACATCCTTTATATCCATTACTATATTGGATGTTCTGATTATTTAATGTTCTACATATTTTACAGTTGGAATGGCAAGCTCATTGAGAGGTTAGGTCAAGGGCATTCAGGATTCGCAAAACTGGGTGAAGTCATTGCTATGATATACGTACGTAGCCATCTCTGCGTGGAGGCTCTGATTTGGATCACAACATTCCTCTTTCAGTCTTGTTTTCTGTTTATACACATAAAAATATTTAGTGTAGTTAGGAGAAATAGAATGGTTTTCATTTATTTCTAATGTAAGCTTTTCACCACGTGTTTCTTTGCACGGTTTGAACTTTGGAGGATGTCAAAACAAAGAGTGTTTTGAAGCTTAGGGCAGAGTCCCAGGACCTGTGTTGTAAATCACAGTAAGGCTGAAATAACCAGAATGAGGAGCCATGACTTTGGTCAGATCCAAAGCAGTCCTGTTGCTTTTCCCTAAGAAGTATTTCTTTCACGTTTATTTGGACTGAGATGGTTCAGTCTCATCTTTATAGGTGTTGGTAAATAAGCAGGATATACACTCATATGTATCTCTCACAAGTCTTTTGATCAGTTCAGGTCTATATCCAGGCAACAGGTTTCTCTTATGCCTTGTTACTCTTTAATGTGTTAGATCTTTGCTGCAATTCACCTTTCTGTGCAGGTTTACTGGTCCTGTACTGGATATTCCCTCCCAAGAGTTTAGCTATTTCAGGCCCTGCTTTAGTTTCTTCTGGATATTTTTACTTTTTGCATTTTCTCTTTTGTTTGCCTATGGTGCAATAGTGTCATCCTACTATTGGTCTGTCCTTGCAAACTGGAATTTATGTCTGTTGCTGATGCTGTCTCTTTATCTGAGAAGTTCAAGCAATATGCTTGGTCCTTTAGGAAACTCTATCATGACATAACTGATTTTTGAGCTGTAATTTTATTTACAGGAATGTAAAAAGCTCCCTGTTTGTTGAACACAAGTTATCAACAACTGGAGACAGCTTTCATACTCACAGGCTTAGACCACTACAGCTACCGCTCCTACTTAGAAGCAAATTACTTCTTTGAGCTTCTAGTTTATAAAACTTAGGGGTTTGCCGATGTCTGTCTATTCCTGGTGGGCAGTGCAGGATACGCTGGCTTGTATTTGTCATAGGACATTTTTTCCTAAAAACTGATGCTTTGAAATACTCCAGACAAACTTTTTTTGGGTTGCGGGAAACACTCCCCAACTCTGACATTCTTAACATATGATCCATATTACAGATTCTTTGGGGATTCTATATATACTGATTGAATTTTCTGCTTTGATTAATATAGAGTGCTGTGAGTTTTCTGGTTTCTGTTATTCACCTTTGGTCAAAGGCCAGGCAGTTTTAAAGATAAATTGCAGGGAAAAAATAAAATTAAGTATGACTACATGCCAGGCCTTCGGTTGCAAGACTGGAAACAAAAGGCTGCAAGTGAAAACCTCATTGTTTGTGGATTTGTTTTATACATTATTGTTGTGTAATGAAGCTTCCTAATGCAGGCTCCATGGTGTCTTTGATCCAGACCACTCATTCTAACTAGACCAAAATCAGTTTACACACATATCTGATCTTTAGCTTTTCTGACCTAGAGAGCAAACAGACCTCTAGAGTTTGATTAGAGAAATATTTAAATGTTTTATTTTAAATATTTGTTTTAAAAGGATAATTGGGAAAGGTACTTTCCTAAGACTATTGACAACCTCAAAAGAAATCGCAGTTGAGTAGAAATTCTATACATAAATCAGGAAAAAAGAAATATTGGAGGCTTCTTAGCATGTCCTTGGTACTAGATGGTGAAATAGTTTTCAGAACTGGAATGTTGAAGAAGGGTTGGGAGGAATTAAGTAAATAGAACAAGAAAGTGGAAGTGTCCTTGCCACACCATTCACTCCCTTCCCACACACCATGCCATTTCCACATAAATAACAACATTTACAAAAATTCTGATTAGGGTCTGGTTGAGAGGCAAGAAATGGCATAGTAATGTTCCTCTGGAGCTTCATCTGTAAAGCAGAAAATCCATGAATCATCCTGGCAGGACAGGGAAAAGCAGTTTTCAGCAGAGTTTTAAATTCAAGTCATTAATGTAGTCTTTTGTAGACTGAAGTGAAGAAATAGTGCCATATAGATACCAACTGCTGAAAACTTCAGCTCTTGTTTGAATATATTTTTGTTGTAAGCAAGAGTAAGCATATTCTTAATCGTAGAAGAGCTGTCCATCACACTTGAAGTATGCAAGCGTTTTGACACTTTCTGCTCTCATACAGAATTCATGGAACGTGAAAAAATAGTATTTCCGAGGAGTCTGCATACCAGTATCTGTTCAGCCTTAGCACAGTAAATGAGTCTAATGTGGACATGCAGATATGTGTGGATTATAGAAGATTAAATCAGGAAACTGTAAGAAAAAATAACATATTTCTTGAAAGTGATAACTCCTGAAAAAAGCCACTGCAGCTATTTTTCATGGCTAAACTTGTCTGAGAGATCGTCAAGTGGCACAGGAGCTTACGCTTGTGATACAGTGAAATATGCCTGTTTCAACAGGAATAAAACTTTTTGGCTCTAAATGAAATGCTTTCTCCATTTAATTATATTATATTTATGCAATATGTTATGATTGTTGCTGGGTTAATGTAGATTTTAGGGCAGATGGCTGTTTGGCAAAATTATTGTACTATCTTTTTGCCCTAAGCTGTAGAGGAAGGACCACAGGGAATCCTAGATGTATGGTTTTCATTAAAGTTTCTGACGAGAACTACTAATGTATTTAACTGAACAAATAGAGAGGCCACCATCTAATGGAGTGAGTTTGAGAATACGGTTTGAGATTTGATTTGCAGATTTCTAGTGTCTCTTCGCTTGAGTTTACTGCTTGACTTTGAGTAAGTCTTGTAACATCTTAGTTTGCCATTTGAAGCTTGCATTAATGATAATAGTGACTTATTATTGTAGATGGTTTAAAGGCAAAAAGGCTGCAGAATATTAAGTATTTGGTCCATGGAATTAAGATCATACTCAGTTTTCACTTATCCTTTCTTAATTTTTAGACAAAATCTCAAGGTTTTGACTTAAAACTGGTTAACAGAATGACATCAGTATCTGACCCATTATGACTTTTTTATTGATACACTTATCTGCTGATGACTGAAATGCTTAGAAGTCAGCTGTGAGAAAGTTAATTGTGTTAGGCCTTGCATAAACAAAATAATAAATGATCTCTACACTGGAATACTCTACATACTGGCTTCTTTGGGAGCTAGTCTTAAGTAAGTCATATTTAGTATAATTGTGAGATTCCAGTTCAAGTGTGTGCAGATACATAGACACCTTTAAAAGGACTAGTTTCAGAAACACTGGTTTTGAACTTTAAGCATTTCCACCGAAGTCATGGTTGTCATGTAACCGACTTAGGAAATACTCCTGTTTCTCTGAGGGCTGGTTGAAATATCATCATAATCTTATATTTACTGAAATTACACCTTTTTAACAAACTTAAAGATGTTGTTACAAGAGAGGTGTGGCTTGGAGGGAGAGAGAGTTTTTGTTAGATCCTCTGATATAGCTGGAAAAAAAACAAAGATCTTTTGAGACCATCTCTACTTCCTCAGATTAGTTGGTCTGTCTCTCCCTACAAACTTTGCTTCTGTTATATCTGTATATCATCACATTTGCACCATCACTACTATGACTTACAGATAAAACAACTTCTTGTAGTGGTTTTTTTAATCTGATTTCTGAAATGATGGTGATGGCCATTAGCTGACCCAACAGCTTTAAAAAATGAAACATCATCTCCCCCATCTCTTATTTCCTGTGAGCTATCCAGGAAGTGTCTCAGAATGAAAGAAAAGCTATGAATTTGCCAGATAATGAATCCGACTCTTGGTTCATGGTTCTTTCCTATAGGCAAAATTGTAGGTTTCTTGTAAACTTAAAGGAAGTGGAGTGAAGGAGTTCACTTACGTGATAATGAGAGTAGCCAAATGATTGATTAGCAGTTGAGGAGAAAACTGTGCTTTGGGCATTATTGATTTTCAGAGGTACTAGAGGAGTGTGGTGGGTTGATCCCAGCTGGCAGGTAAGCCCCCACCCAGCCACTCACTCACTCCACCCCCCAGCAGGACGGGGGAGAGAATTGGAAGAGAAAATGCAAGAAAAACTTATGGGCTGAGATAAGGACAGTTTAATAAGGGAAGAGGAAAAAAAGAAAAAGAGACCAAACAAGTGATGCAAAGACGACCACTCACCACCTCCCACCAGCACACCGATGGCCAGCCAGCCTCTGAGCAGTGGCGACTTTTGACACACCACCCACCCCCGGTTTTATTGCCGGGCATGATGTTATATAGCATAGAATATCTCTTTGGTCAGTTTGGGTCAGCTGTCTTGGGTGTGTCACCTCCCAACCTCCTGCCCAGCCCCAGCCTGCTCCTTGGGGGTGCAGAGTGAGAAGCAGAGAAGGCCTTGATGCTGTGCAAGCACTGTTCAGCAATAGCTGAAACACTGGTCTGTTATCAGCACTGGTTTGGTCACGAATCTGAAACACAGCACCGTATGGGCTGCTGTGAAGAAGATTAGCTCCATCCCAACCAGACCCAGTACAAGAAGTAAGTGGCAAAGTGTTACTCCAAAAAAGAGGTTGGGGAGGACACCAATATTTTGTAGCATTTACATGGCTCTTGCAATTTTCATTTAATAGAAGCAGGCAAGGATTTTTTTCTCTGTTTTGAAATGAGGAAACCTGAAGCAGTGAGATATCAAGAGATTTGTTCAAAGTTGCATATAACATCAAAAGACTGTGAGCTGAAGAAGCATAAAATGCTTGAGCTGCAAAACACTGAAAAGACTTTGGAAAAGAGTACAAATACATAGGCAATTTTATAGATGTAATGTCTGATAATAATAGGATCAGAATTCATTTATGACTACTACTAATAGAAAAAATGGTGTTTGGAATAGTCAGAAAACAAAATTTGTTTCTTTCCCAGGTTCACTCATGGATTAATGTCAATCTACACTAGAAGATTATACTTGAAAGACATTTTCCAGCCTCTCCTTTTCCCATCTTCATTAATAACGTCTCCAACCTGAGCTAAATTCTCAGAAGTGCATTTCCTGCAGAGTAATATAAGCCAAATGGAACCGGTCTCTGCCAGAGCAGGTCCTTCAAAATTTACCAGCATATCTCCATAACAACTGCAGGATGTTTTTGCCACAGGGGAACCACGATACCTGTCACGTCAATGGCTTTTCTGTAGCTCTTCTGACAGAGCACGTGACATTCAAAGTGCTGTTATCCCCAGGGTGATCCCTATGTATTTATTCCTGCAGCAGCCTATACGTGGGATTGCAGAAGAGGGATCTAATAAGCTTGGGCAGAGGCCAATGGAACTGAGAAACAGACCTCCGTGTGCATTGTATGAGAACCACTGTGATAAAAGGGCTTTCCTGGCTGCTCTGTGTGGGGAGCAGTTTGAGAGTCTTGTGCTCCTTCAGGCGCCCCATTGGAAAGAAGACATGCTTTTGCATGGAGCAGTGAAGTGCTGTCCCTGCTTGTTGTGCAGCTTGTGAACCCCATGCTGCTGTTTCAGTATGGAGCTCGTCTGTCCTAGGGTGCTGCGGGGACTGCCAGGAATTTCATGGGCTGTTCCTCACTAGTGAGCCAATGCTGTGACCCTTGCCAGAGGAGTGAGCCTGATGCTGATTTGGTCCTTATCTGTCTTGCTGTGGCCTTAGTCTTACAAAGAAACCTGAAGTCTTCAGGATCCATGAGGGCAGATAGCGGAAAAGGGCCCTGCCAGCCTCTCCGAATCACTCTGCTCCTATCCTTGTGTACAGAGGCTTCCCCATGTGTGGAAATGGGTAACGTCCACAATTCTCCCCAGCCCTCTGAGAGTGTCAGCCTTGCAGTGACTATGCCCCATTGGCCTTGTCCATAGACTGGATACGTTTAGCTAAATATATCATGACGTGGTGGAGTGAAGTGGTAGAATGGGGAAGTGATACCTTTCTCAAAGTGTAGTATGCTCAGTATGATGGAGAGTGGCAAAAGTGTATTATTACTGTTACTTCAGAAGGGTAATGCTGAGTAATTTGAATAAATGTCTGCCATTTATGGTTCTTGATTTCAAATCTGCGTGAGATGTACTTCGTTTTCCCAGCATGTGCATCGCTGTTTTGAAAGTAATACAATGTTATTTGATTCTTACAGAAGATAAGATGGGAAGACGTGTGCATGTAGCAACTGGTATGGAAGCAAACTGGGAAATAGCTGCACCGCTTGTGTTTGATGCAAACATGTACTCTTGGCTGGTGGTGATCCAAAGTGGGATGTTGCTGGTTTATATGCAGAAGCCATCCTGCCACTGATATGGGGCATACCATTCAAAAAGGCTGTTTTTACATACTTTTCCTCCTTCACTGAAGCAGAGAAAACCTCGCAGCAACACTGGGGAGGCTTGTGGTGATGGGGGTTGTAACAAACGGGGTTGAGAACAGGCCCCCTTCACACGTCTTTCATCTGTGAAATCAAGCTGGCAGACTGCCCTGCTTCCCAGGCCATGTGATGCAGCATCCAGGCATTGGATGGATCATACAAATCTGACATAGCTTAAAAACTGTATGTATACACGACCAATCTTTGGTTCACGTCCCTAGTTCTTATGCATGGACCTTTGAACTTTTTCGATTTCAAGCAGTATTGCATGTGTAACCTGCTGTTGGAGCGATGGGTGGACCAACAGCTCTGCAGCAGGAGCTGCTTTTAAGCTCAGGCCAACAGCCTTGGCCCCTGCTTGAGCAGCACTGTAGGGATGTCTGGTACACCAGCCGTGGACCTTGCTGATCCTGACCCTGCCTCACTGACCCCGGCTTGCCTTGCCAGGGCCTCGTCTGGCAAACACCCGACTGTTGGCTGACCCTGGAGCTGCTCTGGGCTTCTGACTTGGGTCCTGTGGGACCATGGCTTTTGTGGGTAAGGACGCTGCCCCTGCCTGCCTTGCTGTCCCCCTTGATTCCCGGGTTGTCTTCCCTTGTGCAGCAGCCACAGCACTGAGTTAGCAGGCCACCTTCTGTTAGTGGACTGGGATGAATGAGCCAGAGGCCTTTAAAGCTCCCTGATGTTGGAATGTCTCTACACATATTAAGAACGGGACAATATTAAAACCCTGGATTCAGAGCTTGTCCTACAGCCCTGAGGTGTTGAGGGTAGGGTATTGTTTGTTTAGTTAAGGTATCCAAACTAATGGACATACTACTTTGCATCCTCCAGATTTCTGTGTTTACAGCCTGAGGCACATAGCACATGCCCTGGCACATGGTTTTGGGCATATAACTTCTCCTTTCAGCACGCTCCTCCTTCATAGGAGGCTGCTAGCGAGGCTACTGGAAGAGGAAAAACATTAGCAGCGTCATGTGCATATTGTCTGACCATTGAGCAAATAATAGTCCCCTGAACTATGCTCCTAAAGATGTAGTCATTTTATCCCCAAAAGACACCCAGGAGCATGCTAAGACAGAAGCAGACTGGATAACTGGGATAATAATCAGGGTGCAGGAGCAAACCAACTTCATAATGGAATAAATCCACAAATCTTTATAAGGAGTTTGCTTATCATAGTATCTGAGCTGCTACTATTAGCACAGAGTAACAGAAATGACCTTATGGCATTTGCTCTGTTTTTTTTTTTTTCCCCAAGAAGAGCTTGGATTATTTTACTTGCCACGTGTCTGCTGTTGCTTTTTGTTTAAAATCTGTGTGTTACACTGTATTTGGGAGAAGTGAAAGTTGAAAATTTGCCATATGCTTGAAAATGATCAGCCAGTATATACTGAGAGGATCAGCAACATTTATCACTGTCGTTCTTCTAGTGTTTCCATTTAAAATTCTAAAAGCTGATGTCGAACATCAATAAACTTATGTCAGGAGGTCAGAATATATGCGGTGACATCCTGCCATGTGCATATCCTTCCATAAATGATGCCAGGCTCCCTTAGCACACCTCTGTAAAGAACATCTCTACTTGGATGCGCTCAACTTTCATATTAATCTGTGAGTCACGTTAATGTTTAGTTGAGTATTTCTTCTTGTATCATGCTGATTTACGTACAACAGTCAGGCTATTTAATGTCCATTTAATGAACCAGGTACATTGCCTCCTAGACGCTTACTGGGAAAATGAGGTACGAAATAGCTGTACGACGTGGTGTTGGATTTCTTTCAGTTTGCATTGTTCTGAACTTTGTTTTTACCTGTATTTGTATAACAAAGCACAGCGAGTATTGAAGTCTGTGTGCCAATCAAGAAAAAGCAGAAGTTGTAACGCGGCAGTTTGAGCTGTCAGGGTTCAGTGCTCAAGGCTGTCACGTTTCGTGTTCTGGAGGTCCCCAGTTCGGTCCTTGATGTGTCAGCCAGGAAAGTGGCTGTCACAGCTGTACTCGTGACTGAAATTTTCTCGCCACCAAAAGAAATCAGACTGAACCTGGACTTAACCGTGTTAGTGCAACTACAGGAAAATTTCAGAGAACATTTTGGTATGGGTAAGGACAGAGTCTGAAACTGAGACTTAGTCATAGACTCTTGAAAATTTATAGGATATTGTTTGTATGCCTTTCCCGTTTGTATGATGCTGCAAACCAAGAAAAGTGATTCCCCATGCTGTGCATGACTCTGCAGTTATGCTATTGCTTTACTGCGCGAGATGGCTGGTGATTTAAAAATAGCTCCGCTTACTCAGATGCAGCTGATGATAGCAGAAAAATACCACTCGGTGGTAAAGCTGGAACACCTAGTGCTTCTTTCCCATAACCAACAGCAAACAGAAAGCAAGGTAAAAAAAAAATGGGGAGATAATTTGCAGTTCTGTTTCAGCATTTTGTTTTTTCTTATTCCTTTTTGTGGGATCAGTTATTTCTTAGGGCATGGAGGTCCAGCCATTTCTTATTCCTGTGCCGTTTGCCAGGGTGATGCCAGTCTTGCGTTTCTGTAACTTGGGATCTTTGTGAGGACAGGTTGTTAGTTTGTATTCCCTTTGATCTGTCCATCTCAGACGTCTTTTATAGGCACTAACTTGCCCACTGCGGTTGTTGCAATGTACAGAAGATCCCATTGCCTCAGTGTGTCATTTCCATGTAAATACAGATTCTCCCTGAAAGTTAATTACAAGGCTTTTAAAAGAAAAAACCTTTTCATATAAACATTCGCAGTAAAACTTTTGTTTACATGGTATCATAAAATATTGTATAGAAATAGAAATTATATTACAATCATAAGAGCTGGTTATATATTGTTAGTTCACACTTGTGTGCATGTGTAGACACACACACAGTGTGTGCTGTACAGTCTTTGCAAATATAGTACAAAACTGATACAACATACTGGAGAAATCTAGATGATAAAGTGCATGAATCTGTACGTTCAGTTGAGTCCCTCACTCTGTTGAGAGTACTAATGAAGTTTTTGAGTTACTCTGGAGCCATAGATACTTAGTTATTGAGCTTGGGCTGTCAGGTTTATTTCATGTATATCACAACTCGACCTAAGGCAACATATTTCAATCTGCCAATAACTAACTAGTCTTGTTTCAAACAGTTTTTATACCAAAAGATTATGGATTGTACCCATTTACTTCAGAAATCCTGAGTCACTGCATTGAAGAGAAACTGAAACTGAAATCACTCCACTAATATTTTTTTATCAATTTTTACTCAAGTAGTCCACAGATAGTTTGCTAACAGGTCAGGGCTCCAGAGGCTCTTCACATGTTACTCAGGCACCATAGATCAAGGTTCTAACTCCACATGGCTGGAAGCCAAGATAAAAAGATCACGTTATGATCAGTTCCAAGATCACTTTCTGGTTATGTTTCTCCATTTAAAAAAAACAAAACTGCAAAACAAACAAACAAAAAAACCCCCCAAAAAACCAAACCAAGAAGGACAGGAAGATTGCTGTAGGGGTTAGCAGGAAAATGACCAGTGAAAAGTCTTCAAAGTAGATTAATCACAAGAAAGCAAGCCTGTGGGGTTTATTTACTTTCAGTCAACAGGTTTTTATTGTTTACAGGAGCACTTCCGTAGCGGTTCTTAGTGGAGAAAAGTTCTCAGTGGGCTTCAAGAAATGAAACCAGCAAATTCTGGTAATCTATAGATTTTTATTGAACTGACATCCTTCTCAAAACATAAGTTATTTCCATCTTTATTACTTCTTAATACAGCCGTATGAAAGCTGTAATACAAAGAGGTCCAAATCATATTTTACAGTAAGATTTGTAAACATTTCCCCATTACCAATTGTTCCTTTTCTCTGTCTCACTTTTGTACTTTTTGTGATCTAAATAGGGGACTGTGACATGTTTGGTTTTCAGTAAAGTAAAAGGAAGTGCACACAGTCAGTTTACCAAGTTTGTGACCCCGGGCTAATAAATTGACTTGCCTCATCTTTGTAGAAGCCACGCTTTCCCAATAATTTTCTAATTCAATATAAAAAAGAAGAAAAATCCCTATAGCCTGATTAGTAAATGTGTTCAGTAGAGCCCCTTATAAAATGTTGAAGAAAGCAAAACATCCATCATAACTGGTCCAATTACCAGGAAAAGTGCTGCAGATTTCATTTAACATTTCTTAAGCATTAATATTTGCTCAAATTATTGATTTACATCTAATAAAAAATATAGAATTTTTATCTGGCTCGGTAGAAATACACTGCAAATTGCTATTACTTAGCAGTAATAATGTTACCTAGCACTCTTCGTCTGCTTTTCAAACAGTTTACAAAGGTTAGTAAGTATTCTTATTCCCCTTTTAGTGGTAGGAAGCCTTGGATGAAGAAGAATTAAGGGACAATTAAAAAAATATAAGCAGAGAAAAACAGATTTATTAAACATAAAGGAGTCCAAATAGAGAAATTTAATCTAGGTATAAACTGGGGGGGTTTAGGGGTGTGTCAGAAAGAACACAATGAGACAAAGTGAAATCTGTTTAATACCTATTAATTGTAAAGACACACAGTTCTGTATCATAAGCAAGTTCTGACAGCATCACTCATTTTTCCATGTTTTTCTCTAGAAAGAAGATAAAGGTGAATCGAAAATGCAAAGCCCATAAACACTTTCCATCAATAGGAGAATGTGCTCTTTCACAAGTTTTTTCTGTGTCATCATTTTCCCATAATGTATGTTACATTTTACACGCTGCCTCTCAGTTTCCTTCTTTACTACCAGTAAAAGCTACCGTGTTTTTAGTAATGCTATTTACTGTAGCCAATGTAGGAAAAAACTCCAACTTTTGTTCTAGAGAAGGAGGCAAATTCTATACCAGAGATTCAGTTCTTCCTCTCACAGATTTCTTCTCGTGTCATTTCAAATAAGCCTAACCTCTGCTTCAGAACCAGTGAACTTAAAACTTACCTTGGGAAGGCCACTGAAACTAAATTTATCATTCATCTGAGTTTGTACTCGCAGCCTGATGTCCTTTCCCACAATTGTGCAGGTTTCTGTTTCTGTCCTGAACCCTCATTTTTAGCTCTCAGCCACTTCCCTCCTATATATTATGATAGTACCAAAGCTGTTGATGTATATTCAGATTTAATATTGATTTATTTTTAAAAGAATGAAAAAAGTGTCCATCTGACTGCTGAGAAATCAAACAGATTATGGAAGAAGCTGAGAAGCGATGCTGTTAGAAAAAAATCTCAGCTGCTGTTCATCAGTTTCAGTAAAATACTGAACACTGTTCGGTGGAGCGGTACATTAACATTGCCAGCCGATAGCCATCTTCATTTCTAAATGGCATCTGTGAGATTTTTAATAAAATGTCCTTTACAATAATAGATTGACACTGAAGAGATAAACCAGATCTTTTCCACATTTTTATCAGTTTTCTTGCTTTCCTTGTTTGGTGTCATGGAAATGGATGGTAGCAGAGGGAAACAGTGGAAATTTGACTCTTCTACTCCCTTTTCACAGCATTTTTCTGTTCTTTGGTGTTGGAAACCTGGATATGTTATATCACACATTCCTTTCCCGATCTCTAGGGAAGTTCTGGTCTTTGTCCACGTTGTCAGGTATCGAGATTCAGTGGACTCAGTTTTCTGGCTTCTGCTGTTGGCGAGAACAGCATCCCCAGCAAGAACACAGCTATTTTGTGTCTTCTGCTCAAAAGTCATTTGATCTCATCACCTTTACATATGCAATGGTTCCTGTATCATTCAGAGTGATTCTGTGCGACATCCTCATATACAAATACCACTTCATTAATGTAACTCAGTAAGTGAAAGGCAGAAATTGCTTTAAAAATAAACAGATAAAATGTCAAGTGGAGAGCGAAAGCATAAAATACTGAGCAGATCAGTCCTTTTGCTTGTTAGTGGCTGAACACTGTGCTCGGGCTGATTAGGCTTTCCTTGCATTAAACTCTTACAATTTAATCCTACCAGGAGAATCACATCACCTAGCCAACACCCTCTTTCAGCTGGTATTGATGATCCAGCAGTCATACAGTCGGGAGCTATGAAGTGCTGCATTTGGCTCTGTTGAAGGACTTGTGGATCCATCATCCCTGACAGCAGACAAACCTTCTGGATAATGCTGCTTCTGCCCATACGGCTGGGAGCGTCGGTGGTTCCTGTTGGCACCTTTGCAGTCCATCTGCCGTGCTCAGTCATGCCTTACTGCACCGTGCCTTCGTGGGACATCCAGGACAGCCTGCTAGGCTACGTGCCTGTCACAAACAGGGGTTCCTGCGTATATCCCGGCTGGTGACACTGCTAACCGTGATCATTAGCTCCTGACTGCGTAGCGGGCATGTGTGTTTGGGTGTGCATGTTTGTGTGTATTTTGAATTTTGCTTTATTTGCTTTTCCCACACATTCATCAGAACTGTAATAGTAAAGACATTATCAGTTGTCCTGGCTTACAGAGCTCTTGTTATCATCATCATCCACATTTTGCATGTACGGCAGTGTGGTTTTCTGGGGGCTGCCTTTGACACTCAACATAGAGCATCAATCCTCATGAGATAAGAATTCCTACCCACTTAGCAGAGTCACTCAGCTGGAGCACCCACGTGCTGAAGTTTTCATTTGATTCAGATGCACATTTTTGGTCTAAATCTACAGTGTGTCCAAGGTTCATCTTCGTGAAACCATATGTGTGATGACACACTCTTTAAAATTAGTAACTTTGCCTGACTATGGAAGGCAGTGGTGGATTCAGACAGGCTTAATTTTGGGTTTCTTAATCGTTAGAATATTGGGTTTATTAATCATTAGAATATTTTGCGAGGCCCGGCTCTGCACTGTGACATCTCATCGTCTTTCTGTCATTTTTCCCCATCAGGTGGGTGCTTCCCCTTACGCTAGGTTGTCCTGGGAAGGACTACGTGTGAAGTGCGTGGGGAGTTTCATGTACTGTGTTATGTAAATGTAATGTAACATGCACTGTATGTCTGTATGTCACAGCAGTCATTGGTGTAATTTCTTGTTGTGATTGCACTGACTTGAAACTGCTTGTAAAAGTACCGTATGATCGGGGTGAATGTGCGTGGTGTCACTATCAATACAATTTTCTCTGGTGTCATTAGTTGTGAGCTTCTAGTTCACATAATCACTATGTGCTTATTTCCTCAAGAGCTCTGCAATTGGCAAGTCTGATTTGCTTGTCAGAAGAATTAGGTAGCTGGAGCATAAGAATTTGGATTAAAATTGCTTTGCATCATGGTGAGATTAAATTTATTTTTGTAATGGATTTAAAAATAAAATTAAAGCTTTTTAATTAAAAGCAAAAAAGTTAATGTAAAATTAAAAAGTAAGTTTCAAGTGTTCATAGAAATTTCAGTGCAGATTCACTAGCCCACTTCAAAAATGCCACCTTTCATGACTTCGGAATATTTTATGGTCCTTTGGGCTACTATAAGCCCTGTGCTTTGAGTCATGTACTCCAAGTTTTCATATATTCTAATTTTTTAACGTATTTGTCTCATATGTCTTCCTTCTTAGGCTAGATAGTTTGAACTTTGAAGTTCACTGATTTGACATCAAATTAGTCCTCTGGCTTGCCATCCCCTTCCATTCCTTCAATTCTTCACTATTTAATCTGTTTTATCAGCTGAATCTTACCTTATCTTGTACAGTCTTGGGGCACAATGGAAATTAGATCTGTGACTCCTTTTCAAGCATTTGCCCTATTGTAAAACAACATAAACCCAACAGTATTAATTAAAGGAAAGAACTGATCTAATAATTATCTTCGCTGAAAAAAAATTGTTTCTCCTGTTCAACAATTTTCCTGTTTACGGTCCAGCGGGGATTTTACCTGTTGAATAAATCTGCAGAACATGACTCATGAAATTACAGACAGGCTTCAATTTTTGTATTATTGACCCATCTGAAATCAGTTTGTGCTACTCACAAGCATAAAATTAATGTTTTCTGTAAGTAAAGTTTTTTGCAAGATTGTAAGGCCTTGGTATTTGTGCTGATATTGTTTAGACAGATGAAATTATATTTCAGTTAACCCTGAATAAAGAAAAGGGCAAATAAAAGCGGAGGAGGATTTTAAATTAGAAGAAGCTAAACCATCGCTATTCAGCATTAAATGTACTTTTACAGAAAAATGTTTTCCAGATTTTCTTTTCTACTTAAACTGCCCATATATTAAATTAGTATCTACAGAGTGCCCTAGAATAACCATATTTTGGATAACAAGTTCTCCATTCTTTTCCCACACTCGTGCGGAAGGTTACTGGGGAAAAATGCCAAGTTTGGGAACTAGAAGTCACCATGTAAATATATACCTAATCATATATGTGTAAATATACATGTATATATATACACACAACACAGAAGTGATATGACCACATGCTTTTCCCATTCTTACATTCCAGTATGATACTTTGGGAAAAGTAGTAACTATAGTATTTGGAAAAATAGAAAGCATGTAAAAAGCAACACAGAAAAAATGGCAACTCCAGTATTTCCCATGCTTCTAATCTAATCTGTTCTAATTGTTATCAAAAGCCTTATTTCATAAATAACCAATGATCTTTTCTTTCCTTCTCTTTGCCAGAGTCCCATGCTCTCCTGGGACCTGACTGCAAGATAAAAAAATTATAGTAACGTAGTAATGAATAAATACCATTTGCTTATCTGTCTTGGAAAGGGCAGCTGGGCAGCGCTCTGGCTTCAGCCCAGCTGCCGCTGGCGAGGAAGGGAGGTCACACAGCAGGCCCTGCGCTGATGAGGTGGGGGGGTCCGCAGGTTCCGTCAGACCTCCCTTTTATTATGAACTTGCCTAAGTCCATAACTGACCTTTCAGCCTTCTGGCTTGCCATCTTTTGCTGGGGGTTGTAATCTCTAGAGTTTTGCTCTTTCCTAGGTTTTTTTGCACTGGCAAAACGCAAGGGTGAGACCCACGGGCCAGCCTGGCCTGGAGGCACCTTCTGGGGAGGGAGGGAGGGAGGGAAGGAAGGAAAGAAAGAAAGAAAGAAGATCCTTGGAGGTCCCCCTGCAGCACAGCATGGCAGGGCAAGACGAGGGGAAGCAAGAGGTGCACCTGCAGCCTCATGTTTCATGTGCTGTGGTCTGAGACACGGCGCTGGGCTCCACCTGAGGTGCGTGCAGCTGCCAGAGTGTTTTGATTCAGGATGCAACCCCGTCCCCACAGCCCCCCTGCCACTCCACTGCTCAGCCATGCCTCGTCAGCAAGTCAAAAGTTAGCAGCTGCATTGTGTCTCTGCATGGTGGTTGTAAAGAAAGCGAAATCTGATTCATGCCATTTACCCAGATCTTACAAAGCACAGCTGCTCCTTCCCAGCAGTGTATCACATCGAAGCAGCAAAGGCCTTTACCAGTGGGATATTGCTTGCTTCTTCCCTTCCAACAAAATGTAGCCGTGTCCCAACCAGCATATTCACACTGCTTTGCATAAGGATTGCAGGAGATGCTGGGGAGGGCTAGGGACATGCATCTGAGGGCTAAAAGCCAAACTGAACAGGGTTTGGTAACTTTTTATATACAAAGAGCGGAGCTAGAGGAGGGGATAGCTGCGTTCCCACAGCTTCCCGCTGCAAAAGCACTGTTTCTCCGTAGTATCTCGTTTAGCCCATTTCGCAATGTAAGGATTTAAAGGTGATACCCGTATTTGTTTGACCTTTCTGGCTGACTCGTGCTAAATTCGGAAAAAAGCAGTTCTCCGAAGCCGAGGCTTTGCAGTGAGCCTCTGCCTTGGTGCTTGAAGCCTTCATTGCCCTCTAGTGACAAGCCAGGAGCAGGCGACAGAGCGCAGGAGGGTGCACTGGCCTCTGCGGCCCCTGGTGTGGGAGGGGAATAAAGCATATAAAAGTAAAAATCATTAAACGAGCACGTACCACTCACTCTCTGTGCTTCTTTGGTTTTTATCCCCAATAATCTTTTGTAGTAAGCTTTTGCATTAGTGTCATTAATCTACAAGCTGTTCAGAAGGGATATCTTTTTTGCTTGGATGATAGCCTGCACTGTCATGTCTAAATATTTACAATATTCTTGCTGAAAGAATAGCTAACGAAACAGTAATGGCTTCAATGTTAAGAACGGGTTCCTTTGTGATGGCTGATACAGGGGAGATAGCTGAGATCAGCTGTGTTTGAAATCCCCATTATCCTCTTGCCTCCGTTAGGAATGCTTTGCAAATACAGCTTTCCCAGCACACTGATAACAGTCCAGGTGGAAGCAATTGGTAGTCCTAAAAGCAGGCAAAAATGCTTTTGCTGATACATTGTTGTCTGAATTTCTGAAACAAGTTTTAGCGCCTTTACTGCTGGTTTAGGTGGTACTTTTATACCACTGTACCTCCACCAGCTCTGGGGCTGATTTCTGTGTCAGTATGAATCACAGGCCCTAATTTAGACCAAGTTTAAATCGTTGCTCTGTTTGGACTGCACTAACTACCACAAAGGAGTTTATATCAATATACCACATTCTCTTCTGAGAATGCAAATTCACAGCGTGGCTGTACGTGCATGTGGTCACTCAGGATGGAGACTTCCATTCTAACCACAGCGTGTGTGCAGCGAATGCCTGTACTTCAGACCGCCGTGTACCCCGAACGTGGGATGCAAGCACTCTCCAGCCACAGTGCATCTCAGTCCACAGCTGATTTCAGTTTCTCTGCAGTGAGATTGTTGTAGCCCTTTTATTTTTATGTTGCTTATTTGCAGGTTTTATTTTGTATGATAAAGGAATGGTCTCCTTTTCTCTGGATTTTCCTGTGGCATCCCTAGCTTCTGACTTTAAGTCGCATGTAACCATGGACAATTGTGCTCACCAGGTAGATGGCTGCGCCACGTGTTCTGTCTGAGAGAGGAGCTCAGTCCCTGCTCCTGCATGGACAGAGATCGTGCTTCTGGCCACGGAGCCCTCAGGATAAGACACTCAATTACTCATAACTCTGTATTGTTGTTGCTGAGGAATGATGACCTGCTATGATACTATACTGATGAATGAAGCTGATGACCTGCTAAATGAGGCAGAGCCAAATTTTTGGCAACAGTAGGGCATGCAGCACCAGGAGTTTCTGTCCCACCAATATGTGTGCCACCCAAAAGCTGCTCATGTCTTTTGTCCTAGAACAAGGGGAAATGCAACTGCATTTAGAGGTCTTTTTGATAGGAAGTCTCCATCTGCCTACAAGTATCGGAAGGCCCTCAGTTCTTACATTTTAATTGCAGATTACCTACAGGGCAGAAAACCTGGCAAAAAGATGTTTCATGTTTTATTCTGCTAAGAAGAGTTCCTTGTCTGTAGAGCTTTGAATTCCTCCTTGAAATGCTGATCACAGTGGAAGAGTCTCACCTGAGATCAAGAATCTTGTTGTTGCCTCTCTCAGTCTTCAGAATATTTATTTTTACATTATCATTAAGCCAACTCACAGAAAAAAATTTCAGTTCCTCATGAGTCATAATCATCAGTACAGAGCTTCCCACCCTGACTGTCTGTGGACGTAAGAGGCATCACCACAAACCTTGCAGTGTTCACTTATCATGTTCACCTCTTAGGACACAGTGGCTCTTTACCCTTCTCTTAGTGATTGACTGGTGAGAAATAATCACCCCAAGTATATAGTTCCTTATATGTCATTCTGTGTGTCTTTGACTGTGGATATACTGAAATACCATACTACCCTAGTTCAAAAGTTCAGAAGCATACGTGAGCCTGATGTTAGCCAATGCTTACTTCTACAGTAATCATTTGCTAATGCTGTAAAATCCTGGGACTCATCTCAGCATCTGCTAATGTGACTCTGCATGTCAGATTTGCAAAAAACACATGCTGTGCTTATCCCAGTCACACGTCATAGCAAGTTTTACCTTGCCTGTGATGATGCACAGCTCTTCCTAGGTCTGCCTGAAGGATGCTTTGTCTTTTACAAATCCTACCCAGGCTGACAGTAATGTAAGTTCATGGAGCCTGGAGTTGCTGTAGATGGTCTCAGGTCACAGGATGCACAAACATGCTGGAGCTCTAGACCATGAAAAGCATGGGCTGTACATTTTTTACTGCATCAAAAGATGATGTGTACAGGTGCTGATAGACTGTATCAGCCTGATTAATTACATGGTAGATCAAAAAAAGGGCTAGTACAGAACTTCTGTCTGTCTATCGAGAAGCTGTTGATCTTTGGATCATGCATTCAGAATTATAACCATCTGACAGCAATTTATCTCACAGCTGTCCTGAATATGTTGGCTCAAAATTCATTTTGTTCTTCTAATAAAGATGAGAAAACAAATTACAAAAGAGCAGATATTTGTCATGGTCTTACAGAAGACAGTAATATATTAAAGTAGTCCATATATTATATACTTTATATAGCATAAAAGAGAACAGAAAATCCACATTATCATATGATCTGAGGTGTAACTGAATTTAGAGCAGCATGAATCTTTCCTACTGCATGTAGTAACCAGAACTCTTGCTGCTCATAGAACAGAATGTTCAATGATGTTGCTTCAAATCTTGTAGTGCAATAGGTGTAGGGAGTAGGATGTGCTTTGTTTCCAGGCAACATCAGAAACACATCTCCCACACTTACCATATCTCGATAGAGTGAGAAACTCTGTAAAGTCCCTTGCCCATTTCCTTCTGCTTTGTCACTCCTGAGTAAACTTCCCAATTCTTGACATTCATACTTCTGTATAAATATAAAAGTATACATAATGGCAATGATGTTTGCTGTTAAATATTTTTCATCGTAGGAACTCAGAAAGCTTCATAGTCATCAGCTGATTAAAGGCTGCAAACGTAAGTGTGAAGCAGGTGTGGCTTGATTTACGTATGCCTTTTGCATTTTGTTAAATAGACCAGTGACAGAACCAGAAGGAAAATTCAGGAGTCAAGACTCATTTTAAACTTTCTTTAAAGATAATCCAATTTACATAATATATAAACATAAAGTAATTCAGCAGCTTGACCCCGAAGGTAGGAGCTCGGATCTCTTAATTATAACATGGACTATTTTGCGTATGTCAGTTAAAGTTTCCATATCTCATTTTCCTGGTTTGTCAAGCAGAGAAAATAATAATTACCCTCTTTGTAGGGTTGTTAATCCTTTTTAAGGACTTTTAAGCACTATAAAAAGAAAAATACCCTGCGATAGCATTCCTAGTAATTATGCAGTTTGGCTGTCTGCAGCCTGGAGGGCTTGACTGGTTACCAGGGGCTGTAATAACAAGGGTTTCAGACACATCTTGATGAGATGTTATTACTCAGGTCCTGTCTCTAGCCTGTTGCTGTGTTATGAGAACTGCTGCCTTCGCCACTGACAGTTGCACAACTTCCTTCTGGCTTCTAAAGTTGTTTCCAAGGAATTCCTTTCTTCTGGTAACTGGTAATGATTTCTCAGGCAACAGGTCCTGATGCTGGTGACTGTTTCATCTCCTCCTTTATTATTTTAATGTTGATGACATGGTAGAAGCGGTCAGACCACATGTTCCTTTTTACTTCCAGAGCTTTTATATATAAGGTCTTCTTTAAATTTAACAGTGTGGATGCTTGTTGGAAGCAACTGAAAACCATGAAGAGTCATTCATTGCTCAGTTCTTCCCAAACGAAAGAAGGAAGAAACATCTGTGGGCTGGAGGAAGAAGATGGGAGCTAAGGCCAGCCCTGCTCTGGCTAGGACAAGAGCAAATAGGACAACAACTGGGGTGTGTAGGGAAGATATCACGTCAATTTGGTAACAGTTTTATTCCCTACATCAAAAAAATGTCAAAGATTGCTCTCCTCAAAGGAGGAGAAAAATGTCACTCACATTCACTTGTTCCCCTTAGCTCATCCCTCTCAGATACTCATACACAATGTATACTCCTGATCCCAATAAAGCTTGTGATAGACACCTTTTCAAAAAGAAATAAAGACTAACATTTGCATTCCTTGAAAACAGTAATGGTGAAAGCAAATTAAGCAAAGATGGCTTGGGAATATGGGAGCCAGTTGGGTAAAGCAAGACTTGATCTCCTCTTCCAGACTCCAGGAGAAGAAAATTGACTTTTCATGTTGTACCCAGAAAGGCTTTATCCTGAGTGCGGGCATACCCAGCTGATGGGTTGAGAGTATTTAATCTAATTATTTAATCTAACTTAATCTAATTATCAGTCACTGGTCTACAGCTGTTAATCAATCATCAATTTGCTATTTATTAGTTCAGCAAACACTACCCGGTTTTTAAGTAGCTAAACTGATAAATGGTGGTTTCTCTGCATAGGGTGCTCTCGCCCTTTTGGGACCTTGAGAAGTACCCTGCAGAGTGCAAGAAAGCATGGGGGGAGTAGTGTCCTCGTACCCTGTGGTCCCCCACCTCCAGCTGCCTGGTGGGACGGTGCAGGAGGCAGCTGGGGCAGCTGGGAAGGAAATAGTGTCCCAGACTGGATGAACAGGATGGAGAGGAGCGGGGACCAGGCGTGAAGGGCTGGGAAGCAACTGAGTGAGAAGAGCAAAAGGATGGGGGAAGTGTTATCCAGGAAGGCATGGAAATGGGAGGGATTATGTCTGGTACGGCTAAGATGGAGACAGGAGGATTTCTAAGACCAGGAGGGAACGAACAGCCCTAACGGAGCCCGCTGCTTCCAGTGCCGCCCACCTCGCACACCCAGCACAGCGACGGCAGGAGTTGCTCCGCCGCTGCTCCGTCCCTACTCCGCCGCTACGCCAAGCGCGGTCTGCAGGTGGTGCAATTGCCTCGAGAAGCGCGTTTCAGGTCGGTTGGGCGATTTTTCAGTGTGGGTTAATCAGGTTCACGGAAACTTTCACTGATAACTACCGTTTTGATGGCAGAATAGATAAGAGGGCTACCCTAATCTTTATTTCATTCTAAGTGCTTCCTAACCTCTTGATAAGAGTGGTAAATCCCCGGTTCACAGCACTGAGAGCTAAGCCATCGTTCCTAGAGACTGTGATGCAATTGCTGGTGTTTTCCTTTATCTCATCTATATTTTAATTAATGATTTCAGACCCTGCAGCTAGACTTAATAATCACTACAGACGTCTCATCTCATCTTGTAGATAATGATCAAGTCAATTCAGCCGCAGGGATGCGAGTAAAATCTGCACACAGATTGATGCAATAAGTTACACAAGCAGCAGAAAGAGGCAAAAATAGCTAAAGGAAAAAAAAAAGTTACACAATGTTCTTTCCAAACCTTCTA
The DNA here is from genome assembly GCF_018139145.2 of Gymnogyps californianus. Lineage (NCBI taxonomy): Eukaryota > Metazoa > Chordata > Aves > Accipitriformes > Cathartidae > Gymnogyps > Gymnogyps californianus. The sequence goes on from NC_059474.1 coordinate 10,312,310, forward strand.
GTCTCTTTGTTTTAATGTGCTACTATGAAATGAAGTCAGTAGATACATTTATTTCATTGCTTTGGCATTTTATAGCTCCTTCAGCAGAAACCTTTTGGACCTCCTCTTACGCTCCACCGCATATAGCTCCATGGCCAGAATGTCAACAGCTATAGACTTGCAATAAAATTACATTATAAGCAGTCTATGTTATTAATGACTACGGCAGAGTTGTCTTTCAATAGGTGAGCTGTTGTTTGGATATCTCATGAGACACTGCTAAACATCCTAGCGTAAAAGTCTCCTCCCTGACACTTTGAAGTCCACGGGACTTCTGATGTTGACTTCATTAACGGTAGGATGAAACCTTAATGTTGCCTATGTATGGCATAAGGCTGACCTTTTACTGAATCACTGTGGCTATGAGTGAATCAATCAGCTATTTGGTGCATCATCTCCTCTCTCTATAAGGTAATTCAAGTAAATGTCATCCCAGGTGCAAGCCGAGGAAATTCCTGAGATAGAAGAGCAACAAGTTCATGGAGTGCAGTTAACTATCTTTTTCATTCTTCATGCCCCTTTGTACCAATCTTTTCCTATAAGAATTTCTTGTTGTGAAAATGCATTCCCCAATGCTTGTAAAAAGATTAGAACCTGTGCCATCGAAGAAGTGCAAATGTTTATTGAAATGAAAATGTGTGTTTTGCAAATCTTGTAATATGTGGTAGCAAAATACCATGTGGAGTTCAACAAAGTGAAACAATTCTTCCAGGCCCAAGAGTTGCCTGTTCTTGTAATGCAAGGCACTGAGTCACATCACAGGGGACCTGTGGGGTAGCAGTACTGTCTTGTAGGTAATGAGATCTGCAGTGTGATGGGAGATGCTCTGCTAGGTATCATCCATTCAGTTATTCGGGATGGTAGGTCCTTCCTGAGCCAGAGGTCTCAGTGATGGGTTGGGGACTTGGTCTCCCCATCAAGTGGACATGGAAGCAGAGGCACCTCTGAGGTCTGAGAATGTACTGGTTCATGGACAGATTACAGGACGCTCAGTTGTTGGACTTTGTAAGCTACTCTCACAGCAGAAGAGATGGTGGAATTGTTCTGAGTCATAGTCATTAATAAAACAGACTTTGCTTATAATTTAGCTGTGATTGCTTTGGTAATGTAAATTTGCATGATTAGTCCATTATTACTCATATGAGAAACATAACTAATGTGCAGCGATCTTCTCTAGCATTTAGTTTAAAAGCAGGATAGAGAAATAGCATAGAAAAGAGTTTCTTTGATGTTCACATGGCACTGGCTCCCTAGGATAGAACAATCTATAAAATCCAAATCTTCTCTCACCTATATTGGTCTCCTGATGTGACCAGAGAATTGCAGTTCTATTCTTCTCTGATTCCCTGGGAAATAATATGTTTTACTTTATGGGATAAACTGATTCAAAATCTCAGATATAGCTAGAAAGTTTACTACATGTGATCTTTGGACTTACTTCTGTTTGTCCCTAATATTCTAGCTGGCATTGGCCTTATTTGCCTATATATCTATATATCTGGTGTAGTCTTACCATCTTAATTACCTTTTCCAGTGTAACTGTTTAGAGGTGTATACCAGCCTTTTGCAATCACTGGTTAATACACATTCATAATTGTTCGCTTTTTGGTAGCCTTTCATCCATCATTTCACACACGCATTCAGTAACTAGTGCAGTGAAACAGTCAACTCAGGTAAGCGTTTTTGTTTCCTTTTTAAGGATAAGAATACTGAAGTGTTATATAGGCCAAGAATATCAGAAGTGGCTTGAGATTTTCGGGCAAATAGCTCAGTTTGTTGGTGTCCAACATAAGCCACCTAAAGAGACCTAATTTTCCAAAACAGGTGAGATACATGCTTTCTGAAAGTCAGGTGCTTCTAAAGGGTCTCTAACTAGACATCTAAAAAACTGAGTCACTGAAGCTACTTCTGGAAATCTTGACCAGTGTGCTTTCTCTGAAGTCACATAACAAGTTAAAGGCAGGGAAAAATGAGTAACTGACTCTTGCTTTCAACTGACCTGTGATGCCTCCTTTGCCTACTCATTAGATTTCTCAGTGGCTTTTGTCTAGTCTACCCTTTTTGCATCTTGTAATTGCTTACCAAGATATATCATCATCTTCCTGCTGGTTTGTCATTAACATTCCTTTTCTGTGCTACCTCTCCCCAGGAGCAGGCCAGTCAACACACTGGCATGATAACGCTGTTGCACCAATTACCTATTTATTTTCTTATATTTCCTCTCTTTATCCTTCTGCTGTGTTTCACATTACACTTGCACATGAAATGCTTTGACACAGAAACCATTATTTTTGATTGTACAGCATCTAGAATAATGATGTCTAAGTTTATAAATGAGGTTGTTTGGGGTTGACCACGCTAATACTACTACTACTAAAGAATTACAGGATTTGCTTGTCATCCATGTTGATTTTTCAATTTAAAGTCAACTCAGTGCGTTGTGAAACAAAGTTCAAGAACCTTATGCTTTACGCCTTATGCCTGAACATATTAGGGTGGGATTGCTGCTGAAAGTTATTTCCAGTTTTCTGAGTCAGAGCTATCAAATCTGCGTATTAGGTAGAACTAAAGCAACTCTACTTGCTCCAGAGGACAAAACCTAGCAAATTTTTTGTATACTAAATTTCTATTGCTTTTTGCCTGAGAATGCTCTCACATGTCAGAATTGCAAGAGCATTTTGTATATGAGGCTACGGAGCCACCTCTGTGAGATATATAGTAAAGAATTTTCCATGAACTGTACACAACTCTCATCCTTACGGTAGGCTGGAAGGATGAACAAGCTGTCTATGTCTAGAACGTATTTCATCACAGTAACTAAACATATAAAATGTGTTTTTTCTCACTGCTACATTTAATATTTATGGAATTATCATTTTGTTTTGCTTTGTAATAAACAGAAAGTAAAAATACCTAATACACTCCCAACTGCTCCAATTTCTGGGCCCAGCTGGAAAGCCATCCCTCCCTCCATTTCTCACAACTATTGTCCATGCTCAGTGCTGTACTTTGCAGACCCTGTCCTTCCTTAAAGCCTGGTTTAATATCCAACACATTCTGTAGCTTTTTGTTATTATTTAATGAAAGTCCTGGGTGAGCAAATCATAGTCATAAACCCCTCAGGAATTCAGTTTGATTAAACAATTTTCTCAGTCTTGGCAGAATTATATAGCACACATTAATTAGTCCTTGCAACAACCACTTTCAAGAGTAGGGACAACGAATGTATTATTAACCTCACAACAAAGCAGAGAAGTTAAATCTTATTTAAATCAGACATAGTAGCTTCTGGTCTTGTTCTCGTAGGTATTACTGATGAAGCATGTTCATGTGAATGACTGAAGTGCCTGTCTGATCTTTTTGCAAAGAAAATGACTTTGGAAAGGATCGTGACCAAGAATGCTCATGATTTCATGAGTGTTTTGACCTGGACCAGCAGGTTAAGTGAGGCACACCGAGCTACAAGTGCTGGGCACTGAAGCGTTTCATCAGCGTATGTGCTGATGTCACTGCGGTGTAAAAATATGCAATAGCTTCTGTTATTTCCGTTGAGTCCTCATTCAGGTCCAAATGCAGCACAGAAAAATGAGCCTGTCTTATTTTAAGCACGCAGATAGTCTCAATGCTTTATTTTTACTTTTGATTTTTTTCTGGTTGAGCTTGAGTGACTGGTTGCTAACTTTGACATCTAGATTTTTTATGTTCTTTACATGTTTCCTGGAACAGTTTTATGTCGTCTTTTTTTTTTTTAATATCAGAATACCTGCACAAAGGCATGTAGGTGGATTTTTAAAATTCTTTTCTTATGTGCTGTTTTTCCCCATAAGATGAGAGTGTGTACTTTGTCAGTATTTCTTCCAATGTTGCTCTTGCAAACGCTTTTTTAATATATCCAGCTCAGTATTGATGTATTTCTTTGCAGGCACTCTTGTGCTTCTGCCTTCATGATATCTGAATTAATCTGGAGTCACCAATTAAAATGAATTATCTTCATAACACTCTTGTGAATTCAGGTAGTGTTGTTATCTTTGACCTACAGCTAGGCTCTCTAATTGGAGATATTAAGTGTCAGATGACCATCATTTTGGTTTAATGATTTGGAACATTTTAAATTTATTTTTTTTTTTTTTTTTTTTTAGCATAAGTGAGCACAGTGTTTTGCATGTTCAAATTCTCCGTTTTCTTTAATCGGGATGTTTTTATTTCTCCTTTCTGGAATCTTTTCCCCATTCACTAGACATTTTACAATTTTTTCAGCATCTAAGGTAGGGACCCTACTAATTTTACCATTATTAACTACCCAGCCCTGGTACGTTTCTTCTCATGCTGAGGAGGAATATTCACCCAATGCATTCAGTAACACAAGCAAAACCACTATGTTGTCATGCAATTAAAGGCTGAATTGTAATGCACTTGCATGCGTGCGCTTAATGAATTTAATTAATTAAGTTTCATTTATGTTTCCCAGCTTTTGAGGCCTGGACTTCATAACCTTTGTATTTTTCTAAGTAATTTAAAAAATAATATTGTAATTATTAAGAAGAAGTATTCTACCACTTAGATTCTATTCCTAGGTTGTCTCTACCGTGAAGTTTATTTATATAAGTGTGTATACCAAATACCACAGCAGAGGCCTTTAATGTTCATGGCCAGAAACATATAGACTCATGACTTTTGGGCTTGTTGCCTGATTTTGGAAGAGGAGATGCTCCAGCAGTTGTAGACTCTTCAGCCTATTGGGATCTAATGACCTTTTCCAGCCCCAGATCTGAAATTAGTGATGTGGCCCATGTTGATGCCAGCCAGATTTCTGCTGAAGACAGCCACAAACTGAAGTCCTTGGTCTTTGATGCCCAAAACTGTAATTTTAACACCAATCCTAAACTAGCTTATCAACTCCTTTCAGACACCATGGAAAGTCTGTTATATCAACCCTACTTGATGTTGGGATCTGGGGCTGGCAGGAACAGTAAGATTAAATTTAGGACTAACTTAAATTGGTGTTTGGATCACAAGGGTGGTTATAATTCAGGATGGGACAAAAACATGTTCTGGAGTTACATTTGCCACCCAGAGTGACAACCTGAACCAGGTTTGGGTCTGGGAATGGCTGGGGGTGGCTGGGTCTGCTGGAAGAGAGTTGGGCGTAAGGTTTAGGTGATGGAAGAGGGCACAGGCAAGCAAGGTCAATGAGTTTTATTTAGTTCTGGATCTGACAAGGGTTGCAAGGCTTGATCACAGTTGTAGCCTCTTTGGTTTTTATGAGGCTGGAAGGGCTCACTGTGTTAAAGTTAAGGAAGAATTTGCGCTGGATTCATGCTTCTCTTGGCACCAGCCCTAAATTTAGCAAGGGCTTCTTCTCAGTCCGGTACTGATCTTTCTTCATCAGCCCCTGCCGGCCTAAACTTTTTCCCAACAAAAAACTTAGAATTAATCTTAACATCCAAACTTCTGTAAGATGAAGACCTAAAATTAGATAGGGATGTCATATTGGCACAAGCCCCAACGTTGCCTTAGTAAAGTCTTTCACATCCACCCTTAACCCTACATCATAGCCCTTGTCAACCTGAACCTTAAACCCTTGTCTTGTCCTAACTGTGACTCTTGCCAGCCCAGCTCTTGATCTAGCTATGTGGCTGAAATCATGGTCTGAAGCTAAGAAGCATTCATTATACAGAGCCAGCACAATTATAGCAGATTTTATTTGCTCCCATGGCACGGTTACATTCAGTAATACTGCTTCAAGGCCCAGCTAGATAAATCAATGTATTTATATCGGTACGTTGTTGTTCCTGAGGAACTGAGCTCTCCCTGAACGTTGGGGGATGTGAGGACATAGAGCTAGCGAGTTCGGGGAGAAGTAACTGTACCAGGCTTAGCCATTACCCAGAATATACAGATAGCAGGAGGTTCCCATTATGGCCTGTGTGTAACGACAGCGGCTGGCAGCTGGTGAAACTCCAGCTGAGAGCCTTTATATCTGAAAAATTAAAACCGAACAGCTTTAGAAACAGAGTGGGCCCTATTTCCATTGCCAGAAAAAGTGCTGTTTAATGTGTAAGGGCAGTGTTTATTTTTGTGTATGACATATGGACACTTTGATATACAGCTCAGATGCTCTTTTTCAAAATAGCACTTATTTTGAGCTGACAATGGGAGCTCTTATTAGAAAATTAGTAAAGTTGCATCATTTTTCTCAAGAATGAAATATGTCAATTTTACTCCTTCTGGTAATCCATATCCTTCATCGACAAGAGACATGGCTAAAAATTTTAAACACATATTGGAAAACCAGTTCTCATTCTTCCTAACTAGAAGTGACATTTACATGAATTCACATTTCTTGGGGGCCAAAGAATGACATGCAGGATGTTACAGAAAACAGGGGCAGGTTAAAAAGAAAATGCAAGCTCTTTGTCCTCCAACAAAATGAAAAACAGAGTCACAGGGATTGATTTTTTTTTTTCTTTGAGAGAGAGAATGAAGGGGAAAAAATACTCTCAGTATGATAGTGAAACATTGCATTCCCCCAAGGAATCAGTCCTTGTTATCTTGCTCTGAACTTCCCCTGAATCTTCCCCTGAATCATATTTCACCTATAACCAAAGACATTGGAAAAAAACCAACTTTTTTTCTACTACCAGTGAGTGGTATCAGACTAGAAGCAACGAGCTATTTCTGAAGTATCTCCCTACCTGATCTCTGGTAGATCAGAAGAGCTATCATGGGATTCTCCTTTCATGGAGAACCTTTTTGAGGTGCTTAGCTAATGCCTCTTGCCAGTAGGAGGTGCTTCCGCTGTGGATACAGGGCACAGCAGAACGCCCCTACATTTCAGGTGTGCTGGGAGATCATAAAGGAGAGTAGGCAAGGTCCTGTCGGTGCCTCCTGGTGCAATATTGCACTAAGCACAGCTCAGATGGATCAGGATCTTTAGTTTTCTCTTTTGTCGCAGTTTAGGAAAAGAACCATTAGATGAAATGGCAAAAATACGTAGTTTAGATTAAACAGGATTCTGTGTGCTGGGGAGAACTGTGGAGGAACCCAACTCATCGAGGTGAATGGACTATGCAATGGTCAAAGAAATTTTCAGGTTATCACAGGGAAAGGAGTAATTTAAACTATTAATTTATCCCATTAGTTCCTATAGTCATTGTTGTCAGTTACTAACTAACTCCAGATGTAACCCTAGGTTGACTATGGAAAATGCTATCTCAGTGTGGAGCACCAGCCAGAAAAATTACCTAAATCTTTGGATGCATAAAAAAATGGAAAATACAGTGCCACAGTCAAGGGGATGGCTTCAACTGGCGTGTTCTTCGTAGTTTTACTCATTTCTAAAGAATTCAAGATATAAAGAGAGCTATAAAGCACGCAATGGAAATCATTAGTCATGGGGATGGTGTGCACGGGCAAATAGTACAGAGCAGGTGACATGCCACATTATCACAATGATTCTTATGTTCACGTGCTCGTACCTGCCTCAAGATTTCACTGAGGCCAATAGTGCAGCAGGAGTCAGTGCTCAGAATCCACAATGCTGAAAATAAATGCCATGATATTAGATAGGATAGGTTTTTTTCAGAGATACATAAATACTTCAGGGCATGGAAGAAGTATCTAGCAATGGAAATCTCACAGGGAAGTAATTTTTTAATTTTCCATCTGATGATTTGTTGTGCCTTCCTCAGAAGTATTTAATGCTGAGCACTGCTAGAGAACTTGATGGAAAATTCATATGATCTAGTCAGGACATTCCCGTATAACTGTATGTATAACTCCTTTTATTTAGATAATATTATTGAAATGAATAAACTGTTCACTTGCATACCTATTTCCAGGACAGGACCTAACTGCTGTAAAGTACCATCCTGTTATTTGCAATGTGAAACAAGTAGTCATCAGCTAACATGCTTGACTGAACTTCCTCAAATTAACACTACTAACCAAGAGCTGGGCTTCTGCTTTATACGTCTCGCTAATCTTCACAGAAAATTGTCTTGGAGGATGAGAGGTGTAGGCGGAGTGAGCGATACGAGGAAGGGACATAGACAGTTTTGTGTACAAAACATTCCCCCTACGCAAACGGTGCTCTGGGGGTGGCTGCTATTTTTAGTCTCAAATTTAAAAACCACAGTCCAAAAATAAAAAAGTGTCACTACAAATAATAGAAGTGAGGCCAACAGGTCAAATCTGGGCTCTTGTGTTTGGGTTTTTTGTTGGTTTTTTTTTTTTTTGAAAGGTGGATGTGTGGGGACTGTGAAGATGGTTTGAGCGAGTCACTTTTGAGAATGAAGAACAATATGGGAAACAAATGAGAAGTGCTTTAGGTGTTGATCATTTCCTTTTTCATAATAACAATTGAATGGAACATATTAGTAAAGCTCACATACTGTACACCTACGTTTTATATTTTTTAGAGAGTATGTTGGGTGCTTAATTCAAGATGCCATAGGATGATCTAGTGCTTCTTTTGACTTAATCACTTGTTTAAAAATGTATTTTAGCATGGCATGTAATTTTATGGAGCAAGAAGGCCTATTTATGACCAAAAATTTGTATGCAGTAAATTAAGGAGTGAAATTATCATCTGCTGTTTACCGTGTGCTCATACCCCATGAGGACACTTCTACCCTTACATGGAGAGTGAAGTACCCAGTTCTCTCTGAACTTGTCCTTGCTTACTCCACCATCATTTCCATGTATTTAAGTCCCTCCAAAAGTACTAAATGTCTCACTTGTATGTAAAGATGCGAGATGAGGCTCTGTTTGGCTTCAGGCTTTGTAACCTTGGAGGCTTAGTCTAAGATCAATTTAGGCACCCAGGCACCTTTAAAGCTATTGGGGCTTCAGAGGGAAATCTCAATAAATGGAACCAGTCTTGTTAACAGTGAACTGAACCAAACCCAAACCTGACCTGCAAAGCAGCTTCAGTAACTTTTTTTTTTTTTATCCTCTAACTGACATTGAACCATTAATTTTATGTTCGTGTTGATTCCTACCAGGAAATGAAAGCCCTCTCAGGGTAACAGCTCAGCAAAGGCTTGTGTTTCCCAGCAGGGACCTGTTCAACCTAGGGACAGCTGGCACCTCCCGGGTCCAGCAAAGCTGCTATGTCGCTGCGTCTTCCTCCCTTCTGCCCCCATCTTTCCCTCCCTGTATGACTCATCCCGTGCGCAGCAGATGTTGCTGCCCCTGCACCACGATGCCATGCCGCTCCGCAGCCCTCTGCAGGGATCTTTCTGGCAAGGAGGTTTTTTGCACTTGCCTAAAGTGAGCTCCAGCTGTACGGTTCCTGGCAGGAGGAGGCTGACTTTCATGTCGCGGGGGTGAGTGGCTGACTGCTACTGCCAGCACTGCCCCTAAAGTCCACCGGACCCCTCAGCCTTGATTTCCCACTAGAAGTCCCACTGCATATGGCTGTGGGATTATGCTTGTGTGGTCTTCTCTACTAGGTGTGGATGGGAATGGCAGAGAACCACAGCTTCTCTCCTTCAGCTCCAAGGAGAAGGTGGAGAGAAGTGGAAATGCTGTGCTAAAACAACCATAGAATGGTTTGGGTTGGAAGGGACCTTTAAAGATCATCTAGTCCAACGCAAATGTATGGTGTCTGAGCTGAAGATAGGTTACAGAGACATCTTATCACAGGACTTCTCATTTTGAAGACTTACATGTTTTTTCTGGGAAGCAGTTCAAGGCCACCAAATAATTAGGGATTGTTACTGGCCTCAACTGGAAGTGAAACAGAAGTAAGACTAAAAGGTGCTGGTCTGAGTCTCTGGTTATAAGCATTCTTGTCTAGAGAAAAATAGAGGAAAGAGGGTTAAAATAAACTTGAATTAATAAGGGAAGAATATAATTTAGATTCTGTTGACTCTCAAGAACTGTTCTGATGTTTGTTTTGTTTGGCCTTTCTAACTGCATCATGACACGAAACCCTACAGCTTGAGTTTCAGTGATTTCCCTTTGAAACAAGATAGTGTTTCAACTCTCCAAAGACTGAAGGCTGAACTCCTACCACAGCTGTGATGGTGGAAGTACGGAATAACTGCACTGACCTCAGTCTCAGTTGCTCTAAATAATTTTATGAAGTACATCTTTAGCTAGGCTTTCCTGTACTCTTGTATGTGAGGGGTTTTTATGTGGGTCATTCTTTTTTTTTTTTTCCTTTTGCAAATTTTTTCTAATGATTGTAGTGCCTTCTGAAAAGCATTGGATTGACACTCTGGACATCAAAGCCTCTGCCAACAGAGCACACACTGAAATACTGCCCAGCCTATGTTCTTGAAGCATAACCTGAAGGGATCATTTTTTAAGAGATGAGGATAATTCAGTCTCTAAAGCCACTCAATCCCTGGCCCTAAGCAGCTAGAACAAAGACTAGGTTTGTCTCCAGACTCTGTCACCTTTCTTCCCCCTTCCCCCCCCCCCCCAACTCTGTTGAAAGCATTTACTGATGTCTTGTTCTTTTAGATAGTTTGACAATAGACTGAGTATATTTCCCCTATCTTGTGGTCATAATTCTGGTAATTTCAGGAAAGGTTGCTGTTTATTCAGTCTGGTTGTCTTTGGACACCCAGCCTGTGTGGTCAACATGTGGCTCTTACATCCTGTAAATGATATGATGTTTCATAACTGGTCACCATGCGGGTTAGTCATGCCTGGTCACCAACATTTAGTTCTGAATTATTCTCTCTCACCGCTTTTCCTCACACTTTACTCAGATTTTCTGTCTTTTGATTTCCAAGGGGTCTTGGTTTGTGGGTTACAGCTCCTATGGGCTTTGAGTTGGCTGTGTCAGCTCAAAGGTCTGAAGATGGTCTCAGCATGCTGCTGGTGTCACCGGACAGCACACATGGGTCGAGGCAGCAGCTCTCTGCCATGGGAGCTCGTTTCACTGACAGCTACAGTGGACATGAAAGGTAGTAGTGATAGAAATATTTCTTGATTTCTGTCAAGGCAGACGCTTTCATGCAGGGGACATGCACTTTTGTTGGTATAGCAGCTATGTTATCTCCAGTCTTATTAGAAAATACAGATTTACAACTGCTTATCTCAGAGGTGAGGGAACGTCCTGGCCTCGATGCATCTTATTCTGTGGTATTTTCAACAGACAGAAAGCTTTCAAAAGCTCCAAGGGCTGAACCATTTCTTCTTGATAGAAATACCTCATCGTGCTTTATCTGTGATGTTATCTTCTGGGTGAAATCAGAGATCCCTGCATGCAGAGGGTTCTTGCAAAATCCCTCAAAGACAAATTTTGGGGATTGGTTTCCTCTAAACATTATCGTTGCAGAACAGCAGATTATCATTTGGTCTGGTCTCACTAAAAAAGCCAATAATTAGCATGTGCTTTAATTCCATTTATATATTTATATCGTTTCTTAAGTTACACATAGGTTTAAAGTCTAAGTTTCAGTGGATGAAGCTAATTCATAAACCTTAGGTAGTATAGGTAGAGGATTACTTATGGAAGTGGTGGTGCATAGTGCTGGGCAAGGGATAAGTGTGGGAAGTCTTTAATTGTTGTGTTGAAAGAAGTGGGTTTAGCCCTTCTTCCACTCCCTTCCCTGCACGTCCTGCCACCAGATGGGGAAACCTGACTTCACACTGTCATGGCTGCTGGCAGGAGGCGGCACCTCTCTGCCAAAGTCACGCTTGCACCTGCAGCGCAATGCTACTGACGGGCTTGTAGAAGGCATGTCAAAATACCTTTCAGAATGGATTAGAAGTTAAGAAGTTTTGCAGAGATAAATTGCATGGGAAGGGTACTCCTGAAAGAGTCTGTGCAAAAGACTGGTTGTAACAGATACCATTGTTTGTGGTTCTCTCCAAGGCATGTATCCTCCAACGTGAAATGTAAGGACAGCAGAGTTCCCAACCATGGGGGTCAAGGAATATGCACAAGCAATTGAGTGGATACAGGAAGAGATTTTTGTTGTTGATTAAGCATTTTTTTTCTGTTTCTTCACAAATATTTTATCAACATTTTTTTATTTTGTTGTCTGGCTTGAATGTTGTACATATGTATTTTTACTTCCCATTTCTTTATATCTCTCTGGAGACAAGGGTGGTTTCAAAGTAGCTGCCTAATCTTAATTTTCATTTTAAAGATGTGGCGATCCTTAACACTGGAACACCCCAAGCAAGTTTTCAGCTTCCCTTACGCTGGTCTGAAATACCCAGAAGGTAAGAGAATATTGTCCACAGGAACTGCACAGGCCAGTTGGAAAGTTGGTGCTGTGGAGGTCAGCAGAAGCAGCAGCATCTCCCAGTGGATAATGGCAATGAGGAAGCTCTCTGGCATGTGGCAAGGTGAGGAGGAACCTCACCTGAACCCCAGGTGTCCCTGTGAAGCAGTTCCCAGCTTTGAGGGACAGTCTGTGTGATATTGCAAGTTTGGAAATCTCAGGAATGATTTGCCGAGGTCAGCCTGAGGCAAAGGATTGCCCAATGCCAGATTGCAGGGAGACATTTTCACTGGCAGGCTCAGCACCTCTCTGATGGTGAGCAGGAGGCAAAGAATAAGCTCACAGCTCTGGGAGCACATGAACTGCTCATGTTAGCCGATAGGCATGTGTCCTGAAAGACACCTGGCCTTGGGCACCGCGCTCAGTATTACTGGGACACAACTTCTTCCATGTAGGATATAAATCCAATGGCCTCCTCTGAAATCAGACACCTAGAAGCTTTCGTTCCAATATTTTCTTTTCCAATAGTGGTGGCGGCAGTGTTCCCAGTGACACTGTGGGAAATCCAGGTTCAAGTCATTCTCTTGTGTCTGGGATGATACAAACCCCTGTTGTATAGATGCTCATGAGATGAGACGCTGAAAACAGGAACTGGACACCTGGACTGCAGTTTCTGCCCATGGGATTCTCCATGCACTCCATCATGTGACACTGCATGTAAAATGTACCAATCTTCTGCAGCAGGAACCCAAGCCTCCATGCTGTATTCCCTCCAATAAAAGGGTTTATCTTTATAGTCACTCTCTGCCTTATAGAGACTTGATGTGCAGCAGTAAATATATGCCTCTGTGGTGCAACAGATTTTCAAGTAGCCCTGTCAGAGCTGGCTCTCGGAGAGCAAGCTGAGTAACAAAGCCATATGAAGAGTTGTAGAGCTCTGTGCCAGCTGATTTAGCCTGTCTATTAGCTGGACTAATTAGCCCAGATGGAAAGCAATACTAATGCAGTCACTCTGCTTCTGCTTTCTGAGCCAGTTTGTTCAGAGCCAGCTCTGATACTTCTACACAGTAGCGCATTGTCTGTGTAAATATATTCTCCATGCCGCAAAGCAAATCGCTTCGTAGCACCATTACTGCTTGCATATGCCATTGCTAACTCAATCTTTATATGTCCTGGGGACCCCTTGTATAGGATCTACAAGTGAAAAAGGCACAATTTTCCCCATGTTATTTACTGGTAGACTTTGTATTTCCTACCCTAGATGGTCTAGATCACATGTATTTTTTAATGACTTTTAATATGAAAATTCCTTAATGCTGCTGTGAGGTGGCTTCTATTTTGCAGTACCAGCATAAAAGAGTATTTTATGCATTATTTCTAAGGTAGCTGTCAGTGTTGGCAAACATATACTCCAGTGAAAAGATGAAACAGTCTACACAGCAGCGTACAAAGCAGACTAAAAAGTAGGCTAAAAGAAAGATATTTCTAAGTGGGTTATCTTCACATGGATATAAAATACAGAGGGAAGAAAATGAAATACTGTTCATCAAAGCTATGATCAATTATGTAAGGGTTGAACAAGGATGACTACTTATGAATAGTTCTTCTTTTGACTTCTAGCTGTCCTTTAAAAACATAAAATACAATTTAGAAAGAGATTATGGAGCACTGGAGTGAAAATGCATAGGAAGGTCTGGGGAAAAGAATAAAGTATACCAACTTGTGCTGAAATCTATATGAAAAACCGTAATGAATGTCGGTGAACCTGCAGCCTAAAGGAGCAGAGGTAGAGAAACTGAATCTGTACCACAGTCCTCAAAGAAGAGGCACCAGACGTCCATCTGTCATCTGGGAGAAAGGATGCCTTTGCAGGAAATAGGGGATGTGTCCTTTTGACTGTTTATTTGCCAGCGGTGCAGTACCCTCACCAGAAGTGGGGATGCTGTGTGACTGTGCCGACTAGCAGAGTGTTCACCAGGTGGAAGCATTACAGTCAGATATGGTGGTGAAAAGGACATGCTGGTGCCAAAGCCTCACTTCCATGACACCTAATCTGGTTTAGAGAAATCTCTAGGAATTTGTAGCAAATTGCCTGAGAGGTGATAACGAATTTAGATTTAGGCAAGGAAATTCTCAGAGAAATTTCTGAAGGCCTCAGGTGCCACACAAAGCATAACGAATATTGGAGGGTAGATAAGAAAACATGTTGTAGGGAAGTTACTCTGAGTTTTCAATCATAGCTGTAATTCTGTGCAAATGTTCATGTAAATGTCAGCACTTAGTCAGGAAGGTGGGTAAGCAATCACTTGTATTTATTTAAATGATAATTGGTGCTAGCAAAGAGTGTGGCATATTTTGGGCTTATCTGAGGCATCCCTACCAGAAAGGCAACTGGTCTTAATCTCCTAATATCAACAGAAGGAAAATTTGCTTCCTTAGCTAGTTTGTTCCACTCTGTACATATTAGTGGTCTATACCACTAATATAAATATCTTGGGCTCATCTTTGTTTAGGACTCCATCTTTGCGTCATCTGCAAATTTTTCCATGGTTATTTTCTTTTTACTTCCGTGTCAATGATGGAAATATTCAGTAGTGTTAGTCCAGCATAAGACCCTGCTAGAAATGTACCATGCGATGATGATCCCCACTGAGGACATGTTGAAACCTTTCAGCTAGTTCTGAATCTGTGCACTGTTTGGGTTTTTTGTATTTTATAGTGCCACATTTGTATCAGGATGTCAAGGTTGAAACACTGAATACATACCTAAGCTTTCATTGCATTCGTTATCTGTTTTTCCACTGTTTTATGTGGAATTTATTCATGTGTTTATGAGATTGACAAACTTAAATATTTTCTTGCACAGATCTTCCCCACAATGCATTTGCTTGTTTTTAATGATGGCACAACAGTCGCACTCTTCCAGTCTTTTGGAATTTCACTCTAGCTGCATTTGATATTGTTAATGCCAAAATATATAAAGAAATATCAGTAGGCCAGAGATACTCCATAGTCTGCTTTTTTTACAATTCCTGGGCGCAAATAATGCAGGCTGGTTGGTGTAACAGTATTTATCCCAAGAGATGCATTTTACCATCACCTGACTTATTTGCTAATTTGACTGCAGTTCATCATCTTCATGTGATGTGGGTACATCATATCCCTTCCTCCAAATATAAACTAAAACCACTAAGCACTTCTGCATTTTCTGAACCATCATTGACAGTTTTATAATTTCCTTTGACTAATGGGCCTTCTATGATAGCTAGGGTTTATTTTCTTCCTAATGCATGTATAAAATTTCTTCTTGCTATCTCAACTTCACTTCCAACTTGTTCATAACTTTAGTCTCTTTTAACAGTTTTCTGCCATCCTCTAGCAGTTGCCCACCCCATGGCAACCTGTTATGAAAACCTGTCTCTGGCAGGCTATAAATTCTCTTACGAACATGCTTCCCGGAGAAAAGGCCATTCACACATAGCAGGACCTGCGTCACCTGTGACCCAGAAGACACAAGGGCTCGGTAATTATTTGCTGAGACCATCCATACCTGTATGTATGGTTTTAGCTGTGGGGAAAAAACATTTCTGTGATAAGCAGTGCCTGTTCGAGTTCAAGGAATTTAGTATGGTATGTATTCATCTGAGTGAGCTGCCTGTGGGTGCTGCTGGGTGTACTGACTGATCCCATGACAAGCTGAAGGTGTCTTCAGCAAGGAGGTAACCAAGCCTTTGATGTTCCAGAAAGCCTTGAGGTCAGGCTGTGGGTTTGCATGAACCTACCAGACGCTGAGAACATGACCTTCACCTCAGTCTCTCTGACCACTGCGGCAGTGGAGGATGCAGAGGAGGGGCCTTTTGCACAGGCCACAGAGATAAAAAAAAGTGCGGGGAGGAAATGGCTGACACATTATACCTTCAGCACAGTAGCAGAGCCTAGGCTTGATGTGGTTCTCATAAATCAACTATATTGATTTGTAGTAGAGGGGAAAGGAGAGAGAGCACACAGACGTGTGGAGCTTCTGGTTGCCTAAACATGAGCACCGAGTGCCATTTGAGGGGCTCTGAGCTGTAGGGCCATGTCTCCAGCTGCAGCTCCAAGGACATGAGTGCCTCGTAGCTCCTATGTCATACCTCGCAGTTCCGTGTGAAAGTTCAGGATGCCTTAAGGCATCTCAAATGGCATAAAATGCAAAAGGTTAGGCATCTGAATTAAGCCAATTGAGTGGGAGTCAGATTAATACACCTTAATTGAGGTAGCTAAGTGGAGGTATCTTATTTGCAAATAAAGCTTCCTTCATAACCAAGGAAATGCACTCTCGTAATTTGATGAAGCATAGGGAGATGCATTTGGATAAGCTGAGTAGCTCTTTGGAAATATTGACCAGGGACAGGACAGTATTGCCTCAACAGAGGCATGTTGGGGCTAGTCAGATGCGTTGGGTATCTCACCTGGCCCCGGCTGCTGCTCCCGGGGTGCAGGCCCTGTGTCGTAGCTACCCTCCCTGTGCAAATGTCGTGGATACTGTAAGGCATCTTAAATAACATTAGCCATTTATGTGTGAGCAACAGGAAAGCTATAATCAAGCCCTAGAACTCCACTGGCTGCAAAGGAAAATTACCCAGCTACCTCACATATAGAAGTTTAAATTTCTGTATCTTTATCTGGAGCTGAATCTCACCCGCTGTGTTTGATACAGGACTCACATAGGTTAAAATAATTGTTATTTCTAAGCCTAACGTTGTGCTTAGTTTGGCTCAAAAGCTAACATTTCTAGATTGCATGTCAAAATGTAGCTGCTGTAGGGAATACTTTGTGTGGTTTATTTTTAAACTATGCAGGGTATGTCATAGGCTCACATGCTCTACTTGTAGAAGCAGAATTTACCAGCAGTTTTCTGTCCTTCACGCCACTGAGACCTGCAGTCTCTCAAGTCATTTATGCACGGTAGTGAGGACAGGGAGGGGAGAGTATTAGCATACCTAGCAGTGTACACCCATGGCCTGAAGTGAAGGAGGCACATTAATATTATGTGAGCAAGAAGCTGCAGCACTGTATGATTGGCCCTTATAAATAACAGCTTCCGTCACCTCAGTTTTGCTATCCTTTATTCCTAATGTAAAGTGATGTTTTGCAACAAAAGAAGATATCACAAAGACTTTTTCAGGCACCAGTCTGTTGGCATCAGAGACAGAGAGTCTTTCTATTTCTGCAGATGTATCAGTTCTGATCAAGGCAAAATTCTCACCACATTCCTGGAGGGAAAAATCACTGGAAATGTTTTGTGGCATCAGTGAGTTTTGTGTGAGCAGAAACAGAGGAGAAATGCCTCCTTTTTCTCAGTGGTTCAATATGTCACCAGGTAACTCTGCCCTGATGCACTGGAGAAGATTTAGCGTTGAATGGGGATGGCAGAAGTTAATGAATAATTACTTGGATATATTATATCTTTCATGAGACGATTTCAAATTGCTTTACAAACAGTAAGAAAATAAGCTTTGTAACACTTGGTGATATAAAGCAAGGTGAAGGAAAATTCATGTCATACTGAAAATATGTGGTTGGCTCGATTTCGAAAAATATAGGGCTTGGAAAAATAAGCAAACTCCCTTATTATTGTATCAAGAACAGAAATAATAATACTATTTTAAAACACTATGGAGAAACAAAATGCACACTGACTGTTTACAAATTAGTTTGAGATGTGAACAGCTCAAACCCCTCAGATTTTTGGCGGTAGGAATGAAACCTTGCAGGCAAGGACAGTTTTGTTCTGCACCGAAACTTTTGTTACTTTGTTTCACCAGTGGTTCAGTAGCCTACATGTTTTCTAAAAGTTTTCCTATAGACTTTCAGTTGTTCAAGTGACTGTATGCTTTGTGACTACTATTTTTTCTTACCATTATCGTTGTCTGTTCTTGATATGCAGACAAATATTATAATAGAGCTAACTGACAGGCTTCAAAGATCAGATTGGTGTAATTCCTCCTATATTCTTACTTCATATTGCGGTGTTTCACAACCCATGGTCCTAGCATCAGCTCTGTTCTATAACTCCACAGCATCTCTTGTGCTTGCTTATAGCGATCCATCCTATATTGTATCTGTTACTGCCTTAAGACTATGTGGGGCATGGACATAATTTGTCGTTTAAATAACTTTGTCTCTTGTAAAGCGTTATGTTCATTTATGGGTAGCAAAATTGTCTTCAGGTGATGAGTCATAGAAAATGCCAGCCCATGTCTCTCTTGTTTCCTTATTCCCTGTTCAAGGCTCACATAATTTCATTAGGACTATTACAGTTTGATGTGTAAACTTGCCTTGAAAACACTGCATTTCAAATACATTCTTCAATCTAAAGTGGGGTGTCGGGGTTTGTAGTCCTCTGTATTATGTCTATCACAGAGTATGTGCTCTTCAGAGCTAGACTGCACGGTACCAGACAGCTTCCCCAAGGAGACAACACTCCTTTGTTCATTTCTGGCTGTGTTTTGTGCTTCTTAGTTGAATTCTTGGCACAGTTGTTGGACAGATGTCCACAGCAGTCACAATCACAAGACTGTTTTGGGTCTTCTGGTTGTTAGGTTTGGTTTCTAAGGAGCTTTCAGCTCCCTCTTCATTGTCTGTGCCCTTTTGAGACATAGCTGTCCTCTCCACCACCTTTCTGAAGGGCGAGGCAATTTTCTACATAATTCCGAGTATAGAAGTTTCTCATCCTGACAGCACTGCTATGTCGCAACAACTCAGTTATCACATCCAGTCCACAGATATTTCTAATTTAAGAATTGGAGCTGTATATTAAAAGGACAAAAAAATTCAGAGGTGCTACCTCTTCAGAGCTTTTACTGTTTGTACTAGCTTCGCCTGGATCTTACAGAAAGTCCCAGAAAAACTCGTGCTGAATGTGGCAGGCGATGGATTGAGCCTGATGAAATAGAACATGATGGCTCAGATGTTAAGAACCGATCTGCTGGTACAGTTTATCAGGCGCCTGCAGAAATATCAGCTGAGGCACTCTCACAGTGACAAGGGAACAATTCATATAAAATATTTGGAGAGCAGTAATGATAATGTAAGAACATTTATACTGGTCGTATGAAAGGTCCGTCTAGCCCAGTGGTTTTTTTTCAACACCTAGAAAGGAGTGAACTTTCTGGAGGGAGAAGTGGTATATTTTTTAACAACTGATGATGGATTTTGCTGCTTTAGGTTTGCCCAGGCTCACTTGAAACCCATCTGAACTCCTAGGATCCACAGCATCCTGAGGCAAGGAGATGTACAGCCTAATCACACAACTACCACCCTTTGTGGTATTTGTCTATATCCTTTTTGGAATGGGCAAACTAGCGCTGCACACAGTTTCCAGGCCGTGAGGCTTGAGGGATTTACACTACGGCATAAGGCTGTTCTCCAGTTTGTTCTTGGTTCCCTTGCTAATAATAGCTAATGTTCTGTTTGCAGTTTTACTCTTGCTAAGCATTGAACTGCCAGCTTTTTGGAACTATTACAGCCCATACGCTCATTCTTCAGTGGTAATAACCAGCTCAGGGCCCATCATTTTGTATGCTAAGTTAGGAAGATTTTTGCAATTTGCACTGTGTTTCAGCTTGCTCTGTCGCTCAGTATTATTAAGTCCTTCCTCACACTCAGCACTTAGCTTTACTACCCCAAATAACTTGGTATCAGCACATTTTATCACCTCCCTTCTCACAGTAAGTTTTGCATTACAGTACTTTTATCACATCGTGTATGACTATGTTGAACAACTTTATTTCCATGCCAGTTCCCAAGGAAGGAAAATGCCTCTCCTCACTGTGAAAACTCTCTCTTTAACTCCTGCCTTCTTTTTCCCATCTTTTAGCCAATTTTTTTGCCACTGGTGCTCAGCTTCTTGAAAAGTCTTTGATGAGTAACTGCACTGAGGGTGTTTTTAGAAATCTGGATAGGCTGTATCAGCCAGATCTCCCTTTTCACGTGCCTAGTGACTCCTTTAGGGAACTCCAACAGATTTACTTGTGAGGCATAAGGCCTCTTTCTAAGAGCTATGCTGACTCCTCCTTAACACAGTATCTTTATTGCCTCTCCTAATTCTTTTATTACACTCTTTATTAATTCACCCTGGTCCAGATGCCATGTCTGTAGATCCCTCTCAAGACTCTCTCTTGGAACCATTAAAAAAAAAAAATCACAATCACATTTATTACCTTTCTCTTCTCAGATAAAATGCTGGTTTTAAGCAAGAGGTTATACACCATAGTTTGAGCTATATTCACTTAGAACTCCTGGGAGAATACAGTCATGTTCTGGTGATTATCTGTTTATCTTGTTCATTTAAACTATAGCCTTTCCTACTGATCCTTCAATTTGTCACAGATTTTCTAATAACACTCCCATAAAGAAAGGGTCTTGCATGGAAACTTCCCTAACTCTTTTAGAGAGGACAGACATTTATTCAGCTTTTCTGTAATGCTCTGCTATGATCTTATCTTCTCTGAGTGTCCTGGTTTCGGCTGGGACAGAGTTAACTCTCTTCTTAGTAGCTGGTACAGTGCTGTGTTTTGGATTTAGTGTGAGAATGATGTTGATAACACGCTGATGTTTTAGCTGTTGCTAAGTAGCGCTTATCTTAAGTCAAGGATTTTTCAGTTCCCCATGCTCTGCCAGCAAGCAGGTGTGCAAGAAGCTGGGAGGGAGCACAGCCAGGACAGATAACCCGAACTAGCCAAAGGGGTATTCCATACCATGGAACGTCATGCCCAGTACATGAACTGGGGGAGTTGGCTGGGAGGGGCAGATCGCTGCTGGGGCATCGATCAGCGGGTGGTGAGCAATTGCATTGTGCATCACTGGGTTTCCCCCCCCCCTTTTTTGTTTGTTATATTCCTTTTCATTACTATTATTCTTATTCTTATTATATTTCATTATTATTATTGTTAGTATTATATTTTACTTTAGTTATTAAACTGTTCTTCTCTCAACCCACAAGTTCTGCCTTCTTTCCCAATTCTCCTCCCCATCCCACCGGGAGCGGGGCGGGGGGACGGGGGGTGAGGGAGCAGCTGTGTGGTGCTTGGCTGCTGACTGGGGTTAAACCACGACACAGAGGGTACCTTTAAACCTTAATCACATATTGACTCTACTGATTCTCTGGTATGCTACCTGCTCTTGATGCATTTGGAAAATGATTTACTGTTGGTTTTTATACTTTTTGCAAGTTGCTCTTAAACAACAGTTCTGGCCTATTTTATTGTGCTTTTAAGCTTTTTTTTATTATTTTCTTCATTTGGATATGCATCAGTTTTTAAAGGATGCTGTAATAGATTCTACATCCTTGCAGGATGAATAAGCAATAAAAAATCTGCTACAGTTTTGCTCAGTTCAAAAGGACGATTACAGTGAGGATTCCTGCCAGAAAGAAGCTCAAAGCAGCAGTTAAGAGAGTTAAATAGTCTTCATGCTGTCTAACAAGAATTTAAAGATAACTATGGGAGAAACAGAGCAAACATAGCCCACATATGAAGAAAGATTTGAGGAAGGGCATAAGGATGTCAGTACTGTCAAAGGCCAGGGTAAGGGTGACTCAGTGTCCTGTTGTTAGGGAGCAAAGCTGGAAACTGCCCTGGTTTCCCTAGCGATACTTGCCACCCACACCAGCAACTTCAGCTCTCTCCACCAGGCAGACGTAGGCAAGAGCTCCATGCTTCCTCACACTAGACTGGTTTTGATGCTGCTGCCGCCTTTGACCCTGGGCTGCTCCCTCCTTCCGTTGTGCCTAAAATCAGCCCTGCTCCTGAGAGATGCCTGCTTTCCCATTCTTCTAATGATGATTTCATACCTAAATCCCCCTACATCATATTGAAACCCTTAGCCACCAAGTTTTCTGGTGTTCATGCCTTCATAAGCACGTCTGGAGCTGAACAGCTCTGAAAGATTGTATTCCTGTGCTGGATTTTATGTCTTGCCCTTCACTCTTCTTGGTGTGAGCCATCATAAAAAGGCTGTAGTTATGTGAGTAGTAATTTCCTGCTGGAAACTTCACAACCATGTAAGTTATGTCACTTTGACAACATGAAAATAATTTTACTCACTAGCAGCAGACTGGAGTTGTTCTGATGATTTCTGTTACCATGCAGTTTGCTGTAAGAGGCTGGAAAGAGTAGGAGGTGATCACAGCATGGTGCACTCAAATCACGAATCGTATGCCGGAGGTTTAGCAGCATGTTATTTGGGACTCTCTGCCCCTGCAGCTACAGCTAGATTTCATTTACTCAGTTTCAAAAGTGAAAAAAAGAGCACTTTATCTGGAGACGAGTTTCACTGTTGCTATAAATTTGATGTTTACCGTCATTCTTATTTATGTGCTTAGTGTGAAACTGATTACTGCATTTTGGATTGTAAGGAAATATTCCTTTGGAACATACATGGAAACTGATGTTTCTCACCTGTCTTATCAGAACACAGGTTAGCAGATGAGGGCATGTGGGAAAAGTTCATACTTTCTGCTAATAAGAGCAGGCAAGTTAAGGAAAATGCATTCTTCTAGTCTCAATAATGGCCTTCACTCACTTAAGTATAATCATGCAGGCTGAAAATCCCAGCTATCCAGAGTGTGGTTATTTCCTCTGAAGACCAGGTAGGCGACAGATTACTTTCTTGGAACTTTTATGAATCCCCGTTTTTCAAATACTTTTCATGTTCTTCCTAGATATCTCCTGCAACTGCAAAACACGTTAGCCAAATGGACACCCCTGAGTCTCCCATGACAGAACTCAGTAATGTAGACGCCAAACCCAGATGATAGCTGCTTCAACACAAACACACCAAAAACCAGGCAGAAGAGATGACTGTTGTTTTCTGTAGAGAGGAACGATACAATTTGATCGCAAATACGGTGCAGCAAAAAAGAAAGGGAATAATCTGTGTTGCCAGCAACAGTAATGACTGCAGATGGATCACTTTCATCCTGTGCATCAGCAAGACTGTAGTATTGAAGACAAGGAGGGATGTACTGGCTGTCAGCCAAAAGCATTGGAGAAGTATTAGTGAGTTTATTTCCTTAAAGCTTCAGCCGGAAAGCATGACAGAAATAGGCAAAATGCCTTCACGAAGCGTTGCTTTTTCTGGCATACTTCCTCCATCCGTAATGAATTGTTCTGTCTCTGCAGGGATACAGTTGGGCCCTGGAATAGGTTATGTAACTTAAATTAATTGCAGTATTTGTCAGCATTAAAAAACAACAACAAAAAAAGCCAAAACAGAGGTTTTATTTTTACCAAAGGCTTGGTAAGAGTCCTATAAACACAACAGAGAATATCGCTAATGAAAACATTTGCTTTTTTTTAGATCTCTTTATCTTTGGAATTTAAACATTCTTCATGTTTCTCTGGCACTTCTAACAAAGATAAGTACCCTCTTTGCACCTAAATATATTGTCATTGTAATGCGTGCCTTTTGGGGAGAACAATCAGAATCCTCATACCTCTCGGAGCAAATGTTATTATTTATGTTCACTGTTCCTGAGAGGCCCCCATTACGGCCTCTTGTGATAGCGTCTCTGGAGCCACACTCGTGCTTTCAGTGTGCATTCCCAGGTTGGGGTAGCAACTGGAAGAAACAGTAGCAAGCAAAATCAAAACTGGCCATGATTCTGGGGTAGAACAATAGATTGAGAAATACCTGAGCATATTTAAAGCATTAGGTGTGTTGCATATTTAAATGGGTAACCAGTCTTGAAATCCCATAGTTGGAAATCTCAGTAGTACCACAGTACCAGCTTTTAATCTGGCACTTCTATATTGTTGTAGTTATACAATTCTCTGATGCTTTTCAAGCAGAACACAAGTACCTGAAATTTGACACAAATGCTTCTGTTCCTTGGGACTGAGCATGTTTTAGCACACATTTTACAAGGTAATTGATAGAATTACAAATAAACAAAACAAAAAACCAAGCAACCCTCCCACCCCACTCTTACCCCCACCCCAGGTTTGCATTTTGGATGATGCTCAGTTTGGTGCAGACAGCTTACACTGGGCTCTTTACAACTTCTGTGCCACATGACTGCACAAAAAACAAGGAAAGAAACTTTTACAGAGCAGCTGGAACTCAAAGTGTGTAGCAAGTCATCACAAATGGGAAATGACATATAAGAAACAGAAAGAAAGACGGATCAGCAAAGGTAAACCATATGTCGAGGCCAGGAAATGAGACTTGCCAAAATTCAAGCTAAATTAGACATGTGAAGATAATTATAACAAATAGACCAAGGGTTTGCAGGCACATTAAAAAGAAAAAAAAAAAAGAGAACAAGGAAAGAGGAAGCAGAGCCGCAATGCAGCGAGGGGCAGCGTCTTTCTCAGAATTCTGGGTGAGCTGGCTAATGAAATCACAAATAAATATTTTCATAAGTCTGTTAGGTTGGGAATCAAGTCCAGCTAAAAATCACATACTGTTTTTCATAATGAGGCTTATGCAAATTCAGTATTTAGGAAGAATGGAGGTGAAAACAACATCACAGTTATAGTCCAATCTGATTTGTTATATGCAAATTTGAAGAAAAAATATAATTAAGGATGTAGAGCGAAATGGGATAAAATGGAAATTTTTTTCCCCAAAGTAGACCATGCCAGACTAGTCTGACCATTCTCTTTGATAAGAGCATGGATTTTTGTATATGAAGGTAATGTTATATTTACTGATGAAATGAAGTCGGGATGTTTCCTCGCTACGGAAGATTACTGCAATTCAAAATAACTGGGTGGCTTCAATGACTAGAATAATGCAAGTTCTGTAGTATATAATACAGTTGTGAGCTGGTAAAAGCTTTAGATACAAGTAATGAGTTCATCAGTTTGAGACAACTGAGAAAGAGCAAGCTCATAAAATAACTAGGATTTCCTGATGTTACACAAGTGTGATCCTAAAGGTACTGGGCACAGTGTTTCCAGGAGGAATAAGCAAGTGTTTGAGCCCTCTCAGCTGGAACACTGTGTGCAATTTAGGTCACACAGAAAGCTTAGCTTATACAAAAGGAAAACTCAACTCAGAAGAGAGATGGAGAAGGGCCTGTTACCCTGTAATGCAGTTTGTATAAAGGCTTCTCAGTTTAGTCGTCACTTTGGGGGTGGGGAACATTTTCCTTGCTAAGGACCAAATACGCCTTTCCAACACACTTGGCAGACCACACGTTAACATGCTCCGCTATCCAGTAATAACACACACGCTAATTTTAATCATGGGCTGTACCCTATACAATGAAGTCACAGGGCATATTTAGCCAACAAAACGAAGGTTCCCCACACCTGCTTCAGCTTAATGCTGTCAATGCCCTAATCTGTCTTCTCTGGAGACTGAAAGTTCTGGGTTTAGTCAAGCAGGAAAATAAATGCTGTAATTTCCACCAACAAAGTCAGGATGTTCTGACACAGAACTCACACCGAAATCAGTGGAAGCGCTATATACAAACAACTTTCCTGCTTGCGGTCTTCATATGGGACTTATTTGTGTTCCACAGCCTGCCCACGGTTGTACACAGCTGGCAGTCTTTGTGCAACAGAAAGCGAAGGCCAGGGTAAAGGCTGCTGCTGGCTGCAACTGAGATACATGCCGTGGGAAAGTTTAAGAAACTTCATTTTCCTTAGGCCCTGCCAACACAATTACTCCCTTGTACTCAGAAATGATCTTTTTCTTTACGTAGAGACTCCTTCAAATCCAACAGTAGGTGTTAACAGCGCTGTGTTTGTTATAAATCAATCAAAGATCATCACTAAACCCCATTTCCTAACCAGCTTTTGCTAGTCTCTGTTGTACTTAAAACACAGGGCTTCATTTCACAGACCAAGCACTCTCTCTATTGTATTCAGAAGAGGGATTCTCTTTGCTATTTCATACTGCAAATTTCTGTGAATGACAAAGAAAAATAGAAATGGCATTCACAGGAAATATCGCACCAGCTTATTTTCTGACCACAGAAACTACTCTAATACCATTGTAAAGGTTAGAGGCTTTAAAACTAAATTAAAGTATTAGCTGACTAATCACCAAAGGAATCTGCTGCTTTTTATTCAAATAAATCTATGGAATTGTGCCAAGATCAATGTTTTGGGAATATTGCTTTAGTAAGTGTTCTTTTTCAGTTACATTCTTGTTACAAAAGTAAATGGCGTTAAAACTGACCACTTTGTACCTCTCATAGCAGTATTCTCACAGTAGTAATACTACTTTGTATATCATTTTCAAGACAAAAAAATGCATTCTAAGTTGCTGAGCATTTTTAAATAGCTTTTTGATAGATTTTTTCATATTTTGCTTCTGTATATTTTTAAATGTCATTTTGATTTTTCAATTTTCTGCTCATCTTATTTTAAAAAAACCCTTTTTTTTTAGTTAGAAAAAGAAATCTGGGAAGTAATAAAAGGCAAATGGAGAAATAAACAAAAGCCCAAGAAAATCCAAAATACTCAATAAAAGCATATCTTAAATTAACATTTAACATGTGAGAATGAAGTGAACTTCACCTATCAAATTTTAAAAGTCACCTTTTAGAGCACCTAAAAATACCTTTCCAACCGTGTAACATCTCTTGGGAGTACAGGTAAACTCCAGAGTAATGGAGTCTAGCTACCATGCATATGGGGAAAACCTGGATAAAATGGGACTGCAAAGGCAATCCCGCTGTCTCTGTGTGCAGCCAGCCTGGAGCCAGCATGGCTGGTGGGGCCCTAGGCTGTTTCGGACCCAGGCTAACTCTGCAGTGCTCCTGGTAACAGAAGCAGGGCATTGAGGCACCCCAGCTACTTCATGGAGAGCCAGCGTGTGTCCACCTGAGCCAGGCTGCAACTTACGGCTGTGCCTTCCCCAGACCTGAGCTGGCCACCCCCGCAGCAGGGCCACGCTGCTGCAGTCCGGCCAGACCTGAATCGATGCCTCCGCCTACTTCCCGATGGACATAGGACACTCGCAAATGATCTTCACCATTTGCAGGTATGTTACAACCTGCTTTCTCCCTGCCCCTGGTGTCTTCCAGGTAGGGACCTGTGGTAGACCCTGGTGTCAGTAAGATAAAATCCGATCCTACCAAGTCATGTCCTCCGGGGCTGCCACTTTTATCCCTGCATTTGACAGACCTGAGGCAGTGGCGGCCACCAACAGGGCTCATGAGGCCGCCGAGAGTTTTCAGCACACACAGCCCCGACAGAGCCGAGCGGTAGCTACGGCCTTTAAACCGGACCCTGGCAGGGCAAGGCAGCCCCTCAGGCACAAACGGCCGCTGCTCCGCGCACGGCGTTCTACAGCTCAGCCCGCTCCCCGCCCGCCAGCCCTCGCCCGCCCCACGGCAGGCCGAGGGGGGAGGGCGCTGCTCCTCCCGGCAGCAGCTCCCACCGGCGGCGGCAGGGTGGGTGAGGGAGGCGGGGCCGTCCCGGCAGGTGAAGGAAGGGGAGGGCGCTGGGCGCGGCGACCGCTGCGGGGCCGAGCAGTGGAGCGGGGATGAGCGGCCGGCGCGGCGGCTACCGCCCGCGGAGCTGAGTCGAGCTGCGCCTGAGGTAAGCGCCCTCTCCTCACGGCGCCCTCCTGACGGGATCAGGAGGAGACGGAGGCGTTCCCGCCCCCTGCAGCCACCGCCGCCCCGCTCCGCTCCACGCGCGCCCTCTCCAACGGTCCGCGCGCGAGCCGCCCGCTCCCTCACACGGCCCCCGCGCGCCCCTTTCCCCCCTCACGGCCCCGCGCGCCTCCTTCGCACCGGCCACGCGCGGGGCGCCCGTGGGGGGAACGGGGGCGGGAGGGGGCCTCGCGCGTGTCCACGTCTCCCTTCCCCCCTCTCCTGCCGCTTCGCTGCCTCAGCGCGGCGCCGAAGGGCGCCGGGAAACTCCTGGGGTGAGTCACCGGGAGCCTCGAGAAGCGCCGCTGCCGCCCCGCGGGAGAGCCCTCGTACCGGGCGTGAGGGCGTGCGGCCTCGCGGGGGAAAGGCGAGGGGTCGGGCGGCCCCTGGAGCCGCAGCCTGGCCTTGAGGCGCTCGGGAGCGGCCGGTTTCCCTCAGGAAACCGGAGGACTTTTGGAAGCTTTTCCGGCCTCGGTCTGCGACCCTCGGCAGCTGCGCGTCTCTGGGGACATAGGTAATCCTCGCCGCGGCTCTGCGGAAGGTGCCGTTCCCGCTGCTGTGAGGGAAACGGTGGGAAGACGCCTCGTGTCTCCTCGTCCCGTGTGTTGACACCTTCAGTTGGGTGCCGTTTTGGTCGCCTGAAGGTGGAAGGTGGGACGGAGTCAGTTTGGCAGTGTGAGTCTGCCCATGTGAGAAGGAAAGGCTTCAAGGGGGGGAAAAAAAAGTGTAGGTGCTTTCCTTCAGGAAGGAAAAGATGAAAGAGCTGTACTGTTTCCTCACTTATGCTGAGCTGCGGCTTTGGTGTTGAGTTGTGAGTGTCAGGAGTAATTTCCTAGCACTTCTCCAGTGGTAATATATGTTAAAGGATGAGGCAAGACTTTTTAGAGATGAAATATAGATACAAATGCATTTTTGGCAACATTTTGTTTAGTGTTATCATCTTCTTCAAGCCCCTTCCATCTTGGAAGCCCCCTCATATTTACTTGGGTCATGCTGTCACTTCTGTCTAGGTTTGAAGTTCCTATTCATCTACAGGTGTAGGCTCTGTGCAAACTGTGTAGTGTACTTCTTGTGTCAGTAGAGAGCAAGGACACCTGGCATGTGTTTATTTAATTTGTCAGCTTTTATCCCACAAGTCACCAGTGCAAATTGGTAGCAACTTAAAGATACTGCTATCCAGAATGAATTGAGAAGGTGGATAAATGTTTCCCCTCCTGCCATTCTGTCTGGTAAGACCTCTTTTCTTGGGTCTTGATGATGCTAGCAAAGAACAGGTCAGTAGTGGGACTGAACTGGCCTCGTACCTTGTCTAACTTCATCATTACAGATGAAGTGATGTTGCTGAGTGAATGTCAAAGAGCCTCTCCTGCTGGTGTGTGCACTCTGGCTGGCCAGTGCGCAGACAGGACTTGTTTCCTGTGTAAAATTAGGTGCATTAAACTGCTATGTTTCCTACTGTGAAAAGCAAATTTCCACTTTCACTCTGCTCTTAGTGTTAGTGTCTTAGGGGGTTATGAAACAAATTCAGATCTGAATAATTATACACCTTTTCTGTTTATTTTTAGTTGTATTTGTACAGGAAATGTAGAGCTGGAGCCTCTGCAGTTTATTTCATTCACGTACCTCTTTCATGCTACAGGCAAAAGTAGAATTAACTTGCTGTTTTTCTTTTAGGCATAACACATACTTCTTTCCCTTCCTGTTACTGTATTTTGGAGCGGTCTTGCTGTTGCAAGAGAGCTGATTAAGATATACCCCTTGCCAATATTCCATTACTGAGGAGTCAGTACTGGGTCAGCTTAGTGGTGGGTTAAATGCTGTTTCCTGTTTGTAATTTTTTTGTTTTAAAATCTCCCAGCTCTCCATAAAATTCTCCGCAAAGCATGACAGACTTCATGCTAAAAAGTCCAGAAAATAAAGAGGGTTTTTTTAAGTTATACAGGAGGAAGATACAGAGATGCCAATTCTGGAAAAGGTTTAAAGTTTTCAAACCAGTAAGAATGAATACACCAAGATAAATTCCTGCAGGCACCTCAGGCAGGGCTGTCTGAGTGAGAATTCCTGTATTTGAAGCCATCTGATCAGTTGACTGTGAATCTGTAAGGTCCTGCAGGCAAATGAACCCCCTGTACTTCTAAGACCAGACTTCCAATGTAATTTTGTTGTTAGAAAACTCAGCCTAGGGGAAAAAAAAAAAAAACCCAAATGAAAAACCAGGGGGCGTGAAAAGTCTCCTCCTTCAATTTCTTACTTAAGTGGACATGGAGCAGTCTCCTTTGATAGAAAACTAAACATGGCAGCCACTTTGGTAACGAATACTAAGTAGAAATGGAAATGCATTAAGAACCGTTAACTTACTCTTTACGACACTGAAACACAAACATGAATGACCAAAAGGCACATATGTATTTGTCATTTTACCTGTAGGAAAAGTGCTTTTGACACTCAAACGCTGGTGGTTACATTGTTTGCTATTCGCCCTGTAGCCCTTAAATTGTTAGTACATTTATTGCTATGCATTACAATACGGTAAGATTGCAGTAATAGAGGGGTATGTGTTTTAACTTGACAACATTGACTTAGTATTGGTGTATCTTCCGGTCTGCTTGGCATGAGATGTTAGACAATGGGTAATTTACGCTTTTGTCAGATTATCCAGCAGTTTCATAAGTTGTTTGGAATGTGCAGCCGTGCAAGTATTGTGTCAATTAATTGTTGCTGGCTTAAGCCCTGATCTTAAAAGTACTTGCAGATGTAAGTAACCCTATTATTTGTAAAACTGTTAGTTTGTGTTACTGTAGGATCAGGATCTTGGCTTACAAACTTTCCTGCAAGGTCCGATAGAAGTAGTACAAGCTCAGACTCTCAGCAGAATTGTTGGATAGCTCTGTAAACAGTGGTGAGGACTCATAACAGTTACCAGGGGACTTCCAGAGTAAATTGGTTTTGTTTAGATTTGAAAGTATTGGTTGATACAATGATTCTTCCACAATGCATTTTGTCTTCTGATGGGGATTTCTGAGGGAGGAGAGAAAATAACCTCTTAGATGGCTACTCCTCTCTTGTGTAGCTAAGCATTCTTCTGGCCTTTTTTTAAGGTAAACTTATTCCCTGAAGGCATTTCCTGGTGACATTGCTTCACATTTGCTTTTGAACCTGTACTGTAGTGGAACAAACAGCGTCTGGAAAGGAGCTGGGAGTCTGGAAATCAGAGGGACTTAAGGCAGCCTCAAAGGTAATCTGAGAGACACAATACATTTCTGTAAATACGATACTAAATGGAATGTGCATTTTTTTTTATACTATTATCACATGCACATGTGTCACTGTCTATTCCTCTAATGTTTATGGACCATTGCTAACTCTCTTGTGAATCAACACCTCTTCTACTCATCTTATGCTAGAATGTCTAGACAAGTTATGGCTTTTGCGATGCGTTGAGGAAAGAATTAAAGGCACTGTAGTTTTGATCTGTATAACTACACTGGGTATCATTGTAAACTTTAAGGAATTATTTATCATGCTATATATTACAAGCATATGTATCATCAGATTGCTTGCTTATGATAGATGACTGGACTATAGCATATAACAGAATTCTCAGTACACCGTGCTTTTTAAGAGCAATATGCTGTTTCCACAGTATTTCTCCAAGACCTGTTTGAAGTTTTTTTCAATCTTGCCTCTTCTCCATAAACTTCTATGTTGAATTTCTTATTTCTTTGTTAAAGAAGGTTGAAGAGTCCATGTTTCATTTAACACATGCAGGAGTCTGAAAACTATTTTTCCTGAGGTAAGGGGTGAATTTTAAACAGGGCAATAGTTAGGGGAGAATGCAGAGACATGACTTCCTATGGAAGCAAACACAAATGTTATTCTCCCCCTATCCCAGCATACCAGCATAACTGAAATAATCTATTTATTTTACTTGCATGCCAGCTCATTTCCAGTAATGACCAAGTTCTTATCTCTTCCAAGGTGGTGTTATTGCAGTGGTTACACATATCTGAATATTGTTGGCAGAAAGATATTTAAAGATGATGTACAGTGCAGAGAAGGAATTATAATCATTCAGAAATCAGACCCTGGCAATACTTATGTCTTCAGCTCCTGCAAACTTTGGTTTTAGGAGCAGGGAAGAGAATAGCTTGCATGCCTGTTGTAAGGATTCCTGTTGTATCTTCCTGCCGCGGTCACAGGCTGGTTTAACCAGGCTAATTCAGGGACACCTAATCTGTAGCTAGGGCTCTCTCTAAAGTAGTTCTGGCAAATCTTAGCTTCATGGAAAGTGGACATTCTAGATACGTCTCCTAAAACGGTTGTAAAGAGCTGAGCTAGATAGCTGGTGTGAAATAAGCAAATCTTTGGCTAAGTTTAGGAATAGCTGCTTGCTGAATTTTGTTGCTGGATTAATCTTCATATCTGTGGTTGCCCAGAGGTAGGGAAAGCAGATCTTTGCTTCCTTACAATCTTATCTGTCCAGAAAGGCCACAGGTAAAAGTCCAAGAAGGCTAGGGAACTCCTGTTTTCATCTTCCTTATGTTTGAAAATTCTCACTTTCAACTGGTTATCATTAAAGCTTTCTGGATTTTTGTTTTATTGACACTAAGTTATAACATTGACTGACAAACTGTACATCATTAATCATGTATGAACAGGATCACTTCTGTCCTAATGGAACAGTAGGTACATTTGAATCATTAGGTCTGTTCTGCCTTCCGGGGAATGCATATGTCTTTAATTCCCTGCCCCCCACCCCGCTCTTCCAGTGTTAATTTGTCAAAGAACTTCCAAATTCAAGCTAGCTTTGTATCCTTACATTTTTAAAAGGTAAACACTTTTTCCATAGGTAAATGCAACCACTCTAACTTATAAAAACATGAGATTTGGTTTTGTCATTGTAGACCATTTCCTTGGATATGTTAGGGGAGGAAGACAGGAGTTTTGGGTTCTGTTCTTTATAGTATGACTGACTCTAATTTATGTAGGTGGTGATACTGTATATTGTAGTGTGTGAGCACTTAGGGATGACTGTGGTATTTCCTGATAATTCCAAATGGATTTAGATACCTACAGAGACTTTTACAGCATGGAAATGGCTTTCACTCTCTCACGGAAAATTTAGAAAACTTAATACCTGCACATAGATTTGAGATCACTTTACAAAAACTTCAGAGTGGTCCATGTAAACAGATTATGGTTATGGTTGCTTGATGTAGTGGACGTTGCAACTAAACTTTGCTTATATGTACAATATCATCTCCTTTTGACACATGCATGCACAAAGGACTTGCATATATTGCTGTAAAATACTTCATTGATATTCTTGATTGTTTCAGTGCAGGGAATATGTTACAACCCCCAAATAGGAAACTTACCGAACATATTTAACCAAGGCTTTTATTTCATTCATTATCCCTTCAGCTTTGCCGTAAATGAGATTACTAGGAGAAACTCAGATTTATGCCTTTAATCATGAACTCACCTGGAAGGGCTCTTCAAACAGGAGATCTTACATTCCAGATGGTTTCCTCAAAATATGAAAATGGAATTTCCATCGGAACTCGTATGGGAGCAACAACTGAGCGAAGTATCAGCCTTAATATTTTTTTTTTAAATCTGGTGGCCATGCTGAGTAATATTTAACTTTTTTTGTGAGCACCAAACCCCTGAAATTTTAGAATTCTGTTCTTTTTGGCAGGAGCACCACACAAATATGTAAAGGTCATGAATGAGGTTCCTAAGAAGAGGGAGTTGTATGTATTTTAAGCAAGCATTTATTATTCACTTTCTTTCAGGGTGCCTGTGCTGTATGTTTTAAGCCTTTCCTCAGTAACTGGAAGGATAACATGCTGTTTTAAAGACCCAGAAACTAAAATCCCTCAGCATAGTAGCTGAAGCCTTAAAAGAAGCAAGACTCAAATTTAGTAGTTGCCAACATTCAGTACTACTTAAATATGATAAATAAGGCTGCCCTTCCAATGCTCTGGACACTTCTGCAGAGTTGACAGTTCATCAAATTATTTCAGTTATCAGAGTTTGAATTCAGTTATGAGTTTCTGTATAGATAGAGCATCATTTTTGCCCAGTAAAGGAGATAACTGTTTCACAGACTGGAGCACCTGGCTTTTGTCACATGGGTTGAGACTCACTATGTCAGGGTGTAGTCATCCTTTCTTTAGTGTGTTCACCTTTCTGTTGTTTGTTCACCTTCTCTGCCCCCCTTTGCCCCATCCAATAACTATTGCTGTCTTTTTACCGTTTTCAGCGTACCTATGAGAGTGGTAACAGTCTGTGGCCTGAGTCTTCAGGCAGAGATGGGTTTTTTGTTCGTTTTCTCCTTTCTTTGTTAAAATCGATGGCGTGACAGAAAGACTGGAGGTGGATCAACTATTTATCTTACCAATTATTTTAAACTGTGCTGTGCAGCAATACCGCAATATGCTTTTTGCATATATGGAGCAGTACTGCAATGATGCTAGGATTCAGGCACTGTATCAGTTTCAGTATAGTTTCAGTGAGTTTAAAAAAAGAAACCCCACGCTGACTGATGAGTGCTTCTAGGCAGTGGCTGCTCACACCTAGAGCAGAGGAGGAGCAGCAATATGTAGACGAGAAATTTACTAAAGGACCCAGTTCTTAGCATTGGCTATTAGTATTTTATGTTACAGTTCATTTCCTGTCTTACAGCTAATTTGTAAATTTCCAGCACCCTGACTTAACACTGGTTACCAAGTTCCAGTTAAGTGATTAGTCCCAACTTGCTGTAATAAAACAACCTGCATTTTGGAGTTTGAATGATATTCTTCATTCTTGCTTCTGACAGTACTTGGAAAGAAAAGGCTGGGAGAGTCCAGTGGCACCAGTGTGCACGTCTGGAACTGTTGCTGCCTCGGAGATCTTTGTCTAAGTGTTGACTAGAGAGATGATGGGAAGTGTGCTGGAAGACTCATCATGAAAGGTGATTTACGCATAACAGACATGACTAAAAGCAAAAGATTTCTCCGCAGTTTGAGGCATATCCAAATGAACAAGAGGAGCGAAAATAGTAGAAGGAAGTAGGAAGATGTAGGATTCCTAGGTTTAGTACTTATATGGTCAAAAAAAACCCCCGACCAAACATACTGGGTGATGAAAATGTTGTCTGCATGTACGGGTTTTCTCTCTAGTAGGACAAGAACATGAATTTAGATTGGGCTTCAGTGACCTGAACTCCATTATTACTGAGTGTAAATGTACTTTTTCATTGTTCAGGTTAGCCAACCTGGAACTGCCAGCTGAACTGTATCTTTTGGTGTTATTCTGCTTTAACAGATGGAAATAAGGTCAGGTCTAGTTTGGCTGGCAATCTTCCTATTTAGATGAACCATGAACCTGTGCTGTGCAATTTAATAATTAATCCTTAAACAAAAGCAAGACTAAATTCTAAATGTTCTCGAATTGAGATGACTTTAAATAACTCCAGCTTCATCTTGTATTAGCATTGAGTTTTTCACGTAAAGATATGCAAAATAAAAAACAAGAACCCTTGGAGGAGGGAAATCTTACTTAACAAGTCAGTTTCCACTTTCATATTCAGTTCTTCTCCAGACAAATAAGCTTCCTACTCTCCAGGAGAGCTTCACTCTGCTGAAATCAGTCACTGAGATGTCTTTATCTTTATTTATGCAGCACTTCAGGGCAGCATCTCAGATCCCGAAACAGATTCTAGTAAGTGTAAAAGCATGTGTTGCTCGTTTTCATTTTTCATGTAATAACTGCTTAGTAACAAAAAAGGAAGAAGAGAGGTGGAAGTAGATAATGTTGTGAATACCTCGGTTTTGTCTGGTGAAATATGGCTTGTAAGACCAAAAAAAAAAGTGGTTTGGTAGGAAGCTTTGTTTCCCCGTTCTATTTTTAACTTCAGCTACTGTAGTGATAGATATTACTCACCATTTTGGAAACAGTCATTTTTATAAATATTTGCATATTTTCCTATTAAATAAATGGTAGTCTGTTGAGGTGGGGAAAAAACTCATTTTGAGTTTAAAAGTCTCATGAACTATGATTTTTGGGGTTATACCCTGTTGAACCTATAGAAGTAGAAACTGGATTTGATCTGCAATTTCCTTTCAATATCTGCATGTAAATCTTATTCCAGGTTAAAATCTCTTTGAAATGGTCCTTCATCTTGTGTTTTATTAGCTCTCTTACATTATTTCACAAGACTTACCGTACTTCTTAACATTCTGACATGAGTGAGGGACAATCTCTCTATTGGTGTATTTGTAAAACTTGTTAAAACTCTTCTATAAAGTAAAAAGTTTTGGTTTAAATGCCACATCCTTACAAATTTCACCTTGAAGTCTACCTAGTTCCCCTTAATTTCAGCAGAAGTTGCTTGCATGCATCTAAGTGCAGAGGTTGGTATTCAAACCAGAATGTTGTTAACTTTGAGAGCTAGTTCTTGCAGCCAAGCAGCAGAGGCTTAAATAATTAGTCTCTAATCTTGTGACAACCCTACTAAAAAGAGTAAATCATTACCTTGATGTTGCTTCACAGTAATTCTATTACAACATGTCACATAATTGTTTGTTTCTCCTAGACCAAGCTGGAACTCTGAAGAGACTAAGTTCAATGTATTACAATTGTAAGACGGTTATTTCCTCAAGTGCGAGCATCTCTTATCTCGAAGCACTGTGGTATGATCTTATTGCAGAGGTGGCATAGGTTATTACTGAACATTGTTCTTTCATTACATGTGCTCCTAAACTTTTTACACAAATCTAGCAATCCCACTGTTTTCACCAAGGCTATGTACTGAAGTCAGCTTCTGGTATTTCCTTGTACTAATAAAACTGTACACTTTAGATACATAGGCTTGTGTAAGAGCTAGTTTTCTTCCTTTTGGTTGTTTTCTGTACTTTCCTGTACTCCTGGAAGGATTAGCATTTTTTCTACTTTATGTCCTGATAATGATGAAATTTAGCACAAAGAAACCTGGACTATGAGCCTACAGGTGCTATTGACAGATGAAAGGTTTATAATTATCTAATTCAAAACTGATCTGTAAACTTGACTAATCAAAATGAGGCACTTCGAGCTGTGTTTGGGCAAAAGAGTGACCTGACTTGCACAGCTGCTGAGCATCTGCAGCTGTTAATCGCCTTTAATCAGTCAGGCTTCAACATTCAAGCTTTCCACTGTAATTTTTCAGTCAGTTACTCAGACTCCACTGTCATGCCAGGTAGGTATGTTTCCAAAGCACTGTGCAGTTTTAAGTAAGTGGAGTGGGATTTGTGTATACAGACTTTTGTACATGTTGCATGGAGAAATATGCTTTCTGCTGTCAAAGTGGGCACACCACCTGTAGTAGCACAGGACAATCAATCCTGTGCAGCCTCTGTTGTTTGGTGTCTAGGAGAGGGTACTTACCTTTGATTTCTAACTGGAGACTTGCATTAAGACTGTAAATAGGTGAATATACTCAACAGAATGCTAACCAGAAAGGGTTTTCTGAGAAGACAAAATACCCATTGCAGCAGGGGCACTTGCTATAAGATTAGTAGTTCTCTTCCCCCTAAAGAGCTGGAGGTAGAAAATTACCTCGAAGAACACTAATGGGATTGTATATAACAGAATTGTGAGCTTGGGTTTAGGAGAACCAAAACAAATCATAAGATGATGCATAGTCTGGCCCAAATTTATTCCAGTCCCACCATCAATAAGCTTGTGTGGGTACTCTTACTCAGGAGTAAATTAAGCATGGCAGACTGCTGGGTTTATGCTAGATAAATACTTGATGTGTGACTGTGCAGTGGGGGAGGGAGGGAAATTTGGAAGGGAAAGAGGAATATTTTAAATGTACTTTTCATGTTTAAACTAGGAGAACAGAGTTAGATAGCCTAGTTATTCTCTAGCCACTTAGAGGAAATTATTGTATTTGTGGGAAGCTGTTATGGGAAGAACTCAGTGAAATTCTTTTTTCCTTCTGAACCCAAAGCCTCAGTGAGTCATTTCCCTGCTGCCCTCCCCTCTCTCCCCCCCTGTCCCCCCCAAGCCCTTATTCCTGTCCCTGGGCAAATATCACAGCTGTTGTGAAGATGGTTGTAGTTCAGAAAGCCACTGATCTGAGTGTCTGAAGAGGCAAATTGAAGCATTATGAGAGGAATGTATGGATTTGCTGAATCTCACGTTTTGCTTTGAGGTGCAGATAACCTTGCTAATAATGATGGAAACAGTGCTGATAAGATGGAATACTGTATTTCCAAATGTACACAGTACTAGGTGATATCAGAGTGATTAAGTCTGGAAACTATCTGTCATATTGGCACTATGCCTGCTGTGCCTCTCCTGCCAGACTGTTTCTCCACAGCTGCGTGGCATCCCTACTCCTGCAGTGGAGAGCAGTTGTGTTTCTCCGCCTCCCTGCTCGCTGGCAGCTCTTCTGCTTAGCAGAGCTGGCCGATGCTGTGGCTCGTTGGTCCTAGAGGAATGAGAGGACTGCCGAGGGTAGAAGGATATCTTAGTGGAAGAGAAGGGTGTCACAGTGCTGCTGATGCCACCTGTGTGCTTGTGCTGTGGGATTCAGCTCCCCAGCAAAATAGGGTTGGCAGGTGGCAAGGGATTAGTGAGAAATCTGTTAATTACTAAAGATGTACTAACCTCTGATCTAATGGGCTGCAACAATATCATGCTACTTAATAATCACTTGGTAATAGGAAGCTCACTGCTGGGCTATTGAACTGGGAGCTAGGTCTCTTCTTCCAGAGTTGGAGATCTTATTCCAAGGAATGTGGTACTTGACTGACAGGCTTTGTTTATTGAGAGAAAGCCAAACAGAAGGGATTTGCAGCAGTGTCTTTGCTATGAAATGTGGCAAATGGAAGTCTTTTTGCTTGAAACTCTTCATTTGGCAACTTTATAAAATCCCCTTCCTTCCTGGAGTGTTCTCTTCCATTTTTAGATAGCAAGGAGCAAATTAATTAGATAAGTGCTTCTAATTAATTCTTGCTTCTATGCCTAGGCCATTTCTACCTTTCTAGTCAACATAGTGAGTAATTTGACTGTCACGTATTACTCATTCCCCATCATTTTTGTAGCCCTAAGGAGATGATGAAAAGTGCATGGTCTAGTCGTCTGGTAGGATTTTGCTCCAAATGCGCTTGTTGGTCTGTGTTAATTGAGAAGGTATGTGGAAGAAACGCACCTGACACATGAATTGGGAGTTGTGAAGTGTCATTCTTACCTTCTTATGGAAACAAAAGCTGTGAGAAAGCTCTGTCTCCCACACGGTCTTTACCAGTTGTAGTAGTGGTGTTGGCCAGTCTTCCTTTCCTTTTTTTAGTTTCTTATTATTGCTTTTTAGGTTTTTGAGAAGCTCACAGGTAAAGACCAAATATGAACTTGGCCTGATACACAGGCATGAGTCCACATAAAAAGCAAATAGAAACCTGATGTGTTCCGAATAATCCTGTGCTAAGAAGATAAACTATATCGCTATTCACTATTTAACCCTGATGTCCTAAAGTCTGATGGTTTTATGTTGCATATTTCAGCAACATCACCTAGAAAAAGAAGAGGGAGCTTGTACTAGAATGAAAAGGATTGAGGATAGTGTTCTGTAGAACAGCCAAAATATCAAAAAGGATGGTGAGCCTTGGAGAATAGATTCCCTGTGATTTCTTACTGAACAGTTGCATCTCCAACAAAGTGGAATGAAAAATGATAAAGAAAAACTATATAGCATTCCAAATGAGCAAAAAATTCGAGCTTTAAGATTTCAAGGTATACAGTACATAGCAAGAACTCTTTCAAGATCAATTATGTATACTTTAGTCTTACTACTTTCTAGTATTCTCTCTATCCTTTCTGACTTAAGGCTTATTTTTTCGCATTTAGTTAAACTATAACTATTGCAGTCCTTGCACTCGTTATTTTTGATTGTGCCATGCCAGCTGCTGGTTCTCTGGTAGACCGCACAGGAGAGGAAGCGGCACTGGAGCAATGGAAGTGAAGCACAATGATTTTGTTGTTACTTTCCTGTTGCCCGTTTAAAAAAACAAGAAAAGTTTTTACTAACTGTTTTTACAATTATACATGTCTTATCTGGACTTAAAAGGTAGACAAGTCTTATTATGTCTTGTGAACAATTTGACTTATTCTTTTTAAAAATAGGTCAACTGAAGATTATTGAATCTGTAAGTCAATGCTTTTGCTACTTTTCTTTTTTCTTGTGGAGAGAATCCGCATGAGCTCTTTGGAAGTGGAACAACTACTCTGATATCTTAATACTTATTCTTGCTTAGATGCAAATAAAAATGGATGTACTTGTTTGTATAGTTAGAAAAATTTCGCACCATGTTATAGCTGGAGTAATCGAATCGCCATCTGTTATGGTTCTTAGTAGCGTAGTATTATGCTACTTTTTGTTAAAGGTGGTTCTTTCCAAAGAACAGATTTTATTCATACCCATATGTTATGCTACACATATAATGTGTATATGTATATAAATGTGCACAGATATAAATGGAATGTAACCTGAATAACAAGAGGTGGAAAGAGTCTGCAGTTTTACCTAAAACAAGCTATTTTCCAGGATGTGCCTTTGATAACCATAATGATGCTTTTGTTTCTCTGGTATGAGAAGACCTTTGAATAATCAAACTGCTTCTTGTAATTTTCCTTTTTTTTAAAGTGATTCATTGGAGCAAAAATCCTGCTTAATCTATGTGGTGTATCTCCATTGGTTTATCGTATAAACTGTGTGTGCTTTTGTGATTATATCAAAATCTTTGCTAACCTGTGATGATGCTAAATTTAGAAATATTTTATAAAATTCTGTAGACAAATTTTTTTCGAGTAAGTAATGGGATAATTTTAGTTTGAGGCATTGGGACTGTTAGGTTTTGATCTGCTGGAGATGTACATGAGAAATTGAAAATGAACTCCATTATAATGTGGGAAATGTCTTTCATTAAAATAGTGGCTTAATAGTTAACAATAAATGACTAGAATGCATGAAAGATTGATATTTTCTGGAAGAAAGGGAGGCTTTTTGGACAGAGTGTAATGCACTTCTAACACTTTCTAGTACACCTCTAAAGCTGAGTTCTTTTTATGGCTGTAGATATAAATGTATTAGTAATGCATGTCTACGCTTTGAGATAGTTATAAGTGCAGTTTTTTAAAGGATGTTAAGTGTATCAGTCTGTATAGTTTCAAATGCTATATAAAATGTCACAAATACCGTTAAATATTTAAAAAGTGTACAGAAACAGCACTTTCTTCCTTAAAGTTCAGCTTCTGTAGACCTTTTGTTTTGTGGCGCCAGTAACACATACAGCTGAATCAATGCATCTGTGATATGTATGATCTGTCGTTTGGCTTGGGTCTGCGCAAACTGTTGTTGTATTTACTATACAAAGATGTCAGGTTTGATTACTTAGGTTGAAACAGGACTAATCCCATTGACCCAAATTCTTGAATTTCCTTTGTGCAAGTGAAATCCAGCTTCAGCTCTTCATTGTGTACAAGTGACTTGTATTTAGAATGCCTTAAGAATATCTAGGATGTGTATAGCAGGAAGACAATCTGTAAATATTGTAGAAGCTTCTACTGGAAATGTTATATGTTCCATGTGAATTCTGTGGAGTACCAGAACTTGGAAATGAAAGAATGCTATATGGACTCCTTGGACATAATGACTGTTAGTTCTGGGCAGTGCACAAAACATAAGATTATGCAGGTCATAAAGAAGAGTGCCCTTCTATCATAACCAGTTCATCTCTGTAAAGAGTCTGGCTGCACTGTTTTGAAAGAGCTTTTCAAAGAAACCTCATAAGAAAGAATGGTGCACAAAGGCAATGTATTCTTTGTAGCTCATCTTGCTAAGAAGATTAGAAGGGTTGCTGGAGTTTATAACATACACCATTTCTTTAAGAACTGTATACATATGTATTTTTTATATATATATGTAGTTATTTATAGTGTGTGTAATAAATAAAAGTAAGTTTTGGAGGTGAAAAGTCAGTGAGGCCAGGAGTCAGCCAAATGTTCTTTGGACCAGCTTTGATGTGACCATAAGAATGGAAAGAATAGACAATGCTATCAGATGTTTAAGAAAGGATTTGGAAAGAAGCAAGTTCTCTACAGTGGGATAGGTTAATGTGATGCCAAGAAGCATCTTCAAATTAAAAGTGAGGGGAGGGAAATAATCTAACTGGACTATACAGTGTATGTAAAAAAATTCCAGGCTTCTGCTAGATTCAAACTTTGGCTGGAATAAGTCCTTACGTCTTAATTTCAAAATGAGGAGTTGGTGGGAAGGAAATGGAAATATCTTTTAAAGTGAATGTTCCAGTTTACAGACTTTTTTAACCACTTGATGGGACAATAGGAATAGCTGTATGGAGTCAGATCTGAGGAGTGCTTGCAGAAGAGTATAAGAAGATACAGAATATTCTTCCAGCCTAAGAATTTGCAGCTCAGGGGCTTACTGGTGTCATTTTGAAGTGCCAGAGACTGAGATCTTGGAATCCGAGATTGATTTCTGTATTCCCAGTTTCTCAATCACTGTGCACTAAGCAAGATGCATTACAGCATTTTTCTTTTTTTCGTTGGTGTGTCGTCCCCGTCCCCCCCCCTGCCCCGCCTCTGAAATATTAATGATCACCACTCTAGGAAGGGTTGTGGCTTACATGTGCAGTACCACTAAATCCATTCCCATTATCTTTAGTTTTCTGAAGTCTTTTTCCCAGTGTGAATGAGTTAACCCTTATAAAGGCTTTTATAAGAGTGTATGTCTTGACTTTCAAGACAGGTCAGAAAAGGAGCTGATTTGAGGAGAAGAGTTAAGTGATATCAAGATCAGATGGAAAGTAAGAATTTAGAACTTGTATTTTAGTTCCTTGCCTTTGACCTATCTTACTGTCAGGTGTTTGTTACTTTTATAGTATGATGTGCGTTTTTTGTACCTATTGTGAAACCTTTCTGCAAACTTGGTTGGCACTATGCTAGTAATCTATTTGATTAAGCAAACTGTGATCTGTGTTGTAAAATAAGAATGTTGTTGTTCATGTCTTATGAAGTATTGCATATGAATGTCTTCTGTTCTTGAAAACAGACCTACGTGAACTCACTTTTGAATGCAACTCTACAGCTTCGGAGGCGTAGGTCAATGTCAGGCTAATCCTTGCTGTTGGAGTTCATTTAAACAAGATTTAAGGGGGAACATTTTTTTTTCCTTTTGGGCATACTTCTGAAGCAAGTAGTGGTTTCCATAAAGAAATGATAATATAAGACGGCATTGTCCAAATTGTCTTGTAGAAGAAGCCCATTGCATGTGATTATACGTTTTTAGGGTTATTTTAAGTGATATGAAATGACTGTTCCCTCTCATGTCCTCCAAATCAAAATTGTTTGTTTACTGCCGTCTTTCTGGTGCAGCCTTGCAGTGTACATTTGTTTTAATTTTAAAATCTTGATCTCAAATCCCAACTACATGTGATCTTGTGGTTACAATTAAATTCAGCTTTTGTAGAAAGTGAGCATGAGCTTGCAGAGATTCTTCTTTCCAGTGCATGTAGTAAAAAAGTAAAAAGTAGTATTTACCTAAGTGATGAAATACATGGTAGCTTTAAATCCTGGTGGTTGTAATCCATGCTCCTACCTGTTTCAGTCCTTTGATTTAGTGTTTTGTGTGGTTGGAGGTGGGAGTGGCAAAATACTTATGCCTTACAACATCCTTTAGAGAAGTTCATATCGTGATTTAAAAGGGAACAGTCATTGGAATCAGAATAAAGAAACCTTGTTTCTGGTACACCTGCTTGCTTGCATGAGGTTTTGAGCACAAGGAGCTTCAAAGCTGTTGAAGGCAGGGACTGTCCATTAGCAAGACAGCCCAGCTGGGCCTTCTAATTCTATAAATTACACTTGCATGGTTATGAGCTTATTTTGAGATTCTGATTCCTAGTCAGAGTTTCCAAGTACGAGAAGAGCAAACTCGGAGATGCTTCACTGCGTCATTACTTAGAAACCAGTACCATCTACTGTGTTGTACAGCAGTAAAGTATAAAGTAAGTCCTTGCGGTTACACTTTGTCTTTAAATTGTATCACATAGTCTCTTTACAAGCAAAATAAAAATAGGAAATGTTTGTCTCGTTTTGTTTTCCCAGGGTCTTACAGAGGTTGAGCTTCCTCTTTGGTGCTGGCTGCAGCCATTTGCCTGCAGAGATATATTTCCTTAAATATAAGGTTACTGCAATCCACCAGAAGAGGGACACGCAAGCTTGAAGGGCTCACAGATGACATGACCAAATGCTTCCTCTAAAACAGGGCTTGCTGAATTTCTTCAGTATTCAATTAGTAGCTTGTTATTGGGGTCAGCGATAGAGTTTATAAATTTACTCATTGCACTTTTTTGCTGATGGCATTCAAAAGGACTTTCTCTATAAGCTTTATGTGGTTTTGTTGTTTTTAATATCCTGCTGCAGGAATGTTTTAAAATTGCTTATATTCGGTAATTTTTCTGTTGACTTGCATATACACTCACATGAAATATTCTCTTTAACTGACAATAGTAGCCTTGGGCCTAAGTGTTATTAGTCTTGTACAAGCACAGTATACAATGAACGGATGGATGTTGTATGTCTTGCCAAAATGCTTTAGTATCAGAAATGGTAGAAAATGGTGAACATAAGTGTAGGCCTCGAAGGTGGGTTTTTCGCCTTTCTTCTTGTTTTCCACTGGACTCTTGATGTTCTTTAAATTGATTTACATAAAATTCTAAGAAAACAGAAAACATATTTCCGAACAGACTTAACTTTATATGGCAAGACATCTGCTGGTTAAATGTACCTATCAGATATGCTTTATAATCAGTAATGGCTATGTGACTCCCTCTTGTAAATTTCTAAAAGCCTTTATTTAGGTGTTGCTTTTACTAAAGTTCAATGGTCTGCCAGCTTAAATGCTTAAAGGTTTGACATCTAAGCAGAAATTATTTTGTAGTCCAACAGTGCTTCCTAAATTATCAATTATGAGTACATTAGTGATAGAATTGT
This sequence comes from Gymnogyps californianus, assembly GCF_018139145.2. Classification (NCBI taxonomy): domain Eukaryota; kingdom Metazoa; phylum Chordata; class Aves; order Accipitriformes; family Cathartidae; genus Gymnogyps; species Gymnogyps californianus. The sequence goes on from NC_059474.1 coordinate 10,357,181, forward strand.
ATGCAGTTCATCACAAACCAGCCTAGCAGTAAAATTGTTTCAGCAGTAATATCTTAGAATCGAAAACTTCTGCCAAGGAAATAATTTGTGGAAACTCCCACTTTAAGTGTCTACATGTTTTTGGGGAAACTCCATTTGCAGCTGGCTGCAGCACAACTGTCTGCAGGAATAGGACTTTGGCAATCATGTTTGTACTTCTGCTCAGTTACGTGATTTTTTTTTTTTTTTTTTTTTTTTGAAACTATGGTCTAGTTTAAATTGTTCTACAAGCACTGGTGAAAGATACCAGTTAATCATAACTATAGCTGCATTTACAGTCTTTACAAGGACCTCGTATGTAGGTTAACAGTTAAAAGGAACAAAGAACCTGTCCATCTGGTTTGAATAGTAAATGAGAATGGAAGTCTTGCCTTGGTAATGTGTCTTTGAATTTATTTTAAAGAAACATGATAAGCAGCAAAAATGTTTAAGAACTTGCCTTCCATTTTAAGTGTTAATTATACCAAGTGTTACTGGTATGGTCTGACTGGCATAGACTTGACACCCAGTTAACTTGCTGGGTGAACGCTCCTATACAGTTTTGAGGGGCCGTTTGATTCAGTAGAAATCCCTTAAACTTAACTTGAAAAGCTACTCATAATAAAATTGCCAACATAGAAAATTATGCTAGAATAGCTGTACTGATTTTAATTCAATCCTTATTTACATCAGTATGAAGACTTAGGTTATTTTTCAAGGCTAGCTGATGTAAGAGAATCTGTTAAATGATATTGTTCTTATATTGAGAGTTTGCAGAAGGTACTTCTCTTCCAGCTGCACAGTCTAATTTGTTTTTTTACAAGCTACGCATATACTGCAAATACTTTGCAGCTGTACTTTGGTCTACAGACGTTTAACCATATCCCAAAATCAAAGTCAGTATATCATCTTCTAGGACTTGTGCCAACCTGTTTGGTGAAACAACCAAGAAAAGTTACAACTTTGTTTTAAAATTGATACACTCTTTCTCTGAAGTGTGGCTTATTTATTGCAGACCAGCGCTGGCTGGCTTTTTTGAAGTTCCAGACCAACAATATGTCCATAGATGTTCGGAGCTTAAGAGCAGTGGGGTATAAATAGAAACGCAGAAGCTTTTTGACCTGAAGTGTTTCTCAGTTTTAGATTGAATATATATTATCAAGGCTTCAGCTACCTTTTTAAATATATATATATATAAGTAAATAAGTAAAAATATTATTAAGGCTTCTTCAGCTCTTCCTAAGTAAACTGAATGAGGGAATGATAGTTGAAGTTTAAAGGACAGGAATTCTTTTGGCATTAAAGGATTTTTGGAAGTTCTGGCCTCATTTCTCCCCGTTGTTGCTGATTTTTTTTTTTTTTTTTTTTAAATTATAATTCTGCAGGTCACCCAGCAGAAGTAATTCTGATGCATGGTTATTCATATTTTCACAGGACTGCATTACCTAGCAGATGAAGGATTCAGGCGAGTAATTTACACTTGCTCTTTTACAATCTGTGGTTGTGGAGTATACAGTTGACAAATATATCATCTCTCAATATAGTGGATTTGTTTCCACTGTGATCTAGAAACTTGGGACTAAACTAGTTTGGTAGAATTAATAAAATAATAAAATTCATAATAATCTACTCCTGATTCAAGCTTATTGAAGTCAGTAAAACTTTAACAGAATGTGGCCGCCTTTAATGCCTTACTATATTGTAGGCTTTTATGGAAATACATAATGTATGAACTGTTACATTACTCTGAGTGGAACTTGACTACTGAGCTGACTACTTGCTGCAGCTGAAGGAAAGTGGTTTTCATGCTGTTTTAATTTTTCTTGTTGCTTTGTTATTTTTTCTGCCTTGCCTGTCACTGTGTTCTTCTTGTGCTGCTTTTATTTACAGTCCGTTCTTGCAGTTTCCTGTAAATTGGTCAGCAAGAGGAAGCTCTCTTGCTGCAGAGACAACTCAACCCTTCAGCTAAACTAGTGAATTTACACTGGCAAGGACAGCATAGTGCTAGATGTATATTTTATTGCTCTTGCTTTCCATTAACTAAAGATAAGTAGGATTGCTTTTGACTAGGAGCAAGAGCTGTTCCTAACAATGGCAGAGATGATTGGCTGACTTCCTCAGACAGTGGCCCTGCTGGAATGAAATTCAAATGTTGATTCCTGATGTTTTGGTTCTTCCTTTTAAGGCTATCTGAGTGAAATCTCATAACCTTAAAGAAATGAAGTAACTCCTTTTGAGTGAAATTCTCCCTAGGCTAGCTTGGTGCAAGGCTGCTTCTTACCGCTGATTTTGTGGGGACAGATGAAAGCTAGTGGTCTGAAAACCATATACCAGAGTTCCTTGCAAGACAGAATTTTGCGTTGTGAAGAATATTTCATACTCTTTCACTTCTGACAGACATGTTAATCAAATCCACAAAGATTTCATGTCTCTTCAGACTCTTTATTTGCAATTTTGAAACACAACCCTTCTGATTAATGTTTGGTCTGGAAAGTTAAGCTGAATCCTCATTCTTCCAAAACTGTGAAACATCTAAAATTTTTTTGTTGTTGTTCCTCAGTGGAACACCAGCTTGTGTGTGTGCATATGCAAAATGGCTTCTGTTCTAACTCTGTGACCATCTTGATAGTGTTGGAAGTCACCAGAAAAATCAAAAGGGGATCTTGGAACTTGAAATGAAAAATCCTGTATTTCTGAGTGCTTAAGTGAAGAAGGGGAGAGGACAGCATCAGAAAGGTTAGAGTGGAAAAGCAATACTTCAGGAACACGTGTTGGATAAATGAGGCATAACTAAAATGAGACTGTTGAGGCCAAAGAGCATGGTACTATAGTTGTGGAGTTTGGAGGGGAAAACCAAGACTTAGGTGTGTCAGACCAGAAAAGGGAAAGAGGAACTGATTTTTTTTCCAGTGTTGCATATACTCAAATGCTGTCATTTTGATTGTAGCTTTTTACTGAGGTAAAGGTTGCAAAGATGGTAATGCAAGCTTAGAAGAGTATGCTTAGATAGCAGAGAACTGGGCGAGGAAAGATTGCTTTAAAGCATTGTGTGTTAATGCTTAAAGTGTAAATTGGTAACTGATACTGTAGCAGATAAAGCAAGTGAATTCAATTCACAAACTGCTGAAATGTAGTCCTCTCTACATCTTTTCTGTGTGAAAAATCTATTAATTAAGCCATTGAGACAACTGGGTATTGGTTCTTATTAAAGAGCATCGGGATTTTGTGTCGATATGCTGATCCTTTTAGCTAACAACAGGTGTGTGATATTTATGGTTTGCTTCCACTTCCTATATAGCCTGGCTGTGGAAGGAGTGGAAATGGGTGCCCTATGATGAAGACAGAATTGCTTTCTAGCCGATAACAGCCATGGCCACTATCTGAAATATTATTTTGTGCTTTGACTGTTGGGTAGTTTCCAAAAAGAAAAGACGTTATATAGAAACTTCTTCCTTCTGTTTTGGAGTACAGATTCGTGTCCATTTCCCCAAAAATGCATGAAGTAAGCTTTACTTGGTATATTTATGTATGTAGGTTTTGTCCATCGTTCTGAAACTTCCTAGTTGTTTTTGTCTTATTTGAACTTTCTACTCCAGGGTGTTGTTTAATTCCAGACAAAGTCAGTGAAACACTTGAATCCTTTTAAGAGCTCCAGATGAAAATAAGTGTAAAACAATGGCATATATTCATCATCAGTTGGTGATACTCGTCCTGTGGAATTGTTGCCCTTGCATTGTGAGCCTCTTGCATTCAAATTTTATTGTCTTTTGTGGCTTGCGTAGCGTCAAATGTGCAGGCAAGACTTGCTCTAAAGCACGTATATGCTGCATAATCTTTCAAAATGGCTATTTTTAATTTCTTGGGTTGAAGAAGAGGGAAGGACAAGCTCCAGCTATGGGGGAGGAAAAAAGAGATGAAATACTTATCATAGTTCCGTGGTGCAGTGCAAGTACCTGAAGCACAGGCTCTTCAGAAGCACAGGCAGCATTTCTGAGCTGTGCCTCTGCTGGTGTGAGAGCCTGAGTACACTGTAAGAAGAAAGGACTACTTTCTTTTTCTCCCATGGGAAAGTAGTTGATTGAAAGGTGAGTAGGAAGGAAGCAAGCACTGGAAAATCCCCTCTGCTTTCTGGCTCGGTGTCTGACGGAGGTTTGAGGTATGCAGGGTTTGATTTATAACCTCTCTGGGAAGCTGGGAAATCTGACACAGATAGTGCTGCCCGCTAACACAGGGGGAAACAGGAAGTAACAAAGGAAACAAGTCATTGCCTAGGCGTCCCTTTTGGCCACAGTGCAGTGCAGATGCACAAGCAGTTGGGGCAGGGTTTCTTTTCCTTTTGTGTGTTGAGCATACAGCAGCTATTGCAGTCACTTTCAACATTACAATACACAAAACGGGGAGAAGTGCAGAGATGTTCCTGTCATGCCTGAGAGGGGTCATAAGTTATTAATGGCTTTGTCATCACAAAGGAAACAATCATTCGGTGAAACTGTCAGCAGAAAAACTATGTGTCGATCAGGCACGGTCACCAGGTTAGTGCATATTTGTGGCTTGTATTTCTGTCATCTTTTCTCTTTTAGGTAGAGAGCGGACTAAAACTAAGAGTAGAATATGGTGTCTGGGGTAAAATACTTCTAACTCATGCAGAAAATTCAAGGGTAAAGAATTGAAGGGGGAAGAGATGAGGCGAGTGTTGGTTGAAAATGTTTGCCAGAAAAGCAAAGCAAGTCGAAGCAAGTTAAACTGAGTAAACTTACTTACAACAGTGTATTTCAGTTGGGCTTAGTTCTCTGTTCCCTTTGTTCTGTAAGATCTATTTGACTTCACAGTGTTTGTACTGCGCTATTAATCCTTCTGCGAGACTATTGTGAAAGAGGCTGTTAGAAGTATTAAGAAATGGAATGTGTAACTGCAAAAGTAGGAGAGATATGGAAAAGTATTTCAGAAATACTGGAGAAGGGTTAATAAATGGAAAAGAGACCCGAAAACTTTGCAGAGAGCTGTTTTAAGAACAGATGGTAAATGTTTAGATGGTTGAATTGGGGAACTAGTTTTTGTTCAGAATTGCCCAGAGCACATTGGGAAAGCTTTTATTTTACAGCTTTGCTGTATGTAATACTGCCTCATTTTTGGTTAAGCCTTTTGTAGAGACTGAAGTTTCAGTCTCCCTCTGCATTATGAGGAATGCATTTGTTTCTGTAAGTTACATGTTATATATGTAATATTATATGTAAGTTATGTATTCAGAAGGAAACTAGCATCTTGCTTTGCTAGGTTTTACTTTCAAAATAGAATTTAAAGACTAGAGGTTGTGAGATATTATGGAGTTTAAACAGTTCTCAGACATAATTGGCATAGAGATACTTGTTACAAATTCAGATCAGGTTTAATTTTTGTACTGCAGTTTTGGAGGCTGTTTTTTTATTTGTTTTCAGCATGACCAAACTGGGCTCCAGGACAGACCATAAATATTATTATAACAAGTGAGAACTTTTAATACAACTTTCGGCAGCTGTAGTTTCAGAGATGAGGGTAATGTGTTTTTATGCCTATATACTGCAAGATGTGGAGATGATCACATCTGCCATATGTTCTGCTGAAGTTAAGCAAGAGGACTCATGGCTCTTCCAGGATGCGATCCTTAGTTGAATCAGCTTGTACGTGCTTTAATTGGGCTGAATTCCAATAGCTCTTAAGGCCAAAAGCGGTAAGCGTTCTTCTATAATGTAATCCAGATTTTTAATGTGGCAGAATGTTATTTTTACTTGTGGAGGGACTTTTAGCCTGTAAAGCCCTAGCCTCCAATCTAGCTATTCTATATACGCTGACTGAGGGAATAGGTTAAAATTACTTCAGATGTATACATTTGCATACTACACAATAACAACAGTCTACTCTCCATTTAGAGTTTGAGCTTGGTAACAGTATTGTTATGATTCAGAAGAAACTTCTGCATCAGACTGGCATTATCTAGGTTACACAATGAAGTGTGTAATTTCACATTTTTTCATGCTGTTGTGACTTTCATGATACTTTAAAACACAAAACAGCTCATTGTGATAGTGTTTGAGAAAAGTATACTTGTGGTAGACTGGGACTGACTTTATTGATACATTAATAATACACTGCAAATGGGTTTGGTTTTTAGTCTGGCAGACCAGTTGGTATATATGAAGTAATTACAATAGTAATTGTATATGCTCGAGAGTGCTAACTGCACTGTTCTGTCTTTCCAAAAGCACTGTTGAATGATGAAGCAAATCCTATAAACTGCTGTTCCACCATTTTTCCTACTACACTCTAAGGCCTATCATCTCCCTCACAAGCATAGAATTGTCATGGGGATCATCTGAGAAACAAAATGATGCAAGGCCTTTCACTGTCTGCTGCCATCCTCTTCTGGTTCAGAGGGTTCAGTTCAGTGCTGTTTCAGTGGGGGAGAAGGTTCATTCAATAGCCACTTATAATGGTTTTTGGGGCTTGATGGATAATTTAAAAATATGCGTCTAGTCCCTTGGTGAGTGGAATTGTCTAGCTATTACCAGAAGCTTGCACAAAACAATGCATGAGTAATGTTACCTTCTGTTTGTAACAGAGGACCAGTGTCAGAAAGAGAGCATGGCTTGGCTCTGGTTTCACTTAGTGGGCCCTTTCTGTTAGCTTCATTGTCAGCTCCATGGAAGAGACTCTGCTTATGCATCTGGGGTGAAAATGTGTAGTGGGGACTTTGGCTTGTAGTGCAAGAATGTAACTGCATAAGAAACAACTTGGAGATATCTTTCTGTTCTTAATGATCATGGAGCTAATGGGCTCTACAGTGACATCAGTGCTTGCTATTGTGTATACCTGGTAATGCAACATCGATCTGTTCTTCATGTAATGTATTAAAAAAAATAAGAGGAATATCAAGAGTGGAAGGAACCATTTCAGTGAGCTAAAGGCAACCGTACTGTAGATGCTAAGACCAGAAAAATCTTTAAGAGCATCCATTTTTCCTTCTTCTCACCCCTACAATAAAGATCCTGCCGTTACATTGTTTTGACAGCTTTCTTCTAGCAGCTTGATGCAAAATAGCTTCTAGTGTCCTTCCAGACTTGTTTTGTACTGTCAAGAAAAGAAGAAAAATCTGCTTCGGACTACATTCAAAGTACTTAAATGGATTTTAGAAACCCAACTCAAACATTTCAATTCAGAATACCAAAGTCCTCCCTATGTGTCTGCAAATGAAAGTGCTTGAGGAGTCTACAGATGTGATGGGGAGTGCTGTAAGCCCCAATGAGATCCAGAAAATAAGCATAGCAGCCTCTAAATCTATTGAAAAGCCCAGTATATTACATGGGCTCTTTAGCTCATATAATGTGTACTTGGTTGCATGGTGTTCAGCCACATCTTTTATTCACTTAGCTGGGATGGGGAAGTTCTGAGGTTTGGTCCCTATTCTCGGGACTGTTTTATAGTGAGTAGTCAAAAGTAAGAAATGATTGTGAATAGAGGAAGCAGAACCTGATACTCTGCTGTCCTTTCCCCTCAGTTAAATCCCGTAGTCATCACAGTGTAGAACTGGATTCCTCCACCCCCCCACCCCGCTTGCTCCTCTGCTTCCATGATTTATTTATTTTTTTCTGTCTGCCTGATATTCTGGCTTTTTAGGTGGAGGAGAAAATGCCCCATCCAGGCGTGCTTGGGGCATGGAGTCTAACTAGTCTACTCCCATACAGAAAGCCAACATGACCTAGTCAAATATTTGTTTTCTGTGTTTACCTAGGGTGGGATACCCTTGTCCCCAGTGTTTCTCATTGGCTTCCTAGAAATCTCAGCTTACTGTTTTTTTTGGATAACCTCTCTGAGACATTTAACTCTGCCCCTTCTGATGTGTTTTCAACCTAAGTACATAACACTGAAACAGTTTCACACCAAAGGCTAGGTGCTTAAGTCCTTTCTTGTTCTTTTTGTAGTAAAAGCACACGGGATTTGAAGACCCATGATGAACTTGAAACTGTTGGATGGCATTGAGACTAATGTTAGAGTTAGTTCAAGAATACTCACATCAGAGTATATTTGTCTGAATAAAAAGGTTCCATTTTTACTTAGTCTTTTTTCTGAATGTAACTAGAAACAGACTGAAATAACTTAATCATAAATTATTTTCTAATGTTTGAATGTTGATGTGCCTGTTCTTAAAAGAAAGTTTACCCCGGGACTTGCCTTTGCATTCCTCATTTCAAGGAAATAACACTTAGCAGTACTGCAGTGTGGTTTGGTGTCAGCAGCCAGCTGGTTAATGCTCTCCATTTCCCTCACTTTTTACTTTTCTGCAAGATGTGGAGAAATAATTTGAAGGATTTTGGGGGGAGGGGTATGTGTTAACTTTTATTACTATTTTTTTTAATTCTTAAAAGCTTAAAATATCTGTGTGTAGCCCCTTCTTGGACCTGGTAACACATTGCTGTTGCTAGAAATTTCATTGTGGGGGAAGAGGAGGAAGGAACAACTCAGCTTGGAAAGATCTCAATCATATAACAACAACAGGGTGGAAATAGCAGAAGGAAAGATATAGCTGAATACAACAAAAGTAACTTACCTTTTGGTGAGCAGGAAGGTCCTGGAGGAAAATTGGGAAACCATGGTGCCTTGCAGTATCTGCTATGAGAACCTTTCTAGGGCCTTGGATCCTATTTTCTCTGCTTGTGCCTGTTTTAAACACTGGGGACTAAAATCTAATTTTTGTGATGAATTTTCTAGGCTGCCTAGAGAATTTAATTGAGTTTAAAGTCTCCTGGTAGAAATTGCTAGTAATTTCCACCCCTCCCCACACATGCATCATCAGCAAAGGGCAAGCAGTTAGATTTAAATCCTAAACTGATCTACTGGAAGATCAATTGACTTACATTTCTGTTTTTCCTAACACATATACAATGGATATGTACTCTACTGTTGCAGTTAATCCCTCAACAAAACTGTATCACTTGCTAATTCTTTTCAGTATGGGTACTCCAAGTTGCCGTCTTAGGCTGCAGAGACTAGTGCTCGAGTAGGTGTGTTGTGCTGTAGGCTCTTGGATTCCTGTACTGAGCTACACTATTGACTTCCATTACTGTCCCTTTTGGGGAAAGGAGAAGCAAACAGGATCCATTAGACTTCAATTCTCCACTAAAAGCTTTTCAGTTCTAAACCATCATTCCTTTATCAGAAATTAATTAACTGGAACTTCATTAGTTTGCCTTTTACCCGCAAAGGTGTCTCGCCCTACACCTGAGGATAACAGACCTTTTTATGTCTAGGTCAAACTTCCCATTCAGTTCATGCATGATTTCTTTTCTGTATTGCGCCTTAGGATTTTTAGCCTAGTTCTGTTACCAGCTGAAGAAAGAAAGGTCTCATAGTGATATATCAGACAGAAAAAAAATGCTACTTAAGAAACTAATTTTTTTTAACCTGTTTAAGATGACAGCAGAAAGAGTGGTAACTGCAAAGGTGCTTGGTGGAGCGTGGCATTAATAATTGATATACAAATTAAATGGAAGCCTGCAGCAATCTGAGATGAACTTCATTTGCACAGGATGCTCTCACATATGACGTCCAGTATGAGATTATATACTGATGCTTTCATTCAGAATAGTACATGTAAATAGAAGGAGTAAGTAGTATAAGATACTGCAGTTACTAAAATATGACTGCTGATTCCCTCATTATACAGAAAATTACATTGTATATACATGTGTGGCATAGAACTTTGGAGAAGAAACTGATTTTCTTTCTAGTCGCCTGCCTGATTAAGTCTCACAGTGTTATCTGGGGCATTTTTAAAATAGAAATACTTAAATAACATTTACTAAGCACTCTTCCATTGTTTCGACAACTGTCAATCACTTTTGAGAGCTGTATAAAAATAAATCGGGACTTTTTGCACCATGGTTTTTTATACATTACAAACTTCCTGGAATCTATGAACACCCGTCTGTGCTACATACTTGACTGCTGAACCATGTTAGTTGTTTGGAAAACTTGTTTAAGGAAACAAGCTTTGTTTCTCGGTATTCACTTCTTAAAGTAAAATCTAAGTTTTAAGCTGTTTTTAATTATTCTGAATTGCAGAACGATGGCCTTGCAGGAGCAGGTCTGGCCAGTCCCAATGAAGGCAATTGGAGCACAAAACCTTTTGACAATGCCTGGAGGAGTGACCAAATCAGGGTATCTTCATAAAAAAGGAGGCACCCAGCTGCAGATCTTGAAGTGTAAGTTGAATGAGGTACTAACTAAATTAAATGTTTGAAATGCTTGCCTTTGGGGCCATTAACACATTTCATGTTAGCAGACTATTTAATGAAGCTGTTCTTCCACTTACTTTGTCTGTACTGGATTACAATTTTACTGGAATATATGTATGAAAGACCCATACTGAAAGAATTTCCTTTGATTGTTTTGGAACTGTAAATCTTAGATGATAAATGTTGTGGTTGATTTTCTTGGTTAAATGTCTTGTCAAGTCCTTCACAAGTAAGATTTTAAAGACAGAAACAGATTCCCGGGATATGTATCAATTTCAAATATTCTTTTCTAAAAGAAATTACTACTCAGCTTTTTTTCCAGTTGCTTATTCTGTACTGGAAAAATATCTCCATCTCCTACTGCTGTTGTGAAATGGAAATTTTCTCACTGCCAACATTAGGCTGTACTTAAAAAACAGTAATTGCTTCTGGAATCAGAATCTATTTACATGGAGAAAACTTAAGATTTTGGGTTTATTTATAAGCTATTCAGTTGCTATCTGTGTTTATAACTAAACTACACTTATACAGTTAAGGACAAAGATTACTGCCTTTGATAAAGGAAGGAGTGTTGGCCCCTTTAAAAGAAGAAAATAAAACATCATTTTACTAGCAGCTTTATGTACTTGAGATGAAAGAAGAGAGGGAGATACTGTCATGGTTTTGGGATGGACATAAATATGTATTTGTAGCCTGTGGCTACCTTCCTCCCATTTTGTTTTAGGTTGCATTCTTACCCTAGCTTATTCCTCTAGTAAAGGAGCACAGGTGGAGGTCAGACCTGCAGACTCTTGGGCTTCTTTTGAAGTTATTGGATCAGCTGCCTCTCAAATGAGGGAAGCAACTATGACCCTTAATCCTGAAACTCTGCGAATGGACAGCTTTACCATGTGACTGATCATCAACAATCTGTCACAGCTAGTTTGTGCTCTTTTATAATAATTAATAAGATTATTAAAATCTTGAACAATAATTCTACCCAAGTTAAGAGGTTCTAGTTAATGTACTGCCTTTGGATTTACATTTTGCTCACTTTTTTCTTTATCTTTTCAGGGCCATTGAGATTTGTGATTATCCATGAGGGATGTATTTACTATTTTAAGAGCAGCACATCTGCATCACCACAGGGTGCATTTTCTTTGAATGGTTACAACAGGTGAGTGCCAAAGAACTTATTGAACACCCAAGCTCCTTTTACTTAATGCGGGGGCTATGGTTTTTCACTTCCAACGAAGTTAAACGCAACTACATCTGGTTTTTGGGTTAAGCACTGGTCTCAGATTCCAAGAGATGTATTCCTTTCAAATTGTATATATGATGTTTCCTGTGCTTTGCAAGTGTATAGCCACCTTTTTTTTTTTTTTTTAATTTAACCAGTAACGCTGTTAAAATTGCAATGGGCTTACTCTTGTTACTGACTTAATACAGACTTTGCACATGCAGATAGATGTGGATTCTTTCAGACAAACGATCTTTGTTCTCTAGTGATTTCAATGATTGTCACAAAAATAGAAAGGAATCAGAAAGGAATATTTATGGAGTTACTGATTCAGTAACGCTAATTAGTGTCAAAACTGAATCAACTACAGGAGTGATAAATGAGAGAATGCACGTGCAAAATGTCTGACTCATTTTGCTACACGTTATAAATCTTAATATTTGCTTCTTAAGTTGAAGACAAAAATACATGGCTTTCAAGTTAACCAGTACTATCAGAGTCTGAGTGCAGCATATGTACAAGGCCTACTAATAGAAGTTTAACTTAACTTTAGGAAATAGCGGTTGTAATTGATGCTGAGAAAGGACTAATGACAGAGAGAATGTAGAGAAATATCACATTATTGGTCCTAACCACTGCAATTTTATTGTATTTGTAAACGTATATGTTATTCTTGTACTGCATAATGTTCTCAGACTTTTGGAATAAGGAAATATCTTTTATTAGAATGTGAGAGCTTTCTAACTGACCGCAACAATGGCACATTTTATGGGAATGCAGTTGTAAACATTGTAGCTAACTAAAAATTCAAGATTAATTTGTATAAGAAACCTGTACTGTAACTTGGTCATGACACTAGCTTCTGTAATCACATTAATGTGAAAAATACCATGGAATTTGTAAATGCTAGGGACTGTGTCATTGCTTTTTATATATCTGCATTCTAGCAGCCTTGTAGAGACCTTGCTTGGAATTGGGACCAGGTCTTGCTTAGTACTATGCACAGACATAAGCATAATTGAAAAAGAATTTGAAATGAAGGAATTTGTTAGATTGGGTAGTTGCATAAGGTTGTGTGAAAACAAGTCACTTGAAGGCTTCCCTGGACTTTTATTTTGCAGTTTTCATTCAATAGCCTTTATGTGGACAGGAGAGTGGACAGGAGATGAGAAAGTGCTGAGTTTGCTAGTGACTCAAAATGTATAGTCATGCCTGTTGCTAGTATCCCTTCCAGCTGTACCATGGGTATTTCCCACATTAACATCCTTATTAGCCTTACATTAGTGAAATAACTTACAGTTTGTTTTGTGGCTTTGTTTTGGACTGGGCAGATGCAGAAAACTACAACAGCAGATGCAGGAAACTACAACCTCCAGCTTAAAAGTAGGATTGGGGTTCTAAAAAAATGCAATCTCTAATTCTGAAATAATTTTGCAGTTGACATTGTTATTAATGGCAGCTTCAGGGTGTTGATTAGATATATTTTTTTCAAAACAATGTTATCTTGAGTAGGTACCTAACTAAGAGTCAGATGTCTCTGAGAATCTTCTTTTCTACGTTTACAAACCACCTTCCCTAAATATTAAGGACTTATGGAAATACTGTATTATATGAGGGAATTGGCAAGTTAAAGAAGTTTAGGAACAAGAAAGAAAGCCCCAACAACGATTGTAAAAACTTTAATCACGTTTCTCTATGGCTTGTGCTGCATAAATCTCAGAAATGTTACTTTTAGATTACCCACAGTCTTAGGATTTTAGTCTCCCTATTTGTCCCAAAGCCTTATATCGAGCATTTACAACCAAATTTTTGTGTGTGTAAGGAATTTCCTCATTTGAGACTCCTCTGGATAAAAAAATAAAAAGAAACAAACATATCTAATGCAGTTTGTGAAAGAGGTTGAGTTATGCTTGTTTTAAAATAAAAAAGTGCAAGAAAGTGTTTATAAGGGACAAGTGGAAAAATTAAGTTGACTTTTAATACTAGTTCTCCTTTATTTTCATGGAAAACCTGTGTTTTGATTTCTCCTCTGTGCCTTTCTGAAATAAGGATCACAGGCACCCTAAATACTTTTTAGCATGATGTGAAGCTTGTGAATTAATGAAATTCATTAAAACTATTGAACAGGTCAAAACATCCATTTATAAGTCTAGCTGGTGGTTTAACTAGTGCTCTTTCTCCTGTCAGCACTCTTGCATTGTCCTTTCTACCACTTTAATGGAGAAGTACTACAAATGCACATATGGGGATTTTTGTGGCGTTTTCCTGGGCTTAGGGGTTATTTTTCATAAGGCAAAACTGGCTGGTAAAACTGCTTTCTATCAGAGCTTTATGACTTGCACAGAAGCATTAACTTTATACATTAAGGTTTTTATGCATTGGTTGTTCTGTTTCTCAGGGTTATGCGGGCAGCTGAGGAGACAACATCAAGCAATGTGTTTCCTTTCAAGTTAGTTCACATTAGCAAGAAGCACAGGACGTGGTTTTTTTCAGCTTCTTCTGAAGATGAAAGAAAGGTAACCTTTTTCTTTTGCAATATAATTTTCCTTGAAGCAGAAAGCAAATCTTGGACTTCCCTAAAATCTAAATGAACTGGACACGCAGCTGTCACTGAAATTTGTATACCTAGTTCTTTGGGCTCCTCTGAAAATCATGTCTGAAGTTTTAACTATTAAGTTAGTGTTAGTTCAAGTTGTAATTTAGGGAATGGCTATAAGCGACATACTAGATGGCATGGTTTTCTCCGTATTCCTTGTTTTATTTTTAGCCAAGGAACAAATATTTGTATGTTAAACCTTTGATAAAGTATGAAAACTGTTCAGTGAAATCTCTCACCCATAAACATGCTATGAACAAGTACCTGGCTTTAGAAATAACAGCTTGAAATTCACAAACTGGAAGTTTAATATTTTAATACCTTCTTACAGCATTTTAGATAGTCAAAACATTTGACTGATAAGTCCTCTCAATATAAAGTCATGGATAAATACTATTTCAGTGTAGGTTCGTTGCACAGTCATTCTGTTGTTGCAGAGGACAGATACTGTGCATCTTTGTTTAATGATTTAAAGATGGATGTGTTGAATGTTGTATTTTTATTCTTATTTAGAATTGGATGCTATCCTTGAGGAGCGAAATTGATCACTACCATGAGAAGAAAGAAACAATAACAGAATTCAGGTATAAACCCTTAATCTTTATTTGTTTTTTATCCCTTTTGCACTAGCTGCTGACAGTGGTGTTTTAGGCTCTTTGCACCTACAAGTAATTTACTGTTAAATAAAAACAGGTGCAGTAAGGCCCAAGAATGAAAGGCCTTCCTAATACATAGTTTAAGAATACCAAGACAAAAATAAATCTTTTTACTAAGAGAACTTTAAATGTCAGCTTTGTGTAAAACAAATAAAAACTTTAAAAAGACAGCAGCAACATATCTGGCTGTTAATTGGGAAATAGGAGTAGATTGCTTGTGTTTTTCCAGCTTTCCTTTCCAGTGCTGCAGTCTTGCTAACAGACATGTTTACTGTCCCAAGACCCATAGCACAGTGATGCAGAAAGTACTCTGTCTTTTCTTTTGCAGTGACTCTGGTTCTGATGCAGACAGTTTCTATGGCTCCGTAGAACGTCCCATTGATATCAAGTATTCTCATCATTCAGCAGATAATGAAGGTGACAAATTTAGACACAGATAAATAAGATTTATTTATTTGCTTATTCATTCTGGATTCTGCAGGAATTATTCCCATAGCTTAAGCAAACTGATCCAATTTGCAACTATAAATTCTTCTTCTTACAAGGTGTGTAGTTCTTGCAATTTTAAATCAGAAGTAGGTATTCTGTGCCATAAACCATTAGTAAAAATGGTAAAATCAAATGGTAACTAAAGAAATTCAGATCTTTCAAGGAGGTGTCTGACACCCTAATAATACTATTTAAAATTTTTATTAAGACTGCATGTTGGAGAGTTTGTAGATCTAGCAAAAAGATAAAACTTTTGAGTATGTCCATAGGTCATAGTGTAGAAATACAAAGCGGTCACTTAAGTATATTCTGAAAACATGCAGAGACAATGCAGTAAAACATTGTGGAGCTAGTTACCTCCTGTCTAGACTGTGAAATTGTTTTGCAGGACAGGTGAATTAATGTGGGTGACTGCTTGGGATGTTGTTACATCTGTGTTGTAGTCTATTTAGTATGAAACAGAATTGATCATCCCTCCAGTTCAGGAAGATCTTACATTAGGCATAGGATGGGCCTATGTGAAATGCGTAGGATAACATTCAAAGTGAGTAACTTTTTAAAGTAAGGCTCTGAAAATCTCATTCTTAGCATAGCCTTTTTTATTCAAAGTTTGGTACCTGTTCATTGCTGTAGTTGTTTCACAGTAAACAGTTCAGGCTGAGTGTGCTTATTTTTTAATTAGAAGTGAGGACATTCCAGAAGGCCTGTCAGATAGGCATTCACAGCATATTTCAGCAACTGACTTCCTAGTCAAGAAATGTGTTAGTAAAATCCAACATGAGAAGCCTTGCCTCAAGGTTCAACGTAGTTCCTTTATTAGGCCTTTTCCCATCTGCCTTTTCAGATTTCTAAGGGCAGGGTTGATTGGAGCAAGTACTCTCATTTCCCGAAAGGAAATTCCTGACTGTTTTTCCTGACTAGGACAAAAAGACAGGAGTGAGTCTTTTTAGGAAATCCGGTTCAATTGCTGCAAAGCAGAGGAAAACAGACTCATCAGCATTTCATGTAGGATTGTAGTTTAGTGCTTCTGTGTTTATGGGAGGGAAGGGTTGTATGCAATATGAATTATGTTAAGAGGGCTAGCAGGAGTTTAAATTAGGAAAATTGGAAGAGCTGACTAATTTTTGTCAGATACTTTTTTTTTTTTTAAGTGCATTTCTCTGGGGAAATGTTGCGTAATTGTCTCTGAGGCTCCTATCATAGTCAATGATGAGAAATTACTGCCTAGAAGTAGCATGTTTTTCATGTCTTGATTATTCTGACTTGCAGTGAAAGGCAACACTGAAACTGTTTAAGCCATTTGTTGTGGTGCGTTTTTTTTGTTGCCAGAGCAAGGCAAAAGAATTAATTGTTTTGTAGATCACCAGGCTTGCTTAGTCTTCCATATTGCAAAATCATAAATGTTTCTGTGTTAGGGTTAGGTTTTGGGGGTTGTTTTTTTTTTTTTTTTCCAACTGGTTTTGCCAGTGCATCCATGTAGTTGTGTCTCTGCAACTGATTTGAATTTTTCTCAGGAAGGCTATAACACTAGATAGTGTCACCAGAAAGTAAATTTTGACTTGAAAGATGGAAAAAGTTTAATGTGCAGTGTAGTTCATCTCCCACTGTTGTAAGTGATGGCTTTCTTAATTGACATCAAAATTTAAGAAAACACCTATTCTAAATAGCAGAGGTGGACCAAAATTTTTAATTTTTTTTCACCTCTTTTAAAAAAAAATTAACTGAAAGATATTTTTTTATTAAAACGCAATAAGTACTCGATACTCTTGCTTGGTTCCAGGCGTACTTATCAGAGTCTGACACGTTGATCTTTATCTGCAGATTACGACCAGGAAGAAGAGGATGAGTCTTACTTGCAGCCAGATACTTCTGACATAGTGAAAGATGGTATGTGATTTCTTTCACTCCCTGCACAAAAGGCCCCGTGAAGGGCCCCCAATGAAGGCGATATTCATGTAGAATGCCAGATTATTATTTTGGCTTGGTCACATCTAAAGCATGGCAGGTGGTAAAATAACTGAAGTAATGCACAGGTATCTGATCCTGAGAGGTATTTAGGGTCAAAAGTTCCTAGTAACAGCAGTAACAATTTACAGAAAGCGTTACATGCCTTTAAGGGCATGTTTTCTTGCAGGCCTCCTGCCCTGGAAGGACCCGTATCTGGTCATCAGTCTGGAGGAGGGGTAATGCTTTTAATGTAGTCTCCTTTTTCTTTATCTTTAGCAAAGGGAAAACTCTTTGCGAAGTTGTCATAAGCCATGCCTGAATAAAAATTCCAGGAATTTACTACACATAACATTCAGAGTTGTGCTGAAAGTTAAATGCTTATCCAGCATTTTGGGTACTATCAGACCAGATGCCAATGAAATATCTTAAATCAGAAAATACATTTGAAAAGTCTTGTTTCTTGACATACTGTATTTCCCCTCAGTGTGTCATGTTTTTTGGATGTTTTCCTTCTGCAGATATGGTCCTGCCCCCAGCCTACCCGCCTCCGCCAGTTCCTCATGTCAGAAAAGCTGCCTACTCAGAATCAAGGGCAAATTCCTTTGCTGGCAAATCTACTGTGCCAGTACCACCACCACCTCCTAAAAGAAGCTTGCCTGATATCAAACTAGAGGATCTCTTAAACACGAGAGAACCCCAGTTACAGTGCCGAGCTGAACCTAATCTAAAGATTCAACCCTCAAGCCGGAGACTAAGTGAACAGCTGCCCCCTGTACCCCCTCTACCTCCTTTCAAAAAGCCTGTGTGTGTCAAAGAATCTTGCTCGTTGCCTCCAGAGCCTCTGCCTCTAGCTCAAGTTCTTGCTACTCCAGAAGGATGCGAAAAGCTAAAAACCTTAAACCTTTCACCGCGAACTCCTCCTCCACTACCAAGCAGTAAACCCAAGCTGTCACAGTTTACTGAAAAACCAGTAGAGCCCAAAGTGCCAAGAGAACATGGTAAACCTGGACTGTTTGTGCCACCAGTGCTCCCGAAGCCACCTGTGCCAAGCCACCAGCCCCCTGGAATCAAGCCTAGACCAGAGAAGTCTTCATGTCCCCAGTTACAGTAAGTACGAAAATACAATGCACTATTAAATTTTTCCATTGTGTATTAGTTAACTAGTTGACAGACATATTTCTCAGATTCACATCGACATCTGTTTCTCTTCTCCACACCATCCCTCTCTTCCTCGCAGTGTTGTGCTTTTTTGCCTCTGTATTTGTTATTTGAAAATTTTGCAATAAGTTTAACTTCTGAAATAGTTCAGAAAGAAATAGTAGATAAACCAAACTTTAAAAAAAAATTACACCAGAATTTTGTAGTTCATTTGTTTTCAGGTGTGTCTTAAAGACTTAATAGCCTTTGATCGCAGTGAATAAAAAGCCTTTATGTCAGAACCTCAATGGACTGCAAAAACAATTTTAGGCTTCTGTGGAGATAGGAAATGTGTTTCATTTTATATTAAGATCAGCTTTAGTAAGGGATGTGGAACTAGTTATGGTGGTGAGTCAGATGAAAATATTTTTGTTCATTGGATCATTTAGCAGCTCTGAAGAACAAGGAATAAACTCTTAAAGACAGTACAAAGAAGACACTGATATACCGGAGTGAGTCCAGTGGAAGGCCACCAAGGTGTTTGGGCTGTAGCACATGATATGTGAGAAGAGGCTGAGAGAACTGAATTCATTCAACCTTTAGGAAGGCTAATGGGAGATCATTGCTGTCTACAGCTACTTAATGGATGGGTACGGAGAAGACAGAGCAAGACCTCGGAGGCCTGCAGTGATAGGATAAGAGGCAACAGGCAGAAGTCACAGCTTGGGAAATTACAGCTAGATATTAGGAAAAACTTTTCACCATGCGGATGGTGAAACACCAGAACAGATTGCTGCGCAGAGGCTGTGGAATCTCCATCCTTGGAGATACTCAAAACTTGACTGGACTTGGCTTCCTGAGCTGCCTGATCTAGTTGGACCTGCTTTGTTCGGGAGCTTGGACTAAATGATCTCTCGAGGTCCCTTCCAACCTAAATTAATCTGTGATTTGGGGGCTAAACTGAAACTTGTTCTTCAGTTCTAGTTTTATTATCCCTTCAGTGTTTTGTGTATAATTGTTCTGTTTTCCTGAGGGAGATGTCCTTCAGTTTTTGTTCTGTTTCTGCCAGGAGATCACCACCAGATGGACAGAGTTTTAGAAGCTTCTCATTTGAAAAACCAGCACTACCCTCCAAGCCAAAACAACCTGATGATGATTCTGATGATGACTATGAAAAAGTAAGAACAAGCAGATGATCCATTCTCAAAGAGTACTACTTTTCCTTGCTTATGTATACTTTTGGGAATGTTTTAAATGCATTATTTCAGGAAAAAAATAACTTTCTGAAAACACAGTGCTGTGTGATTGTTTTGGTTTTTGGTTTTTTGTGGGGTTTTTTTTAGCTTTAAGGAATGCCTTGATAAAGTCTGGATTTTAATATTGGATGTAAAGGAGGAAGAAGCGTAAAGTAAAGATTAAATCACCATTAGTAATTTCAGATACTGTGGCTGTAGCTTATTTGCATAACAAGTTGCTAGCATTTTGAGTTGTCATTGACTTACACAGTGATTTATTTTCTTCATATTTTTTACAGGTTGGGCTGCCTGCTTCAATATTTCTTAATACCTCTGAATCCTTTGAAGTTGAAAGGTAGAATATGACTTTAAAATAGTTGCTTAGAAGTCCTACAAAAACCTGCACTGAACAGTAGTCCAAAGATCATTTTGATAGGTACAATTTGTGTTTAAAAACACAATAGAAGTATTTAAATTTTAATACGGAAATCACTTTTTAGGGGAGTTAGTTCAGTGCTCATGTATCAATTGAAAATGCATCTTACTTGCAAAATGATTTTGCTCCATCTGGAGAAGGTTGTTCTGCCAAGATGCTAGATGGGACAGAAAGCCAGATCTTCTGTGCTGCGTTGCTGGTTCAGATGCTAGAACAGTGAAATTATTTCAGCTATGATGTACTATGAATTATTACAACCAAAATAGAGATTTGTAATAAGAATTTTAAGAATCTAGGCATTTTACTTATCTGAGTCAGAAAATGCTAATATATGTAATTGCTGTATTATTTTTAGGACATTTAAAGCTAGTAGCCCACGGGGACAACCACAAAATGGATTGTACTGTATTAGGAACTCATCTACTAAGCCTGGAAAGGTAACTTGCAATTGCTGAATCTACCCCAAAAAAACCCCTTTTTGATTTAGAGATACTGTATCTTACATATGATGAAGTACTTAACAATTTAGATGTGCTCTTTCCTTAAAGCAAGAAAATCTGAGACAATCACTATCATAACTGCAGTGATTTTTTTTTTTTTTTTAGGCTGGATTGTAACTAATGCCTTGATAATACATTGACTTAGACAACCTTATTAGCATAGACTGAATATGTTGCATTTTTCCTCTTCAAGGTATTGGTTGTATGGGATGAATCTGCAGAAAAAGTGAGAAACTACAGAATCTTTGAAAAGGTTAGTAGCTGCACTATGTGTGCATGTATACATGTATGAATTTAATGCGTGTATATATGTGTATAAAGTGTGCATGTGTATAGGTATATATTTGAACTAACAAGTTAAAGTCTAAACTTCTTCCCATTCCTAAAAGTAAAAATAAGCTGATTTACAAATATCTGGTCTAGAATGAGAGTTTCGGTACTTGGATCTGGGCTTTCTAGTTGCTGTATCATGCAAAAGACAAACTAGCTGTAAATGTTCACATCTAAATTTCAGCTCCAGTCAAATCCTAAAGGAAGGAATATTAAATTCCTGAGTTTCATTTGGACTTGTTTGTTTAAATGACTAATCTGCAAAGCAGCAGTTTGTTTGAAAGAACTTTTTAGTTCTGATGATGATGTTTTGGGTTTTTTTTGACATTGAGTTGGAAAAATTACTGTCAATGATTACATATGTTTTTGTTCTACAACAGGATTACAAGTTTTACCTGGATTCAGACATCATGTTTTTGAACATGGGAAGTTTGGTCGAATACTATAGCACTCATGTCTTACCTAGTCATGACAGCCTGATTCTTCAGTGTCCTTATGGTTACTCTAAACCAAGGTGACATGATTGGCATAATTCACTGACGCTTTAGGACAAGTGGGTTCCCTACTGCCCTTGAATTAAATGTGGACTCCTGCCACTGTTGGACATCCCATTGTTTGCACACAGAAACTGAGTCTGTTTCAACCATTTATTCTCACATGAATTGTATATAAACTCCATTTAATGAACTCTTGGTAAAACCTTACAATCCAGATCAGTGGATTTTTATGGTCTTTTCTTTTAAAAAGATCTGAACTGATTATGCTGTGAAAGCTGTCCATGATACCTACACCTTTTATAAAACTGCTGCTATTACTGATCTCCTTGGAATGTGGAAGATGGATGCGAACAAAGAAGTGGTCTGAATACAACCGATACAGAAAAGGGAAACTTCTGAAAGTGTATCAGAAGTCACTTGTGACAGGGAATACTAATACTCTGACTTGAAGGTATTACTCCTGAAGTCAGCACTGGTGCTCAACTGAGAGTTTTTGTATTACTTGTATAGTTGATGTGTAAATAATGAAGACTTCTATGCAAATAATTTGGTTTACTATAGGTAAAGATGATCAGGAAATGTGGCTTTTTTTTAAGTCACTTCATATATAAATGTAACTTCTGATTACAATGTCTGCAGTAATCAATATCAGGGTACTATCCAACTGATACAGTTGTGACATCCCACATGTTACTTTAATGACATGCACTTCAGATAGGTGTGGAATAATATTGATTTGGCTTTCATGGGAGCCCCATTCCTTAGTTCTGAACTGGAAGGGTAGGTGCCACTAGTATTTTTAATGGGTGTGAGAAAAGAGAAAGGACTACTTAAGATTAAGGGGGAAGGGAGGGAGTCGTCTGAATACCCTCAACTCTCACTAGCAGTTTTCTCTCACATTGCTGTAATCAAAGGTTCTTTAAAACAAAACACAAAAAAACCCCTGAAACCATGAGTGTGATGCTACTGTCACTCCATAAATCTTTGTGGTCAGTCTCTTAGGATCAGGTTGTCAGCCCATTGCATTCTGTTCTGTTCTAGGGCAAAACACACTGCCCTAGTCTACTTGTTGTAGGTCACCAAGAATTTTTCCATTATTAAAATTGCTACTCAGTTTGTAGTTGCATGCAAAATAAGATCTGTTTTTAACATCCTGTCAGCACTACCAGTGATAGGTGTTACCAGGGTGCTTGTAATATTTGTTCCCTTATAGTTTGGGGACAGGTATCCTAAAACCAAGGGCTTGATATTTATGCCAAAATTACCCTGTTCCTAAATTTTAATAAGGAGGAGAAATTTATTTTAATGACATGTTAAGTAACTTTGTTGATTGAAAAGTACTGTTATAATGGTCTCATACTCTAATAATGTTTACAAGACTTTTAATAATAATTAAAAAAAAAAAATCCTCTCCTGAAACAAGAGAAGGTATCTAGTTTCTGTCAGTCTGAATCTGTATCCATGAAGTTCATTTTTTCTGTTACCTTTTCAAAGTTTACACATGTCAGTTTTAATCTTTTTACAGTGAGATGGTCACAACTTTAAAAACAGAAACAAAACCATTACAGAATAAGAATTTTCTGTTTATGAAAACAATAAACCAGGATTTAATCCCTAAGGGATTTTCCTTAATAAAGAGATGTAATGTTAGGACCGTACATAGGAATCGAGGCAAGAAGCTCTGCCTCTGTCTTTTGCAAGAGACACAGACATACACAATATCAGTCTTTTGATCTCTGTTCCCACTGTACTAGGTTTTATATGCGTAAAGAACATGCAGTACTTAAATTTCAGATTCTGTTGAATATTGAATATTTTAAGTTTCTAATTCCTTTTATTTTAAATGAGTATCCCTGTGGTTCACTACCCTGATATGATCCACTCTGTAAAGAAGGCTCAGCCAACAGAGCACTTATTTGGCGTATAGATATATGTATATCAGAGCAAGTTCTAGTTTCTTGCAGTATTTACACATACTGTTTACAGAGTAAATTTTTCTGTGTCTGGGAATAATTGACTTCATTGTGTCATGACAGTCATACTTACAGTATGCTATCTTTGGGGCTCTATTCAGATATTTAATTTTTTTTTGCAACCATGTACTCTTAAGATTTTTAAACTGCAAAAATACTTCTGTAATTCAATACATATAAAACATAACACTGTCTTTACCTGTGTAATACAAGATTTGCAAATATGTAAATTTTTGTGTTAATTTCCTTTTTTATATAAATGTATATTTCTGAAGTGGATAAACTTTCAATGCCAGTTCACCTAATTTTGTGCAGTCGTCTTCATGCATGTGTGTTACTGCTTTTGTCTGTAGTTGTGTTAAATAGTGCTTGATTCTTCTAACCGTGAAGTTAGAAGAATTAGTTTTCAGCCCCCTTAAGAAGCAACTCTTCATGTAAGCAACACTATCAGAAATTTGGCATTCTGGTCATCAGACAGTGTGGCTGGAGGTGGAAATTACCTATTTTCCATTTACTTCAAAGTTTCTTGAGTGCAGGGTTGAGGACTGAAGCGTTCATTTTATCTATGGACATAAAATGCAAGTACAACCATAATAAAAAGAGCATCTCAGAGGAACAGGAATGTTTGAGCAAGAAAGCCAAGTCTCCAAAGGTGTTCTTCAGGAGCTTGCTTGGGAAAAGAGGACCTTCCCATTTTCCGGCACGTAATAGCCCTTCTGCTCAGAAACATCAGTGTAACCTGGTAGGTTAGTACAAGTACAGTAGGCTTACAACCTCATAGGCTTGCATCTCTGACACCTCCAGAATTCAAGGTAGGAGGTATAGATAAGGACGTGCTAGGTAATCTCCTCATCCCTCCAGAAACAGGTAGAGGGGTTCCAAACAGATCTGCAATCACTTACACTCTCTTTTCCAAGTCATCTTGCTCCTACATAGTAGTCTAGTCTGTTTTATGCAGAATTAGATGAAGTTAAATTTCTGGAAAGGCACAGCTGGAATGCATGGCTCATAGTCTGTCCCCTATACCTCTTACTAACCTGAATCTCTTCTTTCCTTCACCACAAATCAGTCTCTCACATATATGACGTACTGCAAGCTCCTTAGCTTTAAAATAGTTTGTGGAGAAGTGTAAAGGCAGTATTTGGTATGCCAAAAAAAAATGCTGTTTGTGAGTTTGGTAATATCCAGGTCAAAATAATTGATAATAGTTTTGGAAAAAGTCTTGCCTTTTCTATCTAAACTTCCAAGAAAAAGTGTTACAGATGATATTTGGGGGGGATTGCTCTTCTAGGGAAAAAAAAATTAGAGTGCTTCTGAAAATAAAAGTTTCAACAAGGGACTGTTAATCAATGGGTAGTGTATCATAAAAAGTGAACCGATATCCAGACAATTTTTCTATGATAGCAAAGGTGCTTTGTGTCAGCAGTCAAGTATTCCCTAGTTCAGAACTTCAGTTTTTACAAGAATGTGAATAAGCAGGGAAAGTATTCATGGCCTCTGGTGTTTCATGCTTTGGAAAGTTCAAAAGGGCTGTAAAGATTTCTGAAGCTTTAACTGTGATTATTTTGAATTTGGGGACATCTGCTGGTCAGCCTGTTCCATGCAGGGTTCCAAGCAACAAGAATGCACCCGCTAAGCGTGTGCATAGAAGTCATTTAGGTAGAAATCAATCCTAAGTGACTTCGGATAGAAGCTAGAGATTAAAGCTTAACTTCAGGTAGAAACTTGATGGGCCAGGTCCTTGAAACTTAAGATGTCTTTTGGCTCATCTTTCTCATATAAGTAGCAACGTTGTTTAGCAAAATTATTCATCTGAATGTCTTTTAACCTAGATGACAATGAAATAAATTGAATTTTATATTTCTGTGTTTAAATTATTCTTAAAATATACTTTGAGGTAGAATTTCCATAACGGACATCTGAGCACCACCTAAATTATCTACATCATGAAGCATTAAAGAGTTGTTCTGAACATTAAGTATTTCACCTAGCAGCAAGCAAATTGCATGATGTCGCGATAATTTCTATCTTACTAAATAGCCAACTCCTTGAAGTCAAGGAGGTTTGTTTTCTAGCAATGGGAGTGCTTGAGATGACCGTGATTACAACCCCTTAAGTAGGATCGCTCGTAGTTCATTTACTATAAATACTCAAAGTACCAAAATACCAAATAACAAATGCTACCAAAACTTTGAGTAGATAGCATTTGAGCCCACTTTAAAACTGGATGAACTGAAGTGATTAAGCTCAGTGGGCTTAGGGTACATAGTAAGTCTTGTAGCATAGCCAACCCCAAAATCTATTCCTTCAGGACTTCCATTCCTGTATCTTAATTACAGGACAGTCATTACTATCCCTCACCTGTACCTCCTTCCTTACAGCATCTAGTTACCAGGGAAGTGGGTAATCCAACCTCTCAGGTTCACGACATGGCCCTAATGGGCACGTAGTCTTAGAGATATCAAAGAATCATTTTTAACGTAATTTCACTCACACATATCTCTACTGGAGTTGGCTTGCACAGAAATGACAGTAATAACGACTGTTGCAGGATGAGATCTCTGGATATATAAAACCAGGGGAAAGCATCTAACCCTTCTGTGGGTTTCCACTTCTGCCTTTTAACAACCACTTCATACTGACTCCCTCTGTGTGCAATCTTGGCACAGTTGGTTCTTGTATTGGGAGGCTGATGTGCACTTAAATTCTGACCTTGAAAGCTTTTTGTATGGACGGAGTTTTGCACCTGTACTGAAAGCCAGTGATGTGAAAGGTCCGCCACAGCAGCACAGAAAAAAGAAATAAACTTATTAAAGGGTTTTATTACAGGACGAATAAGGAAAGATGTACCAGGTGTGGCCTCACAAGCTGGCTGGTTTAGGCTTCAGTGATTACCTTGTGCTTTAATTTACACTGTGCTAACATTCATGCTTATTTATTTTTCCAAGTAAATGCCAGCCACACCCTAACCATGGGAGT
Organism: Gymnogyps californianus; assembly: GCF_018139145.2. Classification (NCBI taxonomy): domain Eukaryota; kingdom Metazoa; phylum Chordata; class Aves; order Accipitriformes; family Cathartidae; genus Gymnogyps; species Gymnogyps californianus. The sequence continues at coordinate 10,383,461 of NC_059474.1, forward strand.
ACTGCTGAAAATGTGCCTTTTTAAAATTAAATGTGATTTAAAGGAATTCAAAATTTGATATTCTAATATTACAAAGTTTCTCCCAAGATTAATTCGTTCTCTCCTGTATATAAAATTAATTAAAATATTAAATACTTTAAAATATTCTTCTTATGCTTCTCAGCATTAGATTGAACTTCATTACTTTGAACTTGCCCTGGTATGTTTTTTCTTTTTCCTTGCTTTGTTTTATTCCCCTGGGTCTGTTTTTAGTTCTAAAGTTAATTCAAAAGTTCTAACTTCTGTTAGTGGCACTTTTCCTTCTGCTGCTACTAAGGATGAAGATGTCATCAGAGAGCAGCTAAAAACAATCTCAGCAGCTCTAGTGACACTGGAATTAGTACAGAAGCAACTTGCAGAGAAGATACATCTAGAAGGCACATGATACTTTGGAAGTCCTAAATGTTGCAATTAAAAGAATCAGCTTTATTTGGAAAAGGATTTTGGAAAAACAAACCCAAACCTCCACAAAGAGTGTTGTAACATTAAAAGAGAAAGTTGGTTGCTTGTGTTCCTTTTGGCTAAAGCACGCACACCTTTGGTTGTGTTTAATTGAAAATGTTATTAACCAGCTAGAACCATGAAGCTACATTTACATTTCACCTCAATCATGTATAAAAATTTCCCTATGCACCCCTGAGCATAAAGTCAATATTTTTCAAACTTAAATCCAAAGTGGCCTCTCAGTTTAATAGATTGTATAAAATCTGGCAGCATTCGGTATCAGCCTGTTCCAGCTGCTCTGCCCTTTCCCCACCTCCTGCTTCAGTTCTCTTCATTTTTATTTTTTTCAGCTCGGATAAACCTCAGATGTGGTTTTGTTTGGTTGTGGAGGGAGATGAAAGTAGACCAGAATGCATTTTTTTTTTCTCTGTGTAGTTGTTCCGTCTAATGTTTCTGAGATATATATACATTAAAGATTGTTTCTACATACTATTTTCAAATCATTGGGAAAGCTCTCCTTCCTTATGTAAATCAGTAAAATTCAAAAAAGCAACTCCTTCCTGTGAAGAATATGATTGCAGCTGGGACAAAAATAAAGTTTCTAGTAGCACTTTTGACGTAACTTTATCTACACTGACCAACTTTAGTAATACTATACATAAGCCATGAGATATTATTAATGCTGTTATACACAGCTGAAATTAAGATAACCCATTACATCATTTTTAAAAAGGCATTTAAGTTCAATAATTTCAAAGAAAAATCCCTCACGAGCTTTTCAGCAGTAATGCTACATGTGCGTAAGCTCACTTGTACCACCGCCAGCAGAGTCCCGGATGCCAGTGTGACACACAGCACTTCTAGGGCTGCTCTTGGGGTATTTTGTGCAGGTAATTTGTGTTTGTCTACGCACACCCTCCCGCCGCTCCCAGTCTGGTATGACCGATCAGGGACTGGCTTTTACTTGGCTGGCACCTGACAAGGAAGTTTCAACACTAAGACTCCCCTTTTGAAGGCCCATGGGAAAAGTAGCAGAGAATTCACAAACTGGCATTGTTTTATTTAGAGGAACCAGAACTTTGTCCAAGAAGTGGAGTAAAAGGTCTGCGTGAGATGAAAACGAATGATCACAGTAGGGAAGCAAGTCCTGCCCAGTAAACAGACCGTCAGGATAGAACAGTTCTGGCAGGCCAGGAGGGAAAGATCTATTTTGATACTCTCATTCCCACTTTATAGGTAAGAAAACTGAACTGGAACTGCTTATGTGGAATGAGTGCACCCCATATGAAGGAAAAAGTGAATGTCTTGATGCCAGATTTGTGACATCAACCTAGTACTGTGCTTCTCACAGGTAGCTGTAAACGGTTTGATCATCAAGGAGTGCTAATGCTAGGTAAAGAGGTCAGTTGGGTAAAAATAATTGTACAGTATTATTTTTCTGATACCTAGTAAAGCCAAACTAAAATAATTTGTAAATGAATACATTCGCATTGACTCTTTTAGTTGAGACTGTATGATGTAAGTTGAGTCCAGTGCTGCTGATGCTTAAGCCTGCTAAGGAAAACAACTTACTGTGGATGAGTCAGCAAGTGGAACATCTGTACCGCCTAAACAGTACCACGTTCTGACACCTCTCGTGGGAACATTGTGCTGCCTGGAAATATGTGGTAGTATTTCCCTGGTTTTTGAAGGGCCAGTAACCATTCTCCAGTACATATGCAGATATGCATATGGCAAGTGCAAGCCTACTGGCAACAAGCTTGTCTTGGTCGTTTTCCTAGACCCCTCACCAGCAGTGCAAAGATCTTTAAGGAGTCAAATACTACAGGCTGAAAAATACCGTGTGGTTCATATTGTACCTTTTGTTCTAGCTGTAATGCTGTCAACCCAGCCGGTAAGAGTTAACAAAGACAGACAAGTTCTTCACGTCTTAAATAATGCAGAAGTGCTTTTTCAGGTTGTCTTTAATGCCTTATTTCTGCAGCACAGCGTACTGCTTTAGCATGTGTCAGTATGTATGTGCCCTCCCTTACATTTCCATCCATGTAATCCTACCTTTGCCTTTGCACCAGCATTGCCATTCCTGCAGCTGGGTAGAGGCAGTTCAGGAACCTGGCCAGGCCAAAAACTGAACGGGCAAGATTAACACCGTCATGCATCAGCTTTAGCAGTCTCGGGCTGCAAAGTGAGTTGGTCGAGCCGGCTGATTCAGCAGAAAGCTGGCCTCGCCCCCTGCCTCACCCTCCAATTTTTCCATCAGAAAAGGCCAGGTGAAACAGTATCTTCTCTGGCCTCATGATCATGGGATATGATGCAAGGGGCAGGGGGAAGGCTGGAAGGAGACAGCAGGAACCTGTGACCTTTGGCAGGTCACAGAGTGGGACCGCAGAAGAGAGCGGTAAAGGAATGGCACTCTCCTGCAGCATTTCACCATTAGAGCAAACAGGTGCAATGATAAAATGCATCCTTTGATCAGCCTAAGCTGCTTGTGACACCACACCTGGTAGTTACACAAACACTTTAAGCCAGCACTGCTAGTGAAAGAAATGACCCTGCCCTCCCCCAGTCCCTGGGCACTGCTGCTGTGCTCAACATCTCCCTCTTTCTCGGCACTGCTGGTCTTACAACCATGCACTGAGCTGGAGAGGAAAGCCATTCATTTTAAAACAAAGCAGTATTTTTTTGCTGAGTTAGTTTTAACATCGATCCATTCTCCCATTTACTTTACCAGACAAGAAGAAAGAGAGCTTTATGTGTTGAATGCCATGGTAAGGAAAGAGAGGTAAGCGAGGTGCCAAGATGGAGAGTTTTGATAGTCATCTACACACCAAGGGGAAGACAATGCGTGAGGCAGCTGGCTGCACCCTGCAGGTGTGGAGCACCTGCAAATCTCGTTGAGTAGACTTTGAACAAGGACAAACGTATGCCATCTTGTATGTAAACACATCCACTGGGTTTAACAGGGTTCAGCACTAGACAGGCGAAGTGACTTTAACATTTTAGGCTTACAGCAACAGTTCTTACAAAAGAAAGTTCAGACATGATTTGCTAAGTATTAGTAATTACACCAACACATGTCCTGTTGTGGGATGTTTTTGATTAGGCAGATCTATGTCCAGCAGTGTCTTCTTGTCAGATGTGCCGTAATCATTGTGTCATCACTTGACAACTAAACCACCATTTTTGGTGGTTGAATTCACATACAAGTTTACGTATATCTCTACGGCCTGTTTTTCCATTCTGAACAGTGAACAAATGAAAATTAATTGCCAGAAAGTGTGAACAAGGTAAGTGGAGTGTGTTTCCTCCGTGGAGATGGTTGGAGCAGGCTAGATTCCTCCCATATTCCAAGGGAGAGATGTTTATGGCGCCTGAAGGCACCCATCAGGTTCTGCTAGCAGGAGTCTATTTTTCTTCTGATCGTATGGATAACTTGGGGGTGGGGGTACAGGTAACAGAGGAGAAGAGCTCAGTGTTTCTGAAAGTGTGTTCCCAGGCCCCCAACTCTTCATTCAACCTGAGGCAGGCACTATTCTATACAACAGTGTTTCCAAAAAGAAGTGTAAATCAGCAGTCTTAAAATGATATAGAAATGATAGTAAAAATGTACAGAAGATAAAGATAGCTAACAGAACAAGTTAACTTTACAGTTGGTGCTTTATTTGCAGTGACTAACAAACTGTGGGGTTATACTAGCCACATAGCTCTTCAAAAGATTTAGAAGATCTAAAGGGATGATTTATAAAGATCTAATCAGGCCTCCTATATACAAGCTATACACTATATCTGCACACTTCCTGAATCAAGTATACAACTTGTCATTAGACTGGAGTTTAACATCTGGAGGATATTCGACTGACTTAAATACCTTCAGTTTTGACAGATGCCTCTAACCCTCACCAATGCAGTTCTCAAGCTTGACTACTCTCGCTGGGTATCTGCACTTCTGGATCGACCTTGACTTGCTCTGAGCTTCCAGCGATTAGATATCGTCACTGCTGTGTGTTAAAGAACCCTGTATCGTAACGCTTCCTTGGCAATTACTTGATTTCTGCGCCTCTCTCTCAGCCTGCTGTAAGAGAATCTTCCCAGGCGACGCGCTACTCCTTCCCGAAGAGATGCAGCTCCACAAGAACCCCCTTCCCTGTGTCGGGGGGTTCTTCTCGGCCTCTGTCCAGTCGTTTGGGAACCACACAGCACTTCCCAGAGACTCACGACCCGTGAAGCGCGGCCCCGGCTGAAACAACCCGCTTCCAGAGGCGCCGACACTGCTCCCCGCCACCCCCCTCCCGCGCCTCCCGCCCACCTGCCCCTACCAATAGGACAGCCGCTTAGTCGCCGAGCGTGCGCCCTCCAATGGGCGGCGCCGTTATTGGCCTGCGGCCTCGGGAAGCCGCACCCTGTCAGGTGGGGGGGCTGGGGCCGCTCGGTGGCTGTGGGGGAGGAGGGTGCGGAGCGGCGGGAGGCGGAGCTGCGGCCAGCGGCGGCGGAGACAGCCTCGTCAGGGGGACCGTCTGCAGCGCCCCCTTCTTTCCCGCTCCCTCCTGCCGCCCTTTCTCATCTGTCCTCGGGTGAGCGCTGCCGGGGAGGGCTACGGGGGTGGCGGTGGCGGGAGGCGCAGGAGAGGCGCCGCCGGTAACGGTCCGGGGGGACGCGGCAGAGGGGCGGAGGAATGCGGGGGGCGCGCGCGGCAGAGGGGCGCAGCCGTTAACGGTCCTCGGCGCGGGGGGGGGGGGGGGAGAGGCAGGCGGGGGCGCAGTCGTTGGCGGCCGGCAGGCTGTGAGGGGGAGGCGGGCGCTGCGGAGGGGCGCAGACGCTGCGGGGAGGGGAGGAGGGGGGAGGCGAGGCGAGGCTGGGGCGCAGACGCTGGAACCAGCTTGTTTAGCCCGGGGCGGCGGGGAGGAGAGGAGAGGGGGGTTGTTGTCTCTGCCTTGAAAACAAGCAGCGGGCGGGTGGGGGGGGTGTGTGTGTGGAAAAAACAGCTGCCCGCTGCTCGCAGGGTGCCTGCGGTGAGGGGCTGGGGCGGGGAAGGAGGGTTTCAGGTCTGTGGGGTGATGGGGGGCAGGATGAGGTAGTCTCCAGCTGCTGAATGGGATGGGGCGGTGGGGGCTGATCTGCGGGGGCGATTCAGGGTTGGAGGGGCAGGTTCATGTCAGCCCTCTCTCAGGAGAGACGGTCCCCCTGCCCATGCCCTCCGCGGTGAGCGGGGTGGGATGCTCCTGCTGCTGTTGCCGCTGCAGGAAGCGGCCGCTCAGCGTTTAAATCTTCATTGCACCCGAGCGATGCGTCTGCTGGCTCTTCCCCCACCGCCCTTCTGCTTCACCTGCCCCTTCTTCTAGACGGCGAGGTGACCTGCTGATTATGCTTGGCGAAATGCGGGCGTTAGAGTGTCCAAATAATCGTCCGCAGAGGACGCAGGAAGGAAGGAGGAGATGTGATGCGTTTGTGCGGTGTTATTGATTGGCGGGGTACCAGCAGCAGCAGCAGACGGGCAGTTGTTTTGTTTTCTCTGCTGGAAGGGGTATCTATATTTTAGCATTTCCAGTGTCTGCTTTTGATACAAAATGTCACATGTCTTTCTGCACATAATTGCTGCACAGTCTCTGTGCTGCTTTTAAGGTTGATTCTTAATCTACGTTGGCTTTAGTTAAAACTAGCAATTAGGGAGGGGGAAAATCCAGTCAAGCTGGAAAAATATCCATGGCTGTACTGAGATAGGGGGCTAGGAATAGCACTCAGTTTAAATCTTTCATGAGATACTGCTGTAGCTCAATGGTGTAAGCTTATTGCAGGTTTTGTTTTGTTCTCTGCTTTTTGGAAAGTTGCTATAGATCATAACATTATCATATACTAAAAGCATTCTGTTTTCTTGCATGGTGACTTACATCTTTATATAGAGCTTTACAAAACATGTCTACCTTCAGCTTATGAATTCTCAAACTGCAAATACTGCTAGATAATTTCTGTATGCTTTGCTAAAAGCTACAGGTATCTCCATGCACACAGGCTATTTACGGCTCTGGGTTCTTGTAATGTGACTGAATGCGCTAACAGAATACTTGGCAGTTCTTAACTACCGCAAATTCGTTCTTTTTTTATAGAACAAAAGAGTTTGTTTTAAAAATAAAGAAATACAAACTATTTCTAAAATAGGCTTCCATTTTTCTTTATTAAATTGATTGATGTAACAATTCTGTACCTGAATAAAGAAATATTCTTTTTAGAGCTGTTGTATAATTGAGGAAAAAATGCATCTATGGACTGGACTTCTGGAGCAGGTGGCTTTGGTATTTCTTCATATTCAGTAAGCAGATTTGATGTGATCATGTAAAAATAGTCTTAAGTGAACATAATGTTCCATGTAGTTTGCCTCAATTACAGAATTTAAACTAGGTGGTTTTCTTAGGAGAGTTTTGAGGAAGAGACAATTGCAAGTTTTTACATCTTCACTGTAGCAAGGTAATATGTGCATTGCTAGGTTTGCATGTTTAAGTATCTTGTAGTTTTACTGGAGTTCTGTTTTCTGTATGAGGTTCCACACTGAGGATAGTGCTTTTTAGCGAAAAGCTGTTGTGTTGCCTGAATGTTTTATTTTTGTCGTTGACTGTTATGAAATGGTGTGAGAAGTCTGAACATTTGTGCTTCATCTGAAACAAGCACTTTTGCTAGCGTGTTGTGCCAGTAAGTTCATTAAAGTATGGTTCACTAATGCTGTAGAGTGAAGGTGGTCATTTACTGAATCAGTATTTTTCTGTGACAGTTCTTTTTAGATGTCTCCAACAGAAAATGACTCAACTCTTCTCATTCTTTGAGATTCACCGTCAATATTAAAAGTTATTTTGCATGTACAGAATTGGATCATTTGATGAGATTATGTGGACAAACCCGTTTGAGCACTGAGAGGCTTTCACAGGAGTAAGGATAAAGCTACTTCCACCCCATTCAAGTCTTGGTTTTTGAAGGGTGGCTTCCCAGCATGAAGTGCTTTTAACAAATCTCCTCACCCAACATTCCGTGACTTGCTGTAGGAGGAAAAAGCTGAATTTTGAAGTAGCCAATTTTGTTAATAAATAGAATAAAATATTACAACTGGACGTTTCAAACTAGGAGAAGGACGCTTAGCATGTTGATTGCTAGTAAGCATACAACTTCTACGTGACAAGTGCTTTCTAACTCGGAGGAGGCTAGACAGTAAATCTTGTACCTGCTGCTTTTCTGAGTTGTAGAAATAGTTTTCTTAATTATTTAAGAACTGTAGCAGTGGTGAATAGTGAGTAATTTGTAAATCCCAAACTATTGCTATGCAAATGAGCTAGTCCTGCTTTGAGGGAAAAATTCACAGTAACAAAACTTGCCCACTGCTTTTATGAAGGAGAGCATATCAGAGAAGTGTCACTTTTGTTGTGCAGTGAGGACACCTGAAGTATGAGGACATGAAGTAAAAAATAGTGCTAAATTTCTGATTTTGATGGCCTTTAAATTAGAATTTACTCTTACACCATGCTGCATGGCAGAAAGCAATCTCTGAAATAGCACTGTATTAGTAATTCATAGTATAACTAAATATTTCTTAGACACTTTTAGAGTGATAGGTGCTTTATACTTAAAAAGTGATTGTGAGCAGGTATGAATGTAAGTTTAAACTGCTGATTCCGTTGTGCAGGTCATTTGACATCTGAGGAACCCGTCTAAAACTCTTCTGTTAAATTATACGTCTTCTACATTAACAGATTCAAAAGCAGGTATTTTTTAATAATAGTAGAAGTTCCTAGATTACCTGAGTTTTGCAATTTTCATTCATGTAATTTAATCAGCCTTCTCAGGGGAATAGGAAAACATTACCTAGTCTTGCCACTTATTCAGCATTTCTCTTAAAAAATACTCCTTTTTGGTAGGGCTGAAAACAGTAGCTGTACAAACCTGTCGGTAAAGGAAGGTGTAAAGTGTGAACCATGTAAACCAGTTTATTTCCGGAGGAAAGCTTCTTTTCATTAGAGGTAGTAATGCTTAAAAAGTACTGGTTATACAGATATTTTGATCTATGATAATTTTTACTTTAAAATTACCCTTTTCTATGGTTACTTTTCCTATGACTTTAAAATATTGCATGTACAATAATGGGGTTCCATAGTAATTTAATGGAATGTTCAACATAACTTTATGATAACATCTGTTACGATCTCAGTAAGCATCTGTTGTTTATTGAGAATAACCTTGATAATCTTTAGTCAAATTGAAGGAAATAATTGGTTTCTTTCCTCACCAGTCAGGGGATGTTGTTTACTGTGGTCTTGTCAGTTCAGAAATTTTAGTGGTTAGTAGTTGCAAAACTTGTAAGGGCAGAGACTCCAGGAAACACCCTTTTTAGAACTACTGCTTTTCAAATCAGGTATAAGCTGAGATGATGTCATTTGTCATGAGGGCTCCAGTTTAGCATTCTAACCACCGGTCCTGGTCTTGAAAAAAGTTTTAAGTATTGCTGCTACTTTGGGGAATTTTAAAATCTGACTGTTCTTCATTTCAGGGCAAATTAAGTTTTAGTGTAGAGATGGATTTGAGTAACTACTACTAGTCAAGCTGACTGACCAGCATGTATGCTTGCTGGCTTTGCTGGATTGACTCTTTGACCGTTAAGAAGAAACTGAAAATGTCGTCCTTGAAGGTGTAGCCAAACAGGAGTAACAACTTCTTCAGCACCTTCCTAACTTCCTCCTTTTGACCTTGCTTGTTAGATTGCATTTTGAGAAATGATCTCTGCCTGCTCTGTTGGATGCAGTATTATTCAGTGAAAGATCAACCTTTCAACCTCAGATCTGTTGCGTTAGCAAGTGGGACATCAAAAGAGTTTTTCACTATCGCTTATCTGAGTGGTTTTCCCTGCAGATTAGTTAAAAATCAGCATACGTGAAAGCGCATTTCAATTCAGTTTTAAAACTGGGATATTAAGAGCTACTCTTTAAAACTGAGATTTGGAGTTTCCGTGCTCTTCAGACTAATCAAATATTCCTTTGCATTTTTAATTGATGAATATATTGGGTTTTGTCTTTTAAAATTACTGATTTTTACACCATATGTTATGTATGGCTTTCAGATCTTGACTCATGAAATCTGAAAAGATAGGGAGTAAAATATTTCAGAGTTCTGAGATTTTCTTTTTCTTCCATATACCTAATTGAATTGCTGAAAAGGGGTCATGGAAACAGTGAGCAGTAAATGCAGTTAATCAGTAACACTTTATGGTATCTTTGATACTTTCACATCAAATGAGTAGATAAATGTTAAGTTGTGGTACATTTATGCACCAAAGGTTAGGGGGAAATCAAATTACCTAAGATTTTCTAGGTTTTTTGGTTAGAATCAGTAAACATGTAAAAGCAACTTTGGTTTAAAAACTGTAATTTGACTTGCAGCTATAGAAACTTATTTTAGTTTATTTTGGGTTTGTTTTTGTTTTGTGCATACAGATTTCGAATTCTTGTTGTGGTGCTTTTTATGCTTTTTATCTCTATCTTGTTTTAGATCTTGAATCTTGAGAGGTCTGATATGCTATTTCAGCTTTATTATAGCTAATGCTAGATTAAACCAGCAAGTGTCTGGGGAAACCTCGACCCATGAAGATTGTCTTCTGTGGGTTTTTTGGTTGGTTGGGTTTTTTTGTTGGTTTTGGGTTTTTTTGTTGTATACTACCCAGCATAAAGTTACTATTCCTGCATTGTAACTGTGGAGGTGAAGGATAAGGCATACTTTGAGGTTAGTCGTCTTTTAACAGATGAAACAATTTCCTTAGGCATTATCACTACAAAATATTGCTGAAAAGCTATAAAGTATTGTATGCATGTGAAACATCCATTCCATCTAAAATTCAGCAAAAGAAGACATTGCTGCTGTTGTGCATTAACTGAGAGATGCAGTATACTTGGGTTTTTTTCTCCAAAAAATCTTGTCTAACAAAGCTTTGCATAGTAATCTTCAATCAACACAGCTTAAAGTATTCCAAAGTTAAAGGGACTTATTTTTCTCTTCAACTTCTGAACCTATTAGCTATGTTCAGCTAAATTTAACAGGAAAATGGTGACTTCAAACATAGAAGGTTTCTGCCAGTAATGGGATAATCTGATGGCCAAACTTGTGCCCCCACTAAGAGGGGGGCATGGCTCCTGATTTGTTTTGAGAAGCACGAGCATCTGGCTGCGTAGCTGTTACACACTTGCCTGCCAGTCGGTATATGGGTAGCTCTGAACCAGTTGTAGTGTATTTTGCCACTTGCATGGCCATCCTGGGTGGACCGGTGCTCAGGTGAAGGGAGGAGCAAGGATGGACTCAGGCGGGATGTAGGGGGGAACATGAGGATGTGGGATAAAAAAGGATAAATAGGGAAGCATAGGAGACTTCAGTTGACAGGAAATCATGTTTCATTAGTTCTGTCAGCTTTCTCTAGATGCTTTCAGTTACTGAAAAGTTTTTCACGATTTTCAGGTAAAATCTACGCAACTAAAGTGTTGCTTTATTTTTAAATGTCACTTCAAGTTTCCATATGATTTGAGTAACAGATTCAGTGTAAAGCGCAAGATTCCATTTTGATTCCAAAGTAAATTTTCTTCCGTTACTGTGGATATAATTTTTAAGCTTACTAGTATATATAGCAAGGTGTGGGGTTTGGGGTTTTTTTTTCCCCTCCCTCTTGGACTTAAAGTAAGATTTTATTAGATGGTGAGTTTTCAAAGGTATTCTGGTAATTTTGGTTATAACTGATAACTTGGAAGCATTTCAGAACAATTTTACATCTTTTATGAGTGAATTAAGGGTGAAGATGTCAGGAAAGCAATGTTCGGTTTTGTAAATTATTTTTCGTAAAGTGTTGGTGGCCAGAAGTATACAGTAAAAATTTATTTGGTTATGTAGAGCGCTTGTGATACAGTATTAAATTATTTTGGAATCTATTAATAGGCAGGAAAAATAAATTAATAATGATCTTAGAGGTTTGCTTAGATCTCAACTGTACATATGAAATGAATCTTTTTTTTGTTTGCTTATATAGGGATTTAGGTAAAAAGTTAGTAAATTCTTTAGAGCTTTCCCAAAGCAAGTGAATCATACATGGTTTGGATGGAGAGGGAGATAAAATATGTATGCTTAGTCTAAGGGAAAGCTATTATGTGTCAAGGAGAGGTGGTGGATTTCTGTGCCTTGGACTCAGAGAGGACCCTCCTGTTGTTCTCTTTGGTTGCTGCTACATGTAACTGAATGTCTGCCTGTGTGTTTTTCCCACTTTCCATCTACTTTAGAACCTGCGCTAATCTTGATGCTGCTGAGTTATGTGGATCATCTTACATTGAGCTTCTTGCTTCTCTCCTGGAAGGAGAGGATGTTTGTGATTGCAGCATAGGGTAAGGATTTTGACAGGTGGGACATCCACTTCTCGATCTGCCATAGTCTTCATTGTTGATCTAGGACATGTGTTTTGACTCAGTTCCAGTCTGTTAATGGAGATGTTGATTTAAGGACAAGGAAGCCCCAGTTAAGATGCCTATACCCATGCTTCGCAGTTGTGGAATGATAGTCCTTCCAGTATCCTCCAGTTTTCCGTCACTGCAGCAACTTGGGGAGGAGCCAAGAGCAGAGAACACAGTGAACAGTTTGCTGCACAAATTGGAAGAAGGTAGTCTCTCAAACTGTCCTCTGGCCTGCTCAGCCACCAGAAAATAAAAAACATTTTGGCAGCTGGTCAATGAAAGCCAGAAGTGGTGAACAGAAGGCTGGGAAGCATGGTTAAAATCTGAATGTGAGCCAGAAAAGCTGGACTTAGGCAGTCTTGCAAATTATGAGGGCAGCCTTATTAATTGAACATTCTGTCTGGTGGAAAAGTTGCCTGAGGCTTGGAGTCTTTATGGGTCAATACTTACCACTAAAGTGGGGAGACACCCCTCTATGCCTCAAGCAAAGCTCACAATGTCAAAGTAAACCTTTGTAGCTGCATTTGCCACTTCAGCTGCGTGTTTGATGGGTTTGGGATCCTATCTAATGTGAGTGGGCTAAAGCATTGAAATAGCTGGTCTCCCCAAAAGACTGAGACTGCTATTTTTCTTGCTATTTTTTCAGTTATTAACATAAGTATTATATTTATTGATACTGGAATAGTGTCCATTATGCTTATTATTTTTAAGCATTTATTAAAACATCCCCAAAATACAAAGAATGTTAAAGATTGCATAATGAAAAGAGATGTGAGTAATTAGTTACTTGGATATCCTGGGTTTGTTTTTCATAATGTCACCTTTTTAAAGAGTTTAAGCTTATTTCTGCATTCCCTGCTTTTCAGGGCATTAAGTCATTACTGTGTTCACATATGTTGTTGAAATATGTTAGTTCTGTGATAACTGAACTGTATTTTCAGCAATTCGTTACACCTCCAAGTCAAGTGGGGGAACATTATTGCACATTTTCAGTAGTGTAGTTACTGGAGTCACTTAATTAAGAATGAGGCAGATTTCAAATGCCTCTTTTTCTTTGCACCTTTAATCAGGACTAGATACCTTCCTAAATAATACTCTATTTGTCAGTTACTGGTTTGAAGACCTGTTGTGGTACCAACTATGTAACAGTAGAAGGAAAAGGTGAGGTCATTCCGTCTGAAATTTTGTACTTGCTACTTTACTACTTGTACTACAGTTTTTGCTTGTTTAATTTAATCCTTAATTTCATGTGTTAATCATTAATGAATAGGATAAATTCAGTTCATTTGACTGAAACTCAAATCTAAATTTATTCTTTCAAGGATTTGATGATCTGAGAGAGTAATCTGGTAATTTTCCCCTCCTTCCTCTCTGTTGCTATAGTAATCCTAAATTTGAACCTGTTTTCTGCAGACTTTTTTTTCCCTTCAAGTAAGTTTTGTAATAGCTGTGCAGTGTGTTCTCAAACCAAAGTATTGATAATACAGGTTTTGTTGTTGCCCTTTTTTTTTTTTTTCATTTGGATGTAACATCTGAGGTAAAGCTGAAATTTAACAGCCTTAACTTGCCTTCTCTTCTTCTAGCTCTAGGGAGACCTTGTGGCATTAACCTTTTTATTCATGTTTTAGGCATACATCAGTTAGCGGGAAAAACAAGCAAACAAAGGCCCAACTAAAGCAAAAAAAGACCCAAACCTCTCTTGGAGTGTCATGAAAAGCTGTTAATAATTGTAATTATAGAAGTGAACATTGAAATTGCAAAGGCCATAACTTAGTTTAGCATCCAAATGTTCTTGCAATTCCAGTTTTACAGCAATGTTCAGGGCTTATTTGATGAGGTGCTTTCGGCTACTTCTGGTGTGGCTGAACTTCTGATACAGCAATAAATGCAGATAATTCTGGCAACTGTATAAAATATTTGTGCTCTTACCAAACTTTGATTTTTTTATATACCAAAAAATGGAGATGCAAGATCTAACAAGGTTAACAGCAAACTGAAGAGGAGCAAGAAGAGGAGTAAGCAGAAAACCTGAAAAAGACTGATCAACTGTCTTGTCAGGAACCATGGGGACAATGAAATAAGACTAAAAATAATTTAGATACAGGTGAAAGACTACATGAAAAGTTTGCCTTAATTTTCAATGAAGACAGTTTTGAACACACAGACACACTGGCAAATAGGTCTTACTGAAGTGAGGTTATAAAAAATGATTTCCATAAAGATAAAGTCGAACTTACAGGGTGCAGATCCGTGGGACTATGTAATATTGAGTCTGGAATTCTGATGTAGGTGGTCTGTGTAATTAGAGGCTCAGTTGCAAGATTTGTTATTAAACGTCAAGGCAGAAGGGTATTAGATGGCTGGCGAGCAGCAAAAGTAGTCGCTATGTTTAGAGGAAAAGGTGGTGCGGGATAGTTATTACATCATTAGTGTGACCTTAATATTCAGGGATTTGTTTAAATTTAGAAAGAAGAAGGTATTCTATATGGAGGTAAGATGAAAATGGGGTATGAAGTGATACAGCTCTTATAAGAGGAAGACTTTGTCAGAGAAATCTAATGGCTCTTTTTATAAGATAACTGACTTCTTGGGGAGGATACATGGTTAAAGCTGACCTCTTAACTTAGGAGTCATATAATGTGTAATATGATTCCATGTAAAAACTAGAATGATGTTTCTGTGAAAATTGATTTAAAATGGTGACAGGATGTGTCGAGTATGGATAGAACTGGATGACTAGAAGATGATGTATTGGAACTACGTTAGTAGTGGGATTTGTCAAGGGTCAGTTTCAAGATTTAGTATTTTCATTAAAAACATTGATGCATTCCTACTTCTTATGCCAATCTCATGTTTTCTCATCAGATGTCAAGTATCATCAATACAAAAGAAGGTTTTGCACAGAACAAAGTTGAGACCTTAGGACATGATCAGTAGAAAAAGGAGTCATATTTAATAGCATTAAAAAAATGAAGATGATCTTATGACACTTCAGGATGACTAATGTGTCAAAGTTAGCAACCGTGAACAGCATTAGGATAACAAGTATACTGTTGTTGCCCTACTAATATTTTTCTTTAAAGAAGTAAAGTGGTACTGGTGAAAGCTTATCTGGAATATTGTGTCTAATTCTTGTCATCTGCCGTCAAGTAAAAAGGGCATTCAGACTGGAAGAGGTACAGGGACTGATTCCTAGAATGACTAAGGGAATGGAGAATTTGCTCTGTAAGGGGGACTCAAAGAGTGTCTTGTTTGATCTGGGAAAACAAAGCATGAAAGAGGTTGCTCTTCATAAAAATATGAGTGAAACAACACAGGTGGGTGAAAAGAGCTTCTTAAGCTTGAGATATGAGAACAAATGGATATAAACTATCCAAGAATAAACCTAGTCTGGAAATTAGAAAAGATGGTTCCTAAGCAACGGAGGCATAGAAGTCTGTAACAGCCTTCCCTTCAGAGTAGTGGAATAAGACTGTCTTTAAGATGGAGCTGGTTAGCTTATATAAGGGGGGGAGGGGATATAATATGTAGTTTTCCACAGTAGCTTGGGATTTAACTCCTTGACCCAGAATATCTGTTTGTTCCTATGATTCTTGTCTTGTTGGTCAAATATGGTACAGTAACTTGACCAGATACTGTCCAGAGACCAGTAGGTACATAGGTGGTCTGTTTCTTGGACAAACAGACCAGTTGCATTCTGAGGTATATAAATGCTTATATCAAGGGATAATAAATGTTAGACAAGTAGGGTGTTTTAAATACTGTTTTATGTAATACACTGCATTGTATCTTATGTAGTGGATATATATTATGTTTTGCATTAAGAAACCCCAAATCAACAGACTAATTCAACAGATTTAATAATGAGCCCTGTATTGTTTTCTTCTCGTGCTGTCCTGTGTGATTGAAGGAAGCTGCTCGCAACATGTGCACAGCTACGTCATTGTATTTGTATTTCTGAGAATTCTCCTTTGAGCTGTTTTAAGGAAAAAAAAAAAGGTGCAAGCTGAAGGGTTGATGTGGTGAAAACCCTGTATACCATGTTGCTGTGTATTGCCCTGCTGTTCCCGTATATTGCCCTAAGACTGTCCATCTAATAAGCTTGGAATGTAATTTTTTGAGGAAGCATTGTGCTTGTGTTTGCACTAAGGAGAGACACTCCCATATCTCTGCATAATAGAAGATTGGTGGTTTTAAAGGAGACTTGAGAAAGAAAAGGGTTCTACTGCCTTCTCCCTGACAGAAAGACACTAATTGGCAAATTGGGGAATTAATGTTGCCTGGGGTTACAATATTTTTCTATTTTATTCAATTGTTATGACATGTTAAATCATGCTTTAATTCCTGTTGAGGTATTTCAGACTCAGGAGGAAACTTGTAAATGTTCATTTGTGCAATTGTTTTATCTATATCAGTAGTGTATGTTACTGGATATGTTTTTTATACAAACAGAAACAGAGGCAGAAATACAGTATCTGCTTTATATTTTTCTGTTCTCTAACTCTGCCTCACTTATTCTTGCTAAATATTCATCTAGAAAGCTTCATTTTTGGAAGGAAGTTCAAGCATGGAAAGTAGTTTGGTTAGGACAGGATAGAAATTTAATGATGTTTGAAAGGTTCCTTCCTGGCTGTGCTTAATGTGTATTAGTGACTTCCCTTCAGCTGTTAGTTGAATTTCCTGTTGATTTTAGGTATAAATAATTGCCAAAGCAGTGTCTAGCCCTATCTGTGTGCTTAAATTAGATTTGTTTTCTTTATTCACAAGTTTATCAGTATTTTAATGTTTTCAGAACTAATGTAGAAGACTGAGAACTAGATCTTATTCCTTTAAATTGCTGTATTCACACATAATGATTAATACAAGTGGTAAATAATTACATAGGCATAACATCAATGACTTAAATGGCACTTTGCACATGTTTAAGTGTTAATGTTAGCTAAGTTACATCCAAAAATGGAATTTTAAGGGGAAAAGTGCTTGACAGTTACAATTTTGAAAGCTGATAAATAATAGTTAATACTTTAAAGCTTGAAGAAGCGTTCACTATTATATGAATATTGACTAAATTGTATTTAATCTGCTTTATTATTTAGACATTCTGTCTTGTCATTTACTGTTAAATAGGTGTGAACTATAGACAGTCTCATGTAATAAAAGAAAAAAATCCAAAGTCTGAAACTGGCAATAGTCTGCAAAGAGTGGATGACTTAGCAGATGTCATCTTAAAGCTCTTGCAATGAGGAGAATATATTTAGGAATACTGGTATTTTGAAAGAATGTATTAATGTATGTGCAGTAAGAAAACTGTAAAAGTTAATTATGTTGACTTTTTGTTCTTAAAGTATGTTTTTCAACTAGAATGTATAGGATTCATCATGGTAACTGAAAAGGTGTCAGATTAAAGTAAATAATGGTATTGCCTTGGAGTGATAGAAATAATAGAAATAATTACTGAAAAGCCAAGCAATTTTTTTTCTAATTTGCTTAATGAGTATGACATTGGAAGCTTATCAGTTTCCCCCTTTGGTGAACCAGGTAATTTGTTTGTTAACTGAAAATCTACTAAGAAACACTGGAGAGAAGAAAAAGCTTTCTGGCCTTATATGCATTTTTTAAATTTTTTAAAAAATTCATTTATCTGTCAAAATTGAAGCTGAGTATTGCTCAGTTGTCTTAAAGTGAAATAATCTTTTATTGCGTGGTCTAGAATAGCATCCCCTGCAGATGTGGCCTATGCTATATCTAGTTCTGAAAGGGATGCAGTCAATGTTGGAATAATTTGTATTTTCAGCAGCATATTCAGATCTGGCGTTTTGGTTTCTTATTTCATGAGAGTCATGTCTGTTAACTTTTTTTTTAAAATACTGTGTCATGTTAGCTGGTGACACTTTTTTTTTTTTTTAAGTAAACGTTCTTAGAGGTGTATTTTTTGTGTTGGCACTGTACCTCATAAACACATAAAATCTAAACTGTCTTATAAAGTGAAGATGCATGTTGACATGCAGTTTGATCTTTGGAGGATAAATCAGAAAAATCTTACTTCCCCCTCTCCCCGCAAAGAAGAGTGAGTGTATATCCTTTGCAAGACTTGTTGGATTAGATCAGTTTCCCTGTGAAAAATGTTAAGGAATAGTTGGTGGAGACAGTAGAATCTGCACAGAACAAATTCGCAACAAGGAGATACAGCACAATGACTAGATAATGGGCTGTCCGGATTTTGTTACCATTAATTTCTTCCTATATTATGAAAGATCTAGAAAACTGAAACAAATTAAATTTGAGGTAACAGTCTTGTATAGGGTGCTTGAGACTTGGAGGAGAGCAAGGAACTTGAGGATGACATAGAGAAAGATCAGGCATAAGGTTGATAACAGACTCATAAATAAGAATAATTTAAGCTAGTGAGATATATTGCTATTGTGTGCATTGGACATCTTCATAAAACCATGTGATTTTTAGTGATCTTCATAGAGGTTCATGAGATTAAAGGGGGGAGGGAAATTAAATATTTCATGTTTGTTGTTAGCTGATAGATCTCTCAAATTCTATAGGAAGGTCTGGTACTAATAGGAAAGAAAATAGTGGGCAAATATGAGGCAGGAGAGAAAGTTAAGGTTGTTTAGAGAAGACGGATGAGAAAAATAAATTGAAGTAGAATAGAAAAATAAATTGATACGGTAAGGTCAGAAACAGTTTTAAAAATCTGGATTACATTACACAGAGGATTTCTGTAGGATTTTTTACACATAATGTGTTTAAAACACACAGCTTTTAAAGAGTCACATTTGCATTAGCCCATGGGACTTACTGCTATGCGGTGTTGTTACGGTCAAGAGTTTAAAACAGTGCAAAGTAAGATTACACATTTTATATCAGTTATACAAGGAATGTTAAAATGTGTGTAACTTTTCATGGTGTAAAGCATAAATTGATAAATCACTGAAAATGAGTGTGTGTGTGTTATACTGTTCTTAAAACTGCACACTGGCTGTGGTTAATCAGGATATTTCGAGAGTTAAACCACTAGTTTGATTGTTTGGCAATTTTTGCCCTTTTAGACAAAGTTTTGGCATTTGCATATAAAACCTCAGATGGTTTTTACTCTGGCAGCTACAGAAACTCTTTGTATACAAAAGAGAATGCTACAGAATCTCTTCCTTATGAAATCAGGGCAGTTGACTAAATAAGCATCAGGCTTAATATTTGAGCATTAGAATTGCCAGACTTGTGAGGTAAAAAAAAAAAAAAAAATTAAATATGAAGCTACTAATTTCTGGCTTCAAGGTAGCTGAAGTTGAATGGCCTACATAGACTGCATATATCTTGTGTGGGGACTTCTGGGAGAGACATGATAGAATATATTGGTGTCTGGATATGCATAGAAAGGTAACAGTGTTAAAAATGGGATAGTATATGTCATTTATCATGTGGCCCTATAGAATACATTTTTGTAGGATTTCTGTTGGATTTCGTAAGCTTGATTGGATGCTTTGTTACTGAAGAACTCAAAAAAAAAAAAAAAAGTGGGAGTTGCTTGTGGCCTAATATGCATTTAAGTGTGCGGACATGTTAGATGCTATTGAAATCCCTTAAGGGCAGGAGCTTCTGTTGAACAGATCTGATTGCAGGTTCGGATGGAGTGGGCTTGTTTACAAATTACCTACCCTAGTCAGTTATCCAGCTCACAGCATGACCACACAAACAGTTGTGTAGGCTCGGCAATGTAGCAGGCATAATGTGGGAATAGCTGTCAAGGAAGAGTTTGAAAATACTACTGTGCTCATGAGAAAGCATGATATACTTACAAAATATGGAGACAAAGACTTAAAGAGTAGACGTTTCTACATATAAAATAATACTGTTGTAAAAACAAATACCACAATATAGCTCTAATGCAAGTGATTATTGTTTTCATTTCACACAGTTGTTTCGCCCATCTCCTTGGAGAGCCGCTTACTAACTTCTAAGGTTTTGTTGAGATCAGTTGGACTTCACATGGGCGGAAACTGCTGGCATGTATCCGACTGCGTGCTGCTTGGGAAATAGCTGTAAAAGCTGGGTATAGAATTCTGGCTTTGAATACTGTGTGCATGTCACTGTGTTTTGCAATTTCTGATGCCAGTAGCCTTTCAATGAACTTGAAAGAACTGTACATACATTTTTCAGCAATAAAATAGTGGCAGTACGGTTTCTAGAAAGAGTTCGTTTTACAACTCGAGTCAGGAATGAAAGTACTTTGACAGTGCTGTGTGGATTATTCAGGATCCTTGTCTGACTCCAACCGATTTGACACAGCTATGTATCCTTGATGTTCATTATTTTAATTTACATTTCTGTTTCTGGGATTATAAGCCCAATGCTGGCTAGGTGTGATTTTTAGAACACAGTGGGAAAGGTCTCTGGTTACTACTAGGCAAACATAAGCAGGTGTACTGTGTTTTTTAGAAGTTTTCTAGCTATTGGTGATGGTAATGTTGAAAGATGGAGGACATTTTGTCCATAGATAGAAGAGGAGATGCTTGGCTAGGGATCCAAGTAAAAATCAATAATAAAGACAATATGATAGTCAGTGGAGTTGTTTTCAGACAACCAATAATAAGACAGATGTGTAGAAACATTGGGGTTTTTTTACTATTAATCTTCAAATGTTTATCAACTAAAATAATCCTTGCCTAAAGATATTAGTCTTTATGGATGGATAGTGTTCAGTTTAATCTGGAAGCATGGGTATGTGTAGAACAGGAGCCTTTCATGTTTTACATTGGGATTCGAATTCAGTAAGTGCAGAATGCCCAGAAGCATGATTTCAGTTTTGTTCTTTTCATTTTAATAATGGTTTTAGTTTAGTTTTGTAAAACATTATAGCCATGCAAAACTGTTGTGACCTTTGGATACTTTGGTGTGCACCTCTGTCTTTACCTAATGTTTGGGGCTGAACCTTAAGAGAGGATTTGTGTGCTTGGGACTGGTTGTCTCAAAGCTGTATGTGTGGAAGAGCAGGAGGGAGAGCTGATCTGTGTCCCCTAGGGTCTTGGACTGGATGGCTGGAACCAGACCCAAAATATAAATGCATCCAGCTTGCCCTCTTCAGTG
The DNA here is from genome assembly GCF_018139145.2 of Gymnogyps californianus. Lineage (NCBI taxonomy): Eukaryota > Metazoa > Chordata > Aves > Accipitriformes > Cathartidae > Gymnogyps > Gymnogyps californianus. Next base: position 10,404,493 of record NC_059474.1, read on the forward strand.
AAGGCAGCCTTTATGAATAGGCCTACTTTGTAACAGCAGAGCAGAGCACGAGTTGTTCTGTCAATTAACTAGGTTGTGGTGTGCAAGGCTCTACAGCGGTTCCACTAATTGAGCGAGTATCAGGCTTGGATTAGTCCTTGTCCTCCTGCAATGCAAACAGAATCTTTATGCCATGGTTTGTGCACGTCCTTCTGTTTTGTGCTTTCTCCTTTATTGTGTTGAATCTTCAGTTGAATAATGTAACCGTCTGGAGACTAGAATGGTCTTAGTTAAGAAATTAAGAAATAGGCCTAGTATAAAGTGTGAGAGTGGCCGTGATTCCTGAGATGTTAAAGTCTGGGCTGCTGTAGACAATTGTGTTTGTGATTCTGAAACTAACTTTGGTAAAATGGCCAGTAACACGGTGTTCACATGATTTACGGTGGCTGGAGAAACTGGACTACTGCATTTCTCCCCAGATGTAATTCTGAAACTCTGTAGAGCAAAGTAAATAACATCTTTTTGCCGCTGTCAGGTGGAGACAATGAGAATCTCAGCTGAAAGGTAAGTCCTGGGTTTGCATAATGTTAATTTATGCAGCCACATTCAGTTGTGCAATACTTGCCTGACGAGGGAGACAGCATGATCAGGAAGATGGTATTTCATCTGTTACAGTGTGGGTGTGCATGACCCTTGAGGTCTACCCAGAAGTAGGAAACATGACTGCATAATTTTGGGGTGGGGAGCATGTTCACACTCCCCTGGGAAAAAGAAAAACAGAAATGAGTTGCTCCTAAAATAGAGTTCATGGGGGTTTCTTGACATACTGTTTCCTAATATGGAACAAACAACAATCTAATACAGGAAAATGACTTCCAGTCAGACTTTTATCCATAGTTTATACGTCTTTAATCTGTAGATGAAAGTTGTCAGGAGCATTCTGAGAGATGGAAAAGAGAATGCTCTTGGATTTGAGAACTGTGTAATGGGATGAACTTTGTCTTACTGTCACTTGTAAGACTTCTATGAAGGTAGTGTTAGTATCCTTTATATAGGGCATTTATTTTAAACACTGTCCAGAAATTTTCAGTGTAGAGTGGATAAAGGATGGTGTAAACCACTTTGTCTTCCTAAATTTTTCATCTACCTGAAGGACTTACAAATGCACGATTAACCGCCATGTAAAGGAGTCTTTTGAATTTGAATAAGCCTGGCTGTTAGCTCTCTGATTTGGAAATAGAATGACGATACATATGTGAGGCTCACATTTCAAAGCTGTTTTTCTGTGCAAATGCAGTATAAAATCTCATATGGAAGGTTTACGTCAAAGTTAATACTTAGGCTTGCATTCTCCAGTTATTTGTTTCCTCCTGCATATAGGCTTTTTAAATTTTTCCAGATTTCCGTCCTTCCCTCTCTCCCCCATCAAAACTGGAAAGTGCTATAAAAGAGCTAGGGGGTGCCACCTAGAAAAGCCTCAGCTGAACATGAATGAGAAATTCATGAAAAATTCAACATCTCTACTGCCTTCATCTGTCTGATCGAAGCCTACTTGAAATCGCCAGTCTTCATATTAACCTCTACCTCATTCATGTACTTTGATTCACTCTCTTCTAGCTCAAACTGGTAATACACCCATCAACAACATTTGTGCTGCTTACATATCAAACTTGCTGGTTCCAGCATAATGCCTGCACACTCTCTAATCATGGTAGCAATTTCTGAGTACTTGGATTCTCTGCCAGAAAATAATGGCTGAATTCATGCATCTAGTTATGAATATTCAGGTTAATTCCATCTCAAAAATCTCAACCAACCAGTCTCATAATAATGCAGGATTTTTTCTTGTGGGGCATTTGCTGTAGGATCTCCAAAGTTATAGGTATATTCATCATGAATTCATCAAGAAACAGTAAGTTCACCTTGTGGCTCTGTTGCCAAGTGGTGGCATGCTCTGTTACTTAGCCTCTTCATCCTTATTTTTGTGATTTCGTAATCTTTTGGAGCAGCTACACTAATTGCTTATAACTTTCTTAACATTTCCTGAAAAGCATAAAGAAATTCACATAATTCTTGAATTTTATTATTGGGGTTTATTACATAAATTTGAGTAGCAACAAATGCTGCCAGAGCATACTTAAGATTTATGATGTCATTGCCTAACAAATCCATCAACAAAAATGGGATATTGTATAAAAAAAGACAGTTTTAGTGTACCTCTGATTCAGATAAAAATTGCATAATGAAGTATAAGCTCTTAAAAAAAGGGGGGCGTTGTATGTCAAATTCTCTGAAAACTAATTATCACTGTTGATGGATAGGCAAGTTAGATTTTATTTTTTTTTCTCAAGACCATGTACCTCAGAGCAGGAGCTCAGAACAACACAAGAAGAGTTAATGAATGGGATGTCTTAGCTTAACAAAACCAGATATAATTTAGTACAATCTAACATTAGTGACACTGTTCCTTATTGTAATATGTAAGGAACATACTAATACTTTATTTCAGCCCGGAAAGCTTATGCACTTTTATTTTGCCCTTGCTTTAGTAAGAACGTCTTGTCTCCAGATCAGGATGTGTAAGAGCTGTTACTAGGTTTAATAATTTCTGGTGAATGAAGAAGTTGAACTAGAGTATTTCAGTTTTGCAGTCCTTTTTGCAGAACTCTTTTATAAATCCCTAAGCTCTGTTTACACGATCAGAATAAACTGTAAAGCAGAATCTGATAATTCACGTGCTTGATTTTTAGAATTTCAGTTTCTTAGTAGACTTCCTTGATTAAAAAAACCCCAAACTTCTTTGTTTACTTATTTAACTCCAGTAAGTCTAGTCTCCACATTTAGATGTCTTGTGGTTAAAAACCCTACAGAATCTTTTCCTACTCCACTCTTTAAACATTCCAGTTTCAGCCTCTTAATGAACAGTAATAGTAAATGGGAAATTTTTCTTTAGGTATGATCTTTTCCATACTAGAGGCGAGATTGAGAAGTAGTGCCTCAGTGTCTTTGTTTGTACGTGTCCGTAGGCAATTTGGAGGGATTGTGGGCATGCCACCTTCACTGTTACTGATCTTTGGGGTTCGTGTACTCAGCCTGTAAAGTGTGGAGTTGTCCTTTACAGGCTGTCATAATTTCTATGGCTGACTTGAACCCTTGGAGTACGGTGCATTTAAATTTACTCTAACATTGTCAATGCAATTATATTTAAAACTAAAATGACCTGGTCTTTGGGGTTTTTTATCTGATCAGTTTAAGGGTTTATGCCAGGAAGTCTTCTGTTCCAGAGGGTAGTACCCAAATGAGTAAGTCAACAGATTCTTCATTCTAGGTTGAGAGATGTTTTCAGTGTTTAACCTGGATTAACTTTAAAAAAAGAAAAACCCACCAAACCCATAAAATAGCTCTCATGCTTGCATAAAGTGAAATCATAGCTTTAACAAGTCTAGGGCAGTGTTTTTACTATTTGTATGTAACTGAGGGAAAAAGATTCTCTAACTACTTATCTTTGCCCTGTAAATAAGTAAAGATACAAAATGTCATCCAGCTGTTCTGGAAGAAGTTATTTTTGCAAAGTAGTTCAAAGGGTTAAATGACATTGTTCTATTCATTGCCAACGCATTTCAGAACTCATCCCTCGCTATTCAGTCTACATGAAAATAACTGGATCCTGGCCAAAATGGGGCCACTTCGCCTATGCACTGCTGCATTTCAGTTGATCCTTTATGCATCGTGATACTAATATTTTAGATTTGAATACTTAAAGTTACTGAAATTTCTTGCATTTTTAAAGTATCAGGGAAGTATCTATGTTCCTGTTCAAAAATGAGTTCTAATTTCTTCTGTCATTTGTAGGAGCTTTTCTTATTCACAGCACTTTTTGAAAGCATAGGTTCTGAGTGGCTTCAACAGTGGTGAGCATTAAAGATCATTTAAATTTTAAACATAAGTTTTTCATTTTTTTGTGTCTGTGATAGCATTGGGTATGTGAGTGTGGTCTTTTTGCTTGTTTGTTTGTTTTTTCCCAGACACTGATCTGGTATAACCTTTTTGAAAACCCTAACAAACATTTTAGTAAAGGTTAGATTTTCATGTCTTATTTTAGAATGTCCACTCTCCTTTATTTGATAAAAGAAGGGTAGCACTGGATAGGTAGTACCAGCAGAAAATATTACTTATAAAACCTTATAGGAAAAGTGAAACAATGCTACTGTGGTCATGTTGCGGGGGGGGGGGGGGGGGGGGGGGGGGGGGGGGGTGGTGGTGGTGGTGGTGTTCATTTTGCATATTTTGCTGAACCTTGAGGTCAAAAGAAAATCCTGAGGGAAGAAGAAAGCTTCTCTTTCCTCTTGTTGTTGCGCCTAGAGCATATGTGTGACTTTCCTTTAGACAACTTGGAATTCGTACTGTGTCCTGCATTCAAATGAGCTCTGGAGTCTTCTGCCTTCTGGTAAAGCTGCTTATGAACTCCACAGCTCTCATGCAGCCCTACAGCCTCTCCACTGCTGTGGGGAAGAGTCTGTGCTGTGTGCTCTTCCTCTTGGCCTGCTGTGTCAGAAGGATCCCCAAGTTTACGATGGACAGTGGTAAAACCTTGTCCTCAATCGTAGGTCCTGACCTAGTTCTCTTTTCTGTCTAAAGCCGCTGGTGCAACCACTGCGCGTCTCCCTGAACTTGCTATTCTGTGAAGCAGCAGTAGACTCTTCTCGGGTAAGAGCCACCTCTATGTAAGCACATGGCTTTCCTTCTGGGGGACTGTGTGAAGCACTGCTAAGGAATTTGGGGACTTTCATGACTTTAAGTGTGGTGTTTCCTAGGAAAATCTGATTTCAATGTGTGTATGTGAAAATTATGGAAATTTTCTTACCTGATTTATTACACTGGCAGATTAAACATCTGATTTTGCTTTGGTCAGTTTTGGTTTGTTCTTTGAGAAACTGATGTGTGTTTTTGTGTTTTCCACAAATACGGTGTTGGAATTAAAAGTAGCAGCTTTTATAACTTCAGTTTAAGGCCAGCGTTCATTTTTGGGTCAGACATGCTGATCAGTTTGTCTCAAGCCTTCCAAATACTTGTTGGATAAAGCTGGGGCCCTGCCCTTGGAAAGCTGGTGATCTGATTTGACCTGTGTTCAAAAATCTGAGGGCACTGGCTTATTGGTGTGTTTGGCGTGAGGCTTGGGAAGTGCATGTGGGTTCACAGAAACCTAAAAATAAGCACTATTTGGGTTAAACCTCTTTATTTGTATGGACTCATGACCCTGATGGCAAAAATAAATGTACATTTGTTTTCTGGTACTGCCGACACCATCCATAAATATTAATAGTGGAAAAATATTTTAATTTTACATTGTCTTGGCCTCAGATACTTTCTGCACAATTAGAGGATGAAAACAAAACTTAGTGACTTGACTCATTCTTGTGTAGTACTGAGTGGTGTGTGTAGCTGAGTCTCTGTGGCATCAGTGAAAAATTTAATGTAGCAATAAAGCAGGCTGGAAAAAATACTTGTCACCAATGTTTTCTGTTCAACAAATTTTATGGTTTGGTCAATAAGGCGTCGAGAGACCACCTCTCTAGTGCAACCCTTTTTATTCTACAGGGTGTTAAACTTAACTTTAAAAAACATTAACATAAGCAATTCAGTTTCAGTGGACTAAACTGCTGAATGCATCAAAGAAGCCAGTGAAACAAGCCCAGGTATTTGGGAACTTGTGTAGTTTTTGTCACTGAAATTTCTCAGGTAAGGTATGCCTGAATGAATCGGGTAGGAGATTTGCACTTCATGCTGCAGAAGATCATTAAAAAAATAGTAAGAGATATCCTACCTGATCTGACGGAAAATTTGTCCTAATTGCAAGTCTGATCAGTTTGACCTGAGTGCAGGAGAAGGATTAAGGAGGATTTTTGGTACTGTCTCTGAGTACTTGTGCCTTCTGTCTGACATTCAGTCTCCAGCTGTCACCAACCTACTAGCAGAGGAAGGTGCTATTTAAAAAAAATAGTGCTAGAATACTAGAAGTGCTTTGGAAGCTGCAAATAACATGAGCATATTGTGCATGTGGGAACTTATTTTTCCCAAAGCCTAAGAAGGAAGGGCAGGTTCATAGATTTCAGACGCAGACAGAACTCTGATCTCAGTGCAGACAGACTAGAAGGTATTCTGGAAGTTGGATTAAAACTTGTGTTTTATAAAAATTTTCAAAGCAAAGTTATTGACTCAGTATTGTATGTATATGGTTAGGAAACTTCCATCTCTATTCAAGGGCAAATGTGTCTGATATTCACTCCCAAGTGTTACATCTCTCCATACTTTTGTTAGCAGGACTGAAAGGCCCTGTCACCTCTATGACCAGTTAACCTTTCTGGTTAACTGAATAGGTCAAGCTAATAATCCCTAATCTTCTACTCTCTGGATCATTTTTGTAGCCCTTCCTTAAACTCTAATATTTCATGTCTTTTTTTGAAGTGTGTACATGAGAACCAGAAATAATATTCTAGTAGTAGTTTTGTTTGTTTGTTTCAAAGTTAGGGAAGATAATTTTGCTACTTGATATTCTTTGTTTTATTTTACGATTACAGTAGACCATGTGGCCACAGCGTAATCTTTGCAATTCCTACATAGTGATCTATGACAGCTCCTGAATTCAGTTCTAATCTTGCCTTTTGAGCACTGAGTAATTCTGGCTTAATTTTTGTCTCCAGTTGTACTCCTTTGCATTAGTTGTGTTAAATTGAGTTTTGTGATATTACACTATTAATTACTTAATTCTCTGTGGTTTTTACTTGAGAAGCTTATTTGAATTGGAACTCAGATTTCTGAAATAAAATTGCAGGCAAATCAACTTTTGTGCTATTTGACAGATTTTTATGCGGCAGTGTAATTATGAGGACTCATTTTGCGGGCTCTTTAGGACCAGGTTCAACGTGGAGGTTTCAGTCTCAATGTTGGAGCAACTTCATGAAATAAATTTATCTGAAAACCAATTTATCTGAAAACCATGATACTGCTCTGAACCATAACACTGAAGCCCATGTTTTTCACTGAACTGTAAGGAGTTATTTTTGGGGCTAACAGACACCAAAGTAGTGGAAAGGAAAAGTGTCTCCACTGCCATTACCACCTGTGACCATTGGTGCCCCTCTGGTAAGAGGCAGTGGAAAAATGTATGATAGTTTGCAGAATTCATACTTCCACGTTGTGCCTGGAGAAATGCAAAAGACACTGGTGAAATTCCTGTTTTGTCATTTGCATGTCAATTTTCTGATACATTTGTGAAGCTCTTAGGGTTTCAGCAGAAAAGCTTAAGGTATCTATGGTTTAAGATACTTATGTAGACTTTCTTTCTGTTGTATGAACAGTGTGACATTTTATATTACGATTTCTGCTATCACTTTCCTTAATCTTTAATCAGTTTATGTACTGAACATTTCCAGAAATCATAGAATCATTTAGGTTGGAAAAGACCTTTAAGATCATCAAGTCCAACTGTAAACGTGACACTGCCAAGTCCACCACTAAACCATGTCCCTAAGTGCCACATCTACACGTCTTTTAAATACCTCCAGGGATGGTGACTCAACCACTTCCCTGGGCAGCCTGTTTCAGTGCTTGATAACCCTTTTGGTGAAGAAATTTTTCCTAATATCCAATCTAAACCTCCCCTGGTGCAACTTGAGGCCATTTCCTCTTGTTCTATCGCTTGTTCCTTGGGAAAAGAGACCGACACCCACCTCGCTAGAACCCCCTTTCAGGGAGTTGTGGAGAGCGATAAGGTCTCCCCTCAGCCTCCTTTTCTCCAGGCTAAACAACCCCAGTTCCCTCAGCCGCTCCTCGTAAGACTTGCTTTCTAGACCTTTCACCAGCTTTGTTGCTCTTCTTTGGACACGTTCCAGCACCTCAGTGTCTCTCTTGTACGGAGGGGCCAAAACTGCACACGGTATTCGAGGTGCGGCCTCACCAGTGCTGAGTACAGGGGGGTGATCACTTCCCTAGTCCTGCTGGCCACACTATTTCTGATACAAGCCAGGATGCTATTGGCCTTCTTGGCCACCTGGGCACACTGCTGGCTCATATTCAGCTGGCTGTTGACCAACACCCCCAGGTCCTGTTTTGCTGGGCAGCTTTCCAGCCACTCTTCCCCAAGCCTGTAGCGTTGCATGGGGTTGTTGTGACCCAAGTGCAGGACCCAGCACTTGGCCTTGTTGAATCTCATACAATTGGCCTCAGCCCATCGATCCAGCCTGTCCAGATCCCTCTGTAGAGCCTTTCTGCCCTCAAGCAGATCAACACTCCCGCCCAGCTTGGTGTCGTCTGCAAACTTGCTGAGGGTGCACTTGATCCCCTCGTCCAGATCATTGATAAAGATATTAAACAGAACTGGCCCCAGTACTGAGCCCTGGGGAACACCACTTGTGACTGGCTGCCAACTGGATTTAACTCCCTTCACCACAACTCTTTGGGCCCGGCCATCCAGCCAGTTTTTTACCCAGTGAAGAGTACACCCGTCCAAGCCATGAGCAGCCAGTTTCTCCAGGAGAATGCTGTGGGAAAGAGTGTCAAAGGCTTTACTAAAGTCCAGGTAGACAACATCCACAGCCTTTCCCTCATCCACTAAGTGGGTCACCTTGTCATAGAAGGAGATGAGGTTAGTCAAGCAGAACCTGCCTTTCATGAACCCATGCTGACTGGGCCTGATCACCTGGTTGTCCTGTACGTGCTGCATGATGGCACTCAAGATGATCTGCTCCATAACCTTTCCTGGCACCAAGGTCAGACTGACAGGCCTGTAGTTCCCCCGGTCCTCCTTCCTGCCCTTCTTGTAGATGGGTGTCACATTTGCTAACCTCCAGTCAACTGGGACCTCCCCGGTTAGCCAGAACTGCTGATAAATGATTGAAAGTGGCTTGGTGAGCACTTCCGCCAGCTCCCTCAGTACCCTTGGGTGGATCCCATCCGGCCCCATAGACTTCTGTGTGTCTAAGTGGTGTAGCAGGTCGCTAACCATTTCCCCTTGGAATATGGGGGCTTCATTCTGCTCCCCTTCCCTGTCTTCCAGCTCGGGGACAAGAGAGACAGCCCAGAGAACAACTGGCCTTACTATTAAAGACCGAGGCAAAGAACGCATTAAGTACCTCAGCCTTTTCCTCATCCTTTGTCACTATGTTTCCCCCTGCATCCAATAAAGGATGGAGATTCTCCTTAGCCCTCCTTTCGTTGCTAATGTATTTATAGAAACATTTTTTTATTGTCTTTTATGGCGGTAGCCAGATTAAGATCTAGTTGGGCTTTGGCCCTTCTAATTTTCTCCCTGTATAACCTCATGACATCCTTGTAGTCCTCCTGAGTTGCCCGTTGCTTCTTCCAAAGGTCATAAATTCTCTTTTTTTTTCCTGAGTTCCAGCCAAAGCTCTCTGTTCAGCCAGGCTGGTCGTCTTCCCTGCTGGCTCGTCTTTCGGTACATGGGGATGGCCTGCTCCTGCGCCTTTAAGATTTCCTTCTTGAAGAATGTCCAGCCTTCCTGGACTCCTTTGCCCTTCAGGACTGCCTCCCAAGGGACTCTGTCAACCAGGCTCCTAAACAGGCCAAAGTCTGCCCTCCGGGAGTCCAAGGTAGCAGTTCTGCTAAGCCCCCTCCTTACTTCTCCGAGAATTGAAAACACTATCATTTCATGATCGCTATGCCCAAGACAGCCTCCAACCATCACATCACCCACAAGTCCTTCTCTGTTTGCAAACAACAGGTCCAGCAGGGCACCTTCCCTAGTTGGCTCACTCACCAGCTGTGTCAGGAAGTTATCTTCCACACACTCCAGGAACCTCTTAGACTGTTTCCTCTCCTCTGTATTGTATTTCCAGCACACATCTGGTAAGTTGAAGTCCCCCACAAGAACAAGGGCTAGTGATTGTGAGACTTCTCCCAGCTGCTTATAGAATACTTTGTCTGCTTCTACATCATGGTTGGGTGGTCTGTAACAGACTCCCACCATGATATCTGCCTTGTTGGCCTTCCCCCTGATTCTTACCCATAAACACTCAACCCTATTGTCACCATCACCAAGCTCGAGACAGTCAAAACACTCCCTAATGTACAGGGCTACCCCACCGCCTCTCCTTCCTTGCCTATCCCTTCTGAAGAGTTTATAGCCATCCATTGCAGCACTCCAGTGATGCAAGTCATCCCACCATATTTCTATGATGACAACTATGTCATAGTTTTCCTGCTGCACAATGGCTTCCAGCTCCTCCTGTTTGTTGCCCATGCTGCACGCATTGGTGTAGATGCAATTCATCTGGGCTATTGATGCAGCCACCTTTTTGGGGGGAGAAGCCCTAATTCCTACGTGACCATTCTCAGGCCCTTCCATGGTTTCTAACACATCAATAACCCTTGCGTCTTTGCTGCCACATGGATCTCCAGCCCCTGCCTCCACTGAGATGGCAGACCAAAGGACCTTGCTAGCACACCGTCCCTCAAACACTGGCGTGCTGCCCCCAGGCTTATCTCTAATGAGCCTGGTTTTATTCCTTTCCCTCTTCAGATCTAGTTTAAAGCTCTTTTAGTGAGCCCTGCTAACTCCTGTGCAAAGGTCCTTTTCCCCCTTTGAGACAGGTGTACGGCCCTCTGTTGCCAGCAGGCCTGGTGTTGTGTAAACCCACCCATGATCAAAAACCCCAAAATTCTGCCAGTGACACCAGGCTTGGAGCCAGGTATTGATCTGCTGGCTCTTCCTGTTACCTCCCTCATCATTCCCTGCAACTGGAAGGATAGAGGAGAACACTACTTGTGGTTCTGATCCCTTAACCAGTTGTCCCAAGTCTTTCTTGATTGCCCTTGGACTTCTTGTTGCAACTTCATCACTGCCTACCTGAAAAATCAATAATGGATAATAATCTGAGGGCCATACCATTCGCATCTTTAACCCAGGTCCCAGGGAGGCAGCAGACTTCCCTAAGAAGTGGGTCCGGTCAGCATATTGGGCCTTCTGTTCCCTTCAGAAGGGAGTCTCCTATGACAATGACCCGTCTTTTTTTCTTTATGGAAGCAGTTTTGACGCAGGGCATAGGCCGACTTAACCTCGGCGACACCTCCGAGCTAGATGAACCATCGTCCTTGTTATTGTTCGGTTCCACTTGCAGAGCCTCGTACCTATTATGCAGGGGCACCTGGGAAGGTGGAGTAGTCACAGAGGAGATGCACCTGCTTTGCTGGGCAGGAACTTGTTGCCAGATGCTGTATGAGAAGTGCATGGAACAAGTAGATTAAGTTACTGAGTCGAAGTGAAAGCAAGGTAATTTTGATGTTGAGTTAATAAGTTGGTTTGAAACTGTTAATCTTCAGCAAATTCTTGGAGGCTAGAAATCGCTGTTCTGTTGTTTGTTGTGTAAACTGCTTAGCAGGAAAATCAGAGAAGGAAATGGTCTAAAGAGGCAAAGGGAAGTTAAAAGGCTAGGATTGGGAAGAAACCGGGGACCTGGTCAATAGGAGATATGAGTTAAGTTTCAAGAGTCATTCCCTTTTTAATCGTATTCCTAGTCCCATTTTTAGATTGGGATTCCTTCCCATTTTTAATAGCTTGGAATGAGCTATTTGTTGGAAATTTGATCTTTCCAATATAAATTAATAAATCATGTTGGAGAGGGTTTAACATAAAAATGGTACCGATGGTGAGCATAGGCTGCAACCGTACTTTCCAGTGAGGCCAGTGCCAGGCGCTGAGGGAAGGAATAGCACAGTGTGCTGCTCTGTTCCTCCTTGTGCGTCATTCTTGGCTTCCTGTGGAGTCCGATTGCTGGGATACAATGCTTTTCCAGGTCAGGGAGGGGAGGTGAATGATGACTGTTTCTAAAAGTTTGATACTCTTGGTCTTTTAAATCTTTTAATAAAAGGAGGGAAGTTACCTTTCTGTATCTTAGCTTCTAGTGTAGTTCTAATGCTGGCTTCTCCCCTTTTCTGTTTGCAAGGAGTGAATTATGTATTCTGAGCCATATATATTGAAACTTCTGCAGAATTTAGACAGCTGTATATGAACAATATTCCAGCTGAATCTGCCTGGCTAAATTCTGGCTTACATTTTAGGTGGGTTTATGCTACATAGAATCATAGAACAGCCCAGGTTGGAAGGGATCTCGAAAGATCATCTGAGCCAACCTGTTGTGGGAAAGGGAGTCTAGATGGGATTATCTAACAGCCTGCCCAGTCACGTCTTGAAAACCTCCAGTTAATGGGGACTCCACCACATTCCTGGGGAGGTCATTCCAGTGATTGATTGTTCAGTGTAAAAAATTTCTATCAAGATGAAACCTCTCCTGGTGCAACTTGTACCTGCTGCCCCTTGTTCTCTCCATGTGACTCCTTGTGAAGAGAGAGCCTCCATCCTTTTTGTAGCCACCCTTTAAATACTGGAATACTGTGATGAGGTCCCCCCCAAGCCTTCTCTTCTCCAGGGAGAAAGGACCTAACTCCTTCAGCCTTTCCTCATAAAGCAGGTTCTGTAGCCTTTGATCATCTTCATGGTCTTCCTTTGGACCCTCTCCAGTTTGTCTGTGGCTTTTCTTGAATTGTGGAGACCAGAACTGGACACAGCGCTCCAGGTGTGGTCTGACAAGCGCTTGGTAGATTGGGATGATCACACCTCTCTCTCTGCTAGTAATGCCCCTGCAGATGCAGCCCAAGATCCGATTTGCCTTCATTGCTGCGGTGGTGCACTGCTGACTCCTGTTGAGCTTGTTGTCCACCAGGACCCCCAGGTCCCTTTCAGCAAGGCTGCTCCCCAGCCACACAGATCCCAGCCTGTACTGGGCTCTTTGGTTATGTCGTCCCTGGTGCACGACCTTGCGCTTGTCTCTGTTAAACTCCATACTGTTCTTGCTAGCTCGCTCTTCCAGCCTGTCCTAGTCTGTCTGTAAGATGGCTTTCCCTTCTGATGTGTCCACCTCACCACTCAGTGTGGTGTCATTAGCAAACTTGGTGATGGCGCTCCCAATCCCATCATCCAGAACGTTTATGATGATGTTGAACAGTGTGGGTCCCACTGTAAATCCCTGGGGGTCCCCGACTTGTGACAGGCTGCCAGCCTGAGTAAAAACCATTGATCAGCACCCTCTGAGGGCAGCCTGTGAGCCAGTTTCCTGCCCATCTTGCAGACCACCCATCCAATCTGTATCTTGCCAGTTGTCCAGGAGAAGGCTGCGGGAAACAGTGTCAAATGTTTTGCTGAAGTCCAGGTAAACAATATCTGCTACTCTCTCCATGTTGACAGAAAATGTTATTTTGTTGTAGAAGGTGATAGGGTTAGTCTGGCATGATTTGCCTTTGGTGAATCTGCACTGGCTTTTCCCAATCACCTGCTTCATTTGGCTTCAGTAAGGCTAGACAGCAATTACATTGTTTTACAACCTGACATAGTTATTGCTGTGCTTCACCTGTGGCTCCTTAAGTATTCTCTTAACACAGCAGCCTAGAAAACCTGATTATTAGCAGGATACCAAAAGTAGGTTTTGATGTTTTGTTTCTTAAGTCACATAATTTCCAAGATGGGTTTTTTTTGGGGGGGGGGAGTGTGTGTGTCTTTTTTTTTTTTTCTTTTTTTTTCCTCCTGATTTACTGTAGATTATTCTTCCTGTTCTAAATACAGGATCTTTAATTTTTCTGTACAGTCAGAGGATGCCAGTTAAGGAAGGACTTAGTATTATAAGTATATGGTCTTAGTGAAACATTTTTTGGTGATCATTGGTTCTTTAAACAAAGAAAATTTTAACTTTATTTTTGGTATTCAGAAAGCAATTTGATATTTTGTATGGTAAAAGGCCTGTAGCAACTGCTATTTTGACAATTCTGTTACATAGATTCTTGCCCTTCATAAATATTTGGAAGTTAAGGTCTGATTTGAAGCAGATTTCTAGCTTTATTCTTAAATGGTTCTTAACCATTTTAAAAGCTTTTTTTTAATGTAAGTATTGGAAATAATAAGATAAGAAATGTTGATGAGCTTCAATACACAAGTAATACTGTGTCTTCAAAACTGATACAAATGTTCACTCTTTTGTATGGCTTGAGGTCTCACGTTTACCCAAATAAATTTTTGCCAGTTCTTTATGTACCCTTGTGATCCCTCACAGCCCACTGTGCTAGGCCTCTGACTTCAGTGTGTCAGAGAAGGTGAAAATAGAAAATGATTGCTTACAGAGTAGGTGCATTTCAAGTAAGTTTTTGGGACTTGGTCTATTTTTTTTTTCTTGTTCTCTAACACAGTTTGTTTCTTGAACTACTGTCATAGATACTAAGGCATGATACTACAGATATAAAATGCAATACTTTTGGTCAGATAAACTTATTGTTGGATTTCTCTAAATTTTTAGAGTCCTGTATTTAACTTGCAGCATCTCTGTTAATAAGCAAGATGATGGTGCCTGCATTCAGTACAAGATAAATAACTGTTCTTGTTCATGAAATAGTCTCTTCCTGTTTGAGAACAAAGAGCAGAGGAAATTCTGCAGATGCGTGAGCTAGGAACATTTGCTAAAAAAGAATATAATTGTTCATGATGTTAAGTGAGTTGTCTAGTAAGTAGTACAGTTATGATTTACTTTCTTTGTTCTTAGACTTCCTAAGATAGTGCCAGCTTTTCCTTTTAAAAGTTCAGTTGGAAACATTTGAAATGGCAAGAACAAATCCAGTGTCATTGGTGCCAAAATGTTCTCACTGCAAATGATGGAAATTGAAGTGCAAGTCATAAATAATTTCCCTGTTACAAAGTTATATTAATTTTTTAAGGAGCAAGGTTGGCAAATGTTACTCTAAAGTAAAGGAAAATTGGAAAAAATATAGAAAGTACCAGAATATTGAGAGAAGTGATAACAGTGCAAATTTATAAAAAGGTTTCTTTGCAAGTATCAAGTGATAATGAAACCTTACTTTCCGTAGATGGATGTTCTGCTTCCTCGCCATCTCCCCACCAACTGAATTTTCACGCGAACTCAGTCTGTTCACAATGGCCCAGTTACATCTTGGGTTTCTGGCCTGCAGTGCTGCACCACCCCAGTGCTGCCCAGCCCTTTCCCTTCCTCTTCCTCCCTCCTGTCACCTCATGACTTCCCCGTGCAATAATTTCAGCTTTGTAGCTTTCCACAGTCCTCCTGACTGTCTTTCCTGGGCCATAAAATTACTCTATCTTTTCTCTGTTCTTTCCCTGTCCTTTTCTGTTTGCATCCAAAATAGAGCTCCCTTCCCTCCCCCTGCCAGCACACTGCCTGACTTGTCACTTACATGAGCCTTTTAGGTAACTTTTACTCCTCAAAGACTGCTGATTGCACAACAGTAAAGAAAAGTTATTTTATTTTAATTTGTTTTGCTACACCCTTGTCCCTTCCCCAGTAACGTCTTGTCAAATCTGTTTTCGCCTCTGTTAGACTTAGTGGCATAGTTCTGGTGTGAGAGGAGATAACTTGTTGAAAGAACTGTCAGAAAAAAATGGATACAAAGCAAATTACTATATTGTTGTCAAAATAGGTCTCAGAAGCTATACGTTCTGGAAATGGGTACCCTCAATCTTTGTTGCTAGTGATTGGGATTTTATCAACAGTTGAGAAGTGTGCTGCTCATTTACTTTGCAAATTTGGCACAAGGTCCCATACAGATGTTTTGCTCGCGTGTTATTTTGTACAGGGAAATTGTGAGCTACCAGGAAGAGATCAGGTTTTTGTTTTCATTTTTTTTCTTCTCTGAAATGACTTGATTTTGTAAGGGTGTTTATCAGATAACTCTCCTAAACTTAAAAAAAACCCAAAACGGTAGGGTTTTTTTTTTTTTTGCATGTGCTGTCTTGTGAGTTGGCAGTGTATTTTAAATTTTTTAGAAGTCTTTTAGGTTCCCTTGTTGTCTTGTCACAACCTCCTTCCTGCTTCTCAGAGTGTATTTTTATTCTGAATTGGCCTCAGCAGACTTAAAGCTGCATTGGTGTGAAGAGGTGTGCTCAGTCCTTTGGTGGCAGTGAGCCTTTAGATTAGGTCAAATTCCGTTGACTGCAGCCTTAGTAAAAACAAGTTCCTCTGGGTGTGGAGGAGCAAAAAATAACCCATTACAAGTTACTACAAAACAAAACCAACCTTTAAGTGACTGCAAAAATTCATTTCTTCCAAGAAATGTAGTTAGCTGGTCCCTGGTAGTGTACGTGTTGTGAGACATTTTAAACCTTCTCAAGGTTCCCATAATATTCATGATGATGATTCAGGTGAGAAACACTGAACCTATAAACTGCCAGAGGCATAAGTACTTAGATCTGTCCCAACTTCCAGGTACAGAAATGAGTTTAATATTAAAGTTTTAAGTATGTTTATTAAATACAATGAGATCCCAGCCTAAATCCAATGTTGTTTTTAAAAATTATTTTATATAATTTTTTATATTTAAGGGTGGGGTTTTTTTATGTACCCTTAAGTTATTGTAGATGCTTATTGGGTATTATTCACTGTCTTGTTTAAGTTTATTTAACTGTATGTGCATCATCTAACTCTCCAGATTGAGTACTGAGGAACGTAAGCTGTTTAAAAATCGAGATTTTTCTTCTTTCTGGATGTTAATGTGAGCAGTTTTATGGCATTCCTGTTCTAAAACTTTGTTCTTTTGTTTAAACTAAACTCTGTAACACCACTTCCTCTTAGGTGAATCCTGTGATGAAACTCTCTTGGGTTAGAAGAGGATGGGGAGGAAGGGGATTTTGAAAGATATAAGTAACCCAAAATATTAATACTAATTTCAGAATGTTTTTTGTAAACAGTGCTCAGTATCTGTAAATGTGCTATAAATTTTATAAAGCTGGCTTCTTGACAAAAAATGTGTTTCATCAACAACCTGTTTGTAGTACTTGCATACACATACGCATGCCCTGTGATAAATACGGTGTGCTGTGAGTTGGCTTGGTGGCTCTCATTTGATGTGGTGGTTTATTGAAATTTCTAGTGTTTATATGTACATACATATTAGAAGAATGGATCTAATTGCTTCAGTTACTATAAGGTGTGATTTGGATTTTATGACACCCCCCCCCCCCCCCCCCCCCCCCCCCCCGTAGTAGATGCTGTTCCATCTGACTGTCTCTTCATATTTGAAAAATAGTGCTTCCAAGAGAAGGGCTTTTTATGCTTCCATTTTCCAGCCATGGCTTTTTTAGTTAAGGGTGTGGCTTTTTCTGACACCGTTGTGTTAGAACAGGCTCTTGCATAAAAACACTTATCATGGCAAAAAGTCCTTTGACATTACAGCTTATCTTACTTGGGGGCTGTATACTACATCGGAAAGGAACGGTCTGTACTGAAGAGTTGTGGGTGTGAAGATCGTCTTAATTTTTTCCTTCCCCCCCCCCCCCCCCCCCCCGGGCAGCCTGTTGTGATTTTCAGTATGACTTTCCAGTTTATAGAACTATTGGCCATTCCCCAGTGTGTATTCAGCTTAACTGTTCAGATTCCTTTTATTTATTTATCGGTACACATATTACTGAAGCTCTTACTGGAGCGTTCATCATGCCTTACTCCCGAAGGGTCTTCCGAGGAAACTCATAAATAAATTTCAGTGGCTTCTGCAAAATGTTGTCAAACACATCTGTTTCTAATTCAGAAATCAACACCTTTATCATCAGTAGCTGACAGCCATTAAAATAAACAATTACTATTACATTTATGTTAAAACAGTTAATTACTAAACCGTGGGGGGTGTGTGCCATTAATTTTGGGTATCTACAAAACTGAGCTATGAAACTGATAATTAACCTGAGATATAAAATGATCACTTAACATTAAACATTGAATTTGCTGTTAAATTATTGCCACTACATAGTGGTGAAGCAGTAATAGCTTCCCAGGACCTTCTTGAATGCCATGTTATATTTGGGTGAAGGAGTGATACAACTTTGGCAAGACACTGTGATTCCATTTTAATGTTGCCTGTGCAGGCTGTTAAGGACCAGCTTCTTTCCAGTGTAAGAAACAGTGAAGAGAAGTAATTATGTATGTAATTCATTTGGAAATAGCTTTTGGTACTCTGAAAGTAAGATGGAATTAGTGTAAATAATTAAATGCAAAATTATGTTTGCAGATGTGTGTACACTCTTCTTTAAATAAGACTGCATGTACACATAGACACAAGATGCAACATTGCACTTACATATATTCTGGAAATTGAATGCTTTGTCAGGCAGGAGCGGGCCATTGTTCTCTGCTGGTGGCAGTGGTGGTAAGCTTGAACTTGATAGTTTTCCCATGTTTTGCTTTAAAGTAAATACACATTTGGGGCTACACTCAACAGAATGCAGTGTGAATTCTGAACTATTTGAGCCGTTCGGTTTGTCTTTATTTGTGGACTTGTCCTTGCGCTGTTTCTAAACTCCCTGGTTCCTTGTGATAAGCAGAGGGTGGTGAAGTTCAGACTTAGACTGGGCCAAGTGAGCTATTATTGTAAGAGTAAGCCGTATGTTTGGGTCTGCAAACTGTCATTTTTCAACAAAAACCTAGATGTAGAGGCATTAGGATAGCTAGTAGAACTCAAGAGGGGTTGTGGAAAGTGGTAGTGGGCCTTCAAAAGCATTTTTGAGGTATGAAATGGTAGATGGTGCGGGCTGGAGGTTGTGAGGAGGAAGAGGACTTAGAGGGTGTGTCTTAGGGATCTGAAGCTGCCAAAGGAAAGGTGGCTCCTTTGCTATAACTTCACTTGCTTAAAACTTTCTAGGCCTAATACCCTAAAAGGTTTTCTGTGCAGATAAAGCATTATTTCTTCTCGCTATACCTTATATTTCTTCCTGGGTAGAGGAAAGCTAGTAATTAAAAGAAGTTATAATAATAAAGATGTGTGTATGTGCTTACTTTAAAGGAAGAAGAAAAAAAAAAATCTGACCATGACTTTTAAAGCCTAAACTGATTGGCTTAAAGTGAAATACTTCAAACAGTGCGGAGGTGTCTGTGTGTGTTTATTTAGCAACTCAGTGGGTGGAAATCACTGAGCATCTAAAACTCGAGTGTCTTAAGTGCTAACATAGATTTTGATAGTAGTATCCTCTTCTGCAGAGTCAAGGAAAATACTTTTCTTTTGCTTGTTGTGTTCAACTGTCTCAGTTCAGTGATTTGTTCATTCTGAAATAAGAAACCAGTTGAGTTTTTTATCTTGTTTTCTAATGTAAGAATTAAAGAGGATGAGATCTGCTAATTCTGGAGTCTTGAAGTAGATTATTTTCTTCACTGCAATGATTTTAACATAATCTGCATTTCAAAATAATTTATGTAAACTTGCCTTTTCTGTGTGCCTCCACATCTGAGGTGGTTTTAGCTAATAAATATGCAAGTAAATTCCTAAACAAATTAAAATCCACAAGCAAGTACAGCTTAAGACGAGTCACTAAGAAAAATCTAAAAATAGTAAAAGAGTAGAGGCGTATCAAAATTTACTAGTTATAACCTGTAGAAGATTAATCATTACTTAAATGAAGATACATACAATCTTTCCTACTGCATAGCAAAAAGAATTGCAATGACTTGATAATATCAGTAGATTTTAATGGTACTAATCCTTGCAAAACTGAAGATGCATAATAAAATTGACTGTTTAAATCGGGGTTTTCCTTACTCTGTGAACCCCACATCTAAATCAGTATTATTGAAATTGGTCTGTTTCACCTTACTGGGACAGGGAGCTAGATTCTGCTACTTTATTCTCTTTCTCTATTCTTCCACCTCCCGGAAAAGACCTACTAGCTTTTCTCGGCTCATTTTCTTAGTAAAGTTGCTGAATATTGTGATGGCAAGGGATTTCAACCTTGCATATTTTGTGTATAATGTAAATAATTGCAGTTTGCTGAACTAGCAAGACATTCAGAGTTAAATATTTTTATTACAGTTCAGTGAAGTACAGTTTGTGTTAGTGATGTTTTGTTTAGTCATGTACAATATGCAAAGAAAATAAATCTTTTCTGGAAAAGCTTAATTTTAATTTGATATGTCAGATGATCAGGAATCAGAGGTTTGAGTGTCAAGGTGTTGCAAGGGTGGCTTTCTTGAACTGGTTGTTTGTCAGTGGAAGGCTTCAAAAAATCTTCTAAAAAGGATTTTGGAATGAAGGTTATAATATTGTGCCCAGAAAACTGGGATAATGTTACACAAAGGGATTCTTGTGAGTGAAAGAAGGATGTGTGTATGAGCAATACCAGCTGAGTTTTCAGCCTTTCTAGTAGATACATGCAGTTGCTGATTACAGCATGTAAAACTGACGTGAACCCTGGCTGGTGGGTGGGGGTTGTGTTTGTGTGTGTGCTTTCCAGATTCCAAAAACCACATGCTAACCTAGTGATGCGCATGTTGTTGAATGAATCTAAAATAAATACATTCATGGAAAAGTATGCCTCGGGTTGCAGAGTGAGTATTTCAGAGTTTGTCTCCAGAAATGTGTTCGCAATCTGAGCATGTTTTGGTGGGGTTGATTCTTTATATTAATGAACGTGTGTAACATCCTATTTTCTGTAATGATTTAAATTTTGATTTATGCAATGTTCTTTTCATTATGTCTCCTTTAACTTTTTAAGTAAAAAAACAAAACAAAACCAGTAAGTTTAGACCTCACGTGTCTTGAACTTCTCTGTCATTGTCTGTGAGAAGGTTTGAAGGACTTCCATGCTTCTGAAAATCAAGCTGTGTAGACATCTTAAAGAACTGGAGGTAGTTCAAATGGGAAGTCTTGTATTAGTATTGTGTAGCATGTACGTATGTAGCGTATTTGACTTCGTATATGTTAGCCTACTTTTCTAATCTTGTATTTTAAAATCTTTTCTCCTCTAAAATATTGCTATCCAATTGCACAAACATGGTTTCTGTGTTTGGGAAGCCATGCTAATTTTAGATGGATTTGAACTGTTACTCTGAAACAAGAAACATGTACAAAGTTCTTAATTATTTCCTTGCTTGATTTATTTATTCCTTTTCTCTACCCCCTCTTCATAGGTTCCTTAAAACTGTGCTATGAATGGTGATTCTGGTGTGGGGGTGGTGACTTCACCACCTCCAACAACAGCCCCTCATAAAGAGAGGTATTTTGATCGAGTTGATGAAAATAATCCAGATTATTTGAGAGAGAGGAATATGGCACCTGACCTTCGCCAGGATTTTAACATGATGGAACAGAAGAAGAGAGTCTCCATGATTCTTCAAAGCCCGGTAAGAAAAGAAAATGTTCCATCTTTAAAGTGATAAATTTATTATCTCTATTTGTAATATCCCTATGGAATTGGAGAATCTTGTGGTATCTTAGATCCATTTGATCTTTCTTCTGGTTGGCCTTTCTTCTAAAGTATCCTAATTGCAGCCTAATTTTTCTTCACATTATCTGGTTGAATTTTTATTGTCTACTCATGAAGCAGCTCCTCAGTCTTGCTTTCAGAATTCTCTGTGTAATCGTCAACACTTTTTCATATTTTCCATCTAGTCCTGGTCAGCCATTTTTTCACTTGTTTCATATATTCAGTATTCATTTAAACATTTAAATTAAGTAACATTTGTAAGAATAGCTTATACAAGGCAGGTCTGTCCTGTGCTCAGTTTTTCATGCATGATTCTGACATACGAAATAGTTTTATATATCTCTTTTTGAAAGGGTGCACAATAATAAACTATGAATGATTGACATTTAATAGTAAAGACATTTCCCTCAGGGAGAGAGTGAACAAAACAAAATTTCTCTCATAACACTCGTTCCTTTTGTAATAACTGATGACTGACTTTAGATACAAAACATTTCATGACACAACTTCATTAAGAATAGGGATGTAGTGCTATATTTACAGTTTTTCCATGTGAAATCCACCCATTTTATTTAGATTCAATTAACAATTGGAATACTTCTCTTTCAGTACAAATTCCAGTGTTCTTGTCAAAAGCAGCAGCTACCAGCAATAGTAAAAAAATCTTGTTTTCTTCCTTTCAAAGTTAAAACCAAAAAAACCCAAAACCAAAACAAAAAGAAAAAAAAAAACAGGAAAAAAGTAAACAACCCCTTGTTTAAACATATTTTAAAAATTCAATGGCTATTCCTTCGTGTGTTCCTGGATGCATTCTTGGCTCTCAGTTCCCTGTGAGCCACACTGATAATTTTCCTTGTCTTTCCTGGTTCTACTACTTTTCCTTTCATGTTTAGTGTTCAAGTCGATTGTACATCCTGCTACTTCTTCCAGAAATCCATATTAGTAGGTCCAGTGAGTTTTGGTGTTACTTGAAGAGAGAATGCTGGAATTTCCATTCACAAAAACGTAAGCCACTCATATCATCAGAGCTCCACAGCACAACATTTTCAAATAACGGTATGCACCCAGTAATTCTGCCCTGAGCTGTTTTTCAGAAGAGGTATAGGATGTTTCCATCTAAGTGCTAAAAAGAAGCTGTGTATGAAAGGTTGACGTTCATTTGAACATGCTTTACAGTATGCAATGTCTTGTTGCTAGGCTTTTTGTGAAGAACTGGAATCTATGATCCAGGAACAATTTAAGAAGGGGAAGAACCCAACAGGTTTATTGGCTTTACAGCAGATTGCGGATTTCATGACGACGAGTGTACCAAATGTCTACCCTGCAGCACCACAAGGCGGAATGGCTGCGTTAAACATGAGTAAGCACACCTGAATTTATAATAGTTGAATTCTTTTTTTTTTTTTTAAAGGCTTAAAAGGAAGACAGTGTGAATGAAATGAAAAGTGCTGTGAAGTTCAAATGCTATACTGTTCTGCTCACAGGAACATTGCAAACATAAAATGAATTGATTAGTTTCTAAACGCCACAGTGATATGCAATGTGATTCATGTATATAATTTATATGAAAAGCTATTTCAAGTATGGTATCTTAATTGAAAAGTAAGCCTGATAAGTCAGCACTAGTAAAAAATGTAAAGATTTAAATATTACTAATGTTTACCACATGGATTGTCTGTAGGAAAATGAAACGCTCATTAGTGGTCTAGTAACAGTGAAGGTCTCTAGAAACTAATTATTTTTGCCATTGAAATACTGTTTGCAGCTTTCTCCTGTGAAGTGAAGCTATAGACAAGAAACATCAGCAAGCAAAACAAAGAAGGAAAACAAAAACCAAAATGTGCAAATGCATGTACACACAGGTTTTGTGTTAAAATAATATAAATCCTTGCCTGTGCTGCACAGTAAATCTATAGTTTAGACTGTAGCATGGCCTGGTTCTGCTTTATCACAGTTACTTTTAACCACATTTCTAATTGCACTGTAACTAGAGCTACAGTATTTGTAATTATTTACCATAATCCTCCTCTCTAGCTTGTACTTAATTTTTCGTAATTAAATGAACCTGTGTGCATCTTTTTAGATGTGTAATTCTCCTTTTCAGGAATACCAAATCATGTATCTCAAAAAGTGGAATATTTGGGGTGATGTTTTTCTGTTAACAATGAAGTTGCATTTTGCAGACAATCGTTAGTTTGAGAGAGGAAAAAAAATATTTTGCTAAGGAATGCACTGTCACCTTAGCACTAATGAATATTAAGGAAGGAAACGAATGCTGAGTCTACTGAACATAAATGACCTTGTCCGAGACTGTCGTTATATTTGTGTAATACAAATTATGACATTATAGTAATTAAAGTTTACTATCCATTTCTTAGGTTAATATGTTGATATAAACTAGTAAGAACAACCACTATAATAGCAGTGCATGTTGTTAGGTTTTAACTGATGTTGAACGCAACCCCCCTTGTGCTTTTTTTACCCCTTCTCCTTTTCAGGTCTTGGCATGGTGACACCAGTAAATGATCTGAGAGGATCAGATTCCATTGCTTATGAAAAAGGGGAGAAATTGTTACGATGTAAATTGGCAGCTTTCTACAGATTAGCAGATCTCTTTGGCTGGTCTCAGCTTATTTACAATCATATAACAGTGAGTATTGAATCAATGGATAACTGAACCAATTGTTTTAACATACAAGAGAATTGCTTCCCTCCCCCATCTGTCATTTTCTCTTTGTGTGGAAGAGGAGCAAAGTGGTATTGAAAGCAGTATAATAGTGAAGAGATTTGTCATTGCATCTCAAAAATAAGAACTGGAACAGCTTGGATGTCAGCTACTATAGCCTGAATAGAGTCTTAAGAGAGTGTACATGAAAGTTCTTATGATGAAATTAAGATTCCTGAAAGACTCAGTATTTTAGTATCTTAAATGCTTTGAATAATTGTATGTATTATTCTGCAAGGTCATGTCTTAGTTTTCTTGCTAAGTACTAAAATATCTTCTTATTAGCCATTCAGTTGAATTTTATAATTCAAGGTACCAACCTTTTTGAAAAAGAAGCCATAGTATTTCTGAACATGAGCGAACTACTTAGCTTAATGCAGTGTGCCAACAATTTTCCTTGTGACTGAGTAATTGCTGGCATCCATAAAAATAATGACAAGGAGGTCAAATCAAGGAGGTTTTATATGCCAGAAGAATGATCAACATGAGTCTCATGAGTAAAGTCACAGCTGTGGTGTGCAACCCGGTCAATTGTTTTCCTAACAGAGCTGAATTGTTTTTTTTCTACATAGTAGAGGTTGTCCTTTACGTATTTTCAGTTCTTCTAGTTGCAGTCTGAATGAAATATGGTAATTTTATTATTACTGCTTTTTGAGGTTTCAAGGTATATTGTTTGTGAACTGATGAAGATGATATGGGTAGTGTTGTGGTTTAACCCCAGCTAGCAACTAAGCTCTACGCAGCCGCTTGCTCACTCCTCTCCCCCTCCCAGTGGGATGGGGGGGAGAATTGAAAAAAAGTAAAACTCGTGGGTTGAGATAAGAACAGTTTAATAACTAAAGTAAAATAAAATATAATACTAACAATAAAATATAATAAAAATAATTGTAATGAAAAGGAACATAACAAAAAAGAAAAGAACAAAAAAGAAATAACACACACCACCCCCCCCAAAAAACCAGTGATGCAAAATGCAATTGCTCACCACCCACTGACCAAGCAGCGATCCGCCCCTCCCGGCCAACTCCCCCCAGTTTATATACTGGGCGTGCCATTCTATGGTATGGAATACCCCTTTGGCTAGTTCAGGTCAGCTGCCCCGGCTGTGCTCCCTCCCAGCTTCTTGCACACCTGCTTGCTGGCAGAGCATGGGGAACTGAAAAATCCTTAACTTAGGATAAGCGCTACTTAGCAACAGCTAAAACATCAGCGTGTTATCAACATTATTCTCACACTAAATCCAAAACACAGCACTGTACTAGCTACTAAGAAGAAAATTAACTCTGTTCCAGCTGAAACCAGAACAGTAGGCATAGGATCAAGGCAATGTTGGTTAGATCGTTTGGTTCCTTTAGTCAGGGAACATATCCAGCATAATGGTTCTTGTAAACAACTTGGTGCCGCCCCCTGATTTTTTTTCATACGTGACAGGAGAATTGATTTTGTAAAAGGGACACATTAATGTGGTAAAAAGATTACTAGGCAAGCAGGTTTGGAGATGGCTTTCTAGTGTAAAGTTCAGTCCTGGGAATGTTTATGCATTTAGATAAAAAAGTAAATGTAACGAAGAGCGGCATGCCTAGGGAAGTGGTTAAGGCAAGGGTGTGTGATTGGGGTAGAAAGCCTCAAGTTTGCTTTCTTTTGGTGGGGGGGAAGCACACGAAGATTAGATAATGGTGATACCAGTTGAGGTGGAAGACAGTCAAAGCACTTGGAGTATGAGATTCTGAAAGTATTTTAGACAGTTTTGAAGGGCAAAGTGGTACTGGAAAGCTCTTGGTTAATGGTTTGTCAGCGGCAATCACAAGTTATAGTTTACCCGTCTTTTACAAATTCCTCCAGTGAATAGCATTCTGAAAGGTGACTAATGGATATAATTTACCTTCAGAAGCTGATATAGAACAAGGTGGTTATATTTACACTATAGTCTTGTCTTTGTTCCGTATACTCATACATTAAGTAGTAGTGTGATAGTAAGGCACTCCTTTGGAATGTGGTAAATGCCTGCCACTTCATGCAGAGCTGGAGTGTGACTCCAGGTTTTCAGTTTTTTGTGAATGGATGCTCTAAATAGAGGTGATTGTATTCAAGTTAAAAGCTGCCAGTGCACTTCTTAACTAAGAGAAAAGATACAACAGCCTTCTGTGAGGGGCATAAGCCTGTGTGTTAGAGGAGAAAGGAATTGTGAGGATATGAGAGCGTATGCCAGTCTGGGCATATGGGGGAGTTCGGTGGAATATCTTTGCTCTTCTGGATCCTTATCAATCACTGGCAGCTGCTGTGTGTGGAATTGTTCAGACTGGTGCAGTCCTGATGCAGAAGCAGAATTAGAGAGCATCAAGAGCTTTCATGTCAAGTACAATAATGTAGAGTAAACTTGGGTGCCTCCCGGGTTAGGCAGAACTTGAGATTACAGGTTTACAGAAGGTACACATCATTCACCAAGTCTTGGTTTGCTTTGAGGGATTTGTTTATTGGATCTATTGCTAAAGTAAGGTGGTTTGTGAGTCTTGCTGCTTGTTTATCTTATGTTTGAGCTTTCTTATTAGTTTTTGGGGCATTTTGAATACTACTTGTCCTTTGTCTTGCATAAATAAGTAAAAGATTTTCTAGATCATTTACAGTTCTGTAATGGAGAACTATTTTGGTGATTCATAAAAGTACAGGTTAACTTCAACTAACTGGTTCAGTTTTAGGCTCTTATGCTATAGCATGTTACCAGCTGGTTGTAAAGGAAGCTAGATTTGTACTAGAAGCTTTTGGATGACTGATGAACTACTTATTTTAGAAATTTTTTTCCCTGTAGTAGAATTATATCAAAGTATATATGTATTTAATGTTGCTAGTAGAAGACATGAGGGAGCATTAAGTAGCTGCATCTTGGGGAAATGCAGAACTCATAAATAAGTAAAATTTAAAAAACGTTAAATAATAAACCCAAACACAAAAACTGAGTAGACTCATAGCAAAATAGGGAGTTGTCTCATGTCCAGTAAAACATTTGAAGCCTTTTAATTTGGCATTGAGAGACACCTAAGCTACCTGGCTGTCTTGTACTTTTCATTGTACAGACTTTAAACAGATGCATCCCAAGACGTGAATGGTTTGAAGTCAGAATTATTTTGTATTATAAACTCCTGATTGTGTGAATTAGACAGAAGAGCAAAA
The DNA here is from genome assembly GCF_018139145.2 of Gymnogyps californianus. Taxonomy (NCBI): domain Eukaryota; kingdom Metazoa; phylum Chordata; class Aves; order Accipitriformes; family Cathartidae; genus Gymnogyps; species Gymnogyps californianus. The sequence continues at coordinate 10,431,636 of NC_059474.1, forward strand.
ACATAAGTGAGGGTCAGGATGCTTGGTAGGAAACCTGCAAGTGTGCTGTACTGCTCACAGATGTCTCACAGGCACCAGCATCAGTGATGAAACCCTTCTCAGCATCAAGATGGTTTAGATCTGTGGGTCAAATTTCTGTGTTTTCTCACACACTTGTGTTTCATACCTTCTGTTTTACTAGGGTAGAAATACAGTTGGAGTATAAACTCGTTCTTCTAAAAAAAAAAAAAGTAACTTTTTTCCCATTTCTCTGAGTATCATTCCTTTTATCCACAGTAGTCGAGTTGTCATTACCACAGGATCTAAGGATTTACTACCTTCCACCAATCTGAAGGACTCTGACATGTACCTATCATCTGGTTTTGTTCAACATGATTTAATTAACTGTGCTTTATGCTGATTATCTGTTGTAGCATATCTGAAAGTCATATTGCATATGTTATAGGCATACTTGCCCGTTCCATACTCAGAAAGCGAAAGTAACTTTCATGTTTTTCGGCCTTCATTTATGCTTTAATAAAATACTCTTAATAACTTTTACTCTTGTTTTATCCTTAGGCCAGAGTAAATTCTGAGCAGGAGCACTTCCTCATTGTACCTTTTGGACTGCTCTATAGCGAAGTTACTGCATCTAGTCTGGTAAGCAATTACTATTTTTCATAGCTGTCAAATACGAATAGCTGAATCTGCTCTGTCTGTATATCTGTCACTGTTTAAATTCTGTCCTAGAGAATATTTTACTCTGTGTTACATGTTTAGAATAGTTTTATTGAACATGGTTGGTTTTGGTACAGCTGAGGTATCTCTGCGAGAGATTTCTTTGCACATGTTCACCACCAGGTGTCCTCCAGCTGATCTAGTTGTAAAGAGGAGCCAGGTCATTTGGATAGCTAATCACATCATGCTCTTGAAAGCTGCTGGCTGCTGAGTCAGGCTTGTCGAGGGAAACAGTATGTGTTTCAGACATAAGTGATGCAGACCAATTACAATTTCAAGACATTGTGTCAGATGCCTAATTTAGTTGCCATTGTTTAATGATGTGAGTAGCTGAGGGTGTAGATAAATGATGTTTTTGAGACCTAATGGTTGCAGTTGAAGACAACTCCCTTAACTGTTAGCTGGTGGGAAGCATTTTGTGAGCATTTATCTTCAGTCTAGTCGACACTGCTGCTGAAAGCAACTTGAGTTAATGTGGTTGACTCTCTTGCATTGAAACAAAATAGAAACTTACACACTATTCTTTCCACCTGGCTACTGTAAGGTAAGTAACCTCTAGCAGAGAGATGAGGTAAGTATGTGCAGAGTAGTGACATTTCAAACTTGACACCTCAAGGTCCCAATACTCCCCCTCAGCTATCTGTAGAGTTGGCTCTTTCTTACATAACTCTGCCTTAACCATCTGTAAAATTTTAATTGAAAAAGCTATAGGAAAAGGAATGGAGAAAACTGAGACCTGCCCTTTCTTGCTACTACAAGATTTTTAGCAGAGGGTAAGGGCCATGCTGTGGGGGTATTTTGTGTGTTTTGTTTGTTGGGGTTTTTTTAAAGGTGTTCTGCTTTTATCTCTATATCAGGAATGTAGGTACCTTGAGAATTAAGGTTGCATGAAGGTAGCAAAATGCACACACACGGTAGAGAGCATGTTCACACAGAAAATAGCTAGCAGCAGGATTTAATAAGAGGCACAGTGATAGAGGCTTACAGTGATAAGGCACATAGCTTAGCCAGATGAGGATGCTGAGCAGCAGCCTGCTTACATAACTGGCCCTTTATTGCCCCCTTCTCTTCATTTCTCCCATGCTTGTTCTTCCCTTCTCCACTTTGAAACTCCATTTTCTCCAATCTTGTTCTCTCCCAAATAAACAACCCATGCGTAATTACTTTTTCCCTTTTATTCCAGTTTTGCTATGTCCATATCTAAATTTGGTATTTATAATATTACCTGGGCAATCTCAGCCTCACATGGTATCAGTGGTATGGTGTCGTGGAATCTCTCAAAATAGACGAGGCAGGTATTCGAAATGAGATTTATTCTAATCAAAATTGTTTAGCACTCCGACAAACAGTAGTAAACTACAGGTTCAGATGTCTGTCAAACGGAACTAATACTACACAGACTTAAGAATTCCTAAGCTTTAGAACGATGACCCAAAATGCACAGTCACTCACCCAATAAGGTGAGGGCTCTCAGCCTCAAGGAGTTTCCTTAGGCGGTGTCCCAACCTAAAGGGAGACTCCCCGACTGCAGACCCCCTGCTCCAAGGAGGACTGACTCAATTTTGCCCTCCGGCAGGACTCCATTTATACCCTAGTCAATCTGATCTGTGGTCATATATGGTCAGTAGTCTAGAAACTTCTCTCGACCGAGGCGTTTCATTGGCTGAGGGCTTTGTCTGTTGACCGGAGGGCCTTGCCTTTCCTGTCCCTCGACCGAGGTGTGTACGTGACCACAGTCGCCACGCAGCTGGGCAGCTCGACCCCCAAACCGCGGCTTCTAGAACTCTTTCCTTTCAGTGGTCAAGAAGTTTCAGTCTTTATCAGGGCGGGTGTACCTGCCACATGTGGTTACCTAGGTGCTGGCCTTTCAAGAACCTGCTCCCCAAAAGGTCCCAATACTCCTCTTCAGATATCTGTAAAGTTTGCAAGTTTCTTATATAATTCCACCGTAACTCTCTGTAAAATGCAGCGATTTGTCACAGCACTGTCTGTAACTTTTGTCAGCTTCTTGCACAGTTACCTGTTACATGCAGCGATTTCTCGTGTCATATCCAGTAGTACCTGATGTCCTCTTCAGTTAGCTTAATCTCAAGCTGGGGCCCTGGTCACCTGCCTACAGCCTTATCATGCACATTTTGACACTTATTAAAATAAAATACTGATAGAAATATGGTTTTAGAGCTTCAGTGGTAGATGCTGAATTAAATCAGATTTCTGGCAGTCTTGATTCATTTATGAAACTAATTCTTTTCATTCCCAGGTTAAAATCAATATTCAGGGAGATGTAGTTGATCGTGGAAGCACTAACTTGGGAGTAAACCAAGCTGGTTTTACTTTGCACTCTGCAATTTATGCAGCTCGACCTGATGTGAAATGCATTGTTCATATTCATACGCCAGCAGGGGCAGCGGTAAGCACACTTTTTAGTTTGTCATCTGTCCTGGTCCCCCCACCTCACCCAGCTGGAAAATAGGTGGGTCCCCCTCAGTCGTAGATTTGCTTCCTTTTTGAAGGGCACAAAGCCTTTAAGTCTGCCTTCAAATATGTGGTTCTGTTTGAATCAATCAGATCCTCCTTATTTGGTTGTTATATGAGTGGCCAGACAGTAAGTTGAGCTCTATAATTGGAAAATACATATTTCATATTTGTGTGTCGTATACCACAAAAGACCATATGTTTTGACAGTGAGTCATAAGAGCTTTAGCGTATTTTGTTGGTTTTGTAAAGCAAATCTATCAAGGTTTTCTTAAATATTTGAAACTTTTCCAATACCTCTCATTAGAGCAACTGGTTACAAGGCAGTTTTACCTCTTTGGAATGTTTTTGAGAGAGTCATCTGGTGACTCTATTTCAGAGTTCACATTCTGATTTTTTTTTTTTTTAAACTGATTAACAGCAGTGATACAGCCATTTTAAGGATAAATGATCAGATTCCAAAAATTGTGAATTCTGGAGTAGTCTTTAAAAATGTTCCTGAACTTTACCTGCAGTGCTGCAGAATTACTTGTGTCAGTTTGTCACTAAATTTCTTCTTGGGGGGCGGGGGCGGGCTGGAATCACTGAGTGGAGTGAAAGGCATGAAGGATGCAGTTGATTTTGGGGTTGTTGGTTTCCCCCCGCCCTCCCGCCCCGAGTCTTTCATATTGGTGTTGATGTCATGTAAAAGCAGCCATACTGAGTCAGACCCAAGATCAATATGACTTTTGTATCCAATCCAAAAGTTGTGAAAAATAGAGGCTTTAGGGATGGAGTATAAGACCACTATGTATGTGCCCGTACAGACACATAAATATAATACATAAAAATATATTTTTTGTTATAATTCTTATCATTATAAGATTATTCACAATGACGGTGGTGAAACACTGGAACAGGTTGCCCAGAGAAGGTGGTAGGTGCCCCATCCCTGGAAACATTCAAGGTCAGGTTGGATGGGGCTCTGAGCAACCTGATCTAGTTGAAGATGTCCCTGCTTATTGCAGGAGGGTTGGACTGGATGACCTTTAAAGGTCCCTTCCAAGCCAAACTATTCTATGATTCTATTATTACATTTCTTTTTTTTTTCAGTTTTTTATGTTGCAAGAAATTGTTAGTTGTTTTAATGTTTCTCAGGTTTCTGCAATGAAGTGTGGTCTCTTGCCAATTTCACCTGAAGCACTTTCTCTAGGGGAAGTAGCTTATCATGACTACCATGGTATTTTAGTGGATGATGAAGAAAAGGTCATTATTCAGAAAAATTTGGGACCTAAAAGCAAGGTCAGTATTTACATCTAGAATTAAAGAAAAGTATGTGTGTGGGGGTGGGGGAGGTATGTTCTTTAATCAAGAGCAAGAAAATACTTGCCTTACTGCTGTTAACTTTCTTTGCAATGTCTCTCTAGGTCCTGATTCTCAGAAACCATGGCTTAGTATCAGTTGGAGAGACTGTTGAGGAAGCTTTCTACTATATTCATAATCTAGTGCTTGCCTGTGAGATTCAAGTAAGAATTTTAGTATGTTATGTAATAATACAGTCTGCTTTATTAACCTTCAAACAGATTAATAGTTGCACATTTTACTGGTTAAACTCTTGATCTAAACTAACACGGTGATTTGGAAATCATTGCATTATGCGAGGACATCCAAAACATTGGTTTAACCAGCAACATTCAAATACTGTATTGGAACCATCAATTTCATATATACTGCCTATTAAAACAGATATTTTCAAAGCCTTAAGACAACTTTTATACAAGTACGTTAATTAATTTAGCTTTAAAATGAAGTAGATTTCTTCTGTTTTTTCTGATGCCAATTTTTTGGGGCTTTTTGGTTGGTTTTTTCCCTCCCCTCAAGAAACCTAAAGATGACTTTATTGTTTTTAAGGTACGTACCCTGGCCAGTGCAGGTGGACCTGACAATTTAGTTCTTTTAGATCCTGGAAAGTATAAAGCCAAGTCTCGTTCCCCTGAGTCTCCAGCAGGTGAGGGTACTGTATCCCATCCAAAATGGCAGATTGGCGAACAGGAATTTGAAGCTCTTATGCGAATGCTTGATAATCTGGTAAGGCAGTAGTTTTTGTCTAATTGTCTCATATGATAATGTATAAAATACTTTAAAAGCTGCAGTAAGGGACATTAGTAAAGGATGGGCTGCATGTAGTTGGGATAGTTTTTACAGCCTGCAGCCTGTTCTTTCCCAAAGATTAAGGGCCCTCAGAGGAGGCGGCAACGTGAAAAGCATCACAGAATGCTTCAGGTGTCCTTTGTGCAGACAGCAGATTTACTTCTGTATTCATAATCTGGTAGTTATCGGTGAAATCAGATGGCATCCTTGTGTGATTTGGCACTTCCAAATCAGACTACTGTGGTGCTTGCTACTCCTTAGTCTGTGTCCTCCCCTCTGTTCCCATCCCCTCCCAAAATGTGTAAAACAGTGTTAATGTTTTGTCAGGTGCAAGGTCCAGCACGATCTGACTTTGTAAGACTACTAGAACCTAGAAGAGCTCAAAAGACAGACTTCAAATAAATAAATAAAACTCTTCAGATAAAATGGTTTCAGTAAAATACCATCTGTAATGAATGACCAGCTACCAACATTTGCTATCCAGCTTTAATGGGAAAGATGATACCTTTCCTGTCTCCAAGTGGTGACTGTAGACAGTGGTAATGAACGTATAAAAAAATACGGTCACTGTAATAATCAGACATAGTCTTCTGATTTGTGATTTAATTAATCTTTTTCCTTTGTAGACTTAACTGTGGTCTTCATGGTCATGTGATGTATGTGTCCCTGACAGGATCCACACTGATGATGATATCTTAAAACTCTATCCACCACATTTACTATGTAGTAAATAAATAGTTTTTTTTCCCGTTAGAGCAATGTCCTGTCTGTAGTATGGAAAAAAAATTCAGGCTACTTCATTAGTAATTTGAATATCTGATGTTTTCATATCAGACAAAGTGATCAGCTATAACCTTAAGTTGATAGAAGAATTCTCATTGATTTTAGTGAGCAATAATGAGACTATTAATGTAGTTGGCTATGGACAGTGGACTCCCTGTATCACTGACTGGTACCTTTGGTAGATTCAGTTGGATTTCAGTTTCTCTAGGGAATATCAGCTTTGTTTGTTACTACAAACAGGAAGCAGGATCACAAAGGAAATAGCATTGCACATGCTAGGAACATAGGAATAGAAAGGAGCTTTCAGTCATCCAGTACAGGCCCTTACTATTACAAATAGCCACATATTATATTGGATAGTTAACTACATTAGGCGGTAGATAATAACTCAAGATGCACTTTGATCATTAAAAGATGGAGCAGCAGCCAAGATAATGCCTCAGCAGCGCTTAATGCAGAGAAACTCTGCAAAGAAAGCTAAGTGCGCATACTCAGGGCTGAAGTTTCTTTACAACTAGCTTTATAAAGAATTTGAGTGCTTTGGGAGGTAGGCTATTCACACTGTTTTTCTTTGAGCCACGTTGAAAATAGTTTGCTAGTGGAAACTTCTTAGAGAAACTGTTAAATGTCCTTTTTGTATGTTAAATGCTGAGAAAAATATGGAAGAAGGCAGGGGAAAACATGACTAGTGTATTAGGGAAGGTAAAAAGCTAAACAAAATACAATTCAGAGGAAGCAGGAGAGAAAAACAGAGGTAGAGAAGATCAGGGAGAGGAGAGAATATGGACATAAAAGTAGCATTCTTGAAGCCTTCCCTTGTATACAATATGTTGAATTCTAGGTGTTAGAACACAGAAAAGATCTTTTTATCTGCCCTACATTTTCTATTATACAAGTGCTTTTTCTATGTCCTTGATTTAGAATTGTGAGAAACAGTCAATACATTTGCTTGCAGTAAAAAAAAGAAAAGTGTAAATGAGTAGCTGGAATATGGTACAAAGAAAAGTCAGGATTCTGCATTTGGACTTAAATCCAACTCCAGAGACTTGAACAATTACTTGAGAATTCAATGAAAAATACCAGGAAATGCCAATATACCTCCCCCACCCCCTCCCCCCCGGGAAAAAACTAGCTTCTGAAGAAGTGTATGTGTAGGCAATTACCACAAAGTATATGTACTTTAAATGCACTCCAAATTCAAACTTAGCTTGCCTTGTTGCAGTTTAATCATATGCTACTGTCCATAGGAAGAACTGTCAAAAAGAGAGGACAGGACCGATAATTTAATCAACAGCTATTGCTAAAACGTACACTTTCATGTATGTAGTTACGACAATCAGTCTTCATTGTTTTGAGTGTTAGAGTAAAATTTTTCCTGAAGTATAATTGACAAAACTTTAGTTCAGAAATTTCCTGGAAAAGGTACATTCTTAAGACTTTTACAGTGCATAAATTTATGATTATACCTTCTGTGCTGATGTGATTGAGCATTAAATTAGATTCCCCAGTAACTTGCTATAACAGTGAATTGATTAAATGCAGGCTGGCGAGTAACTGTCCACTTATTAATAGTATAATACCTATTTGGATACGTACTTTCATTCTGAAGGGAACTGAAATTTTCATGCATGAGCCCTCCATTTTAAAATGCAGACATCGAGAGGAGAGTAGTTTGAGCAGTTTTGGGTACTGTGTTGTTTTTAGAAGTGGCTCTGGAATATTTGGCTAGTAAACTAGTCTAGTCGAAAAGAAAATTATTTTTTTAATCTGTCAAACACATACCACAGAAGTGGTAATTTTTTTGCTTGAATGTGAGAAGGGGCAGACCCATAGCACTGCTCTTGATGAACTTCTTGATGACCTCAATGGCTTTTTGCAGGACTACTGTAAATTCTTCATAAAAGTTTGATACAAAGTTTTTGAAGTTTGATCTACCAAAAATGGTGACTCATTTAAATTAGTGGTTCAGAAGTTTATTAGATTGGAAAGGATGCTAATGTAGTCTCATTACTGTGTGTCATCCACCTTTGACGTGGCTTTGTCCACCATAATTGGTGAACAGCAGGTAAAGAAAAGGCTGTGTTGTAGAATGGCTTTCACAACTAAGGGTATCGATCAGACCAAAATTCAGTTGTCTGTTGAAAAACTTGGAGATGTAGAAGACTAATTCTGCTACTCTGCTTCTTCAGGGTTACAGAACCGGCTATCCATATCGATGCCCTGCTCTGAGAGAGAAATCTAAAAAGTACAGCGATGTTGAGATTCCAGCTAGTGTCACAGGTTACTCCTTTACTAGTGATGGTGAATCAGGCACTTGCTCCCCACTCAGACACAGTTTTCAGAAACAGCAGCGAGAGAAGACAAGGTGGCTGAACTCTGGCCGAGGGGATGATGCTTCTGAAGAAGGGCAGAATGGCAGCAGTCCCAAGTCGAAGACTAAGGTGTGGACGAACATTACACACGATCACGTGAAACCCTTGCTGCAGTCTCTCTCGTCCGGTGTCTGCGTGCCAAGCTGTATTACCAACTGCTTGGTCTGTGCCTACCTTACTGTTCATAGTTAGATGATGTAGAGCAACTTGGGGTGGCTGGCACTTAGAGGCTTTGGGAAGAAAAAGATTACTCTCCTAACTCTTTTCTTCTTTCTTATATAAAAACTAAATGTGTTTTACTAACCACTTAATTTGGCTTTGATTAGATGCGAGCTGTAAAAATCATCTCACTTGTTAATGCTTAAAACTGCTTAAGACTTTGGAGCCTCTAATTTTCTTTTGGCTTTTCAAGCTAATGACCAAACAGATTGAATCATAGTTTTGACTGAATGGGTTCTGCATTTAAATGGTTTAATTAAGGACAACTGTGTTAGGGACCTACTAATTCTATCTGCATGAAAGCTTTTCATTTAAAACAAAAATGAAACTAACTATTCAATGTACTTTTGTACAAGTATATATAAAAATAATCGAATTTCTACCCTTTATGTATGCCAACTTAATTTGCAAGCCATTTGCAACCCTGTCTATGTATGAGAGGGTAGAATTGATTTCCAAGTATTTAAGTGTGGTGGTTTTTTTCCCTTAAGCAGTTTTTCTTGTCTAGTTTCTCAGCTGCTCTTCCTGTCCTGTTTACTATGCTTTTGTCTACCCCAAAGCCTCTGAGTGTTCACAACCAGCTGCCTTCTGCATGTAGTGTTGCATGTAAGTAGATGGCCATAAATGGAAAGTCTTTCCTAAAGTATCAGCTGGGTGCGGCATGACTAAAGTGCAGCTCAGGCCATCAGCAGGCACTAATCGATAGATTCTGCAACCGGTGCTTTTTTTTGTTTTATCAATGCTGCTTACAGTTAAATATTGCACTGAAAGATATGTTAATTGAAAAGCAAAAGTATCAAATGCTTTCAAATGGACATCAGTAGCTGTTGGTGTGTAACTGTGGTTTTGGTATTTTCTTGGGCATATACAGAGCATCTAAACTGTAGGCAGGGATTTGCACACATACAAGCTTTTGTAATGGTTGACTTCAAGCTGAACTATAGCAGTTCAGTAGTGGTACTATGTATAGTAGTAGTATGGTTACAGGTGAGTCTTAAAAAAACCCAAAATGAGTACTCTTGAAAAGGAAAAAAATATGCATTATTTTTTTCCAGAACACCTCTTCATTCTTATTTACCCCTACAAAACTGCTTCACCTCTGAATACACTCAGAGTTCTCTATATTTTGAATACTTTTATGGAATGATTACTCAGACAATGCGCGTACTAAAATATGTAGTGTTAACATGTAGAGAGTCCTGAAAAAACAGAGGATATCTATCTCTGTGGTATTTTTGTGGTGTTCTTTTTGGTTTAAGAAATCAATATATACGTATATTGTTTGTACTATCAACATTTTGCTAAACTCAACTATAGTTTTGCCTTGATTGGAAGAAAGCTTAAAGCTATGCATATGTTTAGAGCAGTTTGTGCTTTTCAACTTTAGCTCACAAAGTAGGTAGTATTTTATATTTGAAATTATCAGTGAAAGATTGAAGCAAAATTCCTGCTCAGAAACTAGTCCTGTTTAATGATATACTGAAGCAATAGAAATTTTCATACAGTCTAACAGGTTTGTGTATTTAAATTTTTTTAATGCTTGTTATTAACCTAAAGAAAAAGTAGCTTGTTATGTTGAGGTTGTTTTTATATATGTTTTGACTAAAAACTATCTTTAATAAAAAGCTGGAGTAGTTTTTATCTGAGAAGATAATCATCAGTGAGTATTTCACAGCTCCATGTTCATTCCATTTTTTACTTTACAGTTGCAAAACATTTTAAAATTCTGTTGCTTTTTGAAGTTTGACAGTTTCTGGCTATCTTATTGTTTCTTGAAGTTACTCAGGAAAAAAACGCATAGCATTTGCTCTATAAACAGGTTTGCTTTACTGTTCGGTGCATTTTCTGTACAGTAGTGATTGGAAATTAGGACACCGCATATAATAAACGTATCAAGATAGAGTTAGTTGTGCATCAAATTAAACAGAGCTCCATACTAAATGCACTGATCAAATAAAGCAACCTTCTATGAAGAACCCATGAAGCGCTTAAAGTTTGTGTTTGGGATATTTTTGTAACCTTTTGAGCTATGAGTTATAAAATATTCGACATCACCAAACTGTTCCTCTAGGTTGCTGTGCTGATACAGCTATTTATTTATGCAGAAACTAATTCTGGAAACAGAACATTTTGCTGAAGTAGCTTGTTTTAATGCAAAACTTTGGTGATGCCCACTCTTGCTTCACAGTACAGAATCATTCACTAAACCTGGTTAGTGACATCACATTGCTTTTCATACTTCTGTCATCTTATGCTTTAAGTTCGCTTTGATGTTTGTTGAATATCGGAGGATTGAATCAATGATCTCTCTGTCTCTCTTGTGCTATTTTGTAAAAACACCCAGTGCAGAAAATGAAAATGGCAGTAACAGGGTTTTAGAGCTCGTGTCTTAGATCTTGCTGTACTTCTGTTTGGGTAAGGAATAGTGTCCTTTTTAAACAAATATGAACTCATTGTGAAATTTCTGATAAAAATGTCCTTAAAAGTAAGTAATTATGTTGGAGTTTTCCTACTCCTGTGTTAATATGTCTCTTCATAAAGTGAGAAGTAGACAGTTCTTAGAAGCAGGGAACACTGCAGTTGTCAGTGTGGTCAAGTGCACAGAAAAACAGCTTAAAAACCTTTCAGTCTCCATAATCTCTGAATTGCATATAGCTGTAGTAATTGCATCGTTTTAGGTGGAAGTTACTTGCAAGTTAACTGGCTCTCTACTTTTTGTTGTTGTTACTAGCTTGACTTAATAGAATGATTCTGATATTTAGAAATGTATCTGAAGGTACAGTTTATATTACTGAAGAAGGAAGCAACTTAAGTAGTCTTAGGAATGAATAGAAGAATACAATCATTGGTTCAGTTCTCTGCTATGTATAATGCATGATCAACTGTTACGTGAATTTGCTGCTCTGAGTGTCCATAGCCATTACAGCAATCCTGACTGTTCAACTGTTCTTGATATTACAGTGGACTAAAGAGGATGGACATAGAACTGCCACCTCTGCTGTCCCTAACCTGTTTGTTCCATTGAACACCAATCCAAAGGAGGTCCAAGAAATGAGGAACAAGGTTTGTAATAGCAGTAAAATAACTTTTTTTTGGTCATCACTACAATTAAGTTGCATACTTGTAATGAACTAACTTACTTTGCAGTAGTAAAATTTTTGGGGTTCAATAACACAGCTCTGGTATTGTCCTGCTGCTTTATAACTAGACACTGAAACAATTCCTAAATGTTCTGAACTCACCTTGGAAGAAGATGGTATTACTGTCCACTATATGAAGACTTTCATTGTTTTATATTTTGTTACTGTCAGACCAGTTGCTGGATACCTCTGAAACAGCCACCACTGAGTTTATGGTAGTAATTCTGTTCCCTGAGATCATAGTTTTGCATTAGTGACCTGTTTTCCCGTTTTGGTTTCACCAGTTGAAATTGTGGCCTAGACAAAGAAGTCTATGGATCTCTCTCCATATTTTATTTTATTATATTATAATATGCTGTGATTGTTGCAGAAATTTTTTGGGCCTTTGGAACTGCGTGTTAATCTTTTTGAAATGACCTAGCAGTTAATTTTCCAGTCTTCGAATTTCAGATCTTGTCACCAGTCTACCAACAGGAAAGCATTGAATGCATTGCATTAGGGTTTTTTCACTTCATTTCTTTTAAAGTATAAAATATGCACTGGTATGTTGTTAATACTTAACTTGTTCTGGATTGTTTTGCTACTTCTAACTGATGGCCATATGGAACATGGGAGTTAGCATTGTGTGACAGGAAAGTCTGTGTGCAGGGGTACTAGCAGGTATACTGGTTTGTTCTAAAATGATTTGTATAAGGTTCACAGAGCCTTTGCTTTTACTGACTCGGCACTGTAAAATAATAATCACTTGAAATGAGAAGGCTGGTGAAATTGCCAAGCAGTTTCTTGGTGTTTGAAACACAAATATTGTTTTATTAAAAACTTGAATGAAGCGACTAAGAGGAGGGAAGTAAAACTTCAAACTTCTTACTTTCCTGATGATGAGAAGGGTAGTAAACTAGAAACAAGTACAGATGATGCAGGATCTTCATACTTTCTGAAATACCAAGTATTAATAATACCTTGTGTTTGTAGACTTGTATGCATGTATTTTTATATAAATTGAATGTCCTTTTTAATTGTAAAGTAGAGGTCTTTCTGGATGCATGCTTTTCTTCATTTATCTTGGAACAAGAGCCAGAATATTTTAGAAATGAATTTTGAGTCAGTTACAAATTCTTTGCCACTGTAGGATATCTAATTTAAATAGATAATACTTAGCTTTAAAGATCCAGTTTCTGTTCCCATCTTCTGTGTGGAAAGAACTGGGAGGTATTTAGGATGCAACAAAAGGAATGTGTTTGAGTACTCCGGAGTGTCAGTTTACGCATAGAAAAATATTTTTCTGCCCTTTTGAGAATATGGTCCTGACTAGATGCAAAAATGCAATGTTGTGCAGTGTTTTACAGTCAGTTCTGTAGGAAGATGATATTGTGGTGCAATATCAGTGACTAGTGGCTGGTGACAGAAATCTGTAAATGACTGGTCAGGTACAATAGACTTACATAAAGATGACCTCTGTGCTTCTCTTCTCTCCTCACTTTTCGCAAACTGGAGTTGTCTGTTATCTGATCTGTAGAGTTTTACCATGAGCCAGTACTAAAAAGCAAAGGACAGTACCTGCTGTGGTACTTAAAGACCAAATTCTGAGAAATGTGAGGAAACAACGAGGAACCTGAGCACATATCTTCAAGTGGTGTTCATAAGCACAGCTTTATTTGATGGGTAGGGCCATGGCACTCGACACTGGTTGCAGCCTGTTGGCAGGTTCACCCACCCCTTTTTCAAATACGAAGATGTGGTTAACTTTTCTCTGTTGTTCATGTGACTGTATTCTGCTGCTTTCCTTTACAGATCCGAGAGCAAAATTTACAAGATATTAAAACCGCGGGCCCTCAATCACAGGTTCTTTCTGGGGTAGTTGTGGACAGGAGTCTTGTACAGGTGAGAGTATAAAATGCCTAAAACTATTAGCTTAAAGTTAATCTACGATATCCTCTACTTTCACCTAATATATCACTATAAAATTATTCTTTAATTGGCAGAGAGTAACTGTTTATAAGGTAAGTCTTAGAGGTAACACCATTGTCTTTGCGAGAGTGCTCAGGATCAGAAATTTAAGAGGCTTTAGCCATGTAGCCCAAGCATGTCTGTGGAGGATGCTTCTTGGTTTTTTTGCTGAATGTAATGCATGAAATTCAGAAGGCTTATTTATATGGGTTAGGTTCTTGTTCAAAACTAGCTGGGCTTTGTGACAACTTTTTGTTTGTTTGTTTTCCAAGTTTATGTATCTTCAAGTATTAATACTGGGCACAGCAGGCTCACTATGGGGCAGTAGTGTTGTGTGTTAAATATGTTTTATCATGCTTCATAATATTTTATTTGAAGAGCAGTTTGGAAAAAAGCTATTATACATCAATAAAACTTCAAAGCAGTATATCTGGATATACAAAAGACTTTATGAATCATAGCTCAAAGTAAAGCAAGAATTAGAGCTATACAGTTATACTGTATAGCTGAATGACTTTAAAGCTCTATATATCTGAGTGCTTTAACTGCCCCAGATAAGTATTTTCTGATATACTTTAAAAAGTTTGGCAAGTCTTATCATGACCATAGCATTATTCATGTTGGGTGTCATGTCAATTGTGTGCATGTCAATTCATTGTCATTTGCAATTTTATCTACCAGTTACTGTTTCTTTGCATGTTTTTAGCAAGCATCATAATGCTTTTGGTTGATGTTTTAAAGCCTGGGCTTGGTTTGCTCTGTTTACTCAATTTACTGTTGCAGGATGCTCCCCTCTCAGACTGTACGGAATCTATTGAAGGGCTCGATCTCACAGAGCAGGCCTTTAGTCCCGCTAAATCTCTGTCTGTTAGAAAGGTACTGCCCTGTCATACTGCTCTAAATACTGTTGTTCACCCTTCATTTTACCTCTTCCTTACCCTGACCTTTTCCCTCTGTTAGCTGATGATTTGGCTAGAAAAGAAAAAAAAATAGATGGATCTCCAAATTATGTATATGCAACTATACAAGCAGTTACTTTACCCTGTTAAAGTATCTTTTAAGGATTTTGATCTTTGTCTGTAGAAGCTGGTGAGGAAACACTTTTGATGTCAAGGTGCTGATTAGGTTCCGCATATAGTGGGTTTCTTTGCGCATGCTGTTAGTGTTGAATTACTCTAATTTGAGATCCATTTTGAGTTAGTTTAATCTCAGCCTGATTACATCAGTGTAATTCCGAAGATATCCACATGTTCAGAGCGTCATGCTGACAAACACTGTCAACTTTTGATCCTGCATTGCTAGACGTCTTGTTTCCTTAAAACTTCCTGTGCTTATCTACAAGAGTTGCTGAGTAATGCCCCACGCTTCCAAAATCAATTGGCTTTCAAACACGTAATCGTGCTTGTGCTTACGTAATATACTTTAAATACAGAATAAATTCAAGAGATGTGTGTACAGTTGGGGTGAGCAGTCCTTTGAGGCTGAGTAAACAGGAACAGTTTGCACATTGGAAACAATCTGTCCTTAGCTGTCTTTCTCTCCCAGGTTTTGAAGGAGTTCCCTAGAAGTGATCTAACACGGAAGCACAGTGTGTAAATAAGCATCAGTGTCTCTTCTGCTCCAATATTTTGTCTAAAAGATTCTTAAATCTTGGTTTAGGTCGTGCCTAACATCTCATTATCAGAATAGCTTTCCCATCAAAAACCAGAATCCTTTGAATTACATCATTGTTGGAAATCTCATGACTTTATAACACTTTCTAGTGTAATGAGCCAGTTTGTATTATAGATAGTTGTATCATACTGAGAATTTGATCATGATGTTTTTCAGATTACAGTTGGTTTTATCCATATGCTGAAAGGAAAAATAATAAAACACTATTTCCAGATTTAAGATGAAAAATAAAACAAAGCCAAATTCTTCCAGGCAGTGCATGCCTTTTATTCTCTGCTTAATAATACCTTCAAAGTGAAAAATTATTTTGATGATAGTCATCCATTGTTTATGACAACACAGATGGTTTCTTTTATCACTGATGTGCAAGATATCTTTCAAGTATTACTTTTGAATAATGGCATCATCTTTCTATAAAACTAGTCAAATAATTTACATTCATTTTTGTAGATGACAAGGAGCCAACAAAAGGTCTATTGGTTATATGATTTTGCCTAGTAGTACAATGTTGGGGTTTAGATGTCCAAATGATGTGTTTGCTTTTTGTGGTGTCATGAAAGTGCTTTCCTCCTGAAATACTGTGTAAAATTAGATCACAATGTTAATTACAGTAAGAGTGGCCTATTTCATAATCTTTTATTATCTTAATATGGATTGTGACCTGAATGCTTAATAATTTCCTGTTGGGGGGAAAAAAACCAACAAAAAACCTCCAAAACAAACAAAAAAACCAACAACAACAAAAAACACAAAAAAACCCCAACGAACCAAACAACAAGAAAAAAACCCACCAGAGAAATTTTCTCGAAAGATTATGCCAAGAATCAGTTGTGTATTGTGGAACAAAGGAAGTATAAGCAATCTTATGCCCCATAAACTTCACACGAAACTTTGAATGAAACTTTGAGGAGACCTGTACATCAAGGACTTTTAGGTACCAGATAATTACAAGTTCTCAGTTGACAAATTCTTTGACACTCAATTACGGTTAAAGTAAAAAGTTCCATCTAATTGCAGTAACACTTAAAATGTATTATGTTTTCAGTTAACATTGAGATGTATATCAAATGCTAATGCACACTGTTTTAGATGGAAAAAAAATCCTGTTTGTGTACAGTATGCATGTAATGCTTTGAGTCTTCTGTGCCTATGGCTGCAGTAGTAAATACACCATTTTGCCTTGTCAACTTGCTTTGTCTGTGTTCTGAGAAGTCCTGGCCATGTTGCTACACAAGCTCCTTGTGCATCATGTAATTTTATTCGTGTTATAGACTTGGTTAACCAAGCTTCTGCTGCAGTCTTGGCTGAATGAGAGGGAGTGTTGGTTATTCTTACCAATGACCATTCTGCAATCTGATTTAAAAAAAAAAAAAAAATTTTTCACATGAATTTTCAAGAATTTTAAGTAAAAGGGGAATCATCCATTTCGTGTCTCTTCCTTTAGAATGGAAATTCTGTGGCTTTGTTCTTCATGAAGAGTCTCTCAGTTCTGCCCCAGAGGTGGCACTGTATTTTAATGGAGACTTCTATGTGAACAGTACTTTAAGAATCTTGGTGTTTTGGATAAAGGCACTGCATTAATGCCAGATTGTGTGTTAAGAGCGATTGTTAACTTTAGACAATTATTATGAACCTACTGTCTGATTGACAGAAAAATTGGCATGTATAAGGTGCCAGTTTTGCTCATATCTATCCCTGAGAACAAGATGAAGTGCTTGCCTGTTAAATGATGGTCACCTCATAGCAGTTTTGAATTTTTCTCTGAAAGCAAGATTTGATGGAGAAGTCGAAAAATGACTTGATAATCTAAAATTTCCGTGTAGGATATGTGAGGTCCAAGTTTAGTATGAAAGTATATTGCGTATCATTAGCTATAAGTGACTTTCCCTTTGTGGGATCTTTGTGGGAGAGTATGCCCCTGCAAAATTCTCAGCAGTAAAAATATATTCTGTTCATGAGTGTAATCTAGCCATTATTTCTTACAGTGGAGAAAATGCTGTTGATATTCAGGTGCTTACACATGCCATCAAACTTCAAATAGTCATCAAAATAGTACTAGAATCGTCATCAAGATAATACTAGTGTCAGCATAATCCAGATGAAATCATTAGAACATTAGTTTTTTGCATGTCATCCTGTGTTGAAACAGAGTGCCAGTCTTTTATATGGGGAATTTATTCCCTCTCTACAGGCTCTCTAATACTGGAAGCAACTCCAGACCAATTTTCTTGTTCAATTTTTCTGAACGTTCATAGGAATCTCTGAATGGCACGGACAGGTTCATAGCTCTGCTAAGTCTTGTCTATTTTAGTGTCACATTTAACAGTCTAAAATATGTCCTGTACTGTCTTTTTAGTCCTTTATACTCATTTTCCTTCTGTCCCGTGTTACTCTCTTCATTTAGTGTTGTATATTTTTATTTGAATTCTTGGAAGGCTGCCCTGTGGCCTATTCTGTGAAGTAATGCATTTCTACTTCTTTGCTTTGTACATGTTTTAGAGTAATCATGTCGCAGAACTTACTAACACACTACTCTAATTCATTTTCCCCATAGAATCAGTCCCTCTACCCTTATAATTTTCATTAGTGGCCTTTGAACTGCTTCCATATTGTTGATACTGAGCAAAACTGGATGTGTTAATCTGGAACCAGCTTTTAGCAGGTCAAAAGTTTGCCTTTCTGGTCTCTCATGTAATTTTTCTGCTTTTACAGTCCAAAAAACACAGGTGCTTTTTCTTTGTAATACATAATCCACTTACTGTCATTGCCTCTGATCTTTTTCAAAATTATTTCTCTTGGGTCAAAGATACTCAGCTAGTACAAATACCGTTTGCATTGATTGTGGGTGTGGTTTTTATGTGTGTTTGGTTTTGGTTTGTTATTTTTTTAATTTAGTAAATGTGATAAGCTTGATGCACTGCTTTTTTTCCCAGTAGTTAACAAAAGTACTCTCTTAAGGAGGAGAATACATAATGCCAGTGCACTGGTCATCTTGCTGCAAACTGCATGTCTTGCTGTTCGTCATTATTAAATCAATAGGCATTCACTAACATTTTGTTTCATGTGAAAGTTGTTCTACCCAGTCATTTTGGATTTAACTTGCAGACAAGATTCAAAGATTCTTAAACATTCCAGGGATACCAGTGTGTACTGCATGGCTTGTTCCTCTGTTGACTTTTGTAATCCTAGAAAACTCTAGAAACTGCCTGAGATCAGTGCTTTACAAGCCCCTGCTACTTACTGCTGAGTTTCAGTTAAAACTACATATTTAGTTTGAACGGTGGGCAGAGATAAAGAGGGAAATAGAAAATTGCCATGGGCACCAATTTTCTGCCATCATTAAAAGCTAGGACCTGTAGTTTTGGGGATGTTCTACATTTTCTACAAAACAGTTAGGATTTGTGCAATGGTTGATGGTTTGGGGTTTTTGTTTTGTTTTGTTTTGTTTTTTTGTTTTTTTTGTGGGCTTTTTTACTCTTTTTATGCATTATCCTGTAAGAAAAGCCATGACTATCAAAATGGAGATTTTCTGGTATTAAGACAGCTGGTGCTTAATGGAAATAGTTGAGAAAAGGCTTTTGACATTCTACTGACATTCTGCATCAGAGATGAGAGTTCCTCTTATTTTATGGCAAAACGGAGGCGATCTATAGTGCTTTAGAGATGTTTCTCTCCTGCAGTTCCTTTCAGGATCTTAACAGTGGAGACTTGTTGTTATGCTGTTTGTTCTTCAGTACTTCTGGCTGGTGTCTGGTTCCTGAAGAGCAGCATAGGTTCTAACAACCAGCTGTTCTTACCTCCCTGGATTGCTCTAGACCAGATTTCTGGAGATCTCTCATGAGGCTTTCAGAAATATCTAACTGCTCTTGTCCTCATTCCATCTGGACATTCTTGTCTGTCACCTTTTTTGGTGCTGACAACTTGTCCAAAGCAGCTCTTAGCATCCAAAACAGTACTCTGTCTAATTTCATCTTCAGTTTTACAGTGAAGATGATCTCATGCTTGTCCATCAAGTATGGACATGGAATGGAATGTTTGTCTCTTTATTCGGGTGTATTTATTTCTGAACTGTGCTTTCTAATGCTTTCTTTTAAATATTGGTACAAATAACATGTGAATATGAAGATAACTTGGGCCAGTCAATAACCCATACTTACTTGGTAATGGAATTCAAATACCTCTCTTCAGTAATGAAGACAATTCAGGTATCGCAGTGAGATGAGGCACAGACTGCACATCAGTCATTTCCAAACTAGTGTCAGCAGAGTTCTGTATATCCAGTGAAAAAACCAAATGCTTAAGCAAGTCACTTGAAAGATAGAGCAGCTATCCAGGCAAGCATCTTCCATGTCTGAGACAATGAAAAGCCAATGGCTTTAGTCTTTACTATATGATCAGAGAAGAAAAACGAAAAACCTTAGCGTGAGAGAATCTCTGATGCAGCTGCTTTTGTCCATTGGAACTTACTGCGCTTAGAATTGCTAATGTTTTATTTTTATTTGTATAACTTTTTATCTGGCTTGTATGACAAATGTTATAGATGTAAATATGCTAACTTGTATAAGATTACAGTTAACCTTAATTACTTAAAAATTGCTTGTAATAAACTGTTAATCTGGTGTATACAGAACACATACAAGATGGCTTTTTACTGTAACATCTGTTAGATGTTACGTAGTAGCTACTAGAAATGGCTTTTCCCTTATTAAAAAAACAAAACCAAAAAAACCAAATGAAACAAAAAAACCCCAAACAAAAATACTTATGAGCTGAGTCCTGTGAACTTCTACAGGTATTCTGTGCCCAAACTGCCATGCAGTTGGGCCTGGTATCCTGTTTCTTTTGTGGGGAGAAAAAGAAACTTGATACTTGTGTGACTTCAGATATAATTCAGCTAGACTGTTTGGCTGCTGTTTGATTTTCTGCTTAATGGTGGATATTCCCTGGTGGAAACACTGATGTGTCTATAAGAGTAATTAATGACACCTGTTTTCTCCTTTAGATTAACCTGCTGTTGATGAAATTTAAAAAAAAAAATCTATTACAGATTTTTTTTTTAATCTAAAAAAAAAATAAATGTAGCAGTTTTCAGATTATGTTTTTGTTTTGGTTGCTTTGTAGCCTCTGTACTTCTCGGGGTTCTGCAAGTTACTGCTCAATTGCAGATGTATCCTAATTTTCTTTTGTCAGGGAGAACTGGTGACTGCGTCAAAGGCAATAATTGAGAAAGAATATCAACCAAAAGTCATAGTGAGCACAACAGGACCAAATCCCTTCAATAAACTCACTGATCGAGAACTGGAAGAATATCGCAAAGAAGTAGAAAGAAAGCAGAAGGGACCAGAAGGTTGGTTTCTCTGTGTGTGTTTTTTCTGCAATAGACTATAATAACAGCAAGTTTATTACTAATTGGAAGGTGGGTTACCTGCAAAGGCCATGGATAAATTATTCAGCTTTTGTGTGTTTCAGGTTTTCCAGTGTGAATTAGAAATTTAAAAAGCATATTGGAGATAGAATGTGTGATCTAAGTGTTAATGGAGTATTCTGTAAAATGCACAGATCTTATTTTAAAAATTGTCCTAGTAGACAAACTGGGGTGTTTAGTATGGCCAGTTACTGCTGCTATTAGGAAGTTGAAAGCTTGAAACTTCAGTCAAAAAAATTTTTAGGTACTGCAAAGTATTGCAGATTGTTCTGCTTTGTTTCCCTTGGTGCTAGAGATAGTCTAAGGTGAGAGAATGGTGTTGCTTTTTAGCAGCAAAACTGCAGTTTTCTAACTCATTGAAAATTGTCAGTTTGAGAAATCTGTTGAATGGGGAAGATACAGAATGACATTTGATTGCTACTTGGAAATCGCACATCTTGGGGACTTCCCCCAAAACAGACTTTCTGAATTATCATAGAATTATGAGAGAATTGCGCTGTGAAAAGAGACTGTTGCTGCATCTGAAATGGTTATCCTGCTTTGCTTCTGTATAGTTTTAAGGGATGATACTTACGACGCTCATCTGTTGTTAGGTTTTGAATTTGAGTGATGCAGGAACCAGAAGTGCCCTTTCGTTTGCAGTGTGTGCTCCCTGCTTCTGCTTTTTGATAAGACGATGTAGGAGGCATTGTAGATTGTATGTGTTCAGTTAATCAAGTATTGGACTGTGTGGGGTGGGATACTCTGCTGTTATGCCTGTATAACTGCATACGTTTATTCTCTCAGTAACATTGCTACATCCTTCTTGGATAAGGTATCAAAATATGGAGAGACTGTGTTACTGAGACAGACACCAGCTGGGGAACAGAGTACATTGCTTAGAAATCAGACCATCAGTGAGCAAAATGCGTCAGATAAAAAATCTCTGGATTTGAAAGGCAGATCAAAAACCTTTCAAGGAACAGATACGAAGACTTTACAGGATCGTTGACGTATCGTCACTGTCTAAATCTTTAGATAACGCTCAGTTTGCTGCTGCATGGGTTTCTTGTCAGACCATGCAGCAAATCATCACACATCTTAACCGAGAAGAGCCAGATGGGCAGAAGTCCTCCCATAAGGAATTTCATACTGCAGTGATCAAAGCATTAAGGTCTGATCCTGACCTTTTGGCTGAGGCCTCAGGTATTACTAATATGGTACAGTTGCGCTTGCAATCTAGAGAACAACCTCTTTATCTACGCCATTTGGAGATTCTGTCAGTTGACTCTCATCTGTGGGACTGATTTCACTTTTAATTGTGTAGGTGAACTGTACGGAACAATGTTTTAATATTGTTCCCGATATATGGTGTACTCTATTAATGTTTTCCTTTGGATCTAGGGCTGTTTAAACCTGGAAGCAAGGGAGACCCTCCTTACTAATAACAAATACACAAACCACTGTGAAATCTGTTTTGAATCATTTAATTACTGCATGTTTCTCTGATTATCTGTGCAGTCTTCTTTTCTTCTGGGATGCGATTTTGTTTACTCCAAGTTTCAGCAATACAAAGCAAGCAAAAGAGCGTTATCTTGTGTAGGTCTGATAGCATTTCCCTCCCTCCCCTTCCCCCCCCCCATTTGTTTATATCTTCCTTGTGGTTTTTCCTCACAAGTTTTCTTTAGAACAGCGTGATAAACAAGTTCATAAACAGTTACATTATTCATGTGACAAAAAACCCCCAACAAAACACCACAGAGCACAACGGTGACTTGAACAGTTTTGTTAATATCAAACTATCACTTAATTTTCTTTTGCTTGTTTTGGTATTATTTAATAACCTGGCAGAATTTTGATTGAGAAAAATGTATTCATATCTTGTATGCATGGAGCAAAAGGACCCTTTTGTTTTCTGACATGCTGAAAGGTTTTGTCTGCCTTCTTAATTTCTCTGTCTACATCTGCAGAACCTTCAGAAGATGGCAGGCAACAGAAAGAGAGAAGTCCCCCTGACCACACTTCAGCTCGCACTCCTCCCAGTACCCCGATTAAAATAGAGGAAGGTATGTTCTTCTGATTTGGGGGCCAGGGGAAACCAGTAACTGCATCATTAGTGACTGATGCATGGAAATATATGAACTAGTATCTAATAAAGGTAAATTATTTCTTGCATTTTATTTTTATACTACCTAAAATATGCTACACTGAACTATGAGTGTAACAGGAGTTATGTTTACAATAATAAAGAAGTGTGCATTAATATAAAGACAAATTTTCATTTCTTCAGAATTGCCTTGTCATCTGTTGGTGTTTCTCAACTGATTTACCCTTTTGTACATTTTCTGCAAGAAAGACTTGCTCTTATGAAATGAAACAGTGTCTGCTGGTGAACCAGACACAAATTTAGATGCTTTGGTAAATCTCCTTCACTGATTGCACATTTCTTAAACATTATTGTACTTGGATTACACCTCAGTAAACATTTTTTCCAACTCAATTTGACTCTAAATATCATTATTTGCTCCTTACGTAGTAGTTTTAACTAAAATGAGAGCAGGGCTGGTAAAGTCTACAATTTCCTCAAAAAAGGATAAAATAATAATCTTGAACAGGTGTAATCTAATTTTTGTCTTTGTTTCCTTTACCTTGTACATTGGATATATCATTTGTCTGTTAGTCTTCCATTCACTACTTCATCTCATTCTGTTTTCTATAAGAATGGTTGCAACCATTCTTCTAACTTAACACAATGGCTGTGATGAATGCATAGATTCTCTACTTGTGCTTTTTTCTTCTTGTGGCTGCGTTACAAACAGGAGATGGATATGCTAAAGAGTACCTGTTACCATAGTAAGTATCATTCCATACTCTGACCTGCTTATGTGCTTTGCTTCACTCTTGCATCTTTGTTTACTAAGGTTTTTTTGTTGGTTTTGCCTTTTTTTTTTTTTTTTTTTTTAAAGCAGGCTTTTTCAGTTGAGATGCTGGTTTCTTTAGTTGTTGATTTCATGAAATTCTAGGTAGTTATGGATCTTACGTTAAAATGCGCTCCCCCTTTGAAAGAGACTGTGAAAGTGACATTATGTGTTTCCATATCTGTGTGTCTGATTCCTCAGTTTAAAAAGGAGTAGTCTGAAGTTGTCTTTCAGATATAGCTGAAACAGGTCTGGGAGTTTCTGCCCCAACAGTTTGCTGCTGCCTACGCAACTTGGACCTGGTAATGAAATGGAAGAAAGTTCCTCATCTATTCCAGTGCAAAAGTGTTACCACTGACATGGATTTAAACTTACCCAGCAGACTTCTGCACAGAAGTGGATATGGAACTACTCCTATGTTATATATGTCAGCTATAGGGAAATTCAAATTCCAACCAAGGAATAACAGCAAGTACTTGGTGGCAGCAACTTCTGCAGCTGTTTCGGCTAAATCTGCAGGGCTACATCAGATTATACTTTAATAAGGATGTTTGGCCCCCGCCACTTGTGTGTCCTGTTATATCCAAAAGTCAGTGTGTTTGTTGTAGATATGGAAGTCAAACTACATCATAGACACTTGTGATGTTACTCATAAAGTTCTAAAACCTGAAAATTCTTTTAAACTGAGAATTGTGTTCCACAGACTCTTCTAGTTGTGTAAGTTTTCCAGGACAAACATACTAAGCTTATTTTAAAGAGTAACTGGAAGTTCACACCATGATGACTTTGGTTGGCAGAAGTTCTGTTGAATTACAGTGTTCTCTGTATATGCCGCTTCTCAACTTTTTTCCTCATATTGTTTCTATTTAAGTGTAGCTGAAGTCAGAGAAGTGTTTTGTGTTAACTCAGTTATAGCGTAGTTTGTACGTTTGTCCATGTTTGTGTTGAAAAAACACATAAGCCTTTATTTTCATAAATATGTGAATTGTAAACACACGCCAGTATTAATGTTACTTTTCAAACTCTTATGCCACAGTATATATAAAGGGAGAGCATGGATGTAGACATGATTATTCTAAAAAACTTAAGAAATTTTGAGGTACTGCTGAGTTCTTAAACTGTAAATAGGTTTTGCAGCAAGATATATTTTTAAACCTTCCTAGTTTCGTTACTGAAATCCATCAAGTAGAATAGCAAGGCGTTTACATATTGTATGCTTGCTTTATCGAATGTGGAATTTGTAATCTCCCTAATTCTGGTAAAATATTGCCCTTAGTGAGCTAGATAAACAGATGTTTGTTTGATTCCAGCATAATGTTAATCCGTTCAGTAAAGATGATGGTAATTTGACAAACTGGGAAGGATAGCAGTCCTGGATTAATGAGTTATAAAACTGTTGATGTTTATCCAATGCCTAGGCCAACTGGCAAATGCTGTTTTGAATGCCTGTAGCTTCCTATTCTTTAAGAATTTCTAATCCCTTTTTTAAAACTTTCTTTTAAACTTCTTTTAAAAAGATAAACCTGACTGACAATCCAGTATGGTGCCTGTTCTAAAAACTGGGCCAGCTAATGAATAGAATAGAATATTTTCAGTTGGAAGGGACGTACAGTGATCACCTGGTCCAACTGCCTGACCGCTTCAGGGCTGACCAAGTTAAAGCATGTTGCTAGGGGCATTGTCCAAATGCCTCGTAAACACGGACAGGCTTGGGGCATCGACCACCTCTCTGGGAAGCCTGTTCCAGTGTTTGACCACCCTCTCGCTAAAGAAATGCTTCCTAACGTCCAGGCTAAACCTCCCCTGGCGCAGCTTTGGACCATTCCCACGTGTCCTGTCACTGGATACCAGGGAGAAGAGCTGAGCAATGCTTTCAGTTAATTCCTGAAAAGTAAAATGAAATCCAAAAAGAGTGTCATGGTAGTGAAGAATTGTAGGTGGTGCTTCTTACAAATTTGTGTCTCGCATACATATACAGGTTGAACTAGAGCTTCAGGAGGCAGCTTGTAATGTACATAATTGCTTTCTCTTTTTTACTCTGTTTTAAATCCTGCCTGCATTATAACTTTTAAACTGCTAACTTGTGCATTCCAAGTGTTTGGCACTGAATACTAGCGTGTTTTGTTTATTTAACCTATTAGAAGTTCGTGGTGCTCTAGGCAAAACATGTTGGTTTTCCAGCAGGTATTCACAGAACAGAGCCCTCTAAAATATATTAGAGGATTATTAATCCCACCTGGCAGAAATACAAAGAACACTCATTGTCATTTCCATAGGAAAAATGGGAAAGTATCAAGTATTTTCTGTAAGTTCTTGTGAAAGCCTTCAGTCTTTTCAAATTAAAATGAACAAGATTTTAAAAGGGGAAAAAATGGTTGCCTTTCTTTTGTGCCTTACAATGAGCATGGCCTGGATTTTGTTCTAAATTCCTCCTTACGTAACATCGGTGGGGATATATTTGGCACAGCTAACGAGATACTTCTCGGCTACGGTGCAGTGATGAACGTTGCCGGGAACTTTTTAAAAGTGCTCGTTGTTAAATATATATGCACAAAGAGGTGCTTTAAACAGAACATCTCTGAAGCATAGTGGTGAATGAGGAAAGTGTTACAATTGAGGGAGTAGTGGTAAAGTTCACCTTCGGACATAAAGTTATCACTAGATTTGTGGTGTTCCTTCATACACGGGTGAGTGTTGCTGCTAGACATCACATACCTTTAAAAAAAAAAAAAGCTGTATCGCATAACCTGCTGAGCTCGTTTAATTTGATAAACTACATGGATTTTACTTACAGGAATCCATAATATATACTCATATCTTGCAAAAGAAGTGAAGCCTTTGTGATAGGAAATCATATTCTGAAGCAACGTCTGTTAGATCTCATGGAAAAATATTATGAAAATCCAAGCATTGTGATTAAAAATTGGCAAGCCAAGAGTTTAGAAATTAATGGATTTGCGTGAATCAAATCACCGCAAACCAGCAATTGGTTTTATCCCACCAAAAGAAAAAAGAACCAATATGCGGAGTTGCATGACGCTCTTTTCAATGCCAGTGAAAACTGCAGGTTTAATTCCTGCTTACTGTACTAAAATCTCATGTGGCTTGCAAGTGTTATAAATAAAACATGAGGGAAGTCTGAACAGTTACTTTCTTGCTGGTTTACACCCACATGATGGAATTCAGCTTTATCTGTTCTGTGGTAAGAAGCTTAAAAAGAAGCAAAACTTGTGAATGTCTTATTCCTGTCTCTGCGCCCAAAGCTGAAGGAGAACAGACCTATGACAAAGGCTTTTATGCGAAGTAAATCTATTAGTTTATTTTATAGCGAGCGCTCACCATCAACTCGCTTCGCTTTCTCTGGTCTCGGGACACTTAGGGAAACTAACTGTGTCCTTGTCTGTCCGTCCACTAGAGACACAGCAGGACCAGACTTACAAAGATGACAGTGACGCTGCAACTTTCAAGCAAACCCTCCCAGATCTCACCCCTGATGAGCCTTCAGAAGCACTCAGCTTCCCTCCCTTAGGAAAGGAGGAAGGGAGATGTGATGAAGATGTGCCCAAAAGCCAGACGGAACCACCTGCAGTGGAAAATAAGGAACCCCAGTCTCAACCCGCTGAAGAGCCAGTAACACCAACAGCTGAGGAGGGGACAGCGGCTGATGCAGGTAGTGATGAATCTCCAGGGAAGTCCCCATCAAAAAAGAAAAAGAAGTTTCGCACTCCTTCCTTCCTGAAGAAGAGCAAAAAGAAGAGTGACTCCTAAAGGCCAAACACACTGCAGAAACACTGTCATATTTTAAAATCCATTAACCACTAGAATGTACCAGATCGTACTGAGTGTTTTGTCTTATTATGTAAATGAATGCAACAAGTAATCCAACCAGCCCCTCAAGTTATGGCTTGATTGTTTAAGGTTATAACCAGAAACTAATGTCCAAAAAGGTGCTAATCCTGTGTTTTCAGCAGCTACCACAGATCTGATCCCTAATTTGTAAGCAAATGTAAATGACTTCCGTGTGGAAGGCATTGAATCGCTATTTTTAATTTAAAGCCCGCACTGCTTTACAAAAGAACAAAAGGATTTTCACAATTAAAAATAAAACACGCATTGCTTACCACAAGAAGTGTTCTTTTCCAATATTCTGTTCCGAGTCACAAGTAAATTTCTTCTTAAATATTGACTTTTAGAGAGGATGCTTTTGCAGTGGTGTTTTCAAGGGGGATGTATTCTTGAACTGATGTGTCAACTTCTGCAAGCTTGTGATTACAGATCGTGTTTTAGTCAAGCTTTGAGGCTATCCAGTCCTTCCTCTCTTTCTCCCCTCTGACTATTGTAACAAAATGAAGGTGGTGTTCACTTTGTTTTATTTTATAACTGGCTCGTGAAATCATCTTTGATGTCTAGGACTGAGATAACTGTGGTGTGTTCCACTCATGTTGTGCGTTGAAAGAGCCCAGTCTTTTTTTTTCTAGTGAATAAGGGAAATCTTTCAGTCTTGCCTCCCTAAGAATCAGTCATGTGGCAATTCGGCTGTTTGTTAGAACAGGTTAAAAAGTAACTGCATTAAAAGTATTTCAGAAGTTTTTCAGCTGGTGGTGTGAAGCATGGGCAGTTGTATTTTGGGCCTTAGCACAGGCTTTTTTCACCCTCTTAAAAATCCCTTGGGTGCACATGCAAACCTGCTGCATATAAACCCTATGTGCAGCCTTTTGTGTTTGTTCCTTCCCATGATAAAAATGTAAATGCGTTACGCTGAATATTTAACCTTGTTTTATATTCATTATTTTCACTGACAAAAACTGGCATTTCTTTACTATTTTTTTGTTGTTGTTGCCAGCAGTAAAGTACAGAAATCCCAAGTAACCTTGAAGGTGTATTCTCACAGTTTGCTATAAATGTTTGTTTAATGTGTAGCATGGTAAAGAAAATCACTTTCACCACTGAATTCACTGTTTGCCAGTTATTGCCATGCTTCTGTCTATCACTAATCGTAAAAGTAGTTTAAGATCAGATAGGTGAAGCTTGCAGGAATTCTCCAGAAACCGTATGTAATTACTGCAGCCGGACGCGGGGAAGGCTGGTCACCGTTTCTGGTTTCTCGTATTAGCACTTCTGGTTTTAACAGCAGCAAACATTGACACCCCTGTGCGGGAGAGGGAAACACACTGACTCACAGCAAGGGTCTGTAACAGAACAGGGTATGGCTGTAGCCTTTTAGGACGATACTAAACATTGCAATTGGTAAAATAGCAGAAAACTAATGCCTTACATTCACGCAGCAGAAAGCATCAAAGGAGAGGTGGGGTGAGCGGTTGGACGCAGCTATGGATGGACAAGGCCTGCGTTGGGCTGGGAGGTGCCGATACCTCGGGCTGGTTTCAGGCAGCGAAGGGGCAACAGCCGAAAGGAGAATGAGAGCTGAGGCCTCCAGTGAGAGAAGAGGTTTCGAGGTAGTAATTGGTACGGCGAGAAGTGTGAGGTCACCTGTTGTGGAATGGGTGGAGGGAGGGTGGGACTGAAGCAGCAGTGGAGCACTGTGCAGGAGAGACCCCTAAACAGCAATGTTTAGTCAGGGCTGCATGGCAGGAATGGCTTTCAGCTTGTACTTTAACCTTGTATGTCCTCTGTACACTAGGAAGCATACAATACTTATTTTGCTAAATTGTGTTTTATTGCAGGGTCGTAATTAAATGACTAATTGCTATATGTTTCAGTTCTTTAACGGAGTCCCTCCATTTATCTTGACCACATATGCAATGACTCTTAATTTCTAATTTTGTAGTTTGTTCTTTTAATTCTTTGTATTACAATATGAAATGTAGTCATGTATGGTATGGTTACACACTTTGGGGCAGAATACAGTCCTGTATTTTTTTTCTTTCTTTCTTGTATCATTAAGTTCTACTCACAAATAAAACTCTTTAAAAAAAAAAAAAAAGTCTTTTCCTGCTCTGCTTTCAAGACTTGTACAGTTTTATTGTACAGCTGTAGCCTGTTCAATCTGATTAGCTCTGCTTTCTTTTAATGGTGAATGTGTTGATTAATGATTGCTTTAAGGTATTCTCTACTGTAGGGCTTCCCTCCCAGGGGAGCAGCAGGCAGAACCTGGTGGAGGGGTCCTTCCCCCACCCATACTCCCACCTTCGGCAGCCCTGCCTGGGAGGCAGCAGCGCGGGGTCCTTACTGGGGGGCTCCCCTGAGGAGGCTTTTGGCACCTGGGGTGGAGTTCTGCCCCCCACTTCAGCTTCGCCAAACAGCGGTTTGGTTTAGATGGGTGTAACATCATCTTACCTGTAATTAACTGACGAGACGAGGGTACAATGTAACAGTTTATTATTTGTAACGCAAAAAGAACAGTGCTTGGTCATCAAAAAACATCACGCAGTATCAGAAATATAAAACGTCTCCCAAAATTTAACTGTATGTTAAAAACGGTCCACCTGTGGCGAAGTATCAGTCAGGCTCAGGAAGCTTGCTTTTGTTTTTGGTGGCCATGTTGTAAGGTGGTTGGTACAGCTGTTACCAGGTCCACTGAGCAGTTGTGGAGATCTCGTGACAACTGCACAGAAACTCCCTGTCTGAGCTGCCTGGGGCGTTTGCTCTCTGCTAGCCCGCACCAGACAAAAGAGTCCTTTTCGCAGAGGCTTCGGGCAGTGGCTTTGGTCTGGCTTGTGCTGATGATGAAGGGAGAGGAGCAGAGAAGAGCGCTGTGTACACTACACAGTGTCTGCTGGCATGCTGGTCTCTGCTTCTCTGAGGACCTTAATGCTTTACTCAGCTGTTTTGTGTTTGGTTTTTTTCTGTTTGCAAAACCAGCTGAGCTGGCTGGGAGGCTGTCTTAAATGTAACTGTGGAGGCATGTCAGAAACCTGAGGGCGGCTGTTGCTGCAAATGGTCATCACGTGTCCCCTGCCAGCAGATCAACATCCTCCTCTCCCTATTTGATCAGCAGAGCGCGGTGCCAAGAGTCAGGTCTGCAGAGGTCCCTGGAAGCTGGTGATAGTTCTGTGGTTCCTTCCTACTCCTCCTTTGTCTGCTCTTTTACAGAACCAAGTAAAACGAAGGGGATGAGGAACAAAGCTCCACAGACAGTGAAGCAAACCTCTGCCCCTGCCAGCCAGTAAACTGCAAAGGAAACAAGATTTAGCTCGTTAGTATGTTTGTCCCTGCATCCACGTAAACCAGCCTTCGAAGCTGCTGCTCTTGACAGCTTACCGATACAACCAGAGAACACAGAACTACTGACTCACTGCACACCCTTGCTGGCACACAAGTTATAAAGAGAAGGTGGCCAACAGCAGCGCTGGTTCTCTTCCAAGGAAACAGCCTGTTAAAAGTGGTTATTTTAAATAGGATATTTTCATTCTTGCCAGTATGGCATGTTCCGCTTGACAAGGCAACTATTTAACTCTTTGCCGCTGCTCCTGGTGCTGCGCTGCTCTTGAAGGTCTCTCTCACTGTTGGTATCGGTCTCCTTATGTAAAACACTTGTGAATCCAGTGCTGAGGTGGGAGGGCAAGGGCAGGACTTGTGCTGTGCTCGGGAGCAGTTTTGGTTTTGTTGTAAAGTCCAAAATCTGGCTCTTCCTTTCAGAAAGCCGCTGCGCACAGGAGCCCTAGCTGCGCTACGGGGCAGGGGTTTGGTGAGCCAGAGCGAGCCAGTTGCTTGGCTCTGGCTTTGCTCAAACTTAACATTAGGTCCGAGTTCAAGCTCTGACTTACTGCATGGCTGCTTCCCCTTATTCTGTCCCTCTACCCTATAATGGCTTGGGGGAACAGCACCCTGTGCAGGGGGTACCTGTGCTCCTTAGGCATGGTCTAAGTTTGGCCTTAGCCAGGGCCACTGGGCACTGCACCCTCCCTGAGCTCTGGGGCATTAGTGGAGTATGGACTCTTCAATCTAGTTTATAGGTTACAGATGCTTTTAATGCTGAAAAGTTCTTTATTGCACAAGATGGGCTGTCCCTACTTAAGTTGTATCATCTTGGGATGCAGCTTCGTGAGATGTGGGGAACCTTGATTTCACCGACTCCTGCTTACCCAGTGCCGGGGGGGCCCCTCAGCAGGCGGGGTTACTTGCTGAAATGGCTAAAAAGCAGCCCAGCAAAGGCAAGGGTTCCTGGTCAGCCTCCGGCTCCCTCTGCACACTGGGGCCAGGCCCTCGGTGGTGCCCCTCTGCCCACACAGCTGCACAGGGGGCTTGGTTAGTTTGATGCTGTTGCTGGAATTTTTAGAGTCAGGCTATCCTGCTGTCTAGTTTAGCTCTGGTGGTATGAACATTTTTAGTTCATCCACGAGGCTTTCGTTGGTGCTAACAAGGACCGTGTCCTGCCCCTGGTGCAGCTGTCAGGTACCTGCTTCTGCAAAGACAACGTTATGGCTCTGAAACGTGCGGCGCTTCCCCTTCCCCTTCCAACCCACCCGGGCCGTGGGGGCCCAGAGTGACGCTGTATGTTGGCAAAGGCAGGAAGGAGCACACGAGGCCGCGCTCACCTGTAGCTGACAGGATCGGTCCCAGGGCTCTGGCAAGGGCGCCCAGGCTCCTCAGGATCCCCATGACGCGTCCCTTCTGGCTGGCAGAGCCTGTGCAGGCAGAGAGCCGTTACTCAGTGCGGAGGTTTTGCTTGGGGCAGGGAAAGCGGGCAGGGCAGGGCACTGCTGCAGCTCTTGCAGCCTTGTTCTTTTTGGAGGGGTTTCCCACGTGCAGCTCCCCCTCCTCTCATTTCACGCTCGCTGCCCAAGCTGCACTGATTTCCCCGCCCCCAAGATAAACATGACTGCTTCCCTGAAGAAACACCAGGGCTTGTCAAGAGTGCTTCTCCATGGACAACATGTAGTGTGCCACCCCCCCGCCCCCAAAAACAACAAAAAAAGCTTTACATTGTGCAACAGAGTCCCTGAGGAGGCACAGGTGCGTAATAAATACAGAAGCATGGATGCAAGTGAAATAAGAGCAACATAAAAGTGACATTAATGAGCAAAGCCTTACTTTGTCGCCTCAGCAAGCACTGTAGTGCTGGCAACCAACTGAACCAAAGCTAAAGAACGAACTGTGTCATCCACAGATGGCAACACAGCTACATCTACTTTACAAGGTTACATAGCAACCAGTGCCACAAACCTGGACGGTTTCAGCAGGTTCCTTAGAAGGTCTTTTCTAAGGAATCGGGAAGAAACGATTTTACTGCTGGCAGCGATAGCTGGTGTCTCTTTCAGAGAACCCAGGCCATGCCCTGCTCAGTGCTGTTTGTGGCCTTTGCCCACGATACTAATTCTTTGCCCACTCTTCCTCCTCTTCTTAAGCATTACCAGAAATAAGGTCGCTTCAAGTTTCCCCATCACATTGGAACAAGCTGCGTTACGCAGTACAAAACTGAAGTGTGATACTGATGGTCTCTCTGAACAGATCATTGCTGTTTGTTAGCTCTGAAACGATCCGTTATGGAGTGCTGGCAGTTTTCAGAAACAGGTACAAGTCAGTTTGGGGTTTTCCCATCCTCCCTTGCGGGATGCTTCTGAATTTCCCAGGGTCAGGATATTGCCTTCCTATCCCCAGCAGCCCCACTTAGCTTCCCTTCTGCGAAGGACGTTCATAGAAGGGAAGGGGTTGAAGGCTGTAGCACCTGCAGCGTAACGCAGCTGGTTTGCCTCCCCACAGGAAAGCACGGTGTGATCAGAGGGTAACTACAGCCATGGATCGCTGGTTAGACGGAAAAGGGGCAGCATACCAGTGACCGGGAAGGGCTCTTTTCTAGGCCTGAGCCCCACTCCTGCAGGGGTGGTTATCGCTGCAGGGTGACATACGTACAACGTGGAGTAGCAGGTCGCTGTAACACTTAGCATTTCTGCTTTCCTTGTTAATGCATTTGGGGGGAAAGAGGCCTTTTATAAAGCCAAGCAGCCGCCAGAGTCACCAGTCCAGCATTCAGATCCGAGGTGGACCTACGCCACGAGCATTCCTGTTGATGCATCGCTAAACTTGAGGTCAGTTCTGTATTTGAGCCAAGTCTATACAAAGGTCAATTACGTGGCCTAGGGCTGCTGCTCAAAGCAGGAAAGACACTCACCATAGCCTGACACCACTGCTGACAAACACGGGATAACAATGGCCGCAGCTGGAAAAACCCACAAAAGAGACTGTCAATGAACAGCAGAGCTCAAAACAGTTACAAGAGCAATAGTGAAAAACATGTGGCCCAAACTCGTTACTACTGCAGAGAAATATGCTGAGCTCTGGGGCACTGTACCGACAATGAATCATCAGGTTTAATCCAGTTCGATAATGAAAACACCCCCTCAAAGCCAACCTGCACGAAGAGCCCAGAGCCATGAGTGCTCTGAGCAGATGTTCCACATTAGTGTCTCTCATTCTGTGAGCCCACGGGAAAGGGGTGGATAGGTCAGATCAGCTAACTGGTAGTTTTCCACTCACTGTGGTCTTGTCAGGTGGAGCAGGGAAAGGGAATCGCCCATATTTCAAACGGACAATGAGGTGGCTGTATACAGAGTCAGACTGTCCCCCTCCATACAGCTTTACCGTACTCACGGATGAAAGAGGCAGCTACGTTCTGTCTTGGGAAATAAGACAGTCCAGTCCAAGAAGAAGAGGTCGTTACAAAATTTTTGGACACAAAAGCCAAGAGCTGTTCAGCAATCACTGCCCTCTTACTGAAATAGGGGCCTTTTCTGCCAAGAAGGAAGTGCTTTAAGCATACAAAGCAGAACCTTTTCTGGGAAGGAAAGGACGATTGGAGAGCAGGAACAACAGACATGTTGCCTTAACTGCAGGCACCCTAACTCCTGGGGCAGAGGGAGGAAGAGAGGAGGAAGACAGGCCCCTCCAGAGGCATTTCTAGCTGGCTTAACTGGGGAAGAGATGGGGTCTTCTGCCCAGGTATGGAGCCTAGGAAGGCAAGGCTCCTAACTTAGAAGCACAGTTAGACAAAATGAGTACCTCCTCTCACCCCTCCTCACCCAGCAGGCTTTCAAAAGCAAGTTAATCTGTAGGTAAGATGTAGATTTTGAAATCTGTCAAACACACAGCTGTCCCTACACAAGCAAGCTACTAAATAGATGCATTTTGTGGTTTACAGTTTACTCTTAAATCAAGCTGTATCATGCAAAAGAGAAGTCTTCTACTTTTGTAATTAGTCATATTTGAAGCTTCTTAACAATAGTTAGCAGCGCTGGGAATATCTGAAATCTCTTTTCAGACAGGCACTTCAGAACATGAATCCGACTTCATTCATAATTGTTTCCCTGAATAACAGCTTAGATGATTGGCAGAACATTATTTATGTAAACACTTCAACATCTTTGAAAACCATCTGCACTTATCAGAAACAATAGGTGGAGTTTTGCTCCCTCCCTGAGCTAGCAGCTTGCAATGCAAGAGCAGAGCGTCGCCCAGCCAGCGCAGCCCCGCGCCACAACGTTCAGCGCAACACTGATTTACCCTCACTCTCACTCAGCCTGAACGCACACTTCGGCCTTCAGCTTCAGAGCGTGCAGGTCTCTTCAGCCTGTTGCCTAAGAAATAATGCAGCCACCATAGAAACACAAAGACATGCTGTCTCCCTTCTTTTCCTGAGCTGAGCTAGTCAGTGCATATTTTGCTTCTAGGTCTGACAAGAGGGGAAAAAACACCCTCAAGAGCTCCCCGGTGAGACAGGACAACAGGAGTACTGGGGATGCTTCCAAATATCACCATGGCAACTTCCTGTGATACAAACAGCATCAGAAAAAAAAACAGACACGATTTCTTCCATATTTTATAAACAGAAACGTCAACTTTCTGTTACTTATAGTTTGAAATTAGAAGTGCCATCTTTTTTAATGCGGTGAATAAATACATGAAAAAAAATTATTTGTGCTTAGCTTTCAGCGCGTTTTGAATAGCTCACCGAAAGAGTACAGCAACAGTCCAGCACTCAGCATGGTCACATTTGCAGCCCATCCAATTAGCAAGAAAGCTGGAATCAGCAACATAATAGCCTGCAAAATGAATGAGTCACACGGTTACATTTAAGCCCTGCTTGTTAAAGCTTAACTCTAGGTGTCCTGCCAGTTCTCTTCCGCTGATGGGACTACATTTAAGGTAGAAGCAGAGAGCCCTTTCTTCCCAAGTAGACATTTCAAATTCACCTGGATGGCCACACATCAGTGCAATTTACTTTTCTATCCTCTCTCACTAACTATCACACGATTGCAGACCACATGTGGGCTGGAGTCACCTGTAACATAGGCTGTAGTTATCCCACCACCAATTTCCCACAACTGAGGAAAAGATGATTTTTGCAGAGTTCTCTCTCTCACACGATCTACTGGTTTTTGGTGATTTTTTTGTCTTGTTCTGTGTTGAACTGGACAGAAATCTAGCTTTAACTCTTTATCTCCTGAGCTGGCACAAGAGATCAAAAAGCTTGTGTGCAACAGGACTACAGCTCCTCTGCTTTTTCTCAGCAGTATTGACTGTTTTTATCTTGATCTTCCAGAGTTCATACTTCTGGAGCCAAGAAGAAAAAATGGGGGAGGGATGGCATTTGAAATTCAAACCCAAAAAGAAAAAACATTCTTCATCTCCTCCAAGAGCCTGGACTTCAGTGCGCCTGAGGTCTCCCTCGCATACAGAGCTTTCACAGAAAAGACAGATTAGTTAAGATCTGCTGCGTGTTTCACAAAAGAGGGTATTCACTCCCACCAAATGTCTCATTCTGACGATTCAGTTAGAAATGAGCTACTGTAATCCCTGTGCTAAGAGAGGCCACATTTGCCATATGATCCAGACTCACAAACAAATGGCCAGAATCACTTCAGCAAAAGGGCGAACTCCCACAAAAGCCGCTCAAGCCGCATACATCCACAGAAAGAGTGCCCCAGGGCCAGCGGGTTTCTGCATAGTGCACATGGGTGTTTATGAGAAGCGATCAGCCCAGACCAACGAAATTAAGCGAGTATTTCGACGTCACTACACTTCTCAGTGCAGGGAAGAGGAAGGAGTATAAAAATCAGTGGGGCAAACCACAGTTTGCATAAACTGCAGTGCAGTGACAGCAAACACAGCAGGCAGGGGGGCACACGGAGGAAGCTGAAGCAGAGGATAAAGCGGCACTAACACAGCAGCTGAGTTTTCATTCACAGGGAAATGCTTCCTGTGTGACACAACAAGCGTGCCATTAACTTTTGCCTGCCAGGGAGCAGGGTGGAGGTGGTTTCACTAGCAAAAATAACTTTAAGAAAAGCTGAGTCAATTCACTGGAATGCAGTGCAGTTTGGTAATCTTTTTTACCCTGCCACCATTGAAATCACACTGGCCTCAAAATAATGTATAATAAATTGATGGAGGCTTTAACAGTCCAAGCATACCTACTACCAAGCAGTCAACAAAAGTTCAGGAACACTCGAAACCTGCTTTGTTTAGTTCCATGCACAAATGTAGATGACAAAACCTATCTACTTGTCCCACAGCTGTATATGCTGCAGGGAACTGCTCCCTGTCATCCCAGTACAGCAGCAGCAGCATCTCTATGAAGAAAGAGGCACGTAAAACAAAGAAACGCACACTTCTGTCAGTGAAACCGGTCTGACCATTGGTACATGCTATTGTTACGTGTAATACTGATGATCACAAATCGAAGATTGGAGGAAGAATCTACTTCCCTCTGCCCACCAGTGAAATATACTCTAGGGGAAGCCTGTCAAGCACAGAGATGGCCAGACTGATGATGTCCCTGAAAATAATTTGCCAGAAAGAGTGTCAGAGATCAGCTCTGAAGCAGCTTTAGTAGTTTCAATGTCTGCACTGCAAGAGAAATCACTGAAACAAAGCATAACCTTCACAGCATTTTACCTAGCTTGTAAGACGGACACTCTGTTCTCACTCCCTACTGCAGTTATATATAAAGAACTCAAAGTTTCAATAATATCATAGCTGATACGGTAAGAAAGGGCTCTAATGTTCCAAAGTTTAGTTAGACTAAGTGCCCAACAACCAGGGTCTTCAGAAGTCATTTAGCTGGATTAATGAGACAGAAATTTCTTTTGATTTGACAAGTACAGTTAAAGCCTCCAACTACCTTTCATTGCACTTTAGAATGAAAATTAACATATCAGATTTGGGGGGGAAAGAAAAAAAAAAAAATTTTTTTTTACCTTTTTTACAGCTCTGATTTCATTTCCTGGCTTGATTCGGCGAGCATAGCCTCCTTGGATCACAGCCATTGTTATTCCAATAAAGAAAAACATCTTGCCCTGCTGCATGCTAGAAGGGAGGCAAAAACACAGATTATGGAGTCACGCACAAAGCATTCCACCCTGGGATTCACAGGTCCAGTGTAGACCCTTTCCTGAACAAGAGAGAGAAAATGCTTTTTGGTGCTCGCATGAGCGGTGCAAAGTTCTTAATATGCTGACATTTGTTTCCATGGCAGGTAGACAGCAAGAAGATAAACCTCTGAGGTCTTACGTAGAGATGGGATGGCTGCTGGCAAATGCTGCAATCATCTCTAGACCGCTATGATGTAGTTTAGTTGTTTCTAGGGTGGCCCACAAAGGGTTAACACATTAATTACCCTGTCCCATGGAAGTCTGTGCCATATGCACAGGAGTTGTTGGTTTCCAAGGAACAAGTGTTTTGCCTTCTCACAACCACTGCCACCACTCATGCAGACTTTGATTAAGGTCACCAAGGCACAACGTGGGCACTGGCATGGTGGTGATCATGTAGTGCACCAGGAACCTAGCAACATCACTCCCTCCACCCTTAAATATTTCTTCGAATTTCCCTTTCACCTCTCTTATCTACTAAACTGTGTGGATATTCTCTACTAAAAGTTCTCACCTCCATAACAAGCTTGTTTGTCACACAGCCTGTACTCTTGGCATGAAGTTGTACATCTCACTACATGGCTATCCTGAAAGGACTGTGCAGAAGCAAGTTTAATACACTAGAAAACCTTTCCTTGATGCACACACATTAGTTAAGCCACAAACCGTAATGAAAGACAGACAGGGAAAGATGAGACAAATCCCCGAGAATTACTCAAAGGGAAGGACACACATACGGAATCAAGCTGCAAGATCATGTTCCTGGCTGGAAATCTTCCTATGAGCTGGCAGGAAAAGTATTTCAAGCTGAGCTGCTGTTAGTGGATTCTGTTCTCTTTCTTCTCTACTGTTTGACTAAAGAAAATCAAACTCTCATGTAATGACAGTACACCGTATGCAATGCAGAACTCTGATGAGCAAATATAATCACAAAGCTATCCTTCCCCATCCTTTGCCTTTCTTGAGCTTCAAGATTTGTCCCGATACTGAAGAACTCTTCTGGGCAAGAAAAGAACAGGTTTTATTATAATCAATACAACTAGCCCAGCTATACATATTTCAGGAGCTTTAATTTAATCTTGTGTATTGATTTTCTCTAGTTATTAGAAGTTGTAGATTGAGTATTTGCTTTCATAATAAACAGTGTGCGTATATTTTCATAAATTCTTCCCACAAAGCCCAAGTATCACTGAACGCAGTGGTTGCTTTCTGAGTGTTTTTACTAACCTCATAAAGCCTCTCCTGAAAATAAATGAAGAGACCTTAAATCAAGATTTTGGAAAATATCTAGACAAAATATACATTTATCTTCTATACCTGCTGAACTGGAATCTCTGGTGAGTGAGAAAACTCAGTGTATACTCCAAGCCGGAAAACAGGAAGAGGTACAGGAAATAAGCCAGGCCCAAGATTTTGAGATTCTGAAGATCTAAACAAACAAAAAAACAAACACACACGGGGGGGGGGGGGGGGTGGATGGGGGGGGAGGTGGGGGGGGTGCGCAGGGAGAGAGAAACACAGTGGTGTTTTTCAAGCATAGCTTCAGAATATAAAAACAACAGTAGAGCAACATTTATCAACTGTACAGGGAAAAGTTCTCACGTCAGATGCTCATTTTAAATATCCATACGAGACATGCCACAAAATGACTTCTGCTCACTACCTCCCTTCTTATGAGGGGAGGGGAACCAAAAAGACTAATCTCTCTCTGGGTCACCCTGGTCTCACTCACCCAGTCCAGCCCCTCTGCCTCACACTCACACCCCCACCTATACAGGGATTTATTTATTTATTTTATTTATTTATTTTAATTAATACCTGTATTCCACCTAATACCTTGATGCTGCTCTCAGGATGATATTGGCTAAAGCACAGTATCCCTTTTTCTAAGCTACAAATGGTCTGTGACAGATTACCTTACTTATTTTTCTCCCAATGCAGGGTTTAACAGGTTTTCTCCAAAGTCGCAAATACTACTCTATTCCTGATGCAGCAGCAAGGAGGACCGAATGATAAATTGGTGTACCTGGCAAACACTGATTTATTTTCTACGACTTAAATAATTTCATACAAAGAAATGGCCACCTCAAATCCTACCTCTCCAAGTCCTGAATTCAGAAATATAATTCCAGTCTGAAGTTTTCTGGTTTGCAGCTTGAATAAGCAAACTCACATCTCCCTTACTCATGCCTTGATCTATCTTTTTAAATCACTTCACTTACTGCAGCCTACCCCATGCTGCAGCCAGTGCCTGAAGAAAAAGCAAGTAGCAAGTCAGAAATCTTCAAAACACTAATCTCTAAAACCTTCTTTTGGGAATAACAGGACCAGCGTCCAAGGGAACTTGCAATTCCTTGTTCATAAGTTAGTAAGGTGGGTTTTAAATGAGTGAACACAGTGCTGCTTCTGAAATGGTTTGAGTAAAGTTTTCACTCAGAAACCACTGCCACGTATAAAAAGACATACAATATTAATATAAAAAGCCAGCTAACACTTACTCTCCTCTGAAGGGGATTCCTTTCCTCGGGTGACTGCAGAGAACTGAAATAAAGCCAAAGGACTGAGCAAGTCAACTGCTGCCTGAAATCCAGACGTCACAGAAGAGACCTGATCAGAGAAAGGAAGAGGTTTATTTAAAAACCTGATGTAATAACTACTGCAAGGAACTGACAGTAACAGTCAAATGTGCGTTTACACCTTCACAAATCATCTGAGATGAAACAAGACACCTGGCACTGTGGTTTGAGTGACCCCCAATAACAGCCCAGACTTTCTGAACACAGAACTGGCTCCAGCACTATAACTAGAAGGTAGAGCACTGATAGCAGCTTTCACTGAAGACAGAAAAGATTCTTCTCTGGGTTCTTAAAAAGCAGAAGCAGCTCATTCTCCACAGCCTTGAACGTGGCTTTATTTGGTTCACCTTTTGCATCATCCCTCATATCCAACAAACGTTTACTGGGAAAATAATGGCACATCTGCCTGCAAGCTCATGGGAAGCTGGGCATTTGCTTGTGTGCTACAAGTCTGAGAACAGTACATGTAGCACATCAAACAATGGTCTGTTTTGGTACTGGTTGTTCTTTCAGCCAGCCAGTGACACCTCCTGGGGAAGAAAAGGAAAATACAATTTTTAGAGAGATTCTTCGGAGGGATTTTAGAGAGATTTCTAGAGAGATTCTGCCCAGCCACATTGTGTGGCTTTTTTAAAGAGGAAAATTTATTTTGTAGCACTTCTGGTCCTTGTACTCCATACATCTCAACCTAATTATGCACCTAGTGGCACTCTCCCTGCTCCTTATCAATAGGCACTTAGGAGATGCTTATTCTTTCATCTATAGAGAATTTAATTTTTTAATTTGTTTATTTTTTATTCTAAGGTATAGAAAATTAAAGAAAATACTAAAGAAGAAATAATGTCTAAATTCTTAAGGAAACAATTCCTTTTAAAGTAGGTGAATTTAGACTGTCACTTTACATGACAGTCACAGGAAGAGATAAGACAAACTCAAGAATCCTGGATAATCACACTTAGTATTTCACATCTTCAAAGCACTGCACAGACTTTATCTGATGAGCTTCCAGATAGGGAGGGAGAGAGCTATTACCCCGCTGAGGGCAGAGATTAAAGGTCAAATTATCAGCGGAACTTAATCTCGGTGCATGACCTGAGAACTCATATGGACTGGATTTAATAAAGCTGTAAACAAATCAACCTTCAATATGGTATTAACATGACCCCTGTCTTGTTTTGATAGTCAGAGCTTCCAAGTCTCCGACAGCAGAGCTCTGGAGCCCATTAGTCTCACAACAGCAACCAGTTCAATATACCAGGCGGGTTTTGTGTAAGGCCATAAAGCTGCTGATCCACATAGAACAAACTGGGATATTTATTTCCCCTTCCACTGCACGTATTGCAGAGTAAACAGACACTCCCAAGAAGAAGTTTCCTCATGCTTTTAAAAGGTCTGTAAGAGGATTTCCTGAAGCTGGCTTGTAGCAATCCTCAGTTCCTGCATTTGTTGGCATGATGGTGTTTGTACTACAGCATAGAGAATCTGGTAACAAGCAACCCTCTTCAAGCATGTTTGCCAGTAATAAAAAAATCCTGTAGTTTGTACCTGTTTTGAATTATTATCCATGTCAGCCAGGGTGCCAAGCTGCTTTGTACTGCAAGGCTGATTTTAGTTTGGTCCGGAGGATATACATTATATATGTTTAAAATCCTGAGTGTTTTATGAAATATATATATATTAGATTTTTTTAATATACATGTGTGCGTGCATGTAAATTTCTTTTAATTTCTCCTGTCTTTACCCTAGAAGCAGTGGTCTAGAAGTAACTTCATCCACTGATCAATAATGAAACCATTGTCCTAAAACTGACAGAAGTGTTTCACCACCCCCAAATAACAAAGCATACACTGCCAATTTCAGTCAATGTCACAAGCTGCATGGAGTTTAGATTCTTTGCAGGTTCAAAATCTGTATTTAATTTCTATGCTTATGATTTTATTACTCCAAAATTGCTCAATTTTACTTCATGATCACCCCAAAAGTCACCTTGAATGGTAGACATTTTTCATAGTGTCTTTGTTTACTCTGTTTTCCTCTAATGCAGGGAGACTAAGTAACACGTCTTGAAGGCACAGAGTCAGTCCAAATCAGGAATGCAGCCCGGGCCTTTCAAGCTCCAGCCTTACCCTTCAAATCAGACACTGTTTAGTATGCACAGAGCAAAAGCCTTGTTTATCCATAAGTCTGCTAGTGATGCTGCATAGCCCTACACATAGTCCTTACATGATTAGCTGGACAGCAGAAAAAAAAGTTGTAAGACCCTCCCTCCAGCTAGGCAGCCTTGCCCTAGACTAGCTTAGCTAAAAATTAACCCTTTAAGAAAGGGGACAGATTCCACTAGAGACCTTTCTATTCCTCCCTTCTCCCAGGCAGGTCACAGCAGGAGCTGTTCTGGCCACCTCACATAAGACCAGTGTCTCTGACAGGCAAAAAGTACAGTTCTCTGGTCACTCTTCACCCGAGAAACTTGTGGAACAGTTGAAAAAAAGAGGAAGAAGAATAGCAAAAATTCTGTTCTCTTTGGATGAAAACTCATCCTTGTTCCCCCTGTCCCCCTTCACGTTCCCCTTTCTACAAGTTAATTCCAACGTGAATGAATGTGAAATACTTGATCTTCTCTCCTGTGAAAAGAGGACTGATACAGAAACAACAATATCATGAGAACACAGCGTATTTCAAGGAAACAGATGTCTGATCCCACTGGCACATCCTCCTACCAGTTATCATTATCCTTTCCCCTCTTTTCACAGCTTTGTCCTTCCAACGCATTCACTCCTATACTCCGGGAGCACCTGTTCCAGCTCAGCCCAGCCAAATTCCAGAAAGGCAGCCAACATACCTGCCTTTCCTCCGTCATCCACGGGCCAAGAAAACTGCTTACTCAAAGTGAGAATTACCCAAGAAAAGAGCAAAGCAGCCTAATAAGTGAAATTACAAATACCCTAGAACACATAAATCACGAGGCCACTGCCCAGATGCAGGCTGAGACAGCACAAAAGCACTGATACCGATCACAAGAAGCTCCAATGCCAGACAAACCACTATCTCATCAGCGATCAAACACTCTATTTTGCATGACTGGGACCTGACCCTGAGAGGCACCTATTAATCCACCTCACGCAATATCCACTGCTGCACAGAGACAGAGCCCCAAAAAGCAGGGACAGAGCAGTCAAATTCTTATCAAAATTCAGTCATGCTGGCTAACACAGACTAGCTTGTCAGAAGAACTCAAGAGGATAATAAAAGGGGGAGGGAGGTATTCAGTCATCGTACAGTCCTAAAAGGCGCTGAAGCCATTTATCCCTCTACAGCAAAGGTGGAATTGTTTTTAGAATACAGATTCGCTCCACAGCACTTCCCTACGTCAACATGTTGCCACCACCCCAGAGTGTGCAGCTCTAACCAAGAACAGGATTTTATCCGGAATGTTTAGAAACAGCCAAATAGGAAAGGGGAACAGATGACACATGGAAGAGCTGTTAAAAAAAAAAAAAAAAAAAAGCAAGCTGTAGTGCTTGGGAAGATAACGTGAGCAACCAATCTCATGTGAGACACAACCTGCTGGGAAACACTCAGGGAAGGTCTAAAGTTTTGCCCCAGCAGGAACATCGCAGACAAAAGTTTCCTGAACAATTCTCAGTGTCAAATGGGTTTGGCTATCCAGAGACCAAGCACGCTTCAACGGCTGAGTGCTGCGTAGAAACAAGGGATGATAGGAAAGATCCAATCCAGCTGAA
The DNA here is from genome assembly GCF_018139145.2 of Gymnogyps californianus. Lineage (NCBI taxonomy): Eukaryota > Metazoa > Chordata > Aves > Accipitriformes > Cathartidae > Gymnogyps > Gymnogyps californianus. The sequence continues at coordinate 10,476,061 of NC_059474.1, forward strand.
AACCTCAAATCAAGTGCTTCACCTAGATACCTAGGGCTGAATTCAGCCTCTCCCACACTACCAAAGGAGACTGCTCCAAGAGACTTTTAATCAGCTATATCTTGGCCAGTGTCTGATCACATAATATTAAATCATAATGTTAATAATGTTTGGCCCCACAAATCCAAAGAGTAACTGAATTTTAGCACATGTAGATATTTTGTATCTGTGGAAGACAGCACAGGTCAGAGATAACAGTCATTTGCTACTTGAGTGTTCAAAATAATCAAAGACAAGATAATAGTTAAGAAAATTCCTAACATACACTGGCTAAATGAAAGAAAATCCAGTCTCTGATGCATTTACTTTTATGATTCGCTGAAATTCATCCCCAGGGACTCACTGTAATCATAGTTTAAAATTCACCCTCTTCCTCCTAGGCTCCCATTAGTTTTTGAGAAATTTAAACCGAACACCAAAACCAGCAATTAAGCAGACATGTTAACTATAAAGAATTTCTTATATTACGCTGGCCTAGGAGGCAGGACTATCTTAAACCACTTTGACACTAGCCTGAATAATAATATTAAATCCTAGTCCCAGGAATGAGCTAAATTCCTGAGACACTGACTCAGCCCCGTCTTCATTGTTTCCAGTATTTCAACAGTTCTCAAATCCTGTTTTTGCAAGAAACACAGATCTTCGGATTGATAGTCCATTTACCCGTTTTTCTTTAGGAAGTGTCTCCGGAAGCAGGAAGAAGATGAAAATTAAATCACCCACAGCAAACATGAGTGCTAACAATGCTGAACGAAGATAGAATACTTCTCCTTTCTCTGTCTCCATGGCTAGGTAAGCTCCGATCATGGGACCCAGGGTAAAACCAAGGGAGAAAGCAACACCAATCATTGCCTGCAGTAATACAATGAACACAAACATGTAGTTTTAGACACCAGTTTGTTCAGATAGCTCAGTTATAAAACAATTTGGATTTCCTGGCATTTACCTTAAAGAAATGCAACCAGAAGTTAACCACCCTGAGGATGTAGGGAGTGCACAGCAACGACTGTTAAGCGTGAAAAAACTGTTATTTCCAAATAACAACGTGGTTACGAGTGAAAGGAAGTTGGGAAAGGAAATAATGATTCTCACCTCAGGGACTGCTCAGTCAGCAGATCCTTCAGCCATAGGATAAACTTTTGTAGTGTAAAACTGGGGAAGGGAGGACAGCACCATGGTAGGAATTCATAATGATGTCTATAGCTTCTAAAACGCTTTGGCAATTTCTGTGTTTAGGAATTTATGTCTCAGAGCAAACGGGCTGAGAGGCTTCCCAGAACAACCTGAATTTGGTGCAAGCACTAAAGAGGATTTATGAACTCACTATGAAACCAGCACATAGGAAAAGAGGTAGAATCTGTACGCACTGTATGGGAGCTTAAAAGAGCACTGATTTGAGTCATCAGCTTCCGTGAGATTGCTTAAGAACACAACAGTGCAGGATCTGGCTCATTTTCTTTAAGAGACATTCAAAGACGTATACTCATATATGCAGGACCCAAACATGTGTCATCCCAGGACACGATCCTCCTGCTTCCCTGAGCCTATTTGACTACACCTATAGTACTAAACTAAACAAGGCCAGGGCACACTCAGGTGTCACCTCAGTCTCCAGTGCTGTTTCAGCCTGCCCAGCTAGCACTCTCCCAGGCAATGCCCCATCACAGTTTGGGAACAGCATCAGTGAGATGCTATTCTCTTCCCAGAAAGCAGAATGAACATGCCTACTCTGCTCTGAAAAAGAAGAGAGTATAGCCATATGGATGTGAGCCATGCTGTACTAAGTGACTTGCTCTCAGGCCCTAAAAATAGGCCCTGACCCGTTTCATTTACTAGTGCTGTATGGCTATCCCCCTCCATAAATAAAAATATACTTTGGCTCGCCAGGACTATAATAAATTGATTGGAAAATTCATTAGCTATCACTGTGAAATCTAAAGCTTTCCCCTCCCAAGAAGCAGCTGTCCCGCATAGTGGCTTGTAACAATCTGTTAAGAGAAGTTTGGGCCCCCAAGGTTTTTGTAAGATGAAAGATCTAACTGGTAATTCACAGGCAAAGTTTCTATCTGGTCCACTGCCTTCTGGAAGAGGACAGGGCAGCTGTTCGTATTACTTGCTGCTCAGTCAGCCAAATGCCACATCCTTTATTTGCTGAGCTCAGATCCTGAGCCAGTGCAGCATTCAAGGAAGCCAGGAGGCACGCTGTGCTGTGCAGTGCTGCTGCGCTTCCACAGTTTGGGAAGGTGAGAAAAATGGGCTGTCCTATAACTGGCTTCCAGCTACGAAAATTGGGCCATAAGACCTTTCAATTTCTCAGCTATTATAATGAGGATTCCAGTTACCAGCAGGAGTAACAGTTATAACACACAGGTAGTTTTTCCACCTCTAGGGCATCTGCGTTTCACTTGTAGGTAAGAGTCATTGACAAGTAAAGTCTGAGAGGTCACCGGCAAAATGATCTGGCATCTTTTCAGAAGTGAGGTAGTATATAAAGTCATGTTTTCACTTGATCAATGAATACACACCTGAGGAAGACATTCTGAGCACCTGAAATCAATTAAAAGTTACCCAGCAAACCCAAACATATACCCTACATGTGTAACTCACCATGCCCTTGCTCCGTGCTTTTGGAGAGTGTAAGTCAGCAATTATAGCTGTGGAGAGGCTGACATTTCCTTTGCTTATTCCGCCTATGATCCTGGAGAGAAGAAAAACGCCGAAAGTCCTAGAGGCAGCCCATAGTGCATATGATGTTATCAAACCCATCTGCAGAAGCAAGAAAGGGTTCTTCATAAAGCACAGCAAAGTTGATACAATTTCTGCATATTTCCCAGCTAAACATTTAATTTGTTTGTTTTCAACAGCTGCTCCAAAACCCATGTAATAGAAATGTCTGATTACACTGATACTGCACTATGTCCTGGACAGTGATATAAAAGAAGTACAAACAAATCCATACAAAATTCATATAAATGTGAGATTACTAATAAAATTAGAAGAGCAAAGAAAGTTCAGAGGGAGCTAAATCAGTCCTGGGCACAAAACCACTTTTGTACATCCCACTCCACTTGTTTCCAAGTTCAAGAGAATTCTGATTTCAAAATAAGAATAATTCACAGTTCCAGCTCTTAAATTTCATAATCAATCATAAGCACGCATGTTTATTTAATCAGTCTCCACAAGCCTACAGGATAGGGGGATTTGTATATCGCTGGCTGCCAAGTTCCTCCATGTATGTACGCACTTGCTCTGCACTGCTTCTGTAATTAGAACTCCATACCAGCAACAGAGAAAACGTTTTGGAGAATGTTCATGTTCATAAGAAATACATCTTACACTGCTATATAGCACTTCCTAACTAACAATCCTCAGGTTCTGCAAAATAGGTCATGAAGTGATCAGCCCTCATCAGTCACTTGGGGAACTAAAATATACAGGGATTAAGTCTAACATTTGTAAACAGAGCATCTGAAGTCATACTCCTGTACACAGGGGAAAGGGATTTTGGAAAATCCCAGAAACAGATAGGTATTTTGGTGCCTTCTATGTACAATTCCGGATCTGGGAAGCTCAGCTTAAGCACTCGCATTTGGAAGTGTGGCCAAGTGACTTGGCAAGAAGCAGTCAACAACCAACAGACCTAGAATGTTCAATTTCCCAATCCTTTGTGCTAACCACAAGACCATAGTGCCTTCAACTGTGTATTGAGATGGCATGACTAAAATCAGTATGAGACACATACCACTGTCATCAAGATGACAGGCCTTCTGCCCAAGCAGTCCGACACAGCACCCGTGAGGGGAGAGGAGAAAAACTGCAGGATGGAGAAGATTGAGCCAATCAGACCTAAAAAAAAAACCCCATATATCATTAGACTTGCTGCCTTCGTCTTAAATACAAAGACAGCCAACCTGTTCCAGACCTATCACTCCATTATGTCCTTTAAAAGCACGCAATTAAATGTCAAACAACAGCTACAAAGAACAGCTTTATCTCTGAAACTAAGCCACCCTCAAAACACCGATCTTGCACTGCTATTTAACTGAGGCAGCAAATACAGACAGACCAGAGTAACAGGTATAAACTGGATGATTCACTGATTACTTCACTGGTGAGAAGGGGTTTGAAACTCAGTGGTTATAATGGAATGCTGATTCTCCAATGCTTCCCCAGCTGACTACATACATTTTCTGTTCTTAAAGCAGAGATAATGCAGAGACTTTAATAGTCGCAGTTCTTTTAAGATTTTTTTGATTGTTTGAACCTGATTCTGTCACACTTAACTAGCTTTTCTTTCCTTCATATCATGGAAAGAAGGACATAAGCACTGCTGTTAGTGAGGCACCCTAAGAGGTAGGAGTGATTCCAACAGACGCCAAGAGTCTTCTGAAATCTGCCTGCAGCTTCTGTGATCTTTAATTCCTCTTTTCTCTTGCCATTTCTAGCTTCGCACATGTATTAATTTGGACTACACCTTCAACAAGCAGGCAAAAAAATGCCTTGCTGTCACAGTTTTTCTCTAAAGGAAAAACTGTTATACGTCTCAGATCATTCAGCTATCAAAGCTTTAAAAGGCAGAAGAGACACCAGAAGTTCTGCTCCCATCAACTTTGAGGGAGGCAGAATACTGATACCAAACACCTTGGGGAGAACAGCTGCTTGTGATAGCTCAAAAGCTCAAAAAACTGTGTAAAGAAATCTTATAGATTGGTACACTGGCAGTTTATGTTAATGAGAGACAAGTTTTCTTCCCTGTATTTCTAGCACTGTAAAAACACCCAGACATGCCAAACACTTCACAGCTACAGAGCAGCAACAGCGGGGCTGTTCCACATGGGGGAACGAGCCAGGAGCCAAGTGTGACCACAGCACTGGCAGTGCTCTCACCAACCAGGGCAACAGGGTGTCGCTAGCAGGGTCCATTGACAGTCCCAGACAAGGTAAGGGTTACACAGAGACAGCCCTGGAGGCAAGGCTATACTTATAATATAGCTCAGGCAAGGCCCAGGCCTGAGCTGAAATACAGCTCCTGAATCACTGGGCAGAAAGCGTGTGGGTGAAGGCTGGTCACTGCAACTAAGTATTGGTGCCCTCAGGGCCTTGACAAGGGCAGGGAAGAAGAGGTCGCGGTTTAAGCAAAGATGAAAGAGAGGAGAATATATCCTGCACTGGGAGAAGCAACAACATGATCTTGCAAGTATTTTTCCAATCCTATGCTCATTGTTGCAGATGAAGGCAATGAAGGAATGAAGGCCGCAGGAAGACTGCAGTGGCCTCTGCTTAACATCACAAGTATAATGAACCTTTCCACTATAACCATTTAAGGTGCAATCAGACATAATGGACTGAGACAGGAGCTGACTGCAACTAAGATAGCTTGTCTATCTTGCCCTGCTTCTGCAGCCTTGGTCAACCCTCCAGTCAGCTAACTCAACTCAATCTGGCAGAAAACTAATCCAGAAAAAAAGAAAAGGAAAAAAAAAAGTATTCTGCTGGTTTAGCAAATTAGATGGCTCATTAAGAAAAGCTGACATCAAAGCCAGCAGAAGAGATGGAGTCAAATGTGACAGATACCAAGTTATTTCAGCCACCTTGTCTGCCAGGTAATTGGTGAACATTCCCATGACTACTCAATACCGCTTCTAAATACTTTTCTCTCAATACTTTTCTCCTAGAGAGAAAACAGCAAGGGATACCAGCTTCCTTTCTGAGACAAACAGTGTCTATTTTATTTGCATATTCCCAGTTAGATGCTATATTTTCTTCAAAGGGCAAAAGAGTCAGCTGGACTCCTCTGGAAGGAGATTTCTCCTTTCCCTTGAAAGCAACTGAGCCAAGTCAAGGGATACAGCACTCCCAAGAGTGCAGGACACAGCAGGTAAAAGGAAAGGCAACATGTTCGACACGACTGTGAGCTCCCAGCCCCTTGTTTAAACAGAGTCTGAGACAGAAAGAAGGAACAAGGAGGCGGCATGCAGTCAGGCCTTAGAGGAGACAAAAAGTAGTTTCTGAGGGATTAAAGAAAACAGTTTCCTACCATTCAAAGCCAGTAATCTGACTGAAAATGAGCACAGAAACAACAACACGCCTGCAAGGACACTGTGGGAAAGAGGAAAATTGTTTATAAACTTTCTAATGTCTGTTAAACCCACAAAACCTACTTTAAATAGTAACAATACATTCACACTTACATTCTAATAAAGTTTTGCTTTTTTTAGTTTAAAAGCCTTTTGTTTATCTTGGAGGAGGCCTCAGCTCACTAAAAGGAGAGGGTCGAGACATTTCCAATTAAAATGAACCCAGACACCCTCACATCTTCATGCTCTGACATCTGTTTCCTTATAACTCTCTAGATCGCAAGGAGCCAAAAGGGCCTCTGATGTGTAACATGACATGTACGCTGCTAGATTTCCTGCACTACTCCTGGTGGAGCTCACCCACACCAGAGTGTCCCAGTGACAGCAAATGCTTCTGGACCCTGCAAGTCAGCAGCTTTCCTGCTTTTAATAGGACTAACGAGATTTAGAAGCAGTGCTGCACTATAGCTGCCCAGTGGAGAGGTGAGACTTGAACTCACAAGCTTCTAATTCCAGTGTTTCCTACTGATTGATCTCCAGTCACGTGTGGATGAATTGTTAAGGGAGAGTAACTTCTGTGACTGTGCAGGGTCTAGCACAGCAGGCTCCTGACCCTCAGTTGGCAGTCTGACAACAAGGAACAGCAGGCCTGTATTTCTGTAGCAATCTGTAGAACAAATTGGGCAAGATCATAGGATAATTCAGGTTAAAAGGGACCTCTGGAGGTCACCTACCCCAACTGCCTGCTCACAGGGTCAGCTACGAGGTCAGACCAGATTGTTCAGGGTTTCATCCAGTTAGGGTTTGACAGCCTCTGAGGATGGATACTACAAAACCTCTCTGGGCAACCTGTTCCACTGGCCATCCTCACTGTGAAAAAGTTCCTCCTTATTTCCAGTCTGAACCTCCCTTGCTTCTACTTATGCCTGTTGCCTCTCCTTCTCCCACCATGCACCACACTGAAATGCCTCACTGTCTTCTCGATAACCTCCCCATAGGTATTGGAAGGGTGCTAGTAACTCCAAGCTGAACAAGCCCAGGCTCTCTAGACCCTCTGTCTTCCTGGCCCTCTGCTGAACTCGTTGCAGTTTATGGATGCCTTTCTTGTACTGGAGGGCCAAAACCGGATGCAACGCTCTAGATGTGGTCTAACAAGTGCTGAGTAGAGGGGGACAATCGCTTCCCTCCATCTACTGCCTTGCTTCTGTTCATACAGCCCAGGTGCTATTGGTGCTTTTCCCGCCAGTGTGGCTTATGCTCAGCTTGCTGCTCACCAGGACCTCCAGGGCCTTTACAGCAGAGCTGCTCCCCACCAGTCAGTGCCCAGTCTGTATCGTTGCAAGGGACTACTCCTTCCCAGGGGCAGGACTTCGCATTTGTCCTTACTGAATCCCATAAGGTTCCTGTTGGCCCATTCCTCCTGCCTGTCTAGGTGTCTCCAAATGACAGAGATGGGGCTGTCCAACTCTTCATTGCTATCAGTGTGATGAAAACAAAATCATTTATAGCCTACTGTAAGAGACATTTTCTGTGTTACTTAAATCTAAATCTAATAACAGGCAAGTATGCTTTTTGTATTTCTTGTCATTTTCCTCATCATTCCTCACATCAACACTGCAAATAACTTGAAAACAACTTTTTTTTTTTTTTGTCTGTTAGCTTGTTTAATTTCCATACCTCCAAACAAGACACTGTTGTATTTCCGCTCTGGAGGCACCCCAACCATCACTGCAAACCAGTCCACACCACGTTGCAATGACAAATAGAATCCATCCTGCAAAACAGATAGCTGGGCAACAGAAGCAGGAAGACAGTTTCTCTGTTTCATTTTCAAAGACAGCATCAGAGCTTAGTGAACTAGAGACAATGTTAGATGATTCCTTCCCTCCTCCTCCCCCCAGGGAAAACTTCCTCACTGATCAGTTGTCATAGGCTAAAAATAGCTTAAATTGTGAATGCTAACAGGCAGCAGATAATTGGGTGTATGTGTTTGGGTGGGGGAATGTCTGAACTTGAACTTTTTTAAGCCATCAGGCCCGCTACTTCCTAAAATTTGAACTAAACAAAAGTGGCATGTCCTGAAACCTTCAATTAAAGCCACATGAGACACACTCTATCCCTCTGCACATACGCTATTTAGACTGGGAAAACCAGGGGCTTGTAGGTCCAGAAAGAAGATGATGTGCGAAAAGGAACGGTTCCTGAAAAGAGCAGGAAGACTTGAAAAGAAGAAGAGGAGCCTGAAAAGAAGGTGAAGATCTTGGCTATAGGAAATACAGTGGAAGTGGGGGAACATCCTGGAGATCAGAGCCCATGGTTAGGGTTAGAGATAGGGCTGTAAGAAAGGCAAAGCCTACAGCTGCAGCTGGAGTGGGGTAGGAAAGGGGCTATGAGATAGAGGTGTGGGCTGCAAAAATAACTGTCCCCTGACATTTTCATCTTCTCCAGTAACACCTGAGAATGGTAACTGCGAGCAGCTGCACAGCAGGGAACCAACACAACTTTCTACCCTGTGTTCCCAGACCAGCAGCTAGCTCCCTGCTAAGAATGGAAGTTGAGATGTAGTGAACGTGATGCTAGGGGTGGGAGCAAGTGATTGTGTGAAATACACAAGTAGGGTAAAAGCCCTTATCTCTTTGGTTCTTAGATAAACCCCTGTATGCAGATCCATTATGGATTGTCATTTACTCTGTCTCCCCATACTGACATCAGTGTAAGTCATAAATGCACTGGTAATTACAAGGACTTACCCCTAAGAAATATCTGAATTTTCCCCAAACCAAATCCCTCATTTTAATGAAAAAGCAAGAGGGAAAAGACTCATGCAGGTTCACAAACAAATTCAGTCCATGCACCATTTAAATGTGCTGGATATTATTATTCTGCCTACAGCTATTTGGTTTGCCCCAAGGCAAGGGATTTTTCTTCCGTCCTTCCCTAAAGATCTCATACCTAAAATTTTCAGCAGGCTGACTTTCTCTGTTACTTACCTCAGCCTGGCTGTAATAATCAAGGATGGAAGGAAACAGTGGCAAGATGAGAGCGAATCCCAACAAGTCGATGAAGAGTGCCAGGAAGACAACTGTAATAACATGACTACAATTCTGTTCTTGCTTGTCATTGAGGGAGCTGCTGCTGATTTCTCTCTCTCGCAGGGCCATGATCCCAGGTACTCTGCTTCTAAAAAATTACATTTATATCCAGTCAACAGGAAGCATTTCACAGGCCTTTCATAAAAGTATCTTGCTGATTCATTCTCACTTTCTACAGACTTCACAAAAATAAATATAAGCTACGGCTATATTAAGCTACCTGGTTTTCAAGGAAACAGGAACCTCAACTCTCTAGTCTCGGTTATCAGCCCAGCATCAAGTTTGCTCGCATCAAGAACAGGCTACAAGGGCAATGAGATAACTCTATTATAGGAGCATCCCAAATAAAACACAGAACTAAGGAGCATTGAAAGTTTGTTAACATGTGAGCAATGCTTATATAACTTTCCCAAATGTTTTCAACTCAGCATTACAGTAAAATAGGTAAGAAAGGGCACTCTTGTTTTGAATATCCACATTCAGGTAACTAATAGATTATTTATGCCTTCAAGATTATTTATGCCTTCAGTGTATACTAGAAATGACTAAAGCAATAACAGTTTAAAAAAAAAAAGGGGGGGGGGGGGGGAGACTTCCTAACCATTGCAGGAATGCTGTCTTCAGGATAAATCCTGGAGAGCAACAGCAACTCAAGGAACAACAAAATTTTGAAACTTGAAATTTTTTTTTTCTTTCTCTGGATGACAGCCACTGGTAGGTTATATGAGTTGAGGCATCAAATGATTAAGACAGCATTTTAGTTTGTCAGAAATATCAGAACTATCAACTTTCTTTGATAAAACTGTCTTAAAGACCTAAACAAGGATGCAGGCCACATCCCGTTCAGTATTTACCAAATAAAGAAGTCAGTCCATATCCTGAAAAAACCTCAATTTCAACAGACATCAAAATCAAGGAGTAATACACAAACCATGAAACTGCAGATTTGTAAAACATTACAGTGTATCTCAGTCATAAAACAATCAAATTTGCAGTCCCTTCTACTGCAAAAATCCCTGAATGTTTGTTGCACTAAAAGAGTAAAAAAGGAGACAGAATTTCATCCAACAAAGTCAATGAATACCAAAATACCCATTGACTTTGATGAGTCAGGATTGAAAACACTGAGCAATTCTTAATATAAGTTCTATTCCAGACAAGACATACCGTATTAGACACAGAAGGCACTTGGGCATATAACATAATATTATACTAACTGAAGATCATAACACTTTGTTACGCTCAGCAATAAATATCATTGTGACATTTCTTTACCTGTGGATTCAGTTTACTAGCACTGAAGCATTATTAAAGTTCAAACACCATGAGGTAGACATGGAAGGGGAACACCTGTAATCCATTTATTAAACCCTTGGCATAATGCTCTTAAGTCTGCTAGCGAATAGAGAGTTTGGTTATGTTCAGGATCCTTTTATTTAAAATGGTGAGTCACCACCACTACAAATATTTAGCACTACTTGTTTACCCAAATGATATAAGAGCACTTGGAGCCAAAACAACCATTCCTTTAGACAAATCTGGCCTGGCCCTAGGCCTATCCAGCCAACAGTTGAGGGATGGGTTCATTGTGGCAGATTCTACCTTGTTTTTCCTCACAATTTGTTTATTCATCCACTGAACTATATGACCAAGCCGAACTTTATTCCAGGGTTATTTACACAGGGTAACATCCTTTATACCTTACCCTCACGGCCATTTCAGCTAGCATGCTGCTTGAACCTACTGATGCTAGCACTGACCTTTCATTCAGCTCCACTTTTGGCTACGTGGTTGCAATTTCCCTTACGCAATATCCCAAGGTACTACATGTTTCTGCCTTTGTGCTCCATCACTTTTGTTGTTCAAACCGCTCCATATTTTTTGCTAGGCAGGAAACCACCAAACATTTTACAGGCCCTGGCATCCCGTCAGCAAAAACAAACCACTTCACCTCTACCATGACATTTGATTTCTGTGAGACATGTCTGAAGAGGGGGGAGGATTTTCAGTTTAGGGAAGTTGTTTCTCTGGACATTTGTGTCCCTGACACTCACTCAGCTCTGCCTCGGCTCTCCCCAGCCATCCCCTCAGGACTCCCCATCTGTGTCTCATCGCTGCTGCCTTCGACCTCCGGCAGCACCTCAGGAAGGGGTCAGCCGCGAACCCAGCCCAGCCCTAACGCACAGACAGAGATTTGTCATCTGCCAGCAGGAAGAATTTCATCCTTCTGGTGTTTTCTTACCGCCCCCTCCTCCCCCTGAAATTTGCTAGGCCCGGCTTTACCTGCTATGCCTTGGGAAGGCTCCTCTGACTCCTTAACAAAGTCCTGATTCAGGTCAAGAGCAGGAGTTTCAAATGGGGGGGGGGGGGGGGGGGGGGGGGGGGGGGGGAAGAAGGGCAAAAAAACCAAAAATCAGTTTCCCGGAGCAGCCAAAGCCCAGAGGACAGAGGGGCCGCCGAGCGCGAAAGAGGACGGCCCTGGAAAGATGTGGTGTCCGCGGCGAGGACTCGCCGTCCCCCCAGCAAGGCACCCTCTGCCGCCGCCCGGGCTGAGCCCCCAGGGACCCGCAGCCCCGCTGAGGCGAGCCGTGCCCGGCCCAGACCCGCTCCTCCAGCCGGCCTCCCTCTCACGCTGCCGGCAAAGCCTGCCCCGCTCCGGGCCACCTACCGCTCCTCAGGGGGGGCCGGGCCCGTGGAGTGCGCGGGCGGGTCCCCTCCGCCTGCCAAGAGCCTTCCCTTGGAGATGCTGCGGGCGGGCGGCGGCGGCTCCTCCCCGGCCCTCGGCAGCGCCCCGGCAGCCTTCCTCTTCCGGCCGGGGATGGAGCCGCTCCCGCAGCCCCGCACCGGGCGCCGCCGAGGAAGGAGCCCGCCCTGTGAGGGGGATGGCGGCGTCCCGGCGGGCTCCCCTCAGCGCGGCGGGAAGCCGCCGCTGCTCGAGGCTGAGGGAACGGCAAGGCAGGGCCCGGCGACCGAGAGGGACTTAAAAGCCAGACTGAGGGAAGTGCCTTATCAAGACAGCCCCAGTCCTCGTAAATTAACAGTTTAACAATTTAACTGGGTATCTTGTACCTCAAACCACAGCTTCTGGGGGTTCAAGATTTTTTTTAGTGAAAACATATTTGTTCCAAAAAGAGCGGGATGTTCTTTCGATAGTTACTACATAGCCATGTTACAGCAGCAGTTAGCTGTGGTTTTGCTAAATGGACATTTCCTGGTATCTAACAGAAAAAGGTAGTTGCAAAAGACATAGCTCTGTTCCTAAAACAAACTGCTCCCTTAATGTTTTAAGTTTTTTAGCACAGAGAACATGAATAGATTTGATATTGATAGCACCGTCTAGCATTGTTCTCTTGTCCAGCCATGTCTGGTGTCCAAGCTGCCTCATTAAAATGTGAGTATATGGTTACAAGTGGACTAAGCACCTATATCTTCATAGTCTTAAATACATAAGGATCTGCCAACCAAGTGTTTAAAGCAAATTAATACAGGTGTTGAAAGGACTTCTGGTTCCCTTCAAGGTAATGCAGTCCCATCTATGGTGTGAATTTATAGTTATTAGCACTCAGATGAGGACCTTTCACTCAACAGTGACATCTCTGTCATGGACTCCCCAACCGATTAGATTTGGAGGAGCTTATCTAAGCAAAACATCAGGATTAACGTGCCAGTTAGACCAAATAGTGAGCTGCTACTCTCATGTTTACCTAAGCATTTTATGTACTCAATTTGGTGTGAGAAAAGGAATTTGGTAGATATGGTACGTACTCTGAAAACCGAACGATTATGCAAGGATCACTGCTGACCTGGAAGCTAACTTCTGCTTTGAGGTGCTCCAGAGTAAGCATGAATAATCATTTAATGTCTGGAAAATATATGTAGATAGATTCTTCTGGCTCTGAATCACTGTATACAACTGACCAGGCACCATGTGAATTCAGATGCATTTAAAAAAAAAAAAAAAAATCCAGCTCTTCCTGTTGTTAAACCTACGAACCTAAAGCTTTTGCAGATCACAGAGCACAGTTGTGTTACTGCAGTCAACAATGTCATACCATCTTGCATGGAAACACAGCGTGCTGTTTCTAGAACTAGATAGGTCATTGCCCACGCCGTCCCAGTGGAAGGCCAGTCCAAAACCTTGCAGGTCTGATAGACAGTAACTTAAATTACTATGAGGGAACTGGGGTTGTTCAGCCTGGAGAAAAGGAGGCTCATGGGAGACCTTATCGCTCTCTACAACTCCCTGAAAGGAGGCTGTAGTGAGGCGAGTGTCGGTCTCTTCTCCCAGGTAACAAGCAATAGGACGAGAGGAAATGGCCTCAAGTTGTGCCAGGGGAAGTTTATATTGGATATTAGGAAAAATTTCTTCACCGAAAGGGTTGTCAAGCATTGGAACAGGCTGCCCAGGGAAGTGGTTGAGTCACCATCCCTGGAGGTATTTAAAAGACGTGCGGATGTGGCACTTAGGGACATGGTTTAGTCGTGGACTTGGCAGTGTTAGTTTACGGTTGGACTCAACGATCTTAAAGGTCTTTTCCAACCTAAATGATTCCATGATTCTGTGAAATCTGGTTTTTAGACTACATTTATTAACACTGATTTTTTTTTTTCTTATGTCAGGCTTGGTTTTTTACTCAAGTAATGCCTCTTCCACTCTGGTATTTACTTCCCTGCTCTATTGCTGAAGAGCAATAGTATTAACCCAAATACTAATATTTTAAAGGATTTAATGCCATACAGGGTCTTCATCTTAGTATTTTATACTCAGCCAGTGTTCAGACTGCATGGAAAATTTTAGTTATCCACTCCAGACCTGATTTATTGGGGGGGAAAAAAAAAACAAACCAAAAAACTAAACCCTTACAAATAACCAGTCATTTTAACTACGCAAGATGGCACAGGCAATACATTTAGGACTGAGAATGTACCTGTTTAGCTTAGGTGACAAACTCGGAGACCAAAAGGAGCACATTTGTGGGAAGGTTTTGGCCCCCTGAATATATAACACCTCACAGTCTGAGAGTTATGATAAAGCTCCCAAATGTTTTATGTCATAGCTTTTGTTTATCTTTTCCAAATGCGCAGAAGGCACATGAAGAGGAAAGCAGCCCCACCAGTTCCTATGGCTGAACAAGCTGCAGTAATGGAGACACCAGCCTCTGCCTAACAGAGCTCCATTTTTGCTTCACAATAAACTCAACCTGCTGAGCTCAGGAGCAGCCTCAGTACCTCCATATAGCAGAAGCTGATGACAAAAAGTGATGGCTTACACAGAATACAGTTACACCACAGTAGATGATAACTTCTGCAAGGCACAACTGAGAATATCAAACTGCATACCAGCTTTCAACTGACAACCAAAAGACCAAACTAATGAGGAAGCTTTTCATGCTGTCATAACTAAGTTAATTTATGCAATTTCTAGCTGAACAGTTTTATTCTCACCCTACTCTCTACAGTATTCATACTCAGGGTAGCTATTCTCCGGGACAACTGATGTTGACAGATAAATTACCTGAACTAAAGGCAAAATGGTAATTTTCCTGTTTTGTGTCTGATGACTTGATTGTAGTTACAGAATAGTTTCTTTTTTGGCTAATTAACAACAGATTTATAATTGATAATAGATGTGTCAAAAGGCCTATTATGACAATTCCTGGTTTAAGAGCAACACAGAGACAAGAGAATAATTGGTGAATGTCATTGTGTTCAGGAAACTCTATGAGAAAGGGTTTGCCGACTCTCAAGCTTGTCCAAGCCCTTTGTAGTCCAAATGACCAGACCTTCCTACCACCTTCTACGACATCAGAGCACCACCACTGCCTAGCTGCTATGGCAGCTAGGCAATGGCAAAACTATGGGACCATACTGATTATTAAGCTGAGGCAAGACTCGGTAGTCCTGCTTTCCTAGTCATGTAAAATACTACATGTTAAGCATCACCATTAGTCCCAGGTTTATAATATTAAATCTGATTTTAAATATTGACAATACAATTTGTAAAAGTGCATGCAGTGATTTTCATTCAGCATGACTTCAAACACAACTACTTTCAGTCTGGCATTCCAAAACAGTCGTGTAAGTTTATCAACTGAGGTTTCCCTGTCCTTTATCTTTGTTCACCAGCATCGCAAGATATCCCTGTTCATTCTCTTGTCCCAAAAAATGTCCTCTCCCACAAACACTATCATTCCATCTTACTTGTGTCTCTCCCCTATTTCTTTCTTACCTCCCTTACTGAGGAATAACAAGCAGCTGCAAGTGGTATCAAAAATCACTGCCCCAGGATCAAAGTGCAGCTGTCAGCCTCTCTGTGATTCTAATATCCTGCTGGATAAATCCTCTGAAGCTACTTGCTGTTGGAAAAATAAAGTCAGATAAATAAACAATAATACTTTTTTGACAGTTTATTTGTGCAAAGCAGAAATACATTGGGACTAAAACCCCAAACTGAAAGTGCTGATTTATAGCATGAAATAGTTAGCTTCTTCCTCATTACTTCAGTCTTAAGTTCTTGGCTTGAACTATATAAAAAGTTTTGTTTTTAAAGATAATATTTTTTTTTTTAAAGGAAAAAATCCATACTGTGCCAAACAGAAAAACAGGAGGTATACTAATCTTCTGAGATCCCTTTGAAGTTTCAGAAGATAGCTTTACTGATTTTGGAAAGGTTAACTGAAAATATATTTGTTTTCAGAAGTGTGAATGGATTTCAAACACAGAAATCTTACTAATTTTTATGTGACACGAGTATCTCCCCCACGTGTACTTAGTACCCAGCCTATTTTAACACTTAATAATACAACTGGTTTTGCAAGCCAAAAATGTGTGATAATCACACATTGCTTGCATTGCTACAGAGATTCAATAAAAGCCCTTTTCTTCAAATAAAGTGCTTTTCTCATTAAGAAACATACATAGATAACCTTTAACAAGACTTACCTTACAAAGACAGTTTTGTCATTAGAGTTTAAATGTAAAGCCTAAGTGTTTCAACTCATCCTCTCCTACTTTTAGTCCTGCTTCCATTACAAGTCTCATTTGAAACAAACAAACAAACAAACAAAAAAACCAGAACAAAGAAAACATTCTAAGCCAGTCTTAAACAACCAGGCCTAACTTTTAAATCAGATTTACTGACAGCATTTAAGTCTTTCTTCCCGAACAGTAGGTAAGCACTACCATGTCTGAGTTACCTACTGGCCAAAACACAAGAGATCAGATCTAGGAACCGTGTTTGAAAATGGAAGAGGTTTTGGGGTTTTGTTTGTTTGTTTTTGTAAAGAATCATGGCCATTAGTTCATTCTTTATAGGATCTTCTTTATAGTTTGTTCTTTAGACTGCAATTGGAACGTTATTGTAAAAGGGGATTTCATTTTCCTACGAGTTTTCCAAGAAAATACTACAATTTTCTTCAATGCGTAACAACTGTCACTGAACTTATCAAATAGGTAGATTACAGTGAATACCTGACTCATGAAACTAGTTCAGACTAGCACCTTTAAATAACTGTGATGCTCTTTGTCTCATTCCAATGGTTCTTCACAAATACAGTATTTAAAAAAAAAAAAAAAAGTGTCAGAAGTATTTATTGGCTCTATTTGAAGAGCAGATGTTTTCCAAAGTCATGCTGGGCAGTTATCAGTAATTAGACATACATGATAAAACAAGTGGGAGAGAGTTAAGGATTTCACTGTCCACTTAAATCAGACAGTTATGAATACACTGAGGAATTCTAGTTAACCACCCTAGATTATTAAGAATTTCAGAGCTGTGCTCAATTCAAAACTTACTGAAGAGATGAATGGACGTACAGCTTTAACAAAGGACTTCTACTTGAAAGCCGATTCCATTACTCCACTGAATACCTGAATTGGAATGTCCCAATGCTACAGACTAATTAAAATGTTACTGCTTAAATTGCAAATATACTACCACTACGAGAGCTGCCTGCAATTATTCAATATTAAAAAAGATAACAAAAGGTTTCTGCTGTATGGTTTTTTTGTGTGTGTGTAGTTCCAGTTAGACTAGAACCTGGTCACTCACACCTAAGAATTCTGATTATTCATCCAAATATTCTCTATTATTAAAATAAACAGAAGTATACCACATACAAAAGTGTTATTTTTATTTTCCTCATGAAAACCTGTGGATTCTTCCAATAAGCAGGTTCACTTTTTCAGACAGATCTGATGATGTTGTCTCCTCAAAAGGAATACATCCAAAGAATGCAATTAAAATCTGTTCAAAAGCCATAGGATTGGGGTATTTTATATGGCAGTAAAAACAAAAGTTTCCTGCTGTAGATAGTCCCAATTAATTCTTCCCTTTTTTCCTTTTCATTGCCTTCCATTCACCTTCCTGTGTAGCAAGGCTACCAAGAAGCTCTTTCACTTTTCTTTTTCTGGCTGAATCTCTGTAAAACAAACAATCAACATATAAAATATTTCAGAAAGATTATATTAGGGAAAATAAGTAAGTATACTTAGACAATAATTATTAATTTATAAAAAGCCCCCCAACCCTTAAATTTCACCAACACACACTTTAAATAAAAACATTCTGCCTATTCTTAAACTAGAGAAATGAAACTGCAAAGTTAAAAACACTTTAAATGATTGCTATTGAAAATGTTTGGTTTTCCCCAAATTGTCCAATTTTATTTAAGTTTAGTATGGTTGATAATTATTGTCAGTCTTGGCACACAGCAAAGAAACAAACACACAGCAGAACAACCCCCAAACTGGTGCTGAAACAAAGGCTACATTACCTCTCCATGATTTCTGAAAGTTGCATTCTGGCCAGAAACTGGTTATCTTTCCGAATCTCACGAATGGCTCCTTTAAGTTCACGTTTATGCTTCTGAATCAACTGCTTTCTTTCTTGCTCCTTCTTGCTGCCTCCCTGCTTTCTTCCAAACTCTAAACTGAAATGCGAATGTATGTGTGAGCACAGAACACCCTAATAAAACCAACTTTTTCATGTTTATAAGGAGTGAGTTTTTTTATGGATACTAACTCAGTATTGTAATTCCTGCATAGTATATGATTAACTTGCAAAATAAGGAGCTGCACAATGACCAGAAAAACACTCAACAGACCTTCTAACTGCATGTCATCATCATGCAAATGATAAGCAGACAACATTTACACTTCAGTCCCCCATATGTAGCCTGCATTTTGAACAGATTGAAAAGCTAGAGCAGAAGAATGAAAGACGTCTGGAGAACGATGGAATCTCCCAATATATTTTAAGTTTTTGTAGGCCTTCTCTGCAGATGAATTCTACAGAAAAAGTCTGATCAGTTACTTGGGGATAAATGTGTACGGCAGAGGAAAGCAGTCCTCTTCAATTTACTAGAATAAATAAGGCAGACTATTTATGCCCCTGTAGATAACCAACATGGCTAAATAAGTCAGCAGCCAATACAAAGCAGACTTCCTGAATCAGAATACTGTTCTATTATCTACAAAACCAAACTAGTGTTATTAAAATTTAATTCCAAAACAGAATACAAGAATGCACATGGTCATTGCAAGCTCTGTAAAAAAGGGGAAAAAACCCCATGTTTTTTGTCATTGCTACTGTTGGAAGGTAGAAAGCTGCTTGGTTGGGGGAAAGAGAGGAATGGGGCAAGTAAATATGCTTAAAGAAACGCTTAATCTGACTGATTATTTGTTACAATCCGTGATGCAGAGCACAGGAATAGTCTGCCTTATCTTTTGCACCGGTGAAGCATCCCTCAGTACTTTCACCATCCATCCTTACCTTCATATAGTTCATATATATATATATGAACTACTAACTCTTGTTCTTCAGACTTGAGTGCTTGACAGAGCATTCAGTAAAGCACCTGACTAAATAACAACCACCACCTCTTTTCATCTTGAAATTTATTAATTTACAATTGATTATATGGGCAAGAGTTGATTTCCAGTGCTATTTTTTCCACAGGATAATCTTTGCTCTATTTCTTAGAATTCCTCCTTCCTTTTCCTTTCCCTCCCTACCACCCAAGTAGCTGGTCCCTTGTGATCTGTGCACAAAATCTAGCAGAAAAAGTTATCTGTTTTATGTCCTGTTTTCCAAATCCTTCTAGCTAGCTGAAAAGCTTAATGTTTAAAAGCACTTTTCCTTTGCATCAAGAGTTGCTTTACTTACACTTTCACAATTTTAGGTGTATACTGTTTCAATGGCACTGGCTTCTTTTTCTCACATATCAGTGGGATATAGTGTTTTACTTTGTTCTCTAGCTCTTTCAAAGCACTGTGATACCATTCCTGAAAATGCAAATCAAATTACAATTTCAAAAGCATATCAAAGACACCATAATTCACAAACTATTGTAAATTCAATCAACAGTAATATTCTCCCCATATGTTCTTTTTCTGTGTAAAATCTCTGCTATTCATTAGGACATTGCTAACACTGAAATGCTGTAAGCCTTCCAGGCTGGATAATTTTTAAACACGTCCGGAAGTCTATTAAGATGTTATCATGGACAATAAGAAAGGTCTGCAGGTAGTTTCACCTAACAGAGGAAGAAGCAAGACTAAAGCCAGTTTAACTCACACTCTGCCTTTCAGGGTCATTTTAAGAATGATTGTTCATTTTGTTTATTTTGATGGCAAAAAATATAGGCCATTTTGCATCATTTACATTACAAAATCTTGTTCTCTAAGGATATTTCATTCTTTGAGGACAGGACAATTCTGCTACATTCAGAAGAGACATTAAAAATTTGAACCTCATTGCTAGAAAATAAACAACTGCCCTGTTTTAAGTAAGGTAGCTGACCAGGCATATTTGTTAGGTTTACTTAGACAGTTGTAAATACTACCTCATCAATTTGGTACACATATTTGGTTGTACCAAGGTCTTACAGATTCATCACAAAAGTACAAGAGCAACTGGATGACCAGACTACTATTCTTATAAATTAAGTCACTCATGGAATGTTAAATTCTTACAAGCTAAGTGCTATTCTCTTCAATTAGAGGGGCAAGACAAGATACACAATGAAAAAATATCTTTTCTAAACATTCTCTGCTCTTCTTTGGTTTTTCCACAGAAACATCACTACGATTTTTGAAGAGCACAAAAGGCAAATGCCTGACCCTTGAAAAAAATCTCACTGATGCTTATACTTGTTTTTTGTTTGTTTAAACACAGAGGAAGATCACAGAATTTATTAATAAAACAAACATATCAATTATTTCATTCTTGAGGAACACATACCTGCATTTTTTCAGGATATTCATTCACTGGCACATGTTGTGTAAGGAGAATTCTGACAGGATGCATTATTTCACGGAACGATGGTAAAGACTCATACAGAGCTGCACATTTTTTAATAAGGTCAAAACACAGGGCTAGACACGATAACCTGTTAATGCACAAAAGAATTAACAATTTCACTTTCAAAAACTGTAGTGGATTTTCAAATAAAATGAATCAAATTCATTAAATTTGGGAGCGTTAGCAGCACCTATTATTAAGACTGCTTGACAGAACCAGTTACAAGGCTGTTTCTAGTTGTTAATTCAGACTAAAAATTTCACTCTCGTAAGCAAATACCCAAGAAATCTATCAGCAACAAATCTTTATGTCAGTGCACAGAGCACAAGCCAGTATTGTGTCTTTGACATGTATGTGGAGTAGGAAGTTTTTATACTGGTTCTAAAAGTGTTCTGGTACTGGTTCTGAAGTTCTAAAACTTCATTGAAACAGAATTAGTAATTTTGGTTTTGGGTTTTCTTTCTGAATTTCGTGACAAAATGTTTACTCATCCCTGAAATAAGTTATACCATAACACATGCGCAAGGTGAAAAATGAGGCTAAACATGGTTAATGAACATGTTTAACTGTGGTCTTTCCTAACTTCAGTGTTTTGTTACTCAAGTGACACTTTCTAACATAGTGTTTCTATGTAAATACAGTTATTCGCTTCTGGAGAGCTTGACAGTTCAAAGTACTGAGCACCTCCTCTGTCTCGACATCATCCCCATCGGTTCACAGCTGTACCGAAAAGGAACAGAAGAGCTGAGCACTCCAACAAGTACTCTGCATAGTGTTCTGGCAAAAGATTAGAAATTTCATATGCTACAGAGTAGCACCATAAAAATAAAGCAGAACAACTCACTACTGCTGTTTTTACTCCTAAAGAGCACTGTCACTGAAATTACCTAAAAGATGATCTGGTATTTCTTGGTTCACATTTCCTACGTACCTGACATGATTCATATCTGTTCTGCTGGTTTCCTTTAATCGAGTCACAACACTCAATGGCAGATTTTGCTTCTGCCAACTTTCCAGATCCTTCTTATCACACACCAAAAGCAGTTCTAAATTTTTCCCCACTGGTGTAAATGGATGCACTACAGTATAGCCTAAAAAACAAGAACAATAATCATTAAACAAGATCAATTCTAAGCATTCTTTCTGAAGGAAGAAAAACCAACAACTCTTTTTACGTTTTTAATCATACTGCCTTAAAAAATACTTTATCAGTATTATATTTTTCTAAAATAATGGAAAACATTGGAGCATGGGTACAATCGTATGTAAGTGCTCTAGCCATGCCGCCCAAGTCACAGAATCCAAAGGCAGGGACTGGGAGAAGGAAGTACTGCCCACCATAGGAGATGATCAGGTTCGAGACCATCTAAGGAACCTGAAGGTGCACAAGTCCATGGGACCTGACAATATGCATCTGAGGGTCCTGAGAGAACTGGCAGATGAAGTTGCTAAGCCACTCTCCATCACATTCAAAAAGTCGTAGCAGACTGGTGAAGTTCCCAGCGACTGGAAAAGGAGAAAAATAAGCCCCATTTTTAAAAAGGGAAAAAAGGGAGACCCGGGGAACTACAGGCTGGTCAGTCTCACCTCTGTGCCTGGCAAGATCATGGAGCAGATCCTCCTGGAAACTATGCTAAGGCACATGGAAAACAGAGAGGTGACTGGTGACAGCCAACATGGCTTCACTAAGGGCAAATCGTGCCTGACAAATTTGGTGGCCTTCTACGATGGGATTACAGTACTGGTGGGTAAGGGAAGAGTGACTGACATCATTTACCTGGACTCGTGCAAAGCATTTGATACTGTCCCACACAACATCCTTGTCTCTAAAACGGAGACATGGATTTGACGGGTGGACCACTCGGTGGATAAGGAATTGGCTGGATGGTCGCACTCCAAGAGTCGCGGTCAACAGCTCAATGTCCGGGTGGAGACCAGTGATGAGTGGGGTCCCTCAGGGGTCCATACTGGGACCAGTATTATTTAACAACTTTGTCAGGGACATGGACAGTGGGATTGAGTGCACCCTCAGCAAGTTTGCAGATGACACCAAGCTGAGTGGTGCGGTCAACACGCTGGAGGGAAGGGATGCCATCCAGAGGGACCTTGACAGGCTTGAGAGGTGGGCCTGTGCAAACCTCATGAAGTTCAACAAGGCCAAGTGCAAGGTCCTGCACATGGGTTGGGGCAATCCCAAACAAGGATACAGGCTGGGTGATGAGTGGATTGAGAGCAGCCCTGCAGAGGACTTGAGGGTATTGGTGGATGAAAAACTGCATATGAGCCAGCAATGTGCACTCACAGCCCAGAAAGCCAACCATATCCTGGGCTGCATCAAAAGAAGTGTGGCCAGCAGGTCGAGGGAGGTGATTCTCCCCCTCTACTCCACTCTCATGAGACCCCACCTGGAGGACTGTGTTCAGCTCTGGGGCCCCCAACATAAGAAGGACATGGACCTGCTTAAGCAGGTCCAGAGGAGGGCCATGAAGATGATCAGCAGGCTGAAGCACCTCCTGTACAAGGATAGGCTGAGAGAGTTGGGGTTGTTTAGCCTAGAGAAGAGGAGGCTCCACAGACACCTTATAGCAGCCTTCCAGTACTTAAAGGGGGCCTACAGGAAAGATGGGGAGGGACTCTTGATCAGGGAGTGTAGTGATAGGACAAGGGGCAATGGTTTTAACCTGAAAGAGGGTAGATTTAGATTAGATATTAGGAAGAAATTCTTTACTGTGAGGGTGGTGAGGCACTGGAACAGGTTGCCCAGAGACGTTGTGGATGCCCCCTGCCTGGAAGTGTTCAAGGCTGGGCTGGATGAGGCTTTGAGCAACCTGGTCTAGTGGAAGGTGTCCCTGCCCATGGCAGGGGAGTTGGAACTAGATGATCTTTAAGGTCCCTTCCAACCCACACCATTTAGGATTCTATGTATGGGGAGAGAGAAGACACATAGGCACGTCTGCCCTGTGGGTAACACGATGCATGGTTAAACTGCCAGTGAGGGTGGAGTATTGGATAGACTTAAGAGGAAAGGGCAGGAATAGGACTTTCCAATGGAGTTACAAGTAGAAGGCTTTGACCAGAAAGTGGTCAAGCAGCACAGTGAGCTGGAGCAGGGACAGCCCACAGTTGCAGTACATCACCAAGCCTCTCCTGTGACCTCTCAGCAGGGGCCCTCAGATGCATGCTGTAAAGTCCTCTCCCACTCCAGCTAAGTAGTTTTAAAACAAGAATAGCATGGAACACAGAATACATACTGGGGCAGGGCATACAGAAAACACTTAAGAATCACTATGCTTCTGATCATAAGCTGATCTGTGAAACGGTACTTATAGAGCAACATGAAAGAAGCATCTGAGGAATTTCATGGCTAAGGGAGAAAATCATTTGCAGCCTCTGTGCTGGACCTTTTTTTGTTTGTTTTGTTTCCCTTATGTCCTGCAAGCTTGCAATGGAACTTATTTTAAAACTTTTTCAAACTGTAAGTTAAGATTATTTACATGCTCTAGAACCTGTACATGGCTCTTTACAGACAGGCCAGAAGACAGTATGTTTAAATAACGATTCATAAGGTTTGAGACCCAAAGTTGTGAGAGATTCTGACACACATAGACATATGCAAGATCAGGAACTAAGATACGTGAGTTTTATTATCTGCTTTACTTGTGAGAGGATAGCAGATCTCATTAACAATTCCATTAGCTAAGGCTATCAACAATGACAATTCCTTCCTACTCCTTCCACCTCCAGCTTTTCTCTTTTTTTAAGGTAATAATTGTTTTTTAAGTCTAAAGCAAACTATGTGTCAGCCTTTTATGAAGTTGTATTCCCTATAATTTCTTCATGTGAGAAATTTATGGATCAAACTCATAAAAATGAAAATAATAAGAGTTCTATTTGCTGATTCTACTTACTGTCAAAATTGAACCCCAGGAAATTTTTTGGTGTGACAGTATATCAACATTCCAGAGAACTGGATGTGTGCTCATTAAAAATATTTAAATATAATTTAAAATATTCTGTGTTGACAGCCTAACCATTACATTTATCAGCAATACTTCCACCATGAATACTTAAAAACATGGTTGGGTACTTTGATAACTTCAAAACGTCAATATTGACTGAAAAATTCTCAAAGAGAACACTGTGCCTCTAACATATCTTTTATTGCGCTTTTCCTCACTGCTAACAGAAACCAACACCACGCAAATTTAACTAGTGCAAAATCATTAAGACAAATACGGGGGGCGGGGGGGAAGGTTAACACTTGATCATCAATTACCACTAAATATTTTAAAATAGTTTCTTATCTGATTTTGCAGAATCCCATATTTTAACTGTACAAAAACCCTTTGTAGATCAAACATTCCTAAAAGATTACACACAGGAGAAAATACTTTAAGTACTATGTAACCCACCCACTCTGTAACCTCTTCCCACCTCCTTCTAAGAGTTCAGCTGCCTGTGTTCTGAGAATCCTGGGCTTAGCTCTGATGCAGCCCAGCTGTGTAACCTTGACTCGCACTTCAGAGGAAACTGCTAAGCTGTGAGAAGCAGCTGGGAGAAAGTCTGTAGGATACAGCCATACAAGATAATAAAGGTGAAACTGCAGTGCTAAGCTTGTTGAGAAGGAGATCACTAGTAGCCCAAGAATTCAAAAGAAAAAAAATGCCAGCATGGAAAGACATAAAAATCCTAAAGGGAAAAAAAAAAAAGAAGGGAGCTGCAAGACAACCACTCAGTACTACTGAAGATGTACTGGAATACTGCAGTGACAGAGGCTGAACCTTCCTCACCAGACTGATGACCACCTAGAGAACAGAGACTCTTCAGGTGTCTTATCAAGAGTGACAAGGGTATTATACATAGCCTGTAGTTCATTAAATCCCAGATGTCTTGTGAGTTTGCCAACAAATAATTGAATTTTTCACTTGAGAATATCCTGCCTGCAGAGTCTCTTCACGCATGCTAAGTAACACTCAGAGTGACGCAGACAGAGATACTAACACATGAATTAGTTACTATGCTCTGACAAAGCTCCTCATAAGTGAATTATTGTCACTGAACTTGTCAACAAAAAAGCCCCAGATCTAGAATAACTTTAAAGCTAGAAATGAATTCAAAAGAAAAAGTCAAAGAAAGAGGAAGACTGGCAAATAAAAATCATTTGCTAGCATATGGATCAAATTGAAAAGATAAGTTTTATTCTCCCTGTTGTCTGTGCAAGTTGCTAAGTTTACACAGTTACAGCACAGACTAATCCTCCTTGTGGGAATAGCTGCCCTCTGTTACACTACAACAAATCCATGTCAAATAAATAAAAAGGAAAAATACCAACTTTGTAATATACTTCTCATTTATCTCGGTGATACGGCTATTAGCTGAAGAGGGAGGGTGTCTGCAGCATTAGCTGCTGCCTCACTGTGAAGATACAGGGGACTCATCGGGAATCTGTTAGGGACTATGAATTTCAGAGCACAGTCCAATCACACAATCTATTTAGAACAACAATATTGCAAAAATACTGCACTGTGGGCAACATGACTTCATTTCCTTTAATAACTTCAGTTCTTTCCTTCCTGTGAACAACACTAGAGGATCTAGTTCATAACAAGATGCCCAAGAATCAAGGTTGCATATGGCTACCTAGCAGATGATTTTGGTCTTTCGTTCAAAACAATAAATTCAGTGTGAAATATTTTATTGACATTTAAAAGATAAACCCTAATACTAAAATTTATTACTCATTTACTCTAAATAAACTCACCCTGGGCTTGTTTTTTGGGTAGAGATATGTGAAGTACTCCAAGAAGAAAATTGATGAGTTCTGGTACAAATCTTCTGGAGAGAGATACATATTCCAGGAACAAACAGCATATAAATAACCCTTTAATAACATCTTGCAATGTTGTGATACGACACTAAAAGAAAAAAAAGCACAAAATATTCATAATTAAAAGTCTATACATCACAAATATAGGATCTCCCAAAAAGCAGAAATAGTAAATAAGTTGTATACATTTTAAATCTGTAAAATTACACCCTTTGGACTTACATGAAAAACATACTGGCTTTCCCTTGCCCTCACTAAAGAGTATATGCAGAACTGAGTAAGAAGTCTGTCAGAACTGGTTTAGCCACTAGAAGGTGCTAAACCACAAACAATAAGTTCTTCAGAAACAAACCAAGGAAATATAAGGTTCAGAGCAACTTGGATATCTGACATCAATAGAACAACTACCTCAAGACTTTCAAAACATATAAACAGGATATTTGGATATAAAAATAAGGACGTACTTTAACCGCACTGCAATGCACTGCATTAGGTACATTTTCAAGGAAAACAAATACTGCCAATTTTTAAGTAAACATCATTCTTAAGTAGGAACAAATGCAATATATGGAAGAGAAATCACTAATGAATGATTTCAGACTGTATTCAGTCTGTTCTATTAGTCCTACGTAATTTCCCATATAAGGAATTCTTGTGTGACAGCTTGAAAAAATGATTAGATATGGTTTTGCGAGTTGGCCTGTACTCTGCAAGGGTTTTTTTCCTCTTCACTTTTTCTTCCAATTACTATCTGTGACTATACCAAACACAAAGCTGCCTTTTCAGTACATTTCCAATATATACATTAATGCTAACACATGTACTTGGAGTCCTAGGAATAAACAAGGAAACGAAGTTACATACTGAGATACAACATCATAGACATACCTTAGTAAGTAGCTGACTCATGTACATAAAAGCAGGTGTTACAACTGGATGCCAGAAGTCAGAAGTTGGAAACAGCAGAGATGTAATTTTCAAATAAATAAGCTGATAGCACATAAAACAGAGTAAGGCAAAATATAGTTAAGACATTATTCCCAGGATCTTGACTTTACAGACATGTAACTGATGAATGACTGCCATGTAGTAGTCTAAAAATACTACAATATACATAATTTTGAGAAATCTGATGAGATACGTGACCTATTTATTGAGACGACTGTTTAACTTACACGAGAAAACGGAATATCCATTATAGGTGTACCATTGCATTAATTCAACGAGGCAGCTGAAAGAACAACCAAGAAGGAACTATGCCTCCCAACCCCATTTACTCCAGAAGAAAATCTGACCCCCTGCAGCCCACCACAATCACATACTCTCACACCACAAACAAATGAGCAAGTGGCCACACAGGACCTGTGACACCTTTCAGGTGGTGGACCAACAGGTCCTCAATACAGACAATTAAGTGACCAGGATCCTCAAGCACTAGCACACATCAACAAATAACGGTTGCAGCCAAAAGAATTAAACAGTGATTAGGTACACTTTTACTGAAGGGGACTTGTTCGAGAGCTACAAGTGACCTCCTGTCAAGACCATAAGGATGTTAAACATCAGTTGCGAGGTAATTCTGAAAATTATTTAAGTGAATATTTACATAGTGAGCTAGACGCAAGTAAAGTTTTACTGTTTCAGCTCTGTTTCTCTCTATGAAGTTTCTGTCATAAACAAATATTCTCCTGAACTGTTTTGGTTACTAAATACCACAGTCCAAATTTCAGGTTAGATTAACTACAGGCACATCCAAGGTCTACTAACACAACTGGTCTAAGCAATGTTCATTCAAACAAGTGCTTTGAGAATAGCAGAGTGATATAATTCCACCCTAAATGATAATGATGGCTTGAAACTGGGAAAAGCCCACTGAAGGGAATGAAAGTCAGAAGTATGATTGGTGTCATAAGGGTGACAGTGACAAAATAAAAATAGAAGTTAAAAGCTCTCTACGATATGTTTCCTGCAAAAACCAAAACATCCTGAATAAAGACGCTTCAAAAGAACTCAATATAAATATTTTTCAAGCTTTAAGAAGCAAGTCTTTTAAGCAAATTCTTCAGTCTATTTTCTTTCTATCGTCTAATTATTCCATTAGGCAGTACTGCTTCATCAAGCTGGGAGACAGAAAACAAGTAGCTCCCTTTGGATTACTGACTTATGGTTGTGTCTTTGAAACTTTTTACTACAATAAACAAATACTCATTTTCCATATGCTCCATTCTTGAATTCCCTGACAGTCACTTACCTAGACACTGAAAAAGGAGTCTGTTCACATTTAGCATGGCCACTGAAATTTTGAAATATTACTAATAGAAGAAAGGTCAATTCTTTCCAAGTCAATTTACCAATTATTATATATAAAGTACTGTGCTGGTTTTGGCTGGGACAGAGTTAATTTTCTTTATAGTAGCTAGTATGTGGCTATGTTTTGGATTTGTGCTGAAAACAGTGTTGATAATGCAGGGATGTCTTCATTATTGCTCAGCAGTGCTTACATAGAGCCAAGGCCTTTTCTGCTTCTCACACCACCTCACCAGTGAGTAGGCTGGGGGTGCACAAGAAGCTGGGAGGGGACACAGCCAGGACAGCTGACCCCAACTGACCAAAGGGATATTCCATACCACATGATGTCATGCTCAGCATATAAAGCTGGGGGAAGAAAGAAGGGGGGGATGTTTGGAGTGAAGGCGTTTGTCTTCCCAAGTAACCGTTAATGCATAATGCAGCCCTGCTTTCCTGGAGATGGCTGAACACCTGCCTGCCAATGGGAAGTGGTGAATGAATTCCTTGTTTTGCTTTGCTTGTGAGCGCGGCTTTTGCTTTATCTATTAAACTGTCTTTATCTCAACCCATGAGTTCTCTCACTTTTACCTTTCCGACTCCCTCCCCCATCCCAACGGGGGGGAAGTGAGCAGGCGGCTGTGTGGGGCTTAGCTGCTGGCTGGGGTTAAACCATGACAATTACTAAGAAATGTTTTATTTTTATACCCATAATAATATTTCATTGTTATTTTTGTTAACCTAGTGCTAACCAGCACTTCTATGGAGCACTTTTTTTAAACATTTGCACTTAACACAATTAAAGAAATCAGGACATAACTGACAGTATCACTTCTTCCTAGAACTACCCATTTAAGTTTCATCACGAAAACAAAGAATGTTCTCCTATGAAAACTGGAGTGAATTTTAAGATATGTTCCCCTTATTAATATTACAGAGTCACACTTCTATTCTGAAGAACGTGTGTGTGTGTGGTTGGTTGGTTGGGGTTGGTTGGTTGTTTCTCAGGATTTTTTTTGTTGTTGTTGTGGGTGGTTTTGTTACAACTTATCTCCAGAGAGACAATTTAAAATATTGAGAAACCTAAAAAGTCATAGATGCTAATAATTCATTACATACTTTGAAATATAAAATTAAATTTAATGTCATCTCGCATTTACTGGCATTTCTGTACTAATGGAAAGAACAAGAGACTTTCCTAGCAGTATGCATTCATTACCGTGTCTAAACCTGGAAATGTTGCACGGCCTTTGACTTCAATTACTTCTTCCATATCATGTGCAGCGTCTCGAAGGATAAACTTAATACTATCACTGGCTGCCTCAGGAAACATCTGGCAAAGATTGTACAATGGCCTGTTAAGAAGAAATGTAAGTCATAATCAAGTTACACCACTGATGTTAATAAAACCCTGATTTTTTAAGCACCTCTAGGAAGATTTCTTGCGTTCCATCTACATTATAACAATAACAAATTCCTTGAAACAAATAATTCTTTTTTAGAAATAGCCACCCAGTATACAGATTATTATTGTAATACTTTTAGTTTACAGAGACATGTATTTTTCATTGGGCCTTGTGAGATCATCTTTGATTTGGTGGTTTCTAAATCTTAAAAAATTAAAAACTTTAATATACATTCCTAAATCATCTGCTATAGTTAAAATATATCCTTCTGAATCTCCTAACTCTACATTTGACTGCACTGACGTATGCTGGCACATACTAAGCAGCCCACTACTCTAAATACTCTTAGGCAATGTTAAACAACATGTGAGGCAGCAATGTGGTTAGCAAAATTATTACTTAAAATAAGAAAAAAGATACCCACAAAGTTAGGTCAGCTCCTGGCCTATGGTTAGTGCCTACAGGGAGATGCAGTCAGGAGTCTGCATCTGTTTGGTCAGAGTTTTTCCAGTATTTTCTGTTAAAAATGTCTGTAGTGATATCAATAAATCCCAGTTCTAGAAAACAATCAAAATGTGTTTACACTTTTTTACAAAGCCCCAGCATGTGCAACAGTATCAACAAGTCAGTGCTCTTGCTGATGAACGCAACAGAGCAATGAATGCTAAAGCTGCACTTAACAGATTTTTTAAAACTTATTTACTTTAGCATGAAATAAAAAACATATGCCAAAACCTACATACAAATAACTCACTGAAAGAAAGCTGTGTAGCCTGCAAAGTCAAGATAGGAATGACAGACTGATTTTGGTTGGAAGGGACCTTTGGAGATCATCTGATACAACCCCCCGCTCAAAGCATGGCTAACTTCAAAGCTGGATCAGGTTGCTTATGACTTTGCTGATTTTTGTACATCTTCAAGGGTGGAGATTCCACAGCCTCTCTGGGAAACTTGTTTTAATGCTCAGCACCTTTGCTGTGAAGATTTTTTTCTTCACATCTAATCGGAATTTCCCTTGTTGCAGCCTGTGTCCATTGACTCTCGTCCTTTGCCATACACCTCTGAGACAAATTTGGCTCTCTTGTCACTATAACTGCCTTTCAGGTATTTGAAGACAATGCCACATTGACAACTTCCTGCAAAGTGTTTATTTGAAACTCTTGTATGAGCTTACTATAACACTCTTTAATTCCATTTTCATCTAGTTCCCTGAGTGAATTCACAGAACGGAAAGCCATGGAAAAAGCAGATTGCAGAGGGAACTGCACACCGTCATTGCAAAGCTTAAAATCCTTCATCAACAGTCTAAATAACTTCATATACAGAAGTTTGCAAGCAATACATGGTATTATTTATCCACTACCCAAGAAAAGCATTTTGCAGATCAAAAATTACATTCTGAGGTTCTGAAAATGTCTTGGCACAATTAATAGCTCAAGCAATACATGAAACAAAGTTAAAACACTATAGAGCTGGAGGGTTACCAGTTAGTTGCCTATCAACCCTACAGAACTATCTGAAACAAACAACATGCTAAATGCTGTACCCTAGGTAGCTCTTCTCTTTAAATCACAAAGGAGCAAAAGTCCATAGGATTTATTACTTACAGGACCAGTTTGTCAATTGTTCTGAGCTCTGGTAAATCCAGCGTTGCTAACTCCCCAATATACTCCAAAAGGAAGCCAAACAATTTCTGCAAGAAGCATAGTATGTTAAAATTATTAGGTTTTTTCTTCCTTGTACATATTCTTAAACAGCACAAAAGAACAGCGATACAGAAGTTAGAAAATGAAGAGTGGTATGTTGATTCTACTGCTGTTCACAACATAGAAGCATGTATGTTTTATACGGCTTCCTTAATACTTACTAAAACTTACTCTGGAATTCAAAGTTAATTTTAAACTTAAAACAAAACAACAAAACCCCCATACTTCCAACTTTGCTTTGTTTCCCACTGCAAGGCTTGGATGATTGCATTTCTGAATTCTCTCCAGTATAATAAGCTGTTGTTCTATTGTTCTTCCAGCCAATAAGGACTTAAATGTCTCATAGGACTCAGGAACTAGAAAGTAAAAACAAAAATTGACCAGGCAAAAATATCAAACTTAACATAATTAATTCAAGTGAACATCTAACAAATTTCCAATTTGAAAATGTTATTATTCAGCAAAAAGATACCATACAGCTTTTAAATAATCACCTTTTAAACACTAATAACCTATCAGCATATATGTAACATTATATATATGAACACAAGCCAGAAAATAATGTAAATATTTTTCCATGATTAACATTCAATTCATTCTGTATTTGCTGCCTAAGCTGAGCACAACTATGTTGACATACACAAAGCAGAATTAAACTTAAGCACACATTCAACCATAAATTTACCATAATACAATTGGCTCTGCCACTAATAGAAAATAATTTAAAAAACCCCAAACAAACAACAACCTGGCATATATCCAATCTTTTGCATAAGTCCACATGCTAGAAAACAACCTAACTGGTTAAGTTTTTTGAGTTATTTTAATGTGACTGCTTTCTGGTTAAAGCAAAACCTGAATGCAATTTAAAAGGCTTTGTGTAATAAGTTATCTCCTTTTGATGGAAAAAGGCAAGCACTTAAGGAAATGGTTTGAAAGGTTGTTTAATCTTGCAACAGATACTTTTGTTACAGAAATCTACACCAGGAGAATAGTTAGTTGCATTATGTACTTAATATTAACGAATGTTTTGTGTACTACTTGAAATGTGCCTCCTCCTTCCTCCTAGGCACAGACCCAAAAGGAGTCAAACTTTGAGTGTCTCTATTTAACAATACTGTGATGTTACATCACAGGGATTAAACCTCAAAACCCTGTCTCTCCAAGCATCTTCTCTGAGAAAAGTGTCAGTCCAAACACTAGAGAAAGTAACCTTTTCTCATTTAAGTATAGACAATAGAATACTATTCTGGCTTCCCTTATACAAAACGCTAGCAATTTGGACTGGATGTGTTGATGGGCTTCAGAAAGGAGTACAGATCTTTTCATTTTTCTCCCCAGTATTTATCTTTCAATTCTAAGGCTGCTCGGAGGAGCAGAAACAGCTCTGGGATGAAACAGATCTGGTTCCCACGGCTCACAGCATGACTAAGACTGATCACTAAGAACAGCAGTTACTGGCCACTCTTGGAATAGTAGAAGACAACTATGAAGCAAAGCTTCGTGGATGAACGAGAATATGTAAGATCCTACACAGCAGGGAAAGGCTGGTTATAAAACCCCTGAAGACAACAGGGATCTCTGGATCCATCCTTTGCTTACCACCAAATGTATAGGGAAGCTCTGATTTGGCAGCTTCCATTTTTGGATCTAGTTCCTCCACATTCTGTGATTCATTTTCATTTGTCTTATGTTTCTTCTGTTCTTTATTCCCTGCAGCTTCTTCTTCACTCTCACGGTCAGATTCAAGATCAGAGTGGCTATCTGCAGCAACATCCTCCTCATCTTCATTAGCAGATTCTTCTGCACTTTCTTCTTCATTCTCATTATCTTCCTTCCCACCTTCCTCTTCTTCCTCCTCATCTTCTTCCTCCTCCTCTTCATTTTCAATATTAATTTTTCCATCCTGTCAGTAGGGAAAATAAGCCAGTTAAAACATTGATAAAGTGAGAGCACCTTGCCAGAATCATCATGCAAAGCTATGATTAAATACACATATACAGGATCTGAGCCTTGCTACCCTGACCAAGCAGTGAATGGCAGTAGTGCTGGCCAAGAAGGGATTTTAAGGAGAGAACATGCATACAGATATAAGAATAGTAGGGTATTTCCAAGGGGCTGTAAGAAACTGGAATAATAGGAGGTTAGTATATGAGGACTAAAAGAATCAACACAAAAGTAAAAACTACTAGCAGATGATATGAAAAAAAATTCAACATCACTTACAGAAGCATTCTTAGTTAAAAAAAATATATTCCTTGTATGTATTAAAACAGCATATCAGATAAAAATTTGTTCCCATTCTGATTTTATTAATCATCAGTTTAAACTCACATTCACAATTTGTATTCTCCCCTTCGAGGACAACAGCAGTTCCCTTGCTACTTATATGTGAGAGGACGAGAGGATCAGTATGCACACACATGCACCCCAGTCAGGGTGATTCACTACATCAGCTTCAAGGTTATATTGGTCTGCCACCTTAATCAAAGCTGCTTCATAAGGGAAGGGTTCTTTCAGAAACCCACGCATCCTCAGGCTGAAATTTGGTGGAAGCTGTATCAAATACAGCAGAAATTTAAAAAATGACCAGAAGGTCTAAAGCCCTCTCTTCAACCCAGTAGGCTAACAGCGTAGAAGACTACTATAACAGCAGGAGTACAGTCACTAGATTGAGGGAAACAACTATTCCCCTCTACTTGACACTTGTAAGACCACATAGAATACAGTGTCCAGTTTTGGGCTTTCAAATACAATAAAGACATCTATAAACTGCAGCAAGTTCAGCAGAAAGCCACCAAGATTGTCAGGGGGCTGGGCCACCTGCCCTATGAAGAGAGGCAGACCTAGGCTTCTTCAGCCTGGACCAAATAACCACCTTCCAGTACCTACAAGGGAGACCATTGAGAAGGCAGAGCAACACTCTTCATGACAGTCCACAGCAGGAGAACGAGAAGCAACAGGCCTACGTTGAAACAAGAGATGTTCAGACTGGATATAAAGAGAAACTTTTTCATGGTAAGGACAGTTAGTGGAACAGGCTGCTCAGAGAGATGTGCAGCCTCCATTCTTGGAGATTTTCCAAGGACAGACTGGATAAAGCCCTGACCAAACCGGTGATTTCATAGCTGACCCTGCTTTGAGCGGGAGGTTGGACTAGAGGTCTCCACAGAGGTCACTTCCAAACTGATTTTCCTATCTTATTTTCTGAACTCTGAAAATTCTGAAATTTTAAACCTTACCTTGTAAGACAATAAACGTCTGTCATCTTTATCCAGGATAAAGCCATCAGCTAGATCATCAGCTGACACGTGGCTGGGTTTCTTTTTATTCGCCTGTTCATCTATTCCACGCATTCGACGTAGTCGATCTGCCTGTGTTTTAGAAGAAATACCGCACACAGATGTGAGCCATCTAGATCAATCAGGTAACTACACCAGAATGGAAGATCCCTCAAATACTACAGCTAAGAAAATCAAATAAAAAGTTAACGGGGATTACTCAACAAGTTGATGAAAAGAAAAAACAGCAACTTGAGAAATTATGGGCAAAAGCTGACGATACCTTATTTTTTGTGGGGAGTGCAATCTGGTAGGAGCACACAGACAACTGGATTAGCTTATCTGGAAGGCTTTAAAACTGGGTTTACCAGAAACATTATGTTCTCATTTTAAAATTTATCTGTTTTGCTTATGAGACAATGCGTCATTACTAGAAAATATAAGCTTCTGAAGTATTTTATGATTCTGCAGTGTTTATCTGTGTTTCCTGTATACGTAACAAGTCTGTGGTAAACACAACCATATCCTAAGATTTTTAAGATATACTAAATTTGTAAATAGACTCAATGGGCAATATCTGAAGCGATCATTTACAAAGGGATTTCCACCTGGGCAACCAGATAGACTGTGCATCAAATAAGATTACAAGAACGGGGGGGTGGGGTGGGGTGGGGAATTCTTTCTTTCTGTTCTGCTATTAGCTACTGAGCTGTTCTGAGGTAACCTGAAGGTACTGAATCCCTGCGGTCCTAAATGTGTCCCTAGTATAGCAAAACAACAAGAAAAAAAAGAAGAGAAACATTTACCAGATTATTCAATCTTTCCGTAAGACTCGGAGCTCCATGTAATATAAAGAGCATGCAACATTTCCCAAGTGAATCCTATTCCTCTGCAAAGCAAAGCTATATACACGCTACCCCTGGAAGACTCTTGCAACACCAGAAGAAACCAATAAATGACTTGCCAGTGTATTAATTCAACTGCTATGCAACATGACACTCTCCCTTACTGACTTAGAAGCACCTCTCAACTCTGAATAACTTAAAACATTTAAAGGCAAATTGATGTGATATTACATTTTTATTGAAGAAAGATCAACTCATTTCATAAACCTCAGTAGTCACGTACTAAGCCTACTTTTTTTGTTGTAATATCAGACTGCAAACAAAACACAAACAGAAGATCTCCTGAATTCACCCTCTGACGAATTGCAGTTTAGTACACCCACTTTCAATCTAAGGTCAAGCAATGAATATAAGTGGTCACTCCCAAAAGACAGGCCACAAAACAATCTAAAACCATAAATGGTATACCTCCAGCTTCTGGAGTCGCGCCTGCTCCTCTTTTGCCAATTCTTCTTCTGTCTTCATCCTTTCTGAAGGTTTTGCTTTCATCTCGAATCCAAGTTCTCGAACAATCATATCATATTCATCAGGCTAAAGAAATATTTATATAATTGTTTATTATCCTAAGTTTTATTATTTTGCTTTGCAGCCACCCCTCTGCCAGACTAACAGATAAGAAATAAGACTGTTAAGATACAAGGAAAAGACTGTTTCCAAAGAAAGCTGCAAGAATATTCAACTCAGTATTAAGACAAGGAATGGAATGAACACTTGAATAGAAATTCTCCTGGAATCTCCCCCTCCCCTATTTAAGTTACTCACAACGGCAAAACTTACAAATAGTATCTTAAATAAAAACTGGTTTACTTATTAATTGAAAAACTTTAAAATATTGTTTATTAATAAAATACTATTTTCTCAAAAAGCAGCTAGAATTAATAAATTTATAGTTTACATTTCACTTTTTATTGTCAGACATGAGCTAAGTCTTTGTTATCTTAGTTACATAGATGTTTATCTTAAAGAAAACAAAAAGGGATGCTGATATTCAGTAAGTTTAAGGAGCATACTTGGGAAAATAGTCACTAGCAGAGATCACACTGGACTTGCGAATAGTCTTCTTGATACCTGCCTAAGTCACTAAACCATACAGCTTCTCTAAAATTCAGTTCTAGGAATTTTTCTTCTTACACATGACTAGATAATTTTCTCCAATTCAACGTTAATGTTATAGAGCATTAATAATTCACACTGCATCCTTGGTAATTCTTAAATCGGATCCACACACATGAAGCAAGGGAATCTTAATCTTTCTTTTCAGCAAATTACGATGACAAAATTTTTGTCTAAGATACCACATTACCAACATACTAAAGTATTCAGCATGTTATGAAACATCTTAAAACCAAAAATCAATACATCAAAATATGAACTTTTGATCCAGTATCTTCTGTTCGTTATCTGAGATCAGTTTTAACATAAAATCAGTTCATTAGTTTAAACTTTCAAAAACTGAATTCTACTGCCAAGGAATAAATGGAAATTCACAATGTTCTGCAATATAATACAAAATTTCTACATGAAAAAAATAGCGCAACACATTACAATACCTATTCTTAGATTTAAAAGTTTATTTCCCTTAGTATAAAATACAAATGATAGAAAAAGCTTTGAGACCATAAGATATCTATTCAAAAGTTAAAATATTTTCAGTGCCTTTTTGTAGGGATAGTGCCCAATTTACAACAAGGAAACTTTTGTTGTCAAATAAAAGTTGTTTTATCCAAGGAACACTGCAAAGGCATTCAAACTAAGTCAATGTTCCCAACAATTTTAGTTCTTCAAGAAAATGTATTTGTCGTAAAAATAAGCTGTAGCCAACAGTGTTGTTCAACCTGCAACCTCTCTCAGATTTGATAACTAAAGAAAAGCAATAGGTAATGAAAATCAGATAAATCATACAAAACCCTATATTCCTCCAACTAACCAAACTGCCCTAAAACTGTAGCATTCCTTCAATGTGAATAGCAGGCAACATTTTATTCTACAAAGTGACGAACTTTGCCTTATACCTCTGCCACTACGAGT
The DNA here is from genome assembly GCF_018139145.2 of Gymnogyps californianus. Lineage (NCBI taxonomy): Eukaryota > Metazoa > Chordata > Aves > Accipitriformes > Cathartidae > Gymnogyps > Gymnogyps californianus. Next base: position 10,514,010 of record NC_059474.1, read on the forward strand.
CAAAATCACAAGTTATTAGAACAAAAGGAAGTAGTCTAGCCAAAACCTTACCTTGGGTTTTTCTACTTCTTTGTCCTTTTTCTCTGACTTTGGGGTTTTGCGAGCAATAAGGGTTTGGATTTCCTTCCAGTCATTGTCAAGCTTTTCTGTGAGTTCTAATGCACTTTCTCTCCGCGTTTGCCTCTCTTGCTAGAAAAAAACAAAACAAAAACAAATGCAGCAGTTATGTTCAGACGAACATGACATAGCATTTACAGTGTAAAACCAAAATGCTGTCCTTAGCAAAAGAATAATTTTTAATATTTACATTTTAAAGGTGTAAACATTCTTTGTGGAAGAAGCAGTATAGAGTTACACTGAATGGCACAAGGGTTGCATAGAGAAAACAAGTTAGGAGTCAAGTGAAGGGGAGATCTGAGGATACAAAAGAATGGCAGATATTCAATGCATACCCTAAAATGCCTACAAAGTCAGATGGACTTTATTCAAGGAGCTTGGACTCTTCTCCTAGACAGTTATCTCCTTTGTTTTCTATGCCACTACTACTTTATTCTGCAAAGACAGAAATTGTGACAGCTTCTTAATCATGTTCATTTATACTTCAGGGCTAAAAACTTACCTTTTCTTGTTTAGATTTGGCTATCATCTCTTCTATGAGTTCCTTCCTAGATTTAGGTTTTTCCTCCTCTTCATCTTGCTGCCCACTTGATGCTTTTTTACGAAGAAGGCCTCCACCCCCTCCAAAGTGAGCAGCAGTTAATTCAGCTGGGGAAAAAAAGGCAGATTGTGAATCCTTTTCAAATCCACACGAGTGCTGGAGTGCTGCTGCTGCTGGGACAGTATCTCCCTATTCTTTGAGAATGGGAGGAATTAAAACTATTACATCAATTGTACTACTCCCATCCCTATGGGAATGGCCATACCAAAAAAGATTGATGCTAGACATTTATGCCGACAAACATTTTGTACGAGGTAGGAATATATTTTTTCGATATTTTAACAGTATTTAGGTGCAGAGGTGCAAGAAAGCAACCAGAAAACTCACACTTCAGCCTCTGCCCAAGAGGCTCGAAATACACGTACCTATGTAGGCTGAAAAGCCCACAGATTAAAGAAGCTTGCCAGGTAGGTAGTTTGAACTTAACATCTGCTAAAATCCAGAGAGCTGTTCTGTGTGTGATTAAGAAGCAATCAAATCTGACTTAAACATCCCAACCAATTACATAATATTCTTTCTCACTGAAAGACAGTACTGAACAAATGATGTACATGTACCAACAGTATCCCATTGCTGGTTTTATTAGCTGACATGTCTTACCTGACAGTGTTCCTGTTTCTTCTGTGTCACTGTCACTATCAATAATATCATTTAGTTTTTCAATTTCTGCCAAAGATTGGCCATAATGAGTCAATTCCTCATCTTCATTAAGATTATAGATATTCTTCTTTCCATAATTTTGCTAAGAATAGTAAAACAAACCAATTAAATAACAAAAGATTTTTAGTTCCCAGGCAACAAATTAATAAAGCCTGTATTTTTAATGCTAGCTGAGGAGGTTCTTATTCCAGTGTTCTGCTGGAACAGAACACTGGAATAAGTGCACTACTAGACCAATACTTTCATTCAAAGACATTAAACCTTAAGCGAGGGAGTATGATGTCTCTCTTATTCTTATACTAATGTACAAATGGAGTAACTAAGAAAACCTAAGGAAGCTTAAGTTTTATCTATGTATCAGTAACATCAATTCTTAATTACTACATTTCAGGCCTAATGAAACAGACTTTAACCTACACAAATTACAAGTAGAATATGATATTACACTACTCAATTCTGGAGACTGAGTATGAGGCAAAAAGAACAGTACTGCACATACAGTTCACATTACAGAATGACAGCAACTTACAGAGTTCTTCTAGTCAGCAAATGAAATGGCCGCTGTTCAACAGCTGTACCGGAATCTCAAAGTGTACTTGATGGTGGTTGCCTTTTCCTAATTCAATTCCCAAATCATAGTAGTCAAAGAAAACCAAGCAATCAATGAGTCTGCTTAAAACTGGCTTTCTTGCATATCAGTGCTCAAAGAAATTTCTGCTTCAAAAAGTTGCCTTGCAAAACCAGAAAGTTTTCATGAAAAATTTTGGATTCCTACAAAAAATTCCTTTTTCATAAAAGTTCCAAACATACAAAATCAAAAAGAAAGCATTACCCTGCAAAAACCTCTTGTGCTGGTTTTGGCTGGGATAGAGTTAATTTTCTTCATGGTAGCTAGTATTGGCTATGTTTTGGATTTGTACTGGAAACAGCGTTGATAATGCAGGGATGTCTTCATTATTGCTCAGCAGTGCTTACACAGAGCCAAGGCCTTTTCTGCTTCTCACACCACCTCACCAGTGAGTAGGCTGGGGGTGCACAAGAAGCTGGGAGGGGACACAGCCAGGACAGCTGACCCCAACTGACCAAAGGGATATTCCATACCACATGATGTCATGCTCAGCATATAAAGCTGGGGGAAGAAAGAAGGGGGGGACGTTTGGAGTGAAGGCGTTTGTCTTCCCAAGTAACCGTTAATGCATGATGGAGCCCTGCTTTCCTGGAGATGGCTGAACACCTGCCTGCCGATGGGAAGTGGTGAATGAATTCCCTGGTTTGCTTTGCTTGCGCATGCGGCTTTTGCTTTATCTATTAAACTGTCTTTATCTCAACCCATGAGTTTTCTCACTTTTTGAATTCTCTCCCCCATCCCACTGTGAGGGGAGTGAGCGAGTGGCTGTGTGGGGCTTACTTGCTGGCTGGGGTTAAACCACGACACCTCTGTTAAGAGGGACACTCCCAACGTAAAAAAATCAAGTGTTTCTTGTGGTTTTGGGGTTTTTTTGTTTGGGTTGGTTTTTTTTTTTTTAATTCCTATACTTTACCTGTCTTTCCAAAGTGAATCGTCTGATCATCTTTTCCTCTGGACTTATTTTGGTGTTATATTCACCAAAACGTTTATCTTTAAACACATTTGTCTTTTCCCTTTCTTTATACTCTTTCAGCAATGTTTGGGTACGCTAGAAGAAAAAAAAAAGGAGATTAAATTAAAAACCAAAGAGAATAACTACTTCAAAGCCAAGGCAAAAAAGGCTCCATGGTATCCTGGCAACATAATCTAATTTATCAGAATGCAATGAAAGAGAAGGAAAAATTCACAGAAACAGAGATGGGAAGCTCGTACAATATATTCAGAGTCATTAAGTTCTCTTACAAGCTGCCCATATGAAGATAAAATACGGTACATGATATCTCACCTTTATTTTATCACATATAAGAACTCTGCATTGCCACTGAAGAATTCTGATTTGTCTAAAGCTTAGTATACAAGAATAACATATAAAAGAAAGCAAAAAAGCCCCAGTGTCAGCTGAACCTCTTTTGGTCTTGTCATCTAAGACATAAAAAACACCCCAAGTGGGTACATATATTTAGCTCTCTGCTTTAGTGTTGAGCACAGGGAGGTTATGCATCAAAGCCGTAAAAGCAAGTTTAGCAGACCTGCATGAGGTCGTATGTGCTGTACTTATGGTACAGGTAAGGAGACAAGTTTACTTTTCAGTGCCAGTGATCTAATTCATGACAAGCATTCGATATACCTTACTATTAAATAAAACCCAAAGACCTTAAAATGTGATATTAAACATCCATAAAGTTTTCTAAAATCTGGACAAATAATAATGAAGACTGAAAGCTAATTTATAATTTCACGCTGAAGATACTATATAATTTATAAAGGAAGAAAATGCTGGCTGTGTTTAGACTGAAAAAAAAAATCCATGTTTATTAAAACACGTTAACTGAATCTTATGGAAAGGTACTGTTGCTATTCATATTACCATGAACTCACAAACTGCTGCACTAAAGGAAAAGGCTGAGTTTCCTACAACAGGCCTCTGCAGCATCACTGAGCATTCACAACTTTCAGATGCCTCTGTAACTGACACCAGAACTCAGGTTTCATTTACTACTGTGCCAGTTCTACCTTGTATTTACCTCTTGCACAGAATATATAAATTATCATCCAGCTTAAACACTGTGCGTGAACTTTAATATCTCTTAATACCTTGGACACGAAAAAGCACTTTTGTTTATCAACTATTTGATGTCCTCTCTCATTAATTACCTTTATTCATAAAAATGTATTTAATGCATCACCTCTCACAATGCATGCAAAATTATAAACTATGCATTTCCTTCTGCTGCACTATTTTTAAAAAGAACTTCTCTTTTCAGTAAGTGCTTTAAATTCTGTTCAACAACAGATTGTGTGTAACATGTCAGAGAGAATCTCAGGGGCAAACTTTCAAATTATGGTTTTTTCAGCTTTAACAGAATCTACAGAGGTGTTAACTTCTTTCCTGGTCTGTTTGAAGGGACAGATCATAAAAAAATTCCAGTGCTTCACTCAAGGATAGGGTAGGTTGCTGGAATCCCAGGTGCGTAGTATGACACAATGTTCTCCTTTACGCACTATGGATTTTGGTCAGGTAGCTAGAGATATCAGTAGACAAAGAAAAAGAGGTAATTTTAAAACAGCATAAGGATGGAAGATAAAAGATTTACTCTTCTTAAGTTGTATGGTCATTCTTATGAGAGCAATCAGGACAAATCGTTATTTTGCATTCCAACATACTTCTACAATGCAACTATTTAACCAGTGCACAAAAGGTCATCTGCAAGTTTTCCTAATCAATGGCAGTTTCTTTGTATCTACACATTTCTCACTGCATTCAGACCTTAGTGCCCATTCAAGCTTTCACTATTACAGCAATGTCGCACCGTTATCAAGAAGCTTAACATTCTGCAGGAACCAAAACTGACCAACATAATGAACATTTTATAATCACCTGCACTCTGGTCCAGTATTTGCTTGCTTACAAAATGTGCCATTGTATTCCGGACCCTGGTAATTTGAAAAGAGAATATTCCCACACATGTGATAAGGCAGACTTGCACTACTGAACCCTGTGGATTGCATTCGAGGGAAACATTTTCAGCAGGCTCTTCATCATCATCTGAGCAATGTGAGGTGACCAACCACTCCTCCCATGCACGATGGACATAGTCTCTTATCTCACCTGATATGGCTCCAGGCTTATCCCTTCTCCACTACAGCTACAGATGCCATCCTTCCTCCTAACTTTTGATGTCCTCTTACCTTCTTGATGGCCTTGGACCGTGAGACACCAGGCAGCCCCACGTCATTCTTGGTCTTCCTCCCCAAGATGTTAAACTTCTGCCTGTTGACTTTCACCTCAAAGGGGTTGCTCTTGACCATGGCCATAGCTGACTTTATGGGGCCCTTGGCTGTGGAAGGCACTGAGGCCTTTTGCTTCCGCCTAGCTGCCTTCCCCATTTTTGGTTTGGCTGCCTGCGTGGATGTGCGTGGGGAAGGAGAGGCTCAGTACTCACTCAGCGTGCGGGGGCCAAGGCTGGAGGTGCAACCAGGGCGAACAAAATGGCGCCCGGGGGGGGGGGGGGGGAGGGAGGGGGCAAAACCCCCCTAACTACCCCTTGGGCCTGACCACTGCCTTCCGACGCGGTGCCAAGTCGCACGAAAGCTTCCCCCAAACCCCGTGAGAGCCGGAGCGGAGCAGAGGAGAGAGCGGAGCGGCAACAACGCTCCCCCGAAACCGGTGTGCCCCGGCGCTACTACACGCGCATCGGCAGCCTCGCACCTCTCGCGAGAGCTTCACCCAACTATCGCGAGATTTGCCGCTCTTCTCCCCTCCCGCTGCGGGACGAGCCGGGGGGTAGGCCGGGAAAGGTTTCACGCACTACATATCCCAGCAGGCAGAGCGCGGCGTGTGCCGGGGAGACGCGAGCGCTGCGGCGCGAGGCCTGCTGGGAGTTGTAGTCCCGGGGAATAGGGAGGGGGAGGTGGCACAGGAGCCCAGAGGCGGAGCTGGCTGAGGCGGGCGGAGGAGGGCGGTAGAGCCATGGTCGGGGCGGGCGGTTGCTGCCTGCTCCTTGCCTCCGCCCTCGGGGAGGGGGAGGCCGGTGCCGGGGCGAGCAGCGGGTGATGGGGAAGAGGCGAGCGCAGCGCTGAGGTCCTGCGGGGCCGGATGAGCGGAGGCTTGGCGTCGCGGCGGTGGCGGGGCTGGAGGAGGGGGCGAAGGAGGCAGTAGGGGCGGCCTCCACTCCGGCTGCCCTGAGGGGAAGGAGCCCCCGACCATGGAAATCGAGAACATCGTGGCCAACACGGTGCTGCTGAAAGCCCGGGAGGGTGAGAGCCGCGGGACGAGGCGGCGGGGGGAGGAGAAGCGAGAGGGCGAGGCGGGGCGGGCTGGGGACGTACCGAGGGGGAGGAAGAGGGTCTGAGGTGAGGGGGAAAGGGGCCAGCGAGGAGGGGGGAGAGGAAGTGATGGAGGAGGAGAGGGTGGGGAGGGAGGAGAGGCTGCCGGGCAGGGGGGGTCCGGGCGGGGCGTGGACCCCCTCAGGGGTGGTGGCAGGAGCTCTCCCCGCCGCACCGGGGCGGGCGGTGAGTCCCGGGCAGTGCGCTGAGGCACCTGCCCTGCTCCTCCCGCGGGATGAATTTGGAGTTACTGGCTTGTGGCTTGCTTCTGAAAAAAACCCTTTCCTCCTTCCCCCTTCGGGCTCTTGATTTGAACGGTGTTTTTACCGGATGTTTTAAGAAGATCGTTAATCTGTAGTTCTCGGTTTATTTATAAATATATATGCGTATGGATATAAAGGACGAAGTGACATCATTCTATGATTCTAAATCTTCTCTGGAAGAACCTTGCACTCTATCTTGCTCAAATTCCTGCCTGTGAAAAACATAGCTGGTGAACGCTACCTGTATTTTGCAGTCAAATATTTTGTATTAACCTAATATTAAAGTGTGGTATTTTCCATTAGATTAATACGTACAGTTTGATTCCCCAGAACATCTTGACTTGAAGGTTCCTCCCCCAACTAACAAACATTTTGGATAGATAATGAAATTTACTCTAGAACGTTGTTGCTGTTTAAAAAAAGTCCTGAAATAAGATTGTCCTACTGCTTTTTCATGTATATAACTGTCCATTAAATGGCCACTTGAAAGCCTCCCCAGATTACCACTGTACTCAGTGCAGAGTATGTTTTTCAACTATGAAATGTGCATATTCTTTTTGGATTGGATCCTACTTTTCTTAATTGTGTTGAGAACTCCCATTAGTTTAGCTGGAGCTGTTTAAAGTGAGTAAGAACAACAGAATCTACCCCTGTATGTTTTGCAAGTTCCTCCAACTCTAAATGGGTTTGGCACTTACGCCATATGTGTATCCAGTTAAATTTGCCTTAAGCAGCAAGAGAGGAAAATCAGCTTTTTGACTTTGAAGTGAGGTTTAAAAACCAGAACAGTGATCACAATTTTGGGCCATTTCCCAACCTTAGCTGAAAAGACCACCTCAAACTAGAGGACATGTTTTGGCTGGTTTCACTGACGGTAACATGTCTGTGGTGGTGCTGCCTGAATTTGGAGTTTGCATTGAAGTGATCTGAGAAACGAAGGGAAAGTGGAATCTGGCTCAAAACTTTACTGTGCCCAAACCCTCACCACGAAGAGTGGAGTGGTAATCTGGAAAGGCTTTTAAGTGGCTGCTTAATGTCAGGTTGCCTCTTTAGTTAAGATTTCACTATGTTTAAAATAAATTATAGTGGTGGAACTGACCAAACAAGATATTTTAATGAACTAAATGAAAGTCTGACAGCAGCTGATGTGAAGAAGATCAGTTCTATCTGATGTGAAACTTATAAAAGTAATGGTAATAAGCTGTTACTCTTTTGTACATTCAATTGGCCTGGGATCTTTTGTGTAAGCATGCACAAAAATGTGATTTCTGGCTTTGAAACTCTAAAACTCTGCTGATCAATTGGTAGAAGGTCTTTTACCTTTTCAGGTCTGAGTTCCTGTGCATGGGGTACTTTTTACATCACATTTTTCAAAAAGCTCCTTGAAATGAAAGTATTTTCTGTCTGTTGCATGCTCTGGCTGGTCTGGGAATGTCTGGTTTACTCCATCTGTCAGGACTATTCCATAAAATCCCTGTCCCAGCTCTATTCTTATGTGGCCAGTAGACTTCAAGAGAATGGAATTCGCAAAGTTACTATGTGAGCTAGATATTTTACTGAAATATATTCTTTGCTAAAAGGGCCTCACGACTAGGACAGAAGAGCAGACTTACAATTGACCTTTTCCTTCCCACATTCCTATTATCTCACTGTATAGTGTATGGAGAGGTGGGATAGCATGGAAAAGTGCAGAATTACCATTTCTCATGGAAGAAGGCGAAATCCTAAGCTAGTATAAAATAGCAGCTTCACTTATTTTCATGTATAGGCTTGAGCCACATCAGTAATCCTTTTTCCAATTCCTCAGTGTGTTAAAGACTGGATAAGACAAGGTGTTGACCTGGATAAATATTTCAGTTGTAAAAGCAAAAGAAATCAGATGTAAACTACTGTGCTCTTATTTTATAGTTTTCAGTGGCATGTTGAAAGAAATTAGTGTAGGCTTAATTATGGCTTGCATCGGTCAGTCTCAGTCTAACTTGAGATTTCTTCATGATGAAGATGAGAGTAGAAAAAGATTGTACCCTTGAAAGCATCTTACAAAGTCTTTTAACTGTAGAGATATGTCATCTTCATTTTGCAAACACAGAGACTGGATTTAGGATGTTGCATACTTGTCCTCGTCTAGTGAAAGGGTATGGCAGAGGCTTAATGAGAATTCAGAAATGCCTGGTAAATAACACCAAGTCTAAACAAATCAGACCTGAGCACATAAACCTGACCTAACAGTCAAAATTATGATCCCAGATTTGTACTCATCATTTTCCTCTAATTTTAGGTACTCTAATAGTTCTGGGTATGAATATTGTTAGGATATGAACATCACGTGGGTTTTACATTTGTAGGTGTGCAGAATTAGCACACCTGGAACAGCTAGGTTCATGTCTACTGTTTAAATCTGATTTGATATGTAGAAAGTAAATTAGAGAGCCAGGAACTAACTAGTGTGCTTAAACAAAATGCATCTTTTACTGCTACTTTCTTCTCCTACAGAATAAAAACAAAGTGGTATTACTGTCTATTTCTAGACTAACTACATTTTACCTTCTCACTAATAGTCTTACTGTTAATTTATTTCATTAGAGGTGTGAATCTTCTAATTCAATTTGCATAACAATAACATTGGTTTATAAGAGTTTACTAGTCCTGTTTTTCAGGCCAGAGCAAACACCAGCTTCCCCCCAGCCTTAAAACTCTAAATCTTGTCTTATGATGCTATTCTCTAAGAGGGTTTTTCAAACCTTTTCATAAAACAGATTATTTTAATAGAGGCCTGTCTCTTTCCAATAAAGACTTGTAATATCTCTGTAGCAACTACAACACTTCTTTATGTGAAGAAGGAAAGCTTTGAGGATTCCTTATCTTCTTTTAATGCGACTGTAAATAATCAAATGCCTGTTCTTTGCACCTGTGTGTTAGTGATGGCTCATAATATATGACTCTTGTATGTACCTACTACTAGAAAATATTGTGATGACACAAAGTACTCTATGGTACTTTATGGATGAAAGATTAAGGAGTCAGGAGCTATATTGGGAGTTTTTCTTTCCTCGTACGCTTTTCCAGTTGACCTGCTCGTGCTGAGAGCTAACCTGTCCATGGAGGGATTTGCCTGTGAGTAAAAACTGTAGTGCAAAGTGTTCTGGGATTCCCTGTCCCAGTTTCCTGGGATAAGTGGCCTTCTGTGCCAATCCAGCTCTTTCCTCTTGTGTATACATTACTTTTTGAGGGAAATCTGTATGTGAGAAAGAAAAACGGAAAACTTCCTCTTAAGGTAAACCCAATGGAGGAACAAGCACAAGTGACTCAGTAGAAAAACAAGAGATTATGAAGCAAGCTCAAAGTTAATCTTATGAGCACTGAAGTGCCACAACTGAGATAGAAAAACAGGTAAGTGTTTAGTGATAGTGATGTATGAACTATGAGATAGACGGTGCAAAAGCTTGCAATTTCACGATCTCCTTACTCAGATTTTCATACACAGGGATTTTTATGTGTAAAAGAATAATGTACAGCAATATAACTTCTAGTTTTGTATAAGAGTATAAGTTTTGTATTATTTTTTTCCTAGCAGAAATATCTTTGAAATGAGTATCTCTTGAAGGACATTGAAGAATTTATCCCATAAATTGGGACAAATAATAAATATAAACTAGGTTATTCTGAAAAAAATCTGAAAGTTCACAAAAATGTATTTTTATTTTATATTCACTTTTCTCTTTTTTTGTATTTGTCTTCTGGCTTTTTGCAGTTATTTCAATCACTCTCATTAAATCCTTTGAGTATATGTAAGCCCCAAATTCATTTCAGCATCCCACACGTAGTTTGTGATGTTTTGAAGGAAAGGAGTTAATCACTGTATGTTTTAAACTGCTTAGAAGCCTTCCTTTTTTTCATTGCCTAAAGTAATAGTCTCCAAAAATACGTCCAAAGGGTAGATCTGTAGTTCCTTTGAAGTCAATGGCAGTTTACTCCAATTGAGGATCCATGCCAAGAGCACATTTTAAACATACCTGGTCCATTTGCATCCACTTTAAAATTAATTTGTACTGCTCTGGCAGGAGCAGTTTGTGAAAGAGAATTGGGTCTGCTGTCAGGCATATAATATCCTCTATGTCATGATTGATTTAGGCTAGATTAAGATCATGCCTCAAGCAAATTTTCCCCCAAGCTCTTGGTTGTATTGGTTCTAGCCTGTGGTTGCAGAATGGGTAAGATAGTTTCCAGTTGGATCCATGAACCAATCTAGGGAGTGTGGGTTGTTGTGGTGGGTTTTTTCCTATGTTGTTGGGTGTTTTGGGTTTGGGGTTTTCTTCCCAAAGTTAGTTTTCAGATGGATCAGCAAGCTCCTGCAGATTTGATAATTGTTAGGTGCAGCCCAAGGATGGAGTTAGCAGGAACCTTTCAGTAACAGAATGTGATCACAGTTTGCCTTAAGCAAATCCTGAAAGATACTTGTTACAGAATTGAAATTGTATTACTGTAGCACTTTTCACAAAAAATAAGCAGTCTACTCAGATTGTGTGTTTTATCTGTCTAGGTTTAAAAACAACTGGAATAGTTCTGCAAGCGAAATACATCCTACTTTTGCTTGCAGTATAAGGTAATAATTCAGTGTGGTATTGGTGGGGATACATAGGCAGATATCCTATAACATGTGTATTTGTAACTAGGAAGAAGGTTCTAAGGAGATTGCTCAGATCACTGCAGTTTGGCTATTGAACTGAACTAAAATCTGTAATTATTTAAGGAGTATGGACAAGTGGGAAACCAAGGCACACTCATACCCAGAAAGTCCATTCACCAGCAGCAAATACGAATTTTAACGTGAGAGTGCCGTGAGTTTTTGCAGTTGCTGTTATTTTTGTCTGTTCTTCCCTTATTTGCCTCCTATGTTCTATTGCACTCCCTTATTGCATTGTGCTTTAAATTGCTGTAAACTCATTGTGGCAGGAAACATGTCTTCCTGTGTTTGTACAGAATTATGCACAATGTCTGCCTTTTTGTCCTTTATTTAATGAACTGTAAGAAGAATGCATGTGGGCATGTTGGAATCTAAATAATTACATTTACTAAATAAACACAACATGAGAGGTCTAGTTACTGGTACACACTGCTGCTTTGGTTATTTCAAACGTGGCAATTATAACTAGAGGTTTCACAATCTACTTGAAGGAATTTTACTTCTTTTCTATCTGTTGCAGTCTTGATGTACCATCATGATAAAAAAATCCTTGTTTGTCAAGGAGTTGTCTGTAAAATTGCAGTTTTCTTACTGTTTGGTTTTTTTTCTCTAGTAAACCCTGTTTGTTAAGTTGTTATAGACATATCAAAATGAAATGGATACACAGATGTTACATTGTTTGATGGCAAGATCAGATTAATAAATTCTGGTTCAGATTAGTTACATTTACTGGAGTTGATATAAGACTTTCATACCTAATTTCTGAAGAAGTGCAGAAGCTGTTCAGCATGTATGCACTAGCATTCTTAAATGTGCACATGATTACTGGGATTGTATATAGAGCTGATGTGAAGAACCAGTTGTTCAAGTGGTTATAGCTGTGGGAACAATAAATGATTGTGCATATAAACAAGCTGCACAAATGTTCACGTAGATACCTGGGGTTTTTAACTGCTTACAGTGTTACTGCTCTAACAGTCAGATGAGCAAGAGGACTTGAGCATTACCTTGCTGAAGTCCAACTCTAAGCACTTGAATCCAGGAGTGTGAGGAATATTATCTTAAAAATGCCATAACAATCTGTAATCTATAGGTATCTTCTATGTGTTTATTTATTGAACTCCTTGCATTGTTGCTTCTGTTTGTGTTCAGAAGTGCCTTGGCCTTTATAATGCTGAAGAGTTAGGTGCCTACCTTGTGCTGAAACCTGAATTTTCACTAGGTGATTCTGGTAAACTTGCTGAGAGCCAGCCAGATTACATGTATCATACTTCTGGGGAAAAATCTTTCTCCATATAAAAGAGATGCCACTCTGTTAAACCTAGTTGTTAAGCTGTGACCGGGCTTGTTTTTCAAGGAACTGAGATGTCAAAAAATGTATCTGACCTGCACAATGGAGAAGGTTACAGAGACCCCACAAAGCAGTACTGTATGAGCTGTCTCTAGAACTGGAAGCATGACAGCCTTCCTCAAGTGATGGTATATGTGAACTTGTCTCCTAGCCTGAAGTTAGAGGTACTTCAGTGTTAACATTCTGATCGGAGGACCCGAGGTATTAATTCCACAGTGGTTTGTGTCTTGAAGGTGGATCTTGCACAGTAAGGGCATACCATCAAAATTTGTTACTTAGTGGGCAGTGTTTAGAAATGTCTTTGTAGCATAAGGCCATAGTTAAACAAGAATGTTTTGATTTTTCAGTGAAAGGTTTTAATCCTTATCATGAGTGGTTTGAAGGAAAATGTGTCTGTAAGTAGGAGAAGATTTGAATTCATGTGAGTTTAAAATCTGTTAGGAAACTTGCCTGCAACTTTCTCTGCTGTATTGTAAGACAGTGTATGTACCTGGATTATTCTCATGCATCTCAGTGTAGATGATGTAGAGCTTCTGCATCAATTCTTTTGCATTTTTCATTGAACAATTGATTGATTTATACAGTTAAAGGCATGCTGTAGGTCATCTTCTTGTTGCAGTTTCATGCTTTCAGAGCTTGTCTGGGTGTGGTCTAGTATGAATTTCTCACGTGGTATCTGACAATCTGGTTTGTGGATTTGCAAGAATGATGTTGTAGCAATCATACACCCCTACTGCTACATAGCTGTGTGCTTCTCAACCACAGAGATACGTTGCTTGTCCTTTACAGGCAGGAAAGCCGAAGCATGGAGGTCCCTGAACAACTCAATGGCAGTATCTCAGCGTCAGTGTAGTAGCCGCTGAATCTTACCACATATAGTCTGTGTACATTTATTAGCCAAAGACAGTATGATGCTTCTCACTGTTTTCATTCCATAGGACAGAATCCAAGTTTTCTGTCTCAAGGAAGACTGACTAATAATGTTCATTGAACATTGTGCTCAGTGAAATGAGAGTCATGCTACAAATCCTGTCTGAAAGAAAGATCACTGTGGCTGTGGGAAGTCCATCTGATGACTTGAAAAATATTCTTATTTGTCTAAATCTGTTTCTACACCAGATTGCTTTGTTTTGCCACAGCAGTTTCTTTTTTTGCAACTAGTTGTGTTTTTACTGATGAATAAGCCAACCACCGTGCCTTACATAAGTTTTTCAAATGTTTCTCTGAAGTTTAAAAAAAAAAGTTGAAAAATGAAAACATGTAAACATCTTTGCCATACCATATTCTAACGTGATGACCTAACTGAATTTAGTATGTATCTTTTTAAGAAGTGAAAACATGTAAACAGGTAAATGCTGAAATTTGAACTCTAAGAAGTAGTTTGGGGAGGAGAAGAAGGTAAGGTTCTCATGTAGCTGAAAATGTAATTACAGTGTTTCCTCACTGTAATGGTGTATTGGTGCATCCACCCTTCTCTTTGTAAAAGATGAGTCGCTTCAAGTTGGACATTGTTCTAGCCGGCAATTACATCTGAAAGAGGCAAAAGTGGTAATTCATCTGAACCACATAGGTCAACCATAAAGCAGATTAACCTAATGCCTTTGTTGCTGCTGTGTTGGAAAGTAAGCTGTTGGTCTTTCTGGAAGAATTTTATCTGAAGTATTTTAGAATGAGATCCAGAATAGAAGCTCTGAAATCAATATTAAGACACTTACAAACCACAACTATTATAATTTGATTTGATACTTCTTTTAAACTGCCTCAGAAATGGAAAAGGATTTTGCAATTAGGGAATAATATGACAAACAGATTGGCCTCTTCCCATAACTTTTACCAGAAATGGCTAATTTATCTGTAAATGATGTAGGTCATGCAGTCTCTTTACATTATTGGGACATACAGACTTTTTCTGTGCATTTGCTGTAAATATAAGAACAGTCAGTTCAGAGAAAAGAGAGAGCATGTTAATTTAGCTGATACTCCTAAGCACTTGATTCTTGTGTATCATTAATAAATTATATGTAGTCTTTATTGACTTCTATAGGATGGTGAACTCAGTTGCATTCTAGCATGTGGTCTCTTTGTAAAATGAAGTTCATAATGGTCACGTCGTAAGTAACTGGCCAAATATTTGGGGCAAAATACAGCAGACTTTCTTGTGTTCGACTTGAAGTATAATGCACCACTGATCCTCTTTTTTTGGTTTGGGTTTTTTGGTGGTTTTTTTCTTTGACTGTGCTTCAGAAGATGATATACTTGGTGTATATCACAGTTCAGTTTTACTTTTTCCAAACAGCATTGTGGTATGAATTTGGGTCAGTTTATCATTCTTGGTCAATACTAATTGTACTGTGTCATGCACAAATGAGTCTTTCTGAGCAGTTTCTAACAGAAGAAATGTAACTTCTGTGGACCATCAAACATCAAAAATATTTTGTTAAAATAGCTGGAGTTTGTTTTAATAATGCTGGTAATTACAGCTTCATGATTAGTTCTGGTACTGCATGAAGTATGAGAGGGGAAGTAGATTTCAATATATCTGTGTTCTAAAATATTTTGGAAAGCGACTGACTTAAAAAGCAACGTTAGGAAATAAAGTACAGAAGGTTTTTTAGAGAGTAGGTATCAGTTCAAAGAATCTCTGCAGGCCAGCTTTTTAAGGTTTTGTATTCCTTATTTGTTTATTTTTCTAGTGATACTAGAGTTGAGAATGTTTTGTTGCAGCAGCACAGTGAGATGTCACTGTTCCTGTTAGCAAAGATCATGTAAATTTGGTATGAGCTAAGGTACACTAAGCTGGAATTGCTCTGACTGCAATGGTGGAACTGTTCAAGAAGCTGTATGTTTGCGTGAAGACTTTTTTTTTTTAAATACGTATTTTATTATTCTGAAGATGTTAGTTCCTTTCTCCCTAATGATTTAATTCTGAAAGAGTTGAGTACTGTTTGCTGCTTGGTTTCTATTCGGGTTACATAGGGTAACTCCCTTCCTTTCTCTCCCATTGTGGTTAACGGTACGTACTGCTTTGGTACAGTTAGAAAGTTTCTGTGCAGTTTTGCTACTGTTCTGTCATGTGGAAACGCATCTGGCCATATCACTTAGTAAAATCTTCTATTAAAATATTTTGCAGCACAAAAATTACTCTTCCGCTGAAATGTTTTGCAATTAAAAATATATATATGTTCCTGTATCTATCTCTCTGCTTTTTTCATAAGTATGCATATCTTCTGTAAATGGAATTGGCTTCTTCAGGTCAAAGTAATGTGCTAAAATTCCAATTTAACATAGGAAATGGAGCACAGATGTATTTTTTGAGAAACAATGGAAAAAATACTGTAGTAGTTTTTTTAAATCAGTTTAATACTAGTGCTGTGAAATCTGACGGACTGAAAAGATCTGAATTCTACAACAGCTAAGTTCTTCCTGATATCCTGTATCCTCCTATAGTCTGGAATAAATGGTGTGTATTTGAGCAATGCCCACTCATTTATTAGTGGGGTCTACTCTTATTACTATTACTGCCCTGAAAAAAAAAAGAGAATATTTATGTACAACCTGATTATCCAAAAATGTGTTTAAGAACTTTGTTCTATGTATTTGTTACTCAACTTTAATGTCTTCCATTCTTCACTATGATTGAGAGATAATTCTCAAATTTTTTTGGCTTCTCTCTTTGATGTTCCAGTTTTGTTTGTAATTTTCAGAATACCTAGATATTTGCCTTGTCTTTGCAGAGATATTCTGTATGCACAGCCAAAATGCAAAATATCTGTCTTGCAAAAGACTTTTTGCATTTTTTAGTGTTTCATATAAAAGTTCTTTTATATCAAGTTTGTTATTGGTTTGGATATCGTTGTAGATGGGTTTCTTTCTAGGCATGAAAAGCGGTCTGACAGATCTGTGCAGAAGTGACCTAATTTTATGCTGTTAATGTTATGTTTAATTTTATTCTGACATAGTATTGTGTTTTACATTACTCATATTTTTCTTCTAGGCAAACGGAGTGGGCGTAGTAAAAAATGGAAGGAGATGCTGAAGTTGCCACCTGTTAGTCATTGTGAAGGTATTAGATGCTCAATTGGTAGGTGTCCTGTAGAATGGTCTGTCTGATTTTTTTGAGAAGGAAGGGTAAGAGTTTGGTGGTGTTAACTGAAAGGATTCTGTCTTGCTTCTGAATGCAAATTAGCAAAAAAAGCTATTAAACTTTTAATGTTATGGAGAATTTGAGAAGATAAATTTATGAGAAGATAAAAGCTGTATCACAGCTCCTTGTTTGTTAAAGGAAGCTGTTCCTAAAGGATAAATTTACAAAGCCATGAATTAGAAAAAGGAATCATGTTGTAATTTGAATGACGTAATAATATATTGCACTTTTTTCTTAGTGTCTTGTAATAATTTTTTAATCTTTTCTGTTATTATCTTGTATTCCTTCTTTCCAAACAATCTTGTTTGCTTTGGGATTGCTATTTCACTGTATTGTTGCTTTCCACCCCCCAACCTAAATGAAACTTAACCATATCATTCAATGTGTTTTTAATAAATGTGATAGTCTATAAGAGACAAATGTGGCTGGAACTGAGTGTTTCACTATTCTTTGGGATCATTGCATGTTTTTTATGTCTTTGCTAAATATGTTAATGTAAAATCTTCACGTTTTAGTGATGTTTTTCTGACCTATTCTCAAATGGTAGTAAGGACCATGCTATGACAAAGATAAAAGATAAAAATAAATAAAGATATTTACTTATTATTTCTTTCTCAGAAAGAGACTATAACCAGCTTTGTGACAAACAGCCAATAGGAAGACTTCTTTTCAGACAGTTCTGTGATTCCAGACCAGATTTGAAAAGATGCATTGAATTTCTGGATGCAGTGGTAAGCAGTGAGAAATTGGAGATGGATATCAGTAGGCAATAGCTTATACATTTTTGTTTGTAAAAAGTTTGATTTTGGGGCTGGTTTTGGCTGGGATAGAGTTAATTTTCTTCATTGTAGCTCATGCTGTGCTATGTTTTGGATTTTTGACCAAAACAGTGTTGATAACAAGGATGTTTTAGTTATTGCTGAACAGTGATTACACAGCGTCAAGGCCTTCTATGTTTCTCACGCTGCCCCACCAGCGAGTAGGCTGGAGGGGCACAAGAAGCTGGGAGGGGACACAGCCAGGACAGCTGACCCCAACTGGCCAAAGGGATATTCCATACCATGTGACATCATGTTCAGCAATAAAAGCTGGGGGAAAGAAGGAGGAAGGGGGGAAGTTAGAGTTATGGTGTTTGTCTTGCCAAGTAGCCGTTACGCATGATGATGAAGCCCTGCTTTCCTGGAAATGGCTAAACATCTGCTTGCCGATGGGAAGAAGCGAATTAATTTCTTATTTTGCTTTGCTTGTGCGTGCAACTTTCCTTTATCTATTAAACTGTCTTTATGTCAACCCACAAATTTTCTCACTTCTACCCTTCTGATTATCATTGGGGGGGAGTGAGCGAGTGGCTGTGTGGGGCTTAGCTGCCTACAAGGGTTAACACACAACAATTTTATAAAATATTCATTTTCTCTAAACACATCTGTTCACTGATGCTGCATACATGAAAATACAGTGCAATTTACTCTTTGCCAACTGTAAAGCTGTAACTTTTGATGAATGTCAAAAAACTCTGGCTCTGTTACTTAAGGAAGATGTTTAATATTTACTATAAAATCTCTGCCATCTTGGTATGGTCAGAGCTACAAAAAAGGGTGTGATGGGAATAGAGAAATAATTTTAGAAAGTCATGCTGCTTGACTTCTTGAGCCTAAAAGGATGTGCATACAATGAATATTGCTTATGATACTCAGACTTGAAAATGTTGTAAACATAGACTTGAAAATGTTGCAACTTGCATGGAAGCCCTAGGCTAGACAGAATGTGCTAATTAAAAAAAAAATACAATGGAGATGGAAATTTAGGGAGTCGCCTGTGGAAGGAGAGAAACAAGATTTTAGAGACCAAGGGAAAAGGAAGTGTTTTGTCTTGATACATTTGCATCTTGGTATCTAACGCTAAAGAATGAGGGAAGGAAGGAAGTGTGCCCATAGCCATGTTTTGTAAAAAATCCTCAGACAAAACCTTCATGGGGAGGGGGAAAGTAATGAGAAGAGTAGGCAGGCACACAGCAGTCCTTAAGAGGAGAGAATAATAGCTCAGAGCTTTTTATTCTTTGTCGATTGCTGCCAAAAGAACAGTTTTCCTCATCCCACCCGTTTTTGTTCTTATATTCAGCGAACAAATGACCAAAGAAGATAGAAGTAGGGTAGTGCTGCTGCCTACATGCGTCCCAAAATACAGTATCAGAATGCAAGATGGCTCTGAAAGCTGCAGGGTGTAAGGAAGTACATGGGATTATTGTTGTGCCCCTCACTTCACCATATCTTCCTTCCCCTTATGGGAGTATAAACTGAGGCACTTGATCAGCTACAAAAGAACTTTAGTGTCAAATAAGTAGAATTGCCTTATATTTGTCAATGAATCTCTGTGCAATTAGGCTTACTCCCCAGGTGCATTTCACCATACTTTTTTGACTCTTAGGAGCTCTTCTAGCACCAAATTCCAGAGAGCAATTTGACAGTTGGAGACATAGAATGGATTGAATGGAAATCTAGAACAGTGGAGGTAAATATCCTGAACTGAATATAAACCAGAGCCTTTAATGAGCATTGCACAATGGGGAGACCACTGACAACTGTGGGTGTACCATTAGTAGTTACAAATTCTGTACACATTTTTAATCCTTAGAAGCTTAGGTAAGGAGTAGCAGAATCTTTGGCAGCACACATGAGAAAAAAATCTTAGGCATGACTGTAAGGCAGGCGTGTCTTTGCTCTACAGATGTCATTTTTCAGGTGACGTTGTCTCTAAGAAGTAACTGTGTTTTTACACTAACTGAAAATTTTGAATTGTTTTGAAATATGCAACCTATAAGGTTGTGTGGATTGCAACACTTCTGTGAGTTAACAAAGACTGTCATAGTTGAGATAATCTGATGTAAGGGATGATTTCACAATTTACTTTTTTTTAATTTAACTTCCATTTGAAAAATGATGGTGAAGAAGTATGTTTGGGAGTCATTGAAACAGAAGTCTCTTAAGAGCTAAGATAATCTCTAATTGGTGACTCTCATGATCTGAAAGCTAGCATGCTGTCTTGATCAAGGAAGTGAGATAAAATGCCTACTATCTCTTACAGATGGTTCCTAAGTTAGCCTGATTCCCTCTTCTGGACTGGACTTCAGCAAGCTTGTTCAAGCTTCTTTTGGGGTGTGGGGTGGGGTTGAGATTTACTTTGTTGGTTTTGTTTGTAAGGCAGTAATGTGAAGGAAAAGGCTAAGGTTGTGGGGTTTTTACCTTGGGTTTTGCCAATTTTTTAATTTTAAATAAATTTTAGACTTAATCTTTCTGAAAATAAACTTTCTGGCATAAAATGCTTAAGAGCTTTGCCTCTCAATTAAAAGAGTTTTCTGACTCTCTTATATGGAGCAACGTGATTTCAGCAGCATGATTATTTCAGGAGCCCAAACTGGCAAAATCAAGGTAATACAATGCTATGTTGTCTACCTGTACTGAATACTAAGACTGGTAAGCTTTAACTCTTGAGAAGGTGTGACCTTAAAGTCTGGAGTCAGCTTGGCTTTACAGAAAGAAGAGTTGTGAAATAATTGAATAAAAGTGACAGAAATTAAAGTGAGGAATTACAGTTATCCAATCATCTAGTGACTCATTTCACTAGCTGGGGACAAGGTTACTCAAGTATGAAAAAGAATGAGTGACAGCTCAAACTTCCCTCTTAAGCTCTGTGAGTAACAAATTAGTTGACAGGGCTGTCTCTTAAACTTCCTTTTAAATTACAGCATCTGTTTAAAACAGAATGCCTAACTGTTTGTATTAAATTAGTGACTACTTTGGCATAATTGAAAATGTTAAAGTTGGTAAGTGCACTGCTGTGGTTGATTAACTTTTCTGACCTGCTCAGGTTGTTTGGTAGTTGCAGAAGAATTCCTTACCATTAGACTGATTGTTGTGGAATTGAAGTAGCAAAAAACAATGGCTTGCAATTGTTTATGGATTTGAGTACTGTGCTGAAGTGGTTGATACCATAACGTCTCAGCAGAAGAAGATGTTGATGACTTAGTAGTGAGTCAGTGTGGTTTAGTTGCAATTGATTGCAGAACTGGAGTTCAAGGATTCTGTTAGTTCCAGTATTGTGTGTGTGTTTGGTTCTTGAACTGTCATTTTTCAGTGTTCTAGTTTTCTTTATAAAGGTACATAACTTCTCTTCTGATTAGATCAATCACTTGGAACTTCCTATGAGGTTCTTGATGATTGTTGTCCCAATATGCCAAACTTGTTTTGTATGATACAGTCCTCCCTTCTGGAGGTCTGCCATATATTCTTTGTTCCTAGGTGCATGCATTTACATTCTGAGATATGAAATGAGCTTTGATTGAGTTGGCCCAGCTTACGAAGCTAATACAGGTTGCTATTTGAGATTGCTCTTTTCTAATTCATCTTTCCCCAGATTCTGTGCTATCTTTAAATGTTGTAACTTCTGATGTCTGCTTCTAGATTATTCCTTAAAATTATTAATAGTAAGTAGTCCTTGGAGTATTTCAATACTAGTATCTGTTTGACGGTTTGGGGTTTTTTTCCATAAGTAGCTACCTCTGGAGCTCTATTAAGCTGCCACTTGTTTATCTGCAAAACACGCTGTATTGCAGTTTGGTCTTTTCCTGCATCACAGTACCATATATTACTAAGTCAAAAACTTCAAGAAATTTTGCATCTACTCAGTTTTATTCTCTCAAAGAATAAAGTAGGGTTTGGTTTAGATCTCACTTATTTCCAGTTAACGTGACCTCATAGAAAGTAGTGGTTTTATCCCAGTTTTACCCAACACTGTAGTAAAGAAAAATACATGAAGGAAAAAAAAATAATACAGTGAAGAAAAAGCTGATTATTGTACTCTTTAATTATTTCCCATCTGGATCATTCTGTCCTACAATACTATATAAATACTATTTCATTGTAATTGATCTAATTTAACGTCTAGGATGCAGTTTCTGTAATTGCATTTAGGCTAATTGTTAGTTTTCATATATTTTCCAAAAGTTAAATTCCATGTGTTTTTTTTCTTAAGACTGCTCGTCATACATGTTTCACTATGTAGCCTAAAAATTTTTAAATAGATTTTAAATAATGAGAGCCTTCAGTTCCTGTAATATTAGGAGCATTGTGTTATTCATGATAAAATTTACCTAGCATCATGTAAAAGCTTGTAGTGCCAAATAGCTCTGAACATAATTTAATTTTCAATTCCATTCCCCTAGGCAGAATATGAGGTATCTTCAGATGAAAAGCGTATAGACTGTGGCCTGAAAGTTTTAGAGACATACTTCACTAATGGGGTAAATATATTATACTGCAAAATATTGTCTCAAGTGTTTTGTAAATGTCAGATAAATAGAGATCTAAGTGGTTGCATTGTTTTTAGTAAATTGACTTTCAAACTTCATTAGTCCCATTTTTGTCTTTCTGAAAGGTATACTGCCTTCTAAAATTGTGAAACTCTTACCAACCTGAGCAGAAACCTTGACTGATCTCTGCTTTTAAGACTACTACCATTACGATTTATTCTCCTGTGTTTTCTAATTAAAATACTGGTCTCAAGTAAAGATACATTTTTAAACAAACTAATTTAGCATCTAAAGAAAAGTTATTAACAAATTAACTCAGAGTTTTTTAGTCTGAAGACATAAGAATGAGGAATTCTTGAAATTCTCAGGCTTCTTTCAGGCTCCTGTGTAGCCTTGGTTGGTTTGCTGTAAATTTTCAGAATTGCTGCAGGTTTTTACAAAGTGAAACACTGTTTTGTTTTGTTCTAGAGCATTTTGTTTCTCTGTATTTTGCATGGAGATCATTAGATCTTTTCCATATATTAGATCTCACTGACTGATTTTTAAGAGTCTGTTCTTTGGTATCCAATAGAAGCTTTTCTGTGGATATATAATTAGACCATTGCTTTCTATGAATAGATGCTCCTTCTGCTTCTCTTACTTTGGTCATCTTGAGAAGACTTTACTCCAAATGAAGGTCTTCCAGATGCCTTAAAAGCAGATAGCTCCAAGTTTGGCACATCTCTTCTGATAATTTCTTTGGGACTGCCATAAGTCGCATGCTGTTTTTGCAAAAAAACAGATTTCTTTGGGCTGGTTTGAAATAGTTTCCCAATTTGTGTGTGTGTTTCTTTCCCCTTCCTTCCATCCTGCCAAGCCAAATAGATAACTTGGTTTTGTGGTGGTAGACTTATGGAAAGAAAAAGAAATTTGACTTATTGCCAAGTTTGTTTCCCCAGATACTGAAATAGTAAATAACTGTAATAGCTTTCAATGCATTTTTCTGTGATAGGGAAGAAATAAAAATTTTGCCTGAACATGACTTTCTTGGTTTTCTCTTTAGCCAAACCATTCCTTTCCTTTTCCTGTATTAGAAGATTTCATTTCACTTCAAATACAGAACTTCTACTCGTTCTATTGATTTACAAAATTGCTTTCGTTGTTGCCTTTTTTTTCTTAATTATGTAAAGTCTGCAGCACACTTGCCAGAAATACCTCAGGAAACAGTAAATGAATGTAAAGCAAGACTGGAAAAGAACCCTTCTAAGGATCTTTTTATGGACTGTACTAGGTAAGTTAAAAATGCATAGTGCTAAGTTTGAGTACCACAAGAGAAATTTGTGTGTTTCTGAGAGAAATGAAAGGTGATGTTACTACACCCAGGAGTATTTGGTCTCTGAAATGAGTGTAGGTAAGAGATTCGGAACAGATTTATTAAAGGACTAGGTTTCCTTCAGATGTGATTTAGACGTTTGACTTTTGCAGAGCTTTTTCTTTAATGCTATTTTTGCATAAAATCGCACTATTATCTGCTACCAACTATTCTGTAAGTTAGAATAGTATTTCTCTTTATTATATTCTTACCTTTTGAGTGACTTCTCTTCCATGATGAACGTACTCAGAAAAATATGAAGTTATAAACTGGAGCTTGAAAGGTTTCTGAACAATCTTACCCAATTTATGGTTCTTGAAAATGGGTTGAACTGAGGCCAACAGTTATATTCCATTAAGATGGCTGATTAGAGGACCGATTGTGATAGTTAACACAAACAAATACAACTTGGTTTTGTTCTGAAGTCATGAAGTGATATTTCACACAGCAGCAGCAGGAGAGGCTTTTCTTGGAGGGACGGTACATGTCTACCAGTGTTGCATGTCTTTCTAAAGCCTTTACGTTTCTAATATTACTGGTTCTTCAAGGCATGCTTGATCATGTCTGAAGGATTACAACACGTTTTGTCACTGCTTGGGTCATCTCCCTGGCAACAAAAATAAGCATACTTTATAACAACCTGAGATTATAAGATTGAAAGGGATGTGTGAGAACACCTAGTAAAACATGTCTCAAATGGAGAATCTGTCATGTAGGTCATCCCCTTTCCTCTGTCCAATAACTATCTGAATACAGTTTGAATGACTTGCTTTTCTTTCCTCCCCTCCTTCCCCCCCCACCTTGGTGTGTTTAGTTTAAGGGGAATGGTAAGGTACCTGGTGTTCAGGTCTGGATATGGCATTTAGTATTTCAATTTCAAATCCTAGAACAGATTTTTACTTAGCAGTCTCCAAAGAATGTATGAAAACTTGTAGATACTTTCCTGTAAATATCTTTGAGGTCATATTTGTGGGGTCATACATGCATTGGATAGCTACTGAGAGGGTGATGTTTAGGTGGGCTTGAAGACAATGAGAATGCAGAGGTCAAACTTTCTGGTAACTATAAGTAACAGTAGTTTGGCATTCACTAGTGTTTCGACAGAAACAGTTTGCTGTGACAGGCACTCACTTTGTGAGACATCTGGGTTAAAAGCATTGTAGAGCACAGTCACAACGTTTTTCTGCCCACAGCTTCACTGATATGTTTAAGTATATTTTAATAGATTGATAGCACCTCCTGCTTCATCAGCTTTTTCAGTATAAGATTGATTTTATTTTCCTGTTGCTAGAATTGTCCATGAATACCTAAGCAGAAGACCTTTTGAAGCTTACCAAGAAAGTGTGTATTTTTCCCGTTTTTTACAGTGGAAATGGCTGGAAAAGTAAGTTTATTTATAATGTTTGCATTATAATTTTGCTTTGCTTTGTGGCCATCTCTGCTTCTTATGCTAGAAATGCTGTAGAGCCCTAATGAATGACACTGCCTGTCTAAGAAATTATGATCTGAAAGACAAGATGTAAAGGATGATGTTGATGGTACAGCAAGAGAGCCAATACTCCAATGGAAGTATCTGTCCAGTAGTCTTTAAGTGGTAAATTTGTATGAGGTAAATGCAAATTTATTATCATATGGATATATGTTTGGCTGTCAAGTGTGCAGTGGAATACCAATCTTTCTTGGGAATGCTATCATCCTTTAGTTTCAAACTTGGTCTAATTAGTGGTTAATAAGCAGATTAATCTAGTTTTATAACCCACTGGGTGATTGGGTAACTAATCAGTTTTTCAAGGTGGTAGAGACACAGATCTCGTAATTACAAGACAGCAAGATTTGTATGTATCAGAATCTAGTTTAGGCTTTTAAATCAATACTAAATGAGTGTCCAGACTTTTTCAGAGGCTGAAATTGGTACAAATCGGTTCTAATTCAGCACTGCTGGGTATCGTCATCACATATGCAAACATTAAGGTGCCTGAGCATTAATTTTATGGTAAATTCCAATTATCCAGTGTCTTTATTTGACTGAATTAGTAGCAGAAGCCAGGAAGAGAACTAGGGAAGTTACTCAAACAATTAAACCAAATTCTCTACTAAATGAACCTCCATTTGTTGTCCTGAGGACAAATCTGTATTAAGAATGAATGCTCTCTTAAAACAGAACAAAAAAACCCCCACCATCATGAAATAGCCCTGCTCTGATACATGTTTAGGAGTAGAATGGCTGACACCTTTACTGCCTCCAGTTATCTGTTCCTCTTCCACTACATCAATACCTTAACAGTTCGGCTCTTGAACTGCTGTTGCATACCACAACTCTTTCCTTTTTGAAGAAGCGAAACAGCAAAGCAAAATCAGAAATGGTTTACCTTTTAAATGCTGCATTGTAAGCATGATCTCATTGAAACGCAGCCTACATGTCAGCATACTGCAACTAAGGGAGACAACTGGAGGTGATAAATTGACTGTTGATGAGAACAGATAAGGCTCTAACCATAAACAGCATACGGCCTAATTGATTAGCTTTTCTTCCTGCTATTGTGAATGTCTGATGACCACATGAGGGAGCCAATGATTCTAATCAGAGCACCCCTTTCATTTGAAATTCAGCTTATTGTAATACTGTCTTCACGAGGTCAAGGCAAATGTTGTTCAGAAAGATGTCATAGAACAGGAAGGAGAAAATGAAGACAGACCTCGGGGTGGGGAGGGGATTACTAACTCTTGTAACTCCTGTTGCAGTAATTGTTTCTTTCTGTTAATCAGGCAACCAGTAACCAAACACACATTTAGGCATTACCGAGTACTAGGCAAAGGTGGATTTGGAGAGGTGAGTACAGAAGTATCTTTCTGCAAGGCAATTCTTAAGAAAAAAAAAAAAAGGTTAATACAGAGGAGAAGCAGTTTTTTTAACTCTTGACTCTAACAACCTACATTTGACACATCACCTGGCAAACTGTCATCAATCCAAACTGTTTTCTTTTAATGTCTTAGTTTCAGTATTGTAGGTCATGCACAAAGTTGGAGAAAACGTCCACTAACTGACAACAGTTGCTTCTGTTTAGAAATTTCATTTGGCTATGAGAATGGAGTTTCTACTTAATAATTATGTAGAATATTCATGAACCTAATAGGAAAAGCTATAGATTTTATTAATTCTGTTTGTAATTCATTGGGCTTTTTTTCCCCCTACATGTTTTAACCGGAGCCCTATATTGAAGGGGAAGGAGGGTTACTAAATTATCATTGTCTTTCTCCCACTTGATTATGATGTGGACATTTGTCATCTGTCTGGCTTGCCTAGACATACACTGTTACCACAGTCAGGTGTTTCACCAACACAAGATCCACAGTTTTACAGAACTATTCAACCCCAACAAAAATGGGTTTGCTCCTGTATAATCACTTTTTCTACTTCTTTTACAGCTTTTGTGACCCTTCAAAGTTGTTTCATGGGTGAAAGCTCTGTATTGGTGCTTACTGACCTTCATTTTCTGAGAGCATTCCAGAGTTTGAAAAAAGAAAATTAAATTTTATCTTCTTTTAAAAAAAAAATTCTAAAAACACCCTAGCATCTCTGACACACCTTCCTTCTTTTTTAGGTGTGTGCCTGTCAAGTACGGGCAACAGGAAAAATGTATGCTTGTAAAAAGCTAGAAAAAAAGAGAATAAAGAAGAGGAAAGGAGAATCAATGGCTCTAAATGAAAAAAGAATTCTAGAAAAAGTGAATAGTAGGTTTGTAGTAAGTATCTACTTCTGATCTTATTCTCAGAAGTTTATCTTGCTTTGTTTGCTTCATTTCAGTCTCTTCCAGGAGCTTGTGGGCACAAGACAAGCCATGCTTGTGGGCATTTTTTAATTGATTTAGAGAATGCATGACTGCTGAGAGAAATTATTGATATAGTAATAAGTATGTTTTGTGTGTGATTGTGAGTAGTTCTGTGCAGAGGACTTTTTTTATCCAATATTGAATTGGCTTTAGTCTGCCTGCTTTATTTCTCACTTACAACCAAAACATTAGGTTGTGTTTCGGCATGCTGATGCCACTGAATCTTTATCCTCTGTTTAAAGGTGAATAGATTATTCTGTAGTACTCAGACTTGAATAATCACTTAAATTCTATTTCTGCTGCAGCCTATGACTGAGTATGTTTGCCTATGTTTAATAAAGAGGATATTCCATATACTTCATTCTATTCTTTTCTTCTCTATTTCTCTTCTCTGTCTCTTCTTCCAATGCATTGCTCTCTGTTTTCTTCTCTTACCCCCTTCTTCCCTCCCATACACCTATTTTCTTATATTTAATGCTGATTTCTAATTTCATTTTTGGAGGTCATTCATAAATGCACTTACAAAGGGGTGACTTCATGAGTGTCTGCCATTTAATTGCCATTAGAAGTTGCATATCCTGCATTTCTGTGACTTTTAATAGTGGAGTTTTTATATCCTTAGGTATTTTCATAGCATTCGTTGCTCTATTGCTTATACATTTCAAGATAAACATGAAATTTGACTAGTATATCAATTCAGGTTAGTTATATTGCTTTGCTGTGTACTGAGGCTTAAAGAGGTATCTTGAATGTGAAACAATTAACATAACTTTTTAATAGAAATTCCACAGAATGAAAATCTTAGTCTTAATACTTTAACCTGATGCTATCAAGTAAATTATGGTCCGTTAGTAGCTCTAATTACTAAGCAGTGAAATAAATTAGAATGATCAAAGGTATACCAACTAAACTTCCCCCTGGGTAATGTTTATTTTTTCATTGAATTGTTGTCATTTAAGTGTTCATTTTAAATGCATTTTGCTTTATTTTTAAATCCATTTACTGATAAATTTTGTATTGCTGTTCAGAGAGGATTTTAAAGTACGTGTGTTAGGATAGTAGAAGTTATTTATAAATAAATATATATGTATGTATAAAATATGTATGTATGTATTTTCTGATAAGCTTGATGTATTAAAAAAAAAACCCTGTAGAATACTGCCAGCTAAAAGAAAAATTAAGAACCTGCTGGCCAGATACATGAATGTATTTTAAACGATTATAAATGTTTTTGTGCAAATATGCTAATGTTATTTTCTCACAAGGCTCATGGGCTTGAATTGATTGAAATTGAATCCAGAAATTACCTGAATTGATCCAGAAATTACTAGTTATAGAGATACGCGAGATAAGCGTGAAACTTCTATTCTTGAGTAATATTTTTTTCAACATATGTAAATACTATAAATCAATAATTGATCAAAGTTGAATTTGAAATCACTTTATAGGACTGAGCATAAGTTATTTTCCTCTTGCCACCTGATGTTTTTTTGATGCAACAGAGAAGATCTAGATCTAGGATCTGCAGTAGTACTGGGTTGGAAGTGAGTAGATAATGTCATGCCTGTGTCACAAGTAAAGTCATTAATAGCTGGACATGTCAGTTTAAAACCACCAAATAGGAACCCTTGCCCTGAGTAGCTGATTGTATGTTTATTTCATTTTATTATGTAGTATTGAATTTATGCTTCTGAAGGAAGAGTTTGGACTTATTACTGAATTATGGCCTTTATGTACTTGTACTGCATTTAAAAATACATTTATTGAGTCAAAAAAAAATCCTACTGATTTTTACCTAGCTTACTTACCTAATGTAAGCTAAGTATATGTTTAAATCCCATTGCTTTTAGTACAAGTTAGTTAATCTCTGTAGGTAATTTTGAAGATCCTGCCAGATGATCATCAGCATAGCATACCTTTTTCTATTGAAACTGAGTTTGTAACTTAAACAGCATATGTTAAATTTTGCAGTATATTACATTGTTTTAAAATTGGAGTTTTTTGAATTCACAAGTCTACTATAAAACTTTAAATGCACTTTAAAAACACTTACCTAAAACCTGAAGAAAAAAAAAATGTGGTGTTCTTCCTTCCCTATCAGCATCGCATTTCAAATACAGTGAGAAGACGACTATAAAGAGCTATACTAAGTCTTTATTGGTGGCAAGTTCTAAGCCAGGGAAATATGCAGTTATTTGAGGGGGCAGGGGGAGGAATGGAAACTACACATTTGATCTTAAATAACTTTTTTAGTTTCTCTAATGTAGGGCAACTTTGCATCTTGTAGAAGTTCAGGAGGATGGTTTTACAATGCGTAATTCCTGAGGTATTAATAAAATAAGGTATATGTGCACTTTATCTTTACAAAGAGTAATACAGATAATGTGCAGCTGAGAGGCATCATCATTAAATGTATTGTCTGGATAGACCTCTATGGTATCTAAACAGATATGTCGCTAAACTTTTGTATGGTGATGTAGGGTTTGTGTATACAGGCAAATTAGTCTGAATTCTTTTGTGTCTTCAGGTACTCGACAGGAGCGATACTCAGCTATTTTGTTCTTTTTTTCTTTTAAAAAAGGATTCATATGTTGCTTGTATTGGAAACAAGAGCTGTGAATTGTATTGGGGTTTATGAATGAATAATGGTCATCTTCTCCCCCTGCCCCATTTTTAGGTTAGTTTATCCTATACATATGAGACGAAAGATGCCCTGTGTTTAGTATTAACCATAATGAATGGAGGGGATTTGAAGTTTCACATATATAACATGGGAAATCCTGGCTTTGATGAAGAAAGGGCTATTTTCTATGCTGCAGAACTGTGCTGTGGTCTAGAGGATTTGCAGAAGGAGAGAATTGTTTACAGGTGAGTGTCATCTACAGTCACTCGTACCTTGAATTTTCCATGTCTATTCAGCATTGAATGTGTTAATTGTTTTCTACTAAGTTTATACTTCATAGTAAAAGAAGCAAAAAAATTGTTTACTTGTCCTTTTCATGGCACGTCCTTCAGAATTACTTATCTTATTTGTCGTCTTACTGTTAATTTAGGTCTAGATACTTGCTATATTCTAAAACATTATAAAGTTGATTCAAGGTTTGTTTGTAAAATGAAAGTAAATTATTATTTACAAAGCAAATTCATTAGTAATTCAAATAAATAAATAAGTTTTACGAACATGGGATTGTATTCCTGCCCACTCTAAAGTAGAAGTTCACAGAAGGCTATAGAAGTCCCTTGCTGCATTGCGTGTTACACCCAAGATGGTAAAAAGTCAATTACAATCCATATTGCCCTCTTTCTTCTGTTTTTATTTCAGGTTCCTCCAATAAACACGCTATTGCTTTTGAATTAATGAAACTATCAGAAGCCTCATGCATTGTAATTGAGATTGTGTGGTCTTAGTGGTCTTTTCTGTCTCTGTACATACATCATTTAATCCCTGGCATGCATTAGTATTACAGAACAAGCAAAACAAACTTAGTGGTGGACCAAGAACTCTTTCTTTATATTTCTGGTGTGTAACACCAAGTACCACTTGTTTTCAAAGAAAATTTAAAGTATAATCCTGCATAACTTTAACATAATGAGTCTTAGTCTTTTCCCTCCCCAATACAGAAGACTAACATACACACAGCAGAAAGTGGCAGAACCACAGAGTAAATCAGGCTTATGCTGGTTGTTGTATGTGGTTCCCTAAAGAATTTGGCCAAGCTTGCAATGTTACACAGTGTGTTTTGGCATGCGTGTAGGAGGACAGCAAGGATGAATGGTTTGATCAGCTACAAGTAGGTCATTTCACATTGCCCAAGTGAAAACAAAACTGATTGTTTAAAATACAAAACAACAACAAACCCCCCAAATGAAACAAAAACAACAAAAAACCCCACAGCCCTTGTGTTTAAGCCCAACTTGTTAGCTATTTGCCTGCAAGAAGACCTTCAAATGCATATGTCAAATCCTAGTGTTCTCTGTCTGTAATTCCAGATCTTGGAGTGGTCATGGTTTCTTCTGGAGCGGTCTTGGTGTCTAGATCTGTGCCCTGTTTTGTGCTATTACATAATCAGTTTCCAATTACTACGAATTTGCACGGTCTTAAATTTATGAGCAAGGAAAAAAGTAGTTTCACAACCAACTCTGAGTAAAATTACCTCTTAATTAAAAGAATGGGAATTATTTTTAGTCCTCTGTTCATAACAAAATGAAGCATCAAGAGACAGTTACCTGTACATGTGTTAGTAACTGAATAATTTGTATGCTCGGAGGAAAAAGAAGGGCTTAAATTTAGTCATAATACCTGAAGGTGTTATTTAAACAATTCAGTATAGGACATACTAAGGGAGTTCCTGCCCAGTATGTAAACAGACGAAATGAGACTCTAATTATACCGTGTCAGCACAACTACTCTTGAGTACTAACAGTAGAAAATGTTTGGATAATTTTACGCTCTCTATAGAATCACTTTCAGCTCTGCGCTTTTTAATATCGAATGGCCAACTTTTTGTAAAACAAAGTCTTGTTTCTTTTCTTTTGCTAATGGTGGTTTTTTTTCCTGATGGTCTGGATTTGTTTTTTCCATATGTATTTCTTTTTGTATCATGCATTTAGGAGCGTAGTTGTAAATTTTACAGTTTTAAAGTCAAGAAGCCAAAACAGGTGGTCACGGAAGTCTTCAGAATGTCACCAATTACAGTGATATGTTACACGATCAAAATTCTCTATCAGGCATCTTAATGGAAATGCATTTAAGCAGCAATACAGTGATTATATATGATTAGTGAAACAGAAAGCTTGGGAGCATTTGCCATAATTATTTTATTCTCATCAAAGAAGTTATGCTGGCAACCTTCAGTCTTAATGTTGTTGTGGGAGGGAGAACACAATGAAGCACATTTTCATTGATTCAATGATTTATTTTTCCAAATTATGGTAACTAGTATTTTTCATTCTCTAGGGCAAGAAAATACAGAAGGAATGTTTTTCTTATTTTGCTGTCATTTTGAAAGCATTTAGTACTGGTAGGACCACTGAATTTCTGAAATTGGAGCTAGTTCTTTTTCTTGTTGCCATATCTCAAGATCTATTACTGCATTTGTTTTCCAGCTTTAAAGGAGGAGTTTTAAACTCTTTTTTGAGACAAATAGCTTAAACTGTTAAAGTGGAGTTTAATTCTGTAACATACTGTTATAAAATATTTTGTTGAGAACGTGTTTTTGCAGCTATTCATCTGTACATGCACAGTGAAGTGTACTGTAGAGGCATTGGAAGAAGGGAAATTCAGAACTTAAGAAAATAGAAGTTCTCGGTGCAGATGGGTGTCAGCAGATAGCAGTTCAAAATCAGTTCATCTTGTCAGTTTGCTCAGTTCTAGAATGGCAGTTTTAACGTAAGTCACTCATGTTAAAATTTATTATAAATTTATTATATTTGGGATGTGTCGCCGTCAGTAGCAAAATGCCTCATGGAGTGGAAAAACTAGGCCGAACTTTCGTCTCCGTTGACACCACTTTTTATTGTGTGTTTCATATGCCTTTATACCAATTATTACTGAATTTCAAGCAGTGGCATTAGTGCTGTCTGTAGGACCCTGGAGTCAGTTGTGCCATTTTGTTAGTGGGGTTCCCACTGGATTAAAAGAACAGGTGCAGAGCTGGAAGGAGGGCCCCGCACTGCCCTGTGATAGTGACTGAGCCAGTTTGCTTGTTCAATGGGAGCTTGTGAAACTATCTGTAATGTGCCATATGTTGCTGACATTGGAAGAATAAGCAAACTGACACGAACAGGCAGTAGTGGAGCTATTCATCCATCTGCTACATAAAAAGTCTGACAGTACTTAGAGCAATGTCAGGATTTGCATAAGACAGTGCGGGGAACAAGTGCCTGCTTTCCAAAAGGGACTTATTGCTGGAGTTTTCCTGCAGGAGTTACCCGACTCCTCAAGGATGGCAGTGTTCTTTATCAGATAAGCTGCTTGAATACCTAGATTTTCCTCACAAACTCATGTAGGTGCCCATAGCGCCACTGAATGTGCCTGGAAGGTCAAAGATCAGGCTCAAAGACCTGTTGAAGCTGTAGTGGATAAACCCAAGTAGCTCCTTGCCTGCCTCATGCTTACGCTCAGAGTAGACATCTTTACAGTGAAATCCCCTGAAGGATTTTTATCCAGAAATTTTCTCTGTAGGAAGGCTGGTGTAAGCTATAGCACAAATAGACTAGTGCTTGTTTAGTCCAATTTAAAATAAATATATAATTTTTATCTAACTTTTTTTAATGAACCTCTTAGTTTTGTGAGCTTTGCAGTCCTCTAGCCTTTCTTTCCTTCATAAGGGAAAACTGCTGCCTCTGTTGCTAGAATTGCATTGCTAGCTCTTGTTCTGAGCTTGGTTTTCAGCTCAAGTAGCCTATTACCCAGTGCAGGACTAGTGTCTGTATATTCCAACAGAAACTGTGACTTTGGCCTCTGTCGTGGTGGAGGAGGGGAAGAGGGAGAAGGCTGATACCCCAAAGTTAGCATCCCAGAGCTAGAATTTATAGCTGAATGCTTCCAAAAGCTGACTTCTTTGTGAACTGCTAGGCATAGAAACTAATAGCATTAAAGAGATGGAATTTTGGCTAGAAACAATTTTACTATTGAGTATTGACCGACCAAAATCATGTCAGAACAGAATTAGCTTCTATTAAGCGGCAGATGTTGCTAGTAAGTATTAGGTTTTAGGTTAGGCTTTAATCAGCCTTCATGGAGATGGAACTCTTCAAACTTGTTTACTTGAGTTAACCTGAGCATATATTATGTGCTTTAAAGTAGATGTGTTTCTACCTAAGGTTTGAGCTGAATTTTCTTTTGCTTTTTTGGTACTGGTGTGGGTTTTTTTGTTTTTTGTTTTTTTTATTCTGATCTCTCCTGATTTCTCTGGTACTGTAATCAATATTTGGGGGGAAAAAAGGCATACAGATTTCTTGGTGAACAAATGTGTGTGTATATCTTTCTCTCATTTTGAATGTAAATTCTAGAGTCGTTCTTCCTAAAATTGCTTCTTTTACTTTATTCAGTCTTTTCTGCTTGTATATGAATAACCGTTCTTGTCACAACTGTACATATACCTGTATATGTACATATTGTTTTTAATAATCTATTCCAATAATAACTGAATCTTTAGCCAAATACTGATTTTTGCTTCTCTATTTCTGGCCTTACAATATTTATGGTGGAATAAATCTAAGAGACTGTATTGCAGTCCACATACTTTCTGATGCATATCACAATTATATCTATAATATTAGCTCTTTTATACATGTGTTCCATGCATATATATATAATATATATAAAAATATGTATGTTCTCAGTAGAATCTGCTAGAGGATAAATCCTAGAAGTAACCTCTAACAGCTTCTGATTCAGCTTCAGTGACTCCCCAAATTTTCCTTGAGGGGGGGAATCTAAATATCCCATTGAGTTTCTTGTTTTGTTCTTAAAGCAAAAATGTACAAGAAGATGCCCATAAAATGCGGAATTGCAACACTGATTTAATTGCCGTTTTACTATTTCCTGAGTCTTGCTAGCATTTAATAGCTAAAAAATGTTTCATATGAAACTTCGATGTTTACAGAAAAGTAGTAGAGACTCTTAGAAAGTTGATTGCAAAGAATCCTAACTAGATGAAGTGTCTAGTAAGCTTTAGAAGTTGCATGTCCAAATTAAAGGAATGGAGTTTGAATGGATGATATTAAGCCTATGCTTAGTCTTGGGAATATTACTCTTTGTTGATATTCTGGCACCCTGGGGTGGACTATAGCA
This sequence comes from Gymnogyps californianus, assembly GCF_018139145.2. Taxonomy (NCBI): domain Eukaryota; kingdom Metazoa; phylum Chordata; class Aves; order Accipitriformes; family Cathartidae; genus Gymnogyps; species Gymnogyps californianus. The sequence continues at coordinate 10,549,068 of NC_059474.1, forward strand.
AGGTGTCAGCATCAAACTGCAGCAAGCACTGATGTGTTTTACCATTGTGGAGTTGTATGGCTGATACTATCAGGAGAAATGTCTTTCACTTATGAGCACAAATTTGGGTGTAAGTTGGCGGGTCTTCATATCAGGATTTTAGTGTTGTGTAGAGAAAGTTTCCCATCTGTGAAATATGAATTGCTGTTGTTAATATAAACGGATTAGAGAGTTGGGAAAAAATGAATCTCAAGTTCTATGGTTAAACTATTCGTGTTATAGGTCCTCAACTTCACAACTTTCTTTGTATATAGGTGGAAACTGGAAAAATTGCTTTAGTCAGAACCAAGAAGCTTTATGTTGCCTCAGTTGCACTTGATGATGGCTAATATTTTTGCCTTTGTATAATTCACATTTCTATTCTGTTTAATTTGTAGAGACTTGAAGCCTGAGAATATACTCCTTGATGACTGTGGTAAGTAAAAATTAAAATTAATTTTGAAATCGGGAATTACAAATCTTAATTAATACTGTGCCAGAAATCAAAGGGATTTCTTAATGATAAAAGGGACCTGACTGACAAATGTTAACTTTAATTAGTAAAGAAAAAACTGCCCTTGCTTTTTAGAAAGTAGGGGAAAATACTGGGTCTTTGGGGGACGACGATGACAATGTTTGAGGGGTCAATTTCCCATGTTAAAATGGCTACTTTTCCCCTTTTGCTCCTCCTTCTCCCCCTTCCCCTTGATTTAAGATGCCCAAACCTTTCGTATGGATTTGTTCTCTGTTTGTCTTTTCTTCGACTGTGGAAACATGATTTGTTAGATGTAGGGCCAGAATTTTACTTAGTAAACTACAATGTTTAAGCAATAAAGAAGAAAAGAAACGTGAAGCATCTCTGTTTTAACATTTCAACTAAAATGGGTTTGATGGTCACTGATGCATATGTGGCTGGAAGGAATCAAGGAAGTACAAACAATATGAAGAAATGTTTGTAGTTTTTTGTTTTTCAAAAGCCAAATTAATTTTCTTTAATGACTTTGTATGAAATTTATCAGAATCTTTTGAACTCAATGTAGATTATGTGCAGAATTACCTTCTTCTAAGCTGTGGATGAAAATTACCAGTTTGTTCTTGTAATTGCTGAGTATTTTAGTTAAGGAAAAACTGTTTGAAGTCATTAGCAGAATATTTTTTTTTTTTAAAGTCAACATGTTCTGACTGGTAAATTTCTAAAAAGGTGATGCTTGGGAGAAGTCACTTTCCAAGAGCTAAAGGTTTGGTAGACATCAAATGCATTCTTTAATTTTTCTCTCCAGCAATGTCTTGCAAAAGCTGAAGGCTTCTTTGGGGAAAAATGTAGCCTTGCAGGGCTGCACTAGAATGCTTTCTCTCTGCCAGGGATATTCTGATCTTGTTCCAGAGAGCAGAGGGGACTAATTAGAAAATCGCTTCAGGAGCTCAGATTCTGCACTTGAAAAGGGGTTCGTCAGATGTCAGGGAATAGAAGAGCATCTGAACTTATTTAAAATAGCATTTGCTGCTCAGGAGCATTTAGTTATTTCCAACCAGTATATAGAGTGGCACTTGACTTTCTCCACTCTCTGTCTCCACCCCTTGATTATCTATCACATGTAAATAACAAATTAATATGCTATTAACTAACATTGGTGCTGTAGAGCTTTTTGAATGACAGAGAGTATGTGCACAAAGGACACTCAGGCATTGGAACGGGCTACCCAGAGAGTTGATGCAGTGTCCACTCTTGGAGGCTTTCTAGACAAGAATTTAAAAAATCTTGAACACTTTTGGCTGACTGCTTGCCCAGAAGGTTGTACTAGAGACCTTCTGAAGTCCCTTCCAGCCTGAATAATTCTGTGAAAAGAAGTGTGGGTTTTGTTGCGTGTTGTGTTGTGTTTTGTTTTGTTCCCCCCCCCCCCCCCGAAATCTTTCTACTACAGATGATTGGCAATTTTCTGTTTTAAAATTGAGTTGAAAATGTAATTGTCCTTTCTTCTCTCTGGCCTTTTATATTTTTATTAAGAAAGTACCTTATGTATTTTTAAATTAGAATCATGTCAATATAATTCTTGCCTTGAACTGTCTTGAATCATTTGCTGTTGAGTCTGTCCAGCAAAGAACTATATCTGTCCAGGGCAATGTAAGGGAGGGTGGGGTGAACTTATTCCCATTGCCCTTGGTGGACTGTTTTCCCCATCTGAGCAGTGTTGTTCATGACAAATCATAGTCTTTCACCAGACTACTTCTACATTATAGGTACTAGTGTAAATGCCATGCATAATAGGAAAGGTAGTCAACTTGAGAAGTTTGGCTAATAAAGTGAAATAGAAGCTGTTATTTACATTAGCCTGATTCATGAGAAGGGGAAATCCTAATACTGAACTGACATGTTACAACATAAATAATTCTAAGTAGGTTATGGCTAGGCTGCTTTTCTTTTGGGGTGGGAGTGGGGATAGCAATTGCAATTACTTGTGCTTAGCATTATTAGGGTACTTCGTTAGAGGAAAACCTGGTGTCTCAGTACAGGCTACCGTTTTCTCATATTTGGAATAAATGGAGTAAATTCTGATGTTTTGTTAGGAAGTCAGAAAGCTAAGTGTTTGTGGTAGGAATACTGAATGGAAAAATACAAGTGTCTGATACATAGATACAGAATTTGAAATGAGCAGTCATCATTTCTGTTCATCCTAGAGTAGCAGCCTATGCCAAAGCTAGGAATTAGAGTACTTAACAGCACATTTTTGGTATGACCTTCAGGAAATCAGTTAGATCTGTGCCTCTCTTCCTTTACATATGTTGTGGTTTAACCCCAGCCAGCAATTAAGCACCACGCAGCCGCTTGTTCACTCCCCCCACCCAGTGGGATGGGGGAAAGAATTTAAAAAAAACCTCGTGGGTTGAGATAAAGACAGTTTAATAGGACAGAAAGGAGGGGAAAATAATAATAATAAAGACAATAATAATACTAAAAGAATTAGACTATACAAAACAAGTGATGCACAATGCAATTGCTCACCACTCACCGACCGATGCCCAGTTAGTTCCCGAGCAGCGATCCGCCCCTCCCAGCCAACTCCCCCCAGTTTATATACTGGGCATGATGTCATATGGTATGGAATATCCCTTTGGCCAGTTTGGGTCAGCTGTCCTGGCTGTGTCGTCTCCCAGCTTCTTGTGCCCCTCCAGCCTTCTTGCTGGCTGGGCACGAGAAGCTGAAAAATCCTTGACTTAGTACAAACACTGCTTAACACACTGCTGGTTTTAGTTGTTGCTATCAACATTATTTTCTTACTAAATCCGAAACAGTGCACTATACCAGCTACTAGGAAGAAAATTAACTCTATCCCAGCCGAAACCAGGACAACGTATTTAAGGAAGAGTTGAATAATGATAAATCACTCCTTTCTAGTTAAGTTAAATAAACTTAGTGCTATGAGTATATGAATGTTTGATGTTTTGGGGTGTTTTTTTGATGAGGTATGCTACAGAAATTTTTTGTTTCAAAAGTGATGATATTTTATTATTTGCTAACTATGTATAATTTATTTTAACATAAATAGGACATATCAGAATTTCAGATCTTGGATTAGCTGTGCAGATTCCAGAAGGAGAAACAGTCCGAGGACGGGTTGGGACTGTTGGTTACATGGGTATGTAAAGTATCCTTTGCTAGTTACGTTTTACCAGAAAATTTGCTTCTGTGAATATATGAATGACTTGTCCAAAGAACTATATTGGGTCTGGATTAGTTACTAGACATTTTGTGGGAAGAAAGGTTACAATATGCGGTGGTAGATGTTAGTAGTCAATTATAAGCCTACTGATAAACTTGAAAACTTAACTCTGGAAATTCTAGCTTTAGGTAGAACTTTAAGAAAGCACCTAATTTTTTTGAGGTTCAAAGAGATTTAGGGTCACAGGTAAGCAGACGAATTACTATGACAACACATTTCTTTCCATGCTTTGGAAAAACTTCATTCTCAGTTTGTAAACAATACTGATCTTAAGTGTTAAAGAACTTAAGTGCTTCTCTTGGATATGAACAGAGTCCTCGCTGTAGAAATTAATGTTTCTTCAAAGTACAGAGGAGTTACGCAAAGATCTCTGCACAGAACCAAAAGAGTACCTGAGAGTTTTTCCAATATTTAATGAGTCAATTTAAAGTGAATTGTCATGGGGGTTTCTTTGTTTTTGTTTTGTAGCTCCAGAAGTGCTCAAAAACGAAAAGTATACATTCAGCCCAGATTGGTGGGGTCTTGGGTGCTTGATTTATGAAATGATTGAAGGACAGTCTCCATTCAGGAAGCATAAGGAAAGGGTCAAACGGGATGAGATTGACCGGAGAGTAAAGGAAGACCAGGAAACGTATTCAGACAAGTTCTCAGAGGAGGCAAAATCCATCTGCAGGATGGTGGGTGAAGAGATGTAGAGGTTTGAAAATTAAATTTCTAATCCTTTTTAAGAGATGAACTACTTTATTTTAACATCTTCTATTGAAAATTTTTCAACACTGGAGTTCTTAAATCTTTCTTTGGTTCAAATGGAAGTTTGTGATTGTCCATGAATTGTTCAATTATCAAACTTTGAGAATTCAGAACTTTTTTCAAGAGGAAGGAAGGCTGCATAAATTGATTTTTCGTCACGTGAATGAAAAGGTCCAGTACTCCTTAGACCATATGTAATTATAGATGGAGTACAATAGCATGCTCAACTTTGATACTGCATGGGGAGAAATGGCAAAGTAGTATACTAGTTTCCTTGCCTAAAAGAGTCTGTACGAGAGAACAGCTTTTTTTTGTCTTGCATGTTCTTAAATGTAATGAGGTATGTCTATACAGAAAGGTTCAAAAGTTTTATTTACTAGTTTATGCAAAATATGTGCTTTACTTAAGCCCATTGGAAAAAAAGACTGTATTTCCTGAAAGTACAGTCTACTGCAAAGTCTTTACTGTAAAATCTATTCAGCATGGCATTAATTAAAATATTTTCATATAACTTTGGGTATAATCTTCAAATGGTCTGCTTTCAGGGATTCTTTTGTCTACTGAAAATCTTTTTGCTCCCAGAATGTTGTAGTTTGGGTTTCCAGTTCATTTTGATACCATGATGAATTTCATCTAAAGAAAGGCCACGTGACAAAATAAACTTATTGAAAGACATTGTATATAGATTTTATTTATTTATTTATTTTAATTGTGGGATTATATCACTGGGTCAACCTTTTGTTCTGTATCTTTGCAGTTACTTGCTAAAAATCCAGGGGAACGACTGGGCTGCACTGAAGATGGAGCTGCTATTGTAAAGCAACATCCTATTTTCAAGAATATTAACTTCAAGAGGCTGGAAGCTAACATGTTAGAACCTCCATTCTTGCCAGATGTAAGTAGGTGAGACAGATTTGATTAGTATCTAAAAAGGCAAGAACTGTCATAATTCTATGTCACCAATCATGTGAACTCCAGAGAAACCTTTAAAGTTAGTTAAATTGGCAGGAGAATGCCATTGTAGCTATTGATAGCTACTCGCTTTGTGGCATTTCATCTGAGATCACAAACCAATTTACAATAGTGGTATTGCTCTAGGGAGCTTTGTAGCTGATTTCTTAGCCCTTAAAAGTCTACTTCCATAGCTCAGACGCTGAACAAATGAAGATGAGCTTTGAATAAATTACTCTGGAGTTGAAAGGAGGGTAACAGAAGATGAGTGAAGTATGACAACCATTAAGAAATCCAGAGAAGTTGCATGCTGTTTCTGGTTTTGATATTTCTTTTCTGTTACTTGCAGAATGGATGGAATTGCTTAGGTGCCTTATGAAGAGAGTCTTTTAAGTTTTTTGTTTTGTAGTATAGCGTAATTTGGTGATCAGCAATGTGAAATATAAAATTGCAGACATTTTGCTCCCCCTTTGCTCATCTAGGAAAGAAAAAAAAAAAAAAACACAAAAACCCACAAACTCCCTAAACCAAAACCCAAAACCTTAATGAAGCAATCTTGTATTGTACTGCAGCCACGTGCCGTATATTGTAAAGATGTCCTGGACATAGAGCAGTTCTCAACAGTAAAAGGAGTGAACCTGGATACTACAGATGATGACTTCTATTCCAAATTTGTTACGGGCTGTGTCTCAATCCCTTGGCAAAACGAGGTATTGTATATTTCAGAAAAGATTATTTTCTTTAGCACAGCAATATAGAAGATTTAATAAGGGATATAATTATAGTATTAACTTTCTCTGTGAGATGTAAAGAAGTTTCTGGTTTAGACTTCTTTGCTGAGAGACTTCAGAAAAAGTTTTTTCCCAAAACATAAACAACTTGCTAAAAATTGAGATCTATGGTAAATTTGCATAAATAGAATCTGGCATCTTGTTATCATAGATACAGCATGCAGGACAGTATTTAGCCCCAGTATGACCACATTTTCCTTGTTCTTCTATCACATGTTACTCAATATTGCTGTTCATAGGAGAGGGATAGAATGCTATCGAAAGTATTCAAAAGCAAATAGGCGCAGTGCAAGCTGTTTGTGTATCATGCCTATATATCAATAGAGTATCCAAGTGACATAGTAATACAGAACTGCAGATTCACCTTTTCTAAGGTTTCAAAACAAACGGTTCAATATTGGTTGAGTCAGACTTTCTCTTAAAGCTTTTTATCTGCCTAGTCAAAGAGTATTCTAGTATTCCGCATACAATTCTAGAATTTTGCTACCTCTGCATGCAGTTCAGTCTGTGTTTAGGAAATTCAAATCTTCTTTCTTATTTCAGGAAAGGCACTCAGTAAAAATTATTTTAAATTGTAGTTCTTGTTATGAATGCCTGCCCCCATTATAAGATGTTCATAACTTCCTGAAATTAGTACTGTCTTGAATTCTACTAGTGTAGTTTCTTTCCCAGTATGATTTTTTTTGTTTTATTTAAAGCTTGAACACAAAAGATGAGCAATTTCTGAACAACTCAGAGAAAAAAGTACATTCCCGTTTGTTTCCCTTTTGGTTTTTTTTGCATTACATTAAGAAGGAGATTTGAAAGGTGTCATTTGACGTAGACCTTAGGCTGTTGGAGAAATAAATGTTTGCTATGCTATGTTGTAATTCTGAACTTCAGAATATGATCCAGTCATTAAGAAATGCACTTGCAGCTTAATAACTCTAACCCCACATAGAGGGATAAAGTTGAAAGTAGTTGTGCAGTTGTGGTGATGGTAATTCCTTCTCTTCAAGGAACAACTGTGCAGAATTCATTTTACATTTGTGCTTATTTTTTCTTTTAATTTATGTTACTGAGCTTTCCCTCAAATCTTTGCTCTCAGTCTCTTAAGAATTCCTCCTCCTCTCCCATAATTTACCTCGTGTCATGGTTTACAACAGAAGCAGACCGCATTTCTTCTTATTCCTCTTTATGCCTCCCCTCCCTCTACAAGGTATACTCACTTGGTTGCATGCCCATTATGGTAGATGTGTATTAGTGGCACTCACCGATAAATGCCAACTACATGTGGGCATTAGCCACCCTCCCCCTTCTGAGCATGCCTGTTTGTTACGTTTTGGCATTTACTCTTTGTGCTACCCTTTCTGCTACCCTTTCTGCACCCTCTAATTATGTTTTTAATTCTTTTGTTTTCTGTGTACACAAACATAGATTATTTCAAAATCTCTTGCTTCTCTCCAGAGACTAGTGTTCATTATATCTATCTATCTATCTATCTATCTATATCTATATATATACCACCCCCCCCCCAAAGTGTTACCTTCTCTATCTCTGCCTTATTTCTAATTATGGTATGTGTTAGTTGTGTTTTGATAGATGGTTGCCCAAAGCACCAGAATGATGTTTAAATTACTGTGGTGAGACATCAGCTGCCTTTACCCCAAGAGTGCAATTCGTCCCCTTTGTAAAAAGTATCTCCCCAATACTATGCAGGTACTGCATAGAATAATCATTTCTCCTACTTAATGTCATGTTTATTAATTATGTTCAGTCCAGGGTATAGAGATATTATATTTGTTAGGCTAGACTGCTCTGAAATGAGCAGAATAGATGAAAGGAAAATCGATTTCTGGTTCTAAAACCTTCTGCTTATTGCCTCATGGGCAGAAGAAATGCCTTACCAAAGCAAGGGAGCATCTGAGTACTTCCGTGCATGATAGTGCTCTCATTACTATTGTTTAGTTTGTTGAGTGCACAAGGAGAGTTAATGTAGACTTTGTGCCTTCCTTCATGGAGCTCTGCAAGTGTTGTAGTTTGGCTAATGAATTTGTAAGTTGTTAGGAGTACCCAGCCAGAGTAAATAGATAATACATGGAACTTGTTTGAGAGGCTTGTATGGATATTTCATTTATATTTCATATGTTTCAAAGATGATTGAAACGGGATGCTTTGAAGATATCAATGCATATGAAACTGATGGTACTGTGTCACCAGAGAGAGAGAGGTCTCCTAAACCAAAGAGAGGCTTCTTTCACAGACTTTTTAGTGGAGAGGTAAGGATATTTCTTTTCTTTCATAAGAAAATTACCAGTAAGACCTTAACATCCATTCAATTTTTTATATTATTTTGTGATAGGAAAAACAAGTTGTTCACTGAATACTGAAACTAATGAAACCTGATTTATTATGGCTTTGCCCCTGCACTGCATTTCAGAAACTGTGGCAATCTCTGTAACTCCAGGAGTTTTTTCTCCCTCAGCATTCTGTCTTCCTCTAGTGTCTGCTAGCTGTTACCTGGGGAAAAGGTAGTGTGTGCTGTTAACAGCTGTGCTATAAATCTTCCTTTCCTAAAGATATTAATTTGGCTCTTGCTCCTTATGTATTTTGCCAGTTTTTTATAAAAACTTCTGGGGGGATGACTTCAGAGATAATTGAGGCCCTCTCTGTAAAAACTGAAATAAAATTGACTAATGAACTCAGAAGTGAGTGTGGTGGAGCAATGCAACTCCTAGGATTCGCTCATTTGGGAAGTTGGGCTCTCAATGAATCTAGTGTATTAAGCAAATAAGTAAAAATATCCTCTAAATGAACGAGTGTGAAGAAGTGTCATGAAACAAATGTTAAAATATCTTGGGTAGTTTAATGCCTTTACCAAAACGACAACATAATATATGTTTACATAGCTGATAATGCATAGCCTTTTCTTACACACATAACTTCTACTCTTTAGTAACATTTAGAGGTGTATGAATTGAGTATTTACCACTTAAAAGATATGTGGCGTATTGCGCTTGTTTATAGGTCATGAGAAGTAGGCTATTTGTAAAGGTTTTCAGCTGAAGATGTTGTACACAATTCTGCTTGCTCAGTATGCCTGCACTTAGAGTGGAATTACCTTGAGAAGCATGAGTATTTTCCAGCAGAGAACACTTCTGTAGAAACTACTTTTTGCTTTCAAGCAGAAATGGAATTTTAAAATTGCTAGGAGCATATCATTAAGTAGCCACAACAGGGCCATGTATTAAAATTGCATGGTGATACTTTTTGTCATCAGCTGGTAATTCACCTCTCTAAAATGGTACAATGCTAATGGAAGGTATAATAGTACTGTCATTTTTAGTTCACCTTTTCAAATTCACTTTTCCCCCACTTACAGTAATGGAATAGAAGGAATGGTTAAGTGTACTAATAATCTCACATAGCTGAAGTTAAAGCTTGTGTCTTACTGTCGTCTTTTCCAGCTGAATCAGCAGGGTTCATACTGTCCCAAGATATGGTTCTATGTATTGAGAAAGAGTCCTAAAAAAATTAATACAGCTTGAGAGCCTTCAGTTGGTTTTGAAGTAGTAAGACTGCAGTTAATTGTCCTGTGAAGTTAAAAGAAGGAAAGAACTTAAGGTTAAATGAAACTTTAATGACTTGAGATTTGGGGTTGGGTTGTGGTTTCCTTTGATATTCCCAAAGCATTTAGTTAGTATGGAGTAAAATGTGCTGGAAACTCCCCCCCACTCCACGCCCCTAGCCTTTCTGTGCCCCATAAAACACAGAAACTAGCAATAGTGTCAGTCCTGCAGCTGAATTGTCTCTTTGTCTTCTCTTGCAGGTCTGCTTTAAATCTGATTGCAGTGATGATGAGCAGGAGTCCTCCAGACTTTAAATCATTATACTCTCATCAGAAAGGATGAGCAAACTTTAAATGTTTTATATCTCTGTAGCAAAGTGTATTATATATATTTTTTATCTGAGTTCAAGGATTTTTGTACATTTGTACTTCATTTGTTTTAAGATGTATATTTTCACTAAAGCTTAATTGTACAAAAAGCAATGAGTGCCATTTGAGTGAGTGTGTTTCTGTATGTATTTGATTTTTTTTTTTCCCCAGTGGAATGAATCTAGAAATACTAAAAGGTTTTTAAAGCACAGAGATAATATCTATGGCATCAATGTAACTTGACTTTCTATGTTCCTGGTAAAACTCTTCTTGTTCATTAGGATCTTTATTAGCAGTTTTCTTAACAGTAAAATTGCTGTACTGATAAATTTCATAATTCCGGTATTATCCGGCAGCATGGCAGTGCTATTACCTAATGTATCTCTCTAATGCTAAGGAAAAAAAGGAATTCAGTGCACTGTGGCCAGCTATTACGAATTGCTCTTTACTATCTGGCTCTGTAGAATGTCTTTCTGTATTTCTATATATAAGGAATTCTGAACATTTAGCTTAATCCTGTAACAAACTGTATTACCCCATTCTTCTCTTTTCTACCCATCCTACACATCCTCTCCATACAGTTTTTTGGCATGGACCATGCAAGTAGGCCTATGCCAAAATTTTGTAACTGTATTTTGAGTACTTTGTTGTCTTTACTAAAAGGATTTCTTTTTACCTGTGGGGACACCTTTTTATTTTTTTCTGTAAATGAAATTGTTTACAACTCAATGTAGGATGTTATAGTTTTATAATGGGCTAAAAAACAAAGCATGGGCTCTTCTTACTAACCTCCTCTCTACTTATTATGTTGTAATACACAATGTTGTAGGGTTGACAGCGATCACTGCCATTGAGGGAAGTACAAGGTAGTATTAAGTATCAAATTTAATTATGTAAATAATCTTTCCTTATAACCTTTAAAAACTTAAACATTAAAACCTGCCTTTAATGCTTGCTTAACGCAGATGTGGAACTGGTATTGAAGTTTTAGTTATGATTACCTGATGTTCATTAGTAAAACTGTTTCCAGCTGCTTGAAAGCTTGTCAAACTTCCATTCTTCTGCACTCAAAGTATGCTAGACTTTCTTTTTATTTTGTGAAGTTTCCAGTAAAACTATTAATCTGTGTATGAGAATGAATTTAGGGAACACATTTGATTAAGAGCCTCTTCTGGTTTCAAAATTTGACTTAGGGACTTGAAATATAATGGAATGCTCTTGGAGCTGGAGACATGACTTTTGTTATGTATTTTGTTCTGTATTCTGAACATTCGTCTCCACTGAGCATGCATTTTTTTTCCTCCCAAATCTCTAGGGCGCCAACCAGACCACACATGTATTATATACACACAGAGTAACTGAATATCCCTCTACCTCAAATAGGTTTCTGCTTGTGATCTGCAGACCCACTGGAAGAAACTTAAGCTGCTTCTGAGAAACTCAAAAGATACATTTGATACTCAAGCCTATCGTCAGGTTTTATTTCACAGTATTTTGTCTCTAGTGACAATTGTTTTAATGGGTTAGAATTTGAAAAAAGTTGGAAAACCAGTGTGTTACAGAATCCTACTGGGGCTGAGCTGGTGTCTATCTGAAATTGTTCCTCTTGGCTAATGTGCCACAGAAATGAGGAATGAGACTCTTCCGGTGTTTTCAGCGCATTTTTCCTGATGTCTAAAACAGCACAGAGGACAGCAAAATGACTGCCGTAGAAAGTACAAAGGGAGAAATTGGCAGAGGGAGAGTTTGAATGAATTACTGGAAGATACTCTGATGCAGTAGTGAAGGGATGGGAGGCTTGACAGAAGGAGAAATATCTGAAGTTAAGGGTATTGGCTGGAAACATTATATGTGAGACAAGGAGCTGGCATAGTCTGACCTGACCCTCTTTATTATGTACCACAATAATAGAAGGACTCTAAAAAGATGGGAATGGAGAAATAGGGAAGTAACAAAAGTGTTTTATAAATACCTACCTGGTTGGAGAAGTCATCATGTTTCTCTGATCAAGGTGTTTAATTTTTTAAGATCTTAGGTTTGCTGTTCTGTGGCAAAGGTGACTGTCTTAACACTAGACGTGGCGTGACAGTCTGGATTTAATGCCTGCTTAGACCAACTTGAAATTTGGGCAGGAATACCATGGACACAAGCTGAGTAATTTTTATGAAGAAAATACAGGAATTGGCTTTAACAAATTAAAAAAAATCTGAAAGTCTGTTTATTATGTATTTCAAATTTTCTTTCCATATTGGAGGGGGAGGGATCTTAACTTAAAAAAATAAATAAATAAAATCAGCTCCTCTATTTTGGAGTGCTGAGACTTAACACTTATTCTCCAGGGATCTGTGAAGAAAAAAGGCTAGATGAAAAGGGAAGTTGTTCCTAAGAAGTGGTTATTTATATATCCGCTTCTTTGGGCAAGGAACTCCCACCATGCAAAAAAAGTGGGGGATTTGTTTGTTTTTATGAAGCTTTATTTAGTTTCATCTCACAAGTTTTTCCTTATGTTCTGAATAATACTATTGAATTGGTTTTGAGTAACTACATATTTGCAGGATTAAGACCTAAATTCTGTTGCTTTTGGGAGTTTTGTTTGTTTGTTTTTTTCCCCCAGTAGGCTCAAGGTGGCATTTTTCTGCTATAAATTTGTCCCTTTTGGCTAGAAATATAACCACATAATAATGACTAGATATTATCTAATGTGAATCCCCTAATGAATTAGAAAAGACAAGGAACTGGAAGGATCAGCATAACTCTCCTTATACGGTACATGGAGATTAAGATGTTATGCTGTTTAATCTAAGGTGACTAACATTGGTTAAATGTCTTTACTGGAGTATTAGTAGCTTGGAGATGTGTTTTGAAAGCGGGGAAAGGGTAAGGAGAGGGGAGAACACCTGACAGCAAAATATTGTGGTGTGATAAATTTAATATGAACTTTGCTCTTGATTTTTGTAGGGGACAACTGAGACAAAGAAGGGGGAAGGCAGCAGGTTGTGTTGTGTTTACTGGTTAAGTAGCCTTTTATTTCCATGAAGCTGTTTTAAGAAAAAAAAAAAAAAAGCCAAGGTAAATTCTTGTCATTCAGTATGACTTCATTACACCTCCATGAATTCAGATTCTAGATCCATGTGTTAGAAGGCTTTAATAGCAGTGAGACAATCCAACAGCCTGACTGCTTTGTTCTACTGGTGCAAGATATGGAAAGATCTATGGAATTCCATGGAGTTACTTGCATGAGATCAACCCTCCTTTTCTGTGACTTGCGTTGCCATGCATTTGTGTATGTAAGTCTTAATGTCTGCTTGTGCATACCTCATGAATCTATATTTAGCTCAAAATTTAGAAACTGTGAAACAATGTACCAGTATCTTATTGGTTTACTTAATGCTTTTGAATGTTGTGACCAACAGAATAGAATCTTCATACCTCAGGGTTGTTGTCTTTCTATAAAAAAAATTGTTAGCTTTTTTTTCCCCCCCCCAGAGGTGTAGTGTTCATAATAGAGATGGTGTTATGTTTCTGGATTATAACAACAACAAAACAGTCTCAGCTGAAAAAATGAGCACTTAAAAACAATTACTGTATAATAATAAATAGGAAAAAACCTGTGGTATTTCCATAACAGAGTGCTACTGACAGATCTTAACCTTTAATAGAAGATGTTGTATGTCTTCTTTTTTCCAAATCATTCTTAAAACAATAGATCTGAAGGTTTTTGATTATGAAAGAGAATTATCTCCATCTCAGAATAAAATTATGACTAATTTGAGAAATCAATGATAGAAGCTATTAAAAACAACTAAAAATCCGTTTTTATAGTGCATTTCAATTATTTTTCAAACAATACTGATATAAGAAATTTCTCATTGCCATTTGTACAAACGGAGAATACTTGTTTACAAGTTACTAAAATAAGTCAACAGAAGTAATATTATTTTGCTTTGGTTTACAATTTAGTTTTACACTAATTTAACATTGGAATTATCACCTTCACTTTAGTATAGATTTTCAGAAAATACTTCTCTTTAGGAAATACTCAAAAAATTGAATTAAAATAAAAAAATTAATGAAAAGCATCTTTAAGCTAAATTTATGTTTACTTTGATTTGAATTACCTGCCTGGCTCATTTTGGTGATTATGATGTCTCTTCTGCTGAATATACAATTCTTTTTTATTTCATAATTGTTCTTCTGGTGTAACTTAAGTTTTGCACATGAGATGTAGGTAACTTTTGCTCATCTTCCACATGTGTCCGAAACACCAGAATTCTTTCAAAGTATAGTGAAGCTGACTTTTAAATGTGATGTGTTTAGTTCCAGTATCTCCAAACCACTGAACTGTTCTTGTATGAGCTGTTTTCCTGGATGTTCTAGCATTGTTATTCCTGAAATAAAAGCAAAACACTGCCGCATATCTCAACCACATGTATTACTGTCTAATGTGATTTATTTACCATGTCTATCATGGTAGCCAGGATAGATAAAAAAAAAATTGTAATTTGGAAAAAAAAAAAAATCGCGAATTGTTGAAGCAGAAAATGTGTATTACATGCTGTAAGTTCTTCACCGATGTAAGATTGTCAGATCCAGGAAAAAGTGTCCTAGCTCTGTTGTATTTGCTCAATTGATACCTTATCTCATGGTCTGAATCTTGATTTCTACATAAATTTCTGTGTGAAAAGACAGAATTATTGGGATGGGCTGTTTTTCATTAACACATTTACTGTGATAGTACTATGAATGTGAAGGCAAGATTGGTCAATAGTAGCTGTAATCATCAGCCTTATCACGCATATTAAATTTTATACTATCGCCAAAGGAAACTAACCAGACTTCACTCTCCTTGAGAGAATTTATACCTTGGTGTTAGTTGGATTTGTGGGTTTTTATATCAAATACTTTTCAACAGCAGGCTGCTTGTATTTTCAACATTTTGCCCTGTTTATGCAAAGGCTTTCACTGTAATCTTATGACATGAGTTGAAGGGCTAAGCACTCAATTACTATACAAAACAGCTTCAAATTAAGTGACTTTAACAATGACATAACCGTGCTATGGCATATTGCAGATTATCTGTGCATATGTTGAAACTACATGGGCCAGCAGTCTCGTGAAGTCTATTGGATTATTTGAGCGGTACCAACTATCTGCTGGTACCAACTATCTGCTGAATTGGTCGTGGAAATGCAGAAATGCTGGCCTAAGTGTGACTTCCGGGACGGAGCGAAAAATATTCTTGATGTGCTTGTCCAACCTGTTCTTAAAAACATTAAATCAAGAGGTAACCTGTGCCTAGGTAGCCTGTGTTTAGGAAGCCTTTCCACGTTCATGATGTTCATGTCTGTCTTATAGACAGGGTAAAAGCATGTTTCTTCTTTTTTTTCTCCTGGAGGTTGAGATGAATTCATCGTCATCCACTAAATTACATACAACCTTTTAGGTATTCACTGTTACTCCGTTGAGATTGTGACTTCATTTTTCTTTGTGGTAACAATGGCTTTACAAAAATGCCTGTTCTCTAGCCCTGGCTGCTTGTTCTTGCCCCTTGCCAGTTTTACATCACTTTATTTTTGCCAGTGCAGCTGTTTGTGGGGCTGCTATTTGAACAGGATCAGTGACACGATACATGCAAAACCATGGATCAGTAAATTTGAATTGGGAGAACCTACTGATAAGGTACTCGCCAAAGAAAAACCTGATATCCCTGAGTTCTCTTCCATTTACCCCAACTCGTGGTTAACGAGCCAGAGGGCTTGCACTGCCAGCACAGTTGGGAAAGACAAGGAGAACAAAGAGGAGTGTGCTTGTGGGCAGGCATTGCCTTGGCATTCCTGCCGGTGAGTCAGCAGCCCTTAGGGGACTGGCACACATTTTGATCTAAAGCTTCAAAACAGGTTTGCAAAGACTGACTTGGTTGGTGGCTTGTTTAATCTTTGATAAGAGCTTATGCTCTTTTTAATGTGCTTAAATTTATTTCAAAGTGTGGAGTGGCACATGCAATTATCACGTAGTGTATGCAGCATTCCAGCTACGCTGTCATCTTCCTTCATGTATCATTTGCTAAATAAAAAATTCATGATCGTCCCTATGTTCCAGAGAAAACCCGCTGCAAGCTTTATCATAAAATAATCAGGAAAAATATTCTTTTTACCTTAAAAGCTCAGATTTTGTTACACATTTATAATGAAATAGGGGGGTTGCTATAAGTTGAATTGCTTTCAGTACTGTAGACAGGTTTACTTTCAGAGGAATGTTTCAAATGGTTCATTTTCTTTTATTAACATGCTAATAAAGTTAACTGGCAGAGAACTGTTTTACTGAATTGTTTGGCAAGAATGTGATCAGTAAGGTGGTTCTGTCATGACTTATATTGGTCTGAATATCCAAAGACATGAGCTTTGCTTCTTTTGTCCATCCCTGCTAGCAATAACCAAGTTGCATGTTAAGTCATTACTGGGAATTTCTTTTCTTAAAAGTTCCAAGAGCCGTTCTCCATTTCCATTGCTGGAACCCATTTCATATGTTTGAGGATATAAGTTGACTTGCCAGTTCTTATCAGCTGTCATTTAAAATGTGTATCAGCAACTAGATATATTAAAACCAGTGGTTGTAATTGGCAAGTTCACAATACTGTTGATTTTTTTTTAATTAAGTGCTTAGTAATAGAATCAACAATTTAAACATTGTATACTGTCTCTCTTGTATGTTTAATATGTGCTTTAAGAGTGCAAAAAGTATCCTCTGATAAAGCAAGTCCAGAATCACCAGAGGAGTGGTGAAAGGCTAGCGGGTATGTTGCCAAGTTTTAAGTGTCCTGTTCCTGTAAGTGTTTCCTCTTTTCTGCGTGCAGCCTAAAATAAAACTGAAATGCCGGTAGCGCCTTTGGCAAGCACCTGTGCGCTAAGTGGGCTTGCTGGAAATGCGAGTGGGGGAGCTGTAGGGCCTACCTGTTAACGCATACTTGATGTATAGGCATATGGAGCGTGTGCTTTCGCTTTACTGGGGATGTTGATGGGTTACGATGAGAGCTTGGGTCCCACTTGCGCAGTTTCAGGTTCTTACAGGGCCCGCGAGGCGGGTGCTCGGCGCCCTGGAGGGGTAGCAGGACCTGCTGCATCTGCTGCCGTCTCGCTCCCGAGGAAAGAGGAGCGCTGGAACATCCCCTGCCACGTACGGAGCCGAGGGTGGGAGTGGGGCTTCCCCTCGGAGGGCTGTTTTTCGGGCCATGCCGCTCTCCGTGCGAAGACAAACCACGTACCGCCATCGCTCCGGGGTCGGGACACTTGTCGCCTCCCGGCCGGCGGGCTCTAGGACCCAGCGCCCCCTCCCCGCTCAGCCGCGGGGCGGGAGCACCCTTGGTCCTCCTCGCGCGCTGGCGTAGGCCTGATCCACATTCGGGAAGGGGTGGGGGCCTCTTTCTGATTGGACAGAGGGCTTGTCGCTCTACCTGCTGCCCCGCCCCCTACCTAGCCGCGTGCCTGTGTGTATGTACGTAAGGGAGCGCGTGACACCAGGCCGGGGGTTGTGGTCCGCGCATGCGCGCCAGGCGTGGCTGAGCCCAGGACTAGGACCTTGCTCCGGGGTGGGCGGGGCAGCCCAGGAAGGGGGCGGGGGCTGGGCAGCGGAGTGGGGACTGATGGGACGAATTCAAGATGGCGGCGGGGCAGGTGGGGAGCGCTCACGGCGCCCTGCGGCGTCTCCCTCATTCATTGCGGCAGTGACGGGCGGCGCGGCGCGGTGTGAGCTGGCGGCGGCGTCTCGGCTGGCTTGAGCGCGCCGGGCGAGCGAGAGAGAAGGGCCAGGAGGAGGAGGAGGAGAAGAAGAGTCGGGCCCGTGAGGAGGAAAGCGGGCGCCGCCGGCCGCCTGTGAGAGGGCGGGGAGGAGGGGCGGGTCGGTGCCGCCGGCGCGGGCGGAGCGGACATGGCCACCATGGAGAAGCTGATGAAGGCCTTCGAGTCGTTGCGCTCCTTCCAGCAGCAGCAGGGTCCGGCTGCCATCCCCGAGGAGCCGCTCCAGAGACCGTGAGTGACCCGCACCCGGGGACTGGGAGGGCTCCCGAAACGCTTCGGCGACATCCTCCCCTGCCCCGGGAGGAGGCCGCCCCGCCGAGCCCCTGCCGCTCTGGAACTGCTGACAGCCCGAGAGGCAGCTGGCAGTCCCCGGGGACGTTAGTCTCGGGGTGCTTCCCTGTCCTTGGTAGGAGCCTGTTCCTGTGGACGTGTCTGGGAGTGCTGCCTGCTCTGTATTTAAGTTTAAGCGAGGAGTAACTTTCTGGGCAAGCATATTTCAAAATGCAGCAGTATAGGTAATGAAGGGGAGGTACAAGAATGCTATATGGGTTTCACAGGCTGGTTCTAGGAAGGAAAACCTTATTTTCAGCTAATACACTGCTGAAAAAAAAGGCAAAAACCCCTAAGCACAACTGAAAGCACTAAGCCTCATAAAGTTAAAGTCTGAGCTCTGATGCATCTGGGAGGAGTTGATGTGGATGTCTGTTTATGACAAACTTTAAATAAAGTTTTGTGCTGTGACTTGCTGTGCAGAGACCTAAGAGGAATTAGTTTAAATATTCCTGATACCCTTTTGCTTTCTTAAACATTAGGGACGAATGCATTACATCCATGCGATACTCAGGTTTCCCATCTGGAGGCATTACTGGAGGACAAGGGCAAGGAGGTGTTTAGTATCACAGTGCTGTCCCTTACACTTGCATCCTCTATAAATAACTTTTATTGAGCAGGTGAAAAGACATTAAGATTTTTACGCGATAAATACGTGAGTCACACTATTGCTTTTTCTCCAGCTATTGGGGAGACAGGAGAAGCGGAACAGTTGAGGAGCAGGTAACTTCTGAATTGGCAGTTTCATAGTGTTTTGGCAGAGGATGCTAAGCAGCGGAGCTGGGCTCTTGGCCACCTGCTCCCACAGTACATTCTGATATGGATACCAACTAAATTATCATGGTTGATACTGTTTGGAGAGTGTTGTCTCAAACAATTTCAATGCATTTTCATACTTTTCAGGCCTAATAGATGAAAAAACTCATCTTCTTCATGAGCTAATTGTTTTTAGATGCCTTACTGGTCTGCAGGAACTAATTGCTCTTTTGTGCTTGTATTTTGTGTGAAATGGAGGATGGCCATCTATTTCCAATCTTTTCTACATGTAGTTGAAAAAAATCTGTCTAGAAAGTTACTGATGAGATAGATCATGGTATTTCAAGACAAAGTCCTGAAAATTATTTGTGATGCTTGCTGAGGGATGTTATGCTTGGTTTGGGGGTCTGAATTTAGGCATACTCTACTCAAAGCATTAAAAAATTAGGGTTGTGGTTGTCCTTGTTGACTTTGCTTTGTGTTCAAAAATAGGCTGTATGTTTTCAGAAAGCTGATGGTATTGCATACCCCCAGGAGCTATACAAATTCAGTAACAGCACTAAGCCTCATAAAAGCCTATGAAACGATATTGTGGCAGTCTTTGCTGAAGTTTCCCAAACTTCTAGTGAAATATCAGGTGACATCTTGAATGTCATTCACAATACTGTCTGCATTTTTGTTGTTTATAATGGACTGGAAAGAAAAATTGCGTCTGTGTTTTCCTTGTGTTTGGGGAGAGGTGTTCATTGTGGTTCTGTACAAATAGCACTTAAATATTTTGTAGTTCTGTGTGGTAACTTCCTATCATTCTACATATTTACTGTTGTAAAAGGATGCGAGCTTACGTGTCAGTAATGAAAGAATAAATTCATTGGTGAATTCATAGCATGTGCTACTGGTTTGCTCTTTAATTGTTTCATTAGATATCTTTTTGACATTGTCCATTAGATCAAAGTTGTCCTGTTGCCTAAATTAGACGAGAGAGAAGCTGTTGTTCCTCAAGTTATAGAGTAATCTCGTTATTACAGGTGGTGTTAGACATTTTTTGTTGGACTTCTTTGCTACAGTAAAACTAACTGCCCACCTCTATTTTTTTCCTCCGAAAATAAGCTACCTTAATTTACAACAACACAATGTTACCTCTACATGATTGAAAATAACAATTTAAAAAAATCTTTCGTGTTGGAGTAGGCAAAAATGGCCTTCTAAATATTTTGGTTGAAACTGAGCATTCTACATCTGGTTAGTGAATGAATTCTACTAAGGACTGTCTGTCTCCTGCTATGAAATGTTTTAAGATCACAGAGATTGGGGTAGAGAAGACTTAATTGTTTACACAACATGTATTGAAGTTTTTTTTCACTTTATTGTAAGACAATGACTTCTGAACTCTTGATACAACTGATATCCTGGCTTTACTTTTTTATTAAAATATTGATTGAATTCAACCTTTTACCAAGAAGGTAAGAGCTTTTTCTGTTTGGAGAGATTTTAATTGGTAATAATCATGTGTTCTGCTTTTATTATGCATTACAGTCAGATGTCATTTTCTGGCCCCCTCTCTTATCTCTTGCTGGTTTTTTTTCTTCTGTGAAAACCAGTTGAGCTCTCTGTCATCATACTGCTTCTATACACTTCTGCTGAGGCACCTTATTTTCTTCCGTATCTATTTTTAGCTTTTTCAGACTCTTAAATTTTGGCTGGAGTTGGGTGTTTTGTTTTGGATTGCAAAACTCCCACTGACTTAAAATTTGATTAGCATGATGTGAAAATTCAGAGTTTACTTGGTGAAACTAAAAAGCAGATGGGCTATCATACAACGTCCTATATTTTATGTTTTATTCATTTTTACCTCTTATCAGTGAGCTGAGAGAATGACTTGCTAATGTTTTTTCTGGAAAAGTATTTAGCTTTGGTGTGATTAATCCAAAGGTGGATTCTTCACCTTTTCTCTTGTCAACTTGTTCTAATAGTTAATTATTGTAATTGTTTTTAATTGTGCCCTATTTTGATTTTTTTTTTCTTACATTTGATTCTAACCATTACCTTTACAACAAAAGGTGCTGCAAGAGCCAAAGTGCTCTCCAGCAACATGCATTTTTCTATACTCATGGATTCTTCTGGATTTTTTTATGTTTGACTGAAGCTGTGGTCATAGATTGGTTTCATCAGTGCTATATGTAGAGGTATCATGAATTTTGTGCTTAACTGAAGACCACATGAACTGCATGGATAATCTCTTGCTTGTCAGTGGTGGTTCCTAGATGGTTTTTGGAGTTACCATTTCTAGGGTGTGTTGTAGACCTGTTCTAGTTAATTTGACTATCCATCATTGTCTGTGTTACTACACATTGTTTGAAGCGTCTGCCATATTTGGGCTTAGTTTATTTCTTGATCCACTCATATTTCTGTTATTAATAGAATCTTTTTTGAGTTTCCCATTACTTTTCTCAAGATTAATGTCAAGCCGTTTGACTTGGCCCTTTTTCTTAATGCTAGTTCAGCTTTAGAGCTTCTGTACTCTTTTTACATATCCTTAATTCCAAGGCCTAATAAAAACTAGCATCAGTGAGCTGCGTCTCTTTGTAGCCAGCTCATCAAGACTCAGTGCAAAATTATCTGGGCTTGCTGGTTTTCTTATATTGTTTATAAATCTTCTTGGCTAGAGATTGTCTGTAGAAGTATGCAGAAGATTAAACTGCTCTGCATGTGAGATGAAGCTTTCCTGTAGATAACTGCTACTTCCAATATCTCCTGCCTTCTGTAATTCATCAAACTGAAATGACCTTACACTTGGGGCTTGCTACTTCAGCTCTCTTCTAAGAAATGTGTGATGCTGCTGTTGTCCCGCTGGGTATGCTCATCAGCAAATTTGCCTGAGGACTTCATAATACTTCTGAATACAGCCTTTTTTTTTTTTTTTTAAATAAAAAAATCATGTGTTTTATCTCTAGATACTGTTCTGTTATCCTTCTCCCTCTGTAGGCACAAAAAATGTGTGCATGCACACAATGTACATTAAGTGTTTGTCTTCCACCTTTTCTTTCATTTCTTCAAAGGCTGGTTTTTTGGAAGTTGAATAACCAAATGGCAGGTGAAAGATTCGGTACAGCAAACTTGGTTGAATGTTTGTTCTTCTTTCCCTTTGGACAGTAACTGATAGTTAGTCTTCACCTCTAGTTTCTCTTATTTCAGTTTAAATGGTAACTTGTTGCCTATATGCATTCCTTTCAAGTTTTCAGGTTAAATTTTCTCTAGTCAGGCCTTTTTTAATTTTTTTAAGTTACTTATTTCAGTGAGGTGGTAGATTCAGTGTTAGGTGAGCTCTCTGTTTACAGAAATCCGCCAAAGAGATTGATCTGTACTAGTCTGAGTAGTATTGAACACTACCGCCTGCCTTGCTCAGGGCTGTATTGTGTGTAGATAATAAAGAACTTTATTCTGAAAGCAGTCTCATTCAGCAATGTCTTTAATGTGTTTTGTATCTGAAATAGTGAGCTTATGGGCAAGTTCACATGTGCCTGTTCTATTCTTGTGTTTAATGTGTACTGAAAATGATGCTCATAAGAGATGTGGGCAATGCTAGGTAAAATTATCATAAAGTTGAAATGATCTATTAAGTTTCTTAGATGCCTGTTCACATCAACAGTGCTTAAGTTGCAAAATTGGTTGGACATTTGAGGAAGTATTTGCTGTTTTGTTAGAGGCGATCTGAAAGTGCTGTTAAAGACTCTGTGGTGCTTTTTCAAGATAGAGAGAAAGACATTGTATATCTTGATCAAATTCAGATTGGCTACTCGTATTCTACCAGTTGCTTAAGAACACAAGCCAAAGAAGAGATCCTCTTTGAGGAACGCTGAAGCTTATCTAAACAAAATACTGCCAAATTATAATGGCACATGGTTTTGTTCAGAACTATTCCTTAAACTTTTAAAAAGGGAAAGTATTTCTGGAGTGAGATGAGAGGAACCTTGGGAGAAAAACTGAAATCTTGGGAGCAAACACTTTTCAATCCCCCACTTCCAACCTGATGGAAGCAAAAGGACAGAGGTACTTGCAAAGAATGGCTTTTTTTCAAAAATGGTACCATTATTTGAACTAAAGCTCTTAAATATTACAGCTTAATTCTTCAAAATTTTTGTCTAGCAATGTATTTTGAGTTAGCCAACAAGCACATTAAATTAAGCTACCTGCTGTTGGTCCTTAATGTTGTGTTAACTATGTTAATGTAACTCAAGGCTGTTCACATAGTTTTCCAACTTCTAGTTCAGAAACACTGTTTTGCTATTTGATGGTTTTGCTATTTTTTGCGAAGACAGAAAATTAAATGCTAAAAATACACATGATCAATTTTCACTTGGAAAACAAAAGGGAAGATTCTCTGTGAATATGAGTGAATGAGCAGGTACCTCCTTGTTGTGAAACAGACCCAGGAGAGGTACCTTTGGGTGTGCAGTTTAGCTCCTGTATTGCTACTGGTGGCACATGGAATGTGGTGTATGATAGGATTGCCTCAGCATCCTTTCCAGTTCGGATACAAAATGCTTGATTTAATAGAACTCTAAGTTTCAAGAACTTGCCAGACAAAAAAAGTCTAAGGTGATATTATGTGTGAGGAAGGTCTTCTTAAAAGTGATATTTTTAGGTCTGCAAGACTTGTTCTCATGGCTTATTTTCCCCAACCTGTTTCTTTCTATCAGTTTCTTTATTTCAGCTTTGTTCGAGGTCTGGTCCACTTTTTCCTTCCTTTTCCTTTACTCCTGTTCATTCTTCAGTTTTGTTTCCCAAGTATTTTGTCAGGGAAAGTTACGGAATTAATGTGATACTCCCTGTTAAATGGTTCGTTCTTTTTCTAAGTTTGTATCCTTCCCTTTGCTTGTGTGCCTGCGTGCTCTCAGCAGCAGTTAGTACATGAAGTCCTGGGACTACAGGTAGTTGGTATACAGCTGTTTATATAATGACCAGAAGAGTGCATCTTCTTCTTGTATAATCATTAGACACTACTCTAGCAAGAGTGTTTAAATGGTCACTGCTCACTTTTGAAGTCTTATCTCAGACTCATTATCACTGTGTTCTTCTTTTAGAAAGAAAGAACTTTCAACTACCAAGAAAGATCGAGTGAATCATTGCCTAACTATATGTGAAAACATAGTTGCTCAGTCTTTAAGGTAAGACAATGTCTTTAATTTATTGCCTTAGTGTTAGTTGTTTGGAGGCTTCCTGATCATTGGTGATTTTTAATGCTCAACTTCTGTTTACAACTGAAATGGCACAATTTTTATTTTTCTTTTTGCCAACCCAAAATCTAATATGTAATTTTGTTTAAGCATTGGTAGAATAGGCATTATCCTTCTACCTCAGACAGAGAAACTGAGGCACAGAGGTCAAATACCTTGCCAGATTTTGTAGGGAAGAGCAGGGAAATGATCTCTCAACTCCTAATGAAGTGCTTTAATCCACTGAATGTCTTCTCCTCTTGTATAACTGTGTATATGTGTAGCTGGATTATGAAACCCCCTCAAAAATAGCATTGGTGTTTGGTTTTCATAGTGTACATTGTAACTTTCTAATGTTTTTTTTATTTAGAAATTCTCCAGAATTTCAGAAACTGCTGGGGATTGCTATGGAACTCTTTCTCCTCTGCAGTGAGGATGCAGAATCTGATGTCCGGATGGTTGCTGATGAATGCCTTAATAAAGTTATTAAAGTAAGAACTTTTATATTCTGTACTACCAGATTTTACCTCTTCTTGATGCAGTGTCCTGTATGAATTCACACTGATGTTCTTTTAGTTGCTTTTCTTATTGTTGATAATATAATGTAAGAGGTTAAGCAGGCTTCTTTACTGTGTGTGCTCTTAGGAGAGCTTTTTATGCCCGGATGAAGATATTTGACTTGTCTTCTGTCATTCATCATTCTGATCTATTCTTTTCTTCAGTCGTTCATTAACTTTGTTCTCTTCAAGTTAACAAAAACAAGGACATGGGCTTTTCTAAAATCATGTTGTTGTATGGGAGGAATACTCTATTATTGTTCTGTAAACATAAAGATACTTCACATGAGGAAAGATAAAAATATTGTTAAAAAGCTGACTGAAAGTTGTAGTGGCTTTTCATTCCAAACTAGTAGTATGCTGTGATTCAGGTAGTGTGATTTGCTGAGACTTGGAGGAGGAGCTTTTAGGCTATAATTAGGATAAATATGGTGATCTGGAGATTGTTTATTACCCTACTGTGATCCAGAATGAAGGACGTGTTGGAGAACAGCAGGCGGGCATTCGTATGAGGTCAGGCAAGGTCTAAATCTTGATTCAAAGTATCTTAAAATGAACCTTTTGAGTAATTGCTCTAAGCTGCTGCTTCCAGGACAGGTTTACCTTCACGTGCCCTTTCTTTTTTTTCTTTTTTTCCTGTTTTCTGAAATACTTGACCTTTGAGTCAATGTAATGTACCTGCATAATTAATCTAGTTGATGCAAAGTTTAAGTGCTTTAGAAATATGCAAATAATGATTTTCTTCAGTGTGAAGGGGTGTGTAGAAGCCAGCAAACGAAACATCCGTATTTCTGTAGGGATTTCTCTCGGTTAAGTTCTATTTGATATCTTAATGAATTTAAGTTTTGGGGGTTGAGCTTGTGGCTGAAAGTTGTATGGAGAAAGCTTACTGATTATGTAGTGTATTCCATAATGAAAGGGAGTGAGGAATTGCAAGTGTCTTTTGCTTTTTTTTGTTTTGCCCTGTAGCACTTTGCTTTATTCATTCTGATTTAAATGTTTTTCCATTTGCAGGAGTTTAACACTCTATGAAATGCATACACCATTATGTAACTTAATTTGCTTTAAAAGATGCTCTGAAACAGTTCTAAAGAATGCAAACTTACTTCCTTCTTTCCACCAAACTATTTTATAGGCTTGGTATAAAATTGACCTCTTTAATTCACCGATCTATTTAATATTATTGCTTTCTGGCATGTTTCAAGGTAACTTGAAAAACTTTAATTTTTTTCAAATCTTTGTATGGTAGTTTGTTTTGTTGTAAAGATTACAGTGATTTTAAATGACAGAATCTTCCAGCAGTCCTTAAGCTTGCCAGTTGGTCACAGCTATGAAATGGTAATAGTTGTGATATTGCAACCACATGGATGTATCAGACTGTTATCGAAGCTGGTCATAGTTTGTATTCTGTTTCTATGTTTTATGCTGTGTGGAAGCAACTTAGTCTTTAGGCAGATGCTGTCTTGTGTATAAATGCAGAGACAAAAAGATGTGCAGTTTTATTTTTGGTTGTGCAAGTAGCAGTGATGCTTGTGATGAGCGGAACAGAGGCATTGGGGCCCTAAGCTTGCATATTAGTCAACGTTCAGCTTTTTTAGTACCTCAGGCATTTTAGAGACTAATTCCGTTGCTAGAAAGATGTTTTGTATTTTCTCTCTTTAAATATAAGAATATAGATGTAAGCATTACTTGTGTAACTGTGTGTCTGTCTGGAGTTTGTGCTCATTAGTATCATTAAAATGCTAACACTTCTGTGTAGACAATGCTGTAAACTGAAATAGCAAATAAGTTTAGATAAACACTCTGTAGGTCATCTTTAAGTATCACTACGCTTGTCAGAACCTCACAGACAGCATAAATGGCTCAAAGTTTAAATAGCTTTATTTAGAAGAAAAAATACCAAGTTGGGAGTTACCAGGTTTCTGTGGGTAAGCTGTTACTGAAGCTGTCTTGTTTCTGAAGCTGATGTACGAAGTTGTAGTATTCTCTATGCTAATGACACTGGTGGGACTGTTCACACAGATTGGAGTACAGTTGGTCTCAGTAATCGGGCTTTATTGTTTGTAGTAATAATGTTGACTATGCTTACAATTTTTTCTGATTGGGATGACTTTTTAGATTCTACCCTGCTAAAAATACAGGTATACACTAGTAAAAAAAGTTGTTCCAGTTGTGTGTGTTGTAAGGACAACCTTTGAAACCAAATAGTAGCTGGCGCCTTTTTGTGTTGCTTGATATCCTTATAGACAGAGGCAGTGAGCTTCCTATAAAAACTAAGTTTTGTGAAGTAAGTGAGATTTATCCCTACCTACTGTCATCTAGGCACCTGCAGTTAATAGTTGGGGTGCTTATGACAATATAAAGATACAGGCCAGGTAAGATTTTTCTGGGGAAGGTAATACCATTTTGTTATAATGACTAGTATAATTGTGGGGAGTGAAGTTTTGGGGCATACAATTTTAGGCCAAGGGAATCACGCTCTGGAGGAGCCACAGGCACTTTGCTGACCATGCTTAAGCAGTTGTGGCCTCTACATCAGCACGTACCATGTAAGATTTTGTAGTAATCATGAGTAATCCTGTGAAGATGTGAGTTTAATGGTTGGTGGTCAAGAAGGCAGATAGAAAATTAGAAATTATTAAAATATTGGGCAAGGAATAAAGAAGGAAATACTAAACACTTATAGCACTGTGTAAATCCACAATGTAGGCACTTGCACATTGTATGAAGCTCTCATTTCATCTGAGGAAGTGGTGGTGGAAATATTCATAAATAGTAGTCTGCAGTAGGAAAAAAATGGAAGAGAAAGGGTAATCGTATGTATACAAAATATTCTGTAGGAAGAGATTATATATAGCAGAACTATTTTCATATTTTTTTCTTCTCTGCTGTTTTAAAGATGGAGGGAGAATGATCGAGTTGAGGTGAACAGAAAATTACTACTTCTCGGTGCTTACTTTCATTTCATGTACCCTAGTTCTTAGCCAGACTGCAGTTTCAAACTACGATATATGCTCTGTTGCAGTATGCTTGATTAGATCCTGGGATGCGATACTTCTGGTGTCCAGAACACCTTGTGGTAATAAATGGATGCATAAAATAGGCTGATTCATGAAAGAAGGATTTTTCAAGGGCTGTTAAAGGTAATGGTCCAAATACAGCCTCAGTTTGAGAAACAGTAGGAGGCTACTTGATGGTGGGGGTGTATAACAGGGAATACCTCTCGCTGCTTATGAATACTATTTTTGTGTTTTAATATTCTATTCATGATTATCTATTCCTGGCGATTGCCAGAAAGCACATTAGGTTGGCTCTGCTTGTAGTCTGATCCCATATGGCCTTTTTTTAGGTAGAATGGGTAAGCAGTCAGTATTAACTGCAAATAACTGTTAGACTTTGTGGAATTTGTCCGTGTTTCTGTTTCGTGTTTGTGTGAAAGATAAAGGTGTCTCTCTTCGGTATTAACACTTTCCTGGTCATACATCAAATATAGGGGCAGTTAGATAGTTCTGTGCCTTTTTTGAAGCTGTTTTATTGCAAGTGTAACGTTGTTCCTGTAAAGTGCCTCCCCTCTGATACAGTACGTTCTCAATGCATTTTATTGCAGGCTTTGATGGATTCCAATCTTCCTAGGTTACAATTAGAACTGTACAAAGAGATCAAAAAGGTGAGTTTCTTTCTTTCATGTCCTTTTGAAATATGATATTTAGTAGGTGTTTTAGTATATTGGAATGTGGCGTTAGTATAAATAGTGTATGTCTTTTAAGATGAAGGTCAAAGTTTCACTTTGGAAGGACTTGTGACTGTTTAATGTATTATTCTACCCAGTTCCTCACTATTGGCCCCATTGTTTAGATTTAAGCACTCCTGAAAGCTTATCTGGCAGAAAGTGTGTGAGCATTTGGTGTGAACAGCAGTCTGAGTTAACCTTAGTGACTCTGCACCCAAACAAATAAGGCATATTCATGATGTTTGCTCCATTGACTGAGCTGGAAAGAATAACTTCAAGCAAAAGGGTGGTGAAAAGTAGGTGGAGGACAGTGACATTGTTAATTTGACAAAACTTCTTGAAGGAATCATTTGATCAAGACCTGAAGTGACCTAATATGAGTTTTAACTACTTTGTGAATGTGTGATGTATACTTACAGTTTCTGTAAGAAGCATAGGTAAAAATACTGAAGCATCTCTCTTTGCACCAAAAGTCACAATTTAATTATGTCCACAGGAAGAATTTTAGTAATAGCCTTTTCGAAGTATATGACTACAAAAGAAAAATGTTGTATTCAGGACAGTATCACTGAAATCATGTCTCTTGCGTCTATAAACATATAGCAAGGCTTGTATAGAGAGAAAATACATGTGTTATTTGTCAGACAGTAATGCTATTGCTTTTTGTTGTATTTCTTTGGGAATGATAGAACTCTAGAAAATAAATAACAAAAGCAATGTGGATAGCTTTTCTTCTGTCAGATGTGGACTACTTGTAGGCACTGTATGAATATCTTACTGTATTGTTGTACCTTAATGTCATGCAAAATTTTGGAGGGTATAGAAATGGACGTCTAGCTAATTAACAAAAAACAGCCAACATAAACAAAAAATCACTCTGAAGTTTCTGCATGTTATGACCGGGTGCAAGAGGAAGTACTTTGTTGTTCAGGTGGCATGTGCTTCTTGAATAGTTGCTCTCGGATTTATGGCAGAGGCAAGAGAGGTAGCAGGCATAACAGAAGCACCCAGCAAACTGAATTTTGTTTGTGTATTAGTTGGATCACTTTCGGAGCCATGCCAGAATCTTGTTTGGCTCTGAACCTGAAAAATGCACATTTTGTAATTCAGATGCAAGTTTTTTTTTACTTGTCGTGCTAACAAGACCATGAGACTTTGATATACTAGCTAAAGAAAATAAGAAAGAAATGACAGTTTCTAAACATGTCAGCTCTTTCTTCAGAGAGACTTGATTTGAGAAGCATTTTGGTTAGGTTCAAAGTACATTAGGTATACAATTTCTCCTAGACATCTATTGACTTCCGTAGTTTTCTGTATTTCCAACAGTACTAAGGAGCTTTACTATATCCCTAGACGCTAGGTCTGAAGGCATTCTGACTCGAGTCAGGTGCACAACTGAAGGTGTCAGTACAGACAAACAGATACTAAACTTCAGGATGCAATCTATTATGAAGTGATACAGATCAATATGTGGATTTTTTCTTTGGTGCGCTCAGGAGCTGAACATTATTTATTTGCTGATCTCCACTGCTGTCAATTTTATGCTGCTCTTACATCTCTGCAAGTGTTCCAGTGATTTTTAGACTCTCATATCATCAGTGTTTCTTTGTTGGTTGGTGCCTTTCTCTGTGGTATTTTAAGCTGATTTCAGCAGAGTAGAGAAGGAAATGGCTGAGATCTCCTTGTTGGTGTTCCTTATTATTCATTTTGGGTCACTTGGAAAATTCCTTATACTAGCTAGAAAAATAAAGGCAGTCATGGAGCTGAATTAACTTCCTTTTGGCTAAAGGAAATTTATGGCTTCTGGACACCTTACATTTTTATTTAAGTAAAATGATATAAAACTGTATACTATTGTATATTATAGGTGTTTTTTAGGAAATGGTTTTGCTTGATGAAATGTAACATTTATGTACTCTGTCTAGAATGGTGCTTCCAGAAGTCTACGTGCTGCACTCTGGAGATTTGCTGAGCTTGCCCATCTAGTTCGGCCTCAAAAGTGCAGGTAAGCACATCCTAGTAATGAATTTTCCAAAGAACATTTCACAAAATATAGATGTTAACAAAATGTTACTGTTCTCAAGTTTTAAATATATAATTGGAAGGTTGGAAGAATTCCTATCACATTATTCTCTCTGAAGTAGCTTTATTTGATTAGCTGGTTTTCTTTTAGCAGAGTTTTAGTTCTGTGTGCTGTACATGACTCTGGGGAAAGCGGGGGGGGAACTTGTGAAGACAATGACTTGTATTTTTTTTTAAGTGTATTATTCTCTTTAGTTCTATCTTAATGTCTGCAAATTGTATTCAGAAGACTATTGTCTTTTTTCCTACATTCTATGTAGCCAACAAGTATGTTTTTTCATCATTTAGTAATACCACAGAATTTGAGTATGAATTAGAAATGTTTAGAATGGGTACAGTTGTTCTGATCTCAAATTAGTTGTTTCTCCTTTACCATACTTAGGCCATACTTAGTGAACCTTTTGCCCTGCCTAACACGAATAAGTAAGAGACCCGAAGAATCGGTACAAGAGACACTAGCTGCGGCAATACCAAAAATCATGGCAGCGTTTGGCAATTTTGCAAACGACAATGAGATTAAGGTATCTTTCTTTAACCTATTAGTACTCCCTGTTATATCTCAAAGCACAGTACGCTATCAGCGTTATCAATCAGATGTTACAGAAAGCCGTGTTACAGCTGCATGTCTGAATTAAGGCAAAAGTTACTCTTGCTTGATGTATGCTAAGTAATGCTTTGAATGAATGAAAAATACATTTGCTGACTTTTTAATTCACTTCTATCTCCTTTTCTTTCTCATAAAAATTTAAGTAAGATATCTTTGTTTTTAGGTTTTATTGAAGGCTTTTATAGGTAATCTTAAATCCAGTTCCCCTACTATCCGTCGAACAGCAGCAGGATCAGCAGTAAGCATCTGTCAACATTCGCGAAGAATGCAGTATTTTTATGCCTGGTTATTGAATGTACTTTTAGGTAAGATTCAGGAAAAAAAAATTAAATTTGCTTTAGGTATAAGTAACATGAAATTTTTTTCTATGTAAGACACTTCTCGTATGTGAGAGATTTTCAGGCAAAGCAAGGATACTTAGGCTACCAGTTACACTGCTAATGCCTTCTCTGTTTTGTGTTAAGTTAGGTGAAGATATGACTAAAGCTGTTTGTGTCTCTGTGTATGCTGCAATGCTAAGTCAGTAATGTTGAAAAGAAACAGCCAAAGCTAGGGAAGCAAGTAGCCTGTTGCAAAATGAGGAAGTGTAGGAATTCTGGAAGAACTTGCTCAGGAGTCTGTGA
The DNA here is from genome assembly GCF_018139145.2 of Gymnogyps californianus. NCBI lineage: Eukaryota > Metazoa > Chordata > Aves > Accipitriformes > Cathartidae > Gymnogyps > Gymnogyps californianus. The sequence goes on from NC_059474.1 coordinate 10,580,907, forward strand.
AGACTTGCATTGTTCAGCGGCTTGGTTGTTAGTGCAGCAGGTCTGAGGTGGAGGATATGGCTGCTCTTCTCTGGGTCATGAACACATACTCTGTAACCTTTTTTAGAAGAAGTACCATGTAGATTCTTTGAAAACCTGACTTAGACCAGAAATGGAATTTTTTTTATTTAAAAGCACACAACTTTGCATCAGGTATTGCTTCCGTATTTCTTCAGCTGGGAAGTTTGCATGGTCTTTGGGGTGTTTTGCAACTCATGATGAGACGCTTGTCTGGATGGTAGTGGAAACTTTTGCCTCAGTTTTGTTACTGACAAGGGGTTCTTTACTATGTAGACTATATTGCAAAAGGTAAGGAAGACCAACAGATACATAAAGCATTATCGTGTTAGCCTTGCTTCTTTTAAGAAAGGGTGGAAAATTCAAATGCCACGTAGTGACTTTCCTCTCTCTGTGTGACTTGAAAGTGGTGTACTTCTGTGCACACATTGTTGTTTCCTGCCTCAAAGGTGGTGTTTCATAACGTCCTGGCAATGGTACTGCATTCAGACAGGAGCACTAATAGGAACTCCATGAATTGATTCTGATTCCCCGCCCACGCTCCCCCCCCCCCCCCCCCCCCCAAATAGAAGGTTGTGGTTTTTTACATAACTTATATTTGTTCTTAATATGTTCTGGGTTTGATTCTGTGATTAACAGGTAGGTATATGGAACAGGGTTCCCCATGCTTGAGGGAGGAGGCAAAAGTGTAAATGTCATTCATTAGGATAGTAGTGCATGTGTGTGTGAGGGAATTATGTTTGGCCTTAATTAAACTGCCAAGTGCAGAGAGGAGGCAGGTGAGGGGAGCAAGAGAATCTAGATCACTTGGTGAAAGCATCAGGTATTATGAAAAAGAAATTTTTTTTGTGATTTATTGAGCGAAAAGAGGTAGGGAGCAGGGAAGGTGAGACAGGGTCCTCTGACCATTCTCCCACATTGCTTAAATCATTGTCAGGAATATTAAATAATGCATATTTTCAAATGTTTCTACATTTAGAAAGCATTCTTAAGTTGCTGCTAGGTTTTGTTTGGTGTTTGGGTTTTTTTTTTAAAGAAGCTGTTATATGGACTATGTGAAATAACATTTGTGTTGAAACTGACCACTGTCAATAAGTGATTTGGCTGCTTCTTTTCTACCCCGAGGCTTGTTGGTTCCTGTAGAAGATGATCATCCTACTCTTTTAATTCTGGGTGTTTTACTTACACTAAGGTATCTCATACCTTTATTGCAACAACAAGTAAAGGATACCAGCCTGAAAGGCAGTTTTGGCGTAACAAGAAAAGAAACAGAGATTTCACCTTCACCAGAACAACTTATACAGGTAAAATATGAATAATAACCCTAACCTGAAGAGTACTAATTGGAAGGAAAAGAAATAAATCTTGCATATAATATGATACAGCACTAGTTTCATGTTGAAAATTCTCAATTCTTTTGTCATATTCCTGTTCATCTTGGTAAATGATAGTTGGTCCGGTGACTGGAATTATTGATAAATAATGACCAGAAATCCCAGAAAAATGCATCAGCAGTACTTGTTAGGTGTTCCCAAAGGAGCTAAAGAACTTCATAATCATTATGGTGTTCTTTGATGTGATTCCTCCTTCTATAACAGTAAACAGAAACAACAGACTTTACCAAAAAGGCAATTGAATGGCCAAAATTAATTGACATTTTCCCCTTGGAAGAGTGTGGTGAAGGTTAGATATAGCAAATGTCGGTCATTTTTAATGCACCACTGAAATTTAATGTAGTATGTTGCGTCTTCATAGAGACTTACTCCAGTGCTTTGTTGGGTTTTAGGTTTATGAATTGACTCTGCATTACACCCAGCATCAGGACCATAATGTTGTGACTGGAGCTTTAGAATTATTACAACAGCTCTTTAGAACGCCACCACCTGAACTTCTCCATGCCCTGACCACCTCAGGGGGCATTGCACAGGTCAGTGTATCCAAAGATGAATCTGCCAGCAGGAACCGCAGCGGGAGCATAGTGGAACTTATAGGTAAGCTATATTTTTGGTAATTCGAGTGAAAGGAGATGAACATACATCACCAGCTCTATTTCTCAGTGTTAGCCAAAAGTATGAAGGATAAAATGAAATGTATAAAGTTATGCATGACTTCCCCCCCAGGTACAGTAAAAGGTTTTTTCCCTCCTTCCTTTAAGTGGGTATACATTCATTGAGTAGTGACAAACTCCGTAGTATTTTTTCACAGTTTGTGTTGATGGGTTTTTTTTGGTTACACAGAACAAGTTAATTGTGGTGACAGATCCCCCCCCCCCCCCCAATTAATGTTCTTCTCACCAAGTATCTGACAACTGTGATTCATAAAAAGCTGATCTAATCAGAATTTATATTAACTGAGAGCTCCTTGCTGAATACCAAAACCACCATGAAATTAAAGCATGACTTCAGTTTATCCATAACTGTTAAAATCAGCTATCAGTGTTCTTGTCTGTGAAGTGCATGTTCTTAAAATTGTCTATTAACTGCTACTTACCTGTTTCAAAAGAATCAATCTGATTGGATTTCTATAAGGACTTCTGTATTGAACTAACGAATCATTCTAATATTGCTGCTACTAGAAGGTAATTCATTAGCCTGAAGCAATCATAGCAGTGAAATTTAGAGCATTTTTTTTTTAAAAGCAAACTTTGCACAAGTGGCATAGAAAAATAAAAAGGCATTTGATGGGGAATGATCCAAAAAAACTTGGACTTCAAAAGCAACAAGTTTGCTATTTCTTCCTGGCTTTGGGTTTTTTTTTTCTTTCCATTTGTGGCTATTAGAATTCCTTCATGATTTCAGCAGCTCTGTCTTTGCCCTGATGTGTTACTTTCTGTGATTTGCAGCTGGAGGGGGGTCTTCATGCAGCCCTGTTCTTGCGAGAAAGCATAAAGGTGATTATTTTCAAAAATGAATCTTTAATTGCATTCCTTTCTGATTTTTTTCTTTTTTTCTTTTTTTTTCTCCCCCCTCCCCACTTCATTGTCTTGCTGAACTTTGGTCTTCATTCACAGTTGCCCTTGTGTTATCAGCTGAGCTTAATCACTGTAAATCTTAACAGAATTCTGACGCAATTTCTGATATTGCAGTCAAGATATTCTAAAATTATTCAAAGCAGTATAATTCTTATTTTTGCTGTAGTTCACTGGCAAAATTATGGTGATGAATATTGATGCAATTTTCACGTTTAAAGAGCACATCTAAAAATAATCTCTCTGAACAGGGCATTCTTCCTTTTGATGGTAATACTTAACCTTTAATGTAACTCACAAAATAGTTAACCTTCCTGGTTTTGTTAGGCCTGTTTTTTTTTTTTTTCTTCTTCCACTAATGCACGTGTATGTTTGCATGCTTTGATATGATGCTTTTTTTTCTTTTTCTGTTCTTGATGATTAATTCTATACATTTTGTGTCTTACTGTGTATATTTCCGTTTCTTTCTTCAATAGGCAATTCATTTAGAAGGATTTTAAATAATACAATTTGCTCTGAAGTATTCTTTTCCCAGTTTGTGCGTGAAAGTACTTCATATCTAGTTATACGTTTACACTTTGCTTAAAACCAGTCATATCAGTACTAGAATCACTCTAGATACAGCTGTGTAACAGTTTCATCACACGTTTTAGGTGAGCAAAATGTTGCTACTGCAGTGGAACTATGTGTGAGTGTAGTGCAGTCAGTGCAAGCATAGTAAGCAGAGGGATGTGCAATACTGAAAAGAAAAACTTCAAGGAAAAATACTTTAAGACTAAATAAGATTATACAAACTTTAAGGACCGTTATAGCAACTAGCTTACACTTTTTCCAAATATGTCCTCCCATCTTTGTGTGCAAGGAATCTCATAATGCTTAAAGAATATACCTATATGCTTTAAGAATATACCTAAATCTGAAATAGTGGTTAGAGCTGAATGAAATAGTGCTTACGGATGCAGTGATAATTTCTAGTTTAGAAAAAAGAGTGAAAGAAAGGGTGTCCTGAAAGTAGATATTGCTGCAGCATCCGAAGGTGAGACAGAATGCAACAAACCAGAATAACAACCTATAATACTTTTACATGAAAAGTGGTAAATCATTTTGATACTTTGAATTGTTAGTCTTCAGTGTAACTTTGAAGTATTAATAATAGTGTAAATTCAATCAAAGTACTTGTTAAAACGCTAACCTTTCCTTCACTCAGTGGGAAAAAGTGTATGAGTCATCAGTTTTTATCCTTTTTCAGGATCATGGTGTGCAGATTTGGTGGTCTAAAACAATGGCATAAAGGAATTTGAAGCAATCTATTCATGATTTTGTGCTTTGTACAGGTTTAATTTCAAATTGTGAATTGTTCATTTCGTGCTGCTCTCCATTGTAGAAAGGAGAGAAAAATCAAGCCTATCTCCAGTTCCTACTTGAAGTTGTTTTGCAGCCTACTACCATATAGAGTAGTAGGCTTCTGCAGTTGGCCGTGGGTGAAACTTCTCTAGCTGTAATACTCCTTTGTGTGTAGGGGTGTAAAGTGAGGCTGATCTACAGAAATCTGTGACCCTGACATAAGAACTTGGATATTCCATGTCTTTTCAGTCTTACTGCTTCAGACCAACTTTAGTTTTGAGCAGCTGGCCTATGTTGGTTTGTTTATGTTTCAGCTTTGGAAAATTATTTGCAAAAAAAGCTGAAAACTCATTTTGAAATGAAAGCCTATGCATCTTAACTGATTTTTTTTTTTTTTTTTTTTCTTCCAAATAGTGGAAAAGTATCCTGCAGCTTGTGGTATATACTCATTTAGATATACAGAGCCTAATATGCCTATAAGTGTTTTTTGGTGTCCTTCCTCTTTCACTTACTTTTAAAGGTGATCAGCTGTGGAAAGCAGAAGAATATCCTGGTTTGTTTCAGTGAAACGGAAGTAAATGTGAGAAAGAATAGGGAAGAATATACTATCTTTCATGCTTTTTGTTGTGAACTCTTAGCAGAATGTTACTCATTCTTTTGTAGGAGTGTGTAGTTCTCAATTACTGTTATTTTACATGGAACATACATGGAAATGTCATGGTTACTTTTCTGCCTTACAGGTTTGAATAGCATAAAACATACTTTTCGGAGGAAGACAATTCTACGTGTTACTGCTATGTATGAAAGCAGTTGTGATAGGGGAAATTAATACGAAAGTCTGTTAATGCTTTTTTACCCTCCTGTAACTTAAATGAGATGCAAAAGAATTCACTTAGAGTTATCAAAACATTGGTATCTTGTATGGTGAATCTTAGACTACCAGTGAAGCTTATTCTAAACGGTAAAACAGGCTTATCTCAAAGCAGTTGTTATGAATCCCTCTGTCTCAGCAAGTGACTTGTGAGATCCAGAAGGATGGGCTCAGTAGCTCCCTCTGCACTCTGTATCCTGTCCCATTTACAGACTTTTCAGTGCAGTTGTGTCCTTGGTTGGCTCCCAGGCAGTGTGCATCTGCAGGTATCTTTCTCTTTCCACTGCCTCTACTTTAAATAGATGTTACTCTGTGAGTAAGATAACTCTGTGATGATAGTGTTACATTATAAGTGGTTCTTGCTTTTCCTATGGCAAAAGCCTCTCTGAAGATTTTTTGCCTTAGTAGTCCCTGGATCTTAATGGCTGTTCTCCATGGTTCATCATCCTGTCCCACTTATGTTGTCTTGTGCTTCTAGTCGCTGCTGCTCTTTGCCCTAGGCATTTTCCATTCTGTTATCTTTGGAGTTCCAAGCCCCAAAGTGCAAGTAGCCTTCGATAATTTTCATAGCCCTAAGGAGGAAGAGGTTATTTATTCTGTTACTTGTGGTGCTTTAATGCCCTTCTGAGTTGGGGGCATACCTCCAGATGCCAAGTATCCAGTCCTTAGTAATGGGACATACTTGATGAAATTAGTAGGATCTTAAACATAACCCACAAAAATAAACTAGAATGAATAAGGTCATAGGTAGTTTCCTGAATGGTTACACTGTTAAATAAAATTACTTAACTGTGTGTTTCCTTGTCACTGCTGTCTGTTTCTCTCGTGATCAGAGTGAGGGACTGGATATTAACTTTCTTCATTCCTTTGTCTTTTCCATCTGTTGCCTGTTATAGCTTTGAAAAATTATTTGGATAAACTTTTTTAAAATAATTTTCACATCTGACTGACTTCAACTGTTCAGCATTCCAAGTTGACTATAATTTTGGAGAACTGTAAAGGTTTTTCTTATATCGCTTCTCAGGTAAAATACTTCTTGGTGAAGAAGAAGGTTTGGAGGATGATCCTGAAACCCGATCAGATGTCAGCACTGCATCATTTGCAGGTAGCTGGCTTTCCCTTTAGCAGTGCAATCAACCTGTGTTACTGTACATGACAAATCCATTCTTTTATTGCTCTATGTAAAACATAAGTGATGTGTTATGGTGACTAGGAAGTGGATGGGCACTCAAAAGACCTGCTAACAAAACTGAAACCATAAATACTCCTGCGTATAAAACTTATGCTTACCTAATGAAGTAGACTGCGTATTTTTTTTAATAGATAGGCTGTCATATTGAGCTACTGGTATAGATGGCATGGCATCTTACAGATGCTGATTTCCCTACCTGTAGTGTAACTGTTTAGTTATACGCTTTCTTTAGCCTAGTTTAATATGTGGCTTAGTATGTGGTGTCCATATCGAGAGTGAAACACAAGTTTAAGCGCTTGATTAACTCATAAATGTCTGTGTTTTGCAGCTTCTATGAAGGGCGACATAACCAGTGAACTAGCTTCTTCATCAGGTGTATCGACAGCTGGGTCAGTAGGGAGTTCAGCTGCTGATCCTACTGGACATGATATCATTACTGAGCAGCCACGTTCTCAACATACGTTGCAGTCAGACTCTGTAGACCTGACAAGCTGTGATTTGACAAGTACAGCTACTGAAGGGGAAGAAGATGATGTGCTTAGTCGAAGCTCCAGCCAGATCAGTGCTGTCCAGTCAGATCCCACTATGGACTTGAATGATGGTACACAGGCTTCCTCACCAATTAGTGATAGCTCTCAGACTACTACAGAAGGTCCAGACTCTGCTGTAACCCCTTCGGACAGTTCTGAAATTGTAAGTGTGCAACGGGCAGAGGGGGGATCCACTTCTACTGAGGGGCCTGACGTATCTCAGAGCTCTTCCATGGAGGGCCCAGACTTGGATTCATCTACTTACTCGTCTTCTACTTTTCCATCCTCAGCTAGTAACAATGGAAAGGTCAGCAGCTCACACCTCTATTGGAGAGCTTGACCTCCTTTTAACACTTTCACTTCAGCAGTAATTAAAAACTACAAAGCTGTAATCAGTGTGTTCACTGGGTGGGTCATATGAAGGCATTAACAGATTGTCAGTCACCGGAAGAATGTCAATATCAAAGGCTTGACATAAATATATCCTCTTAGTAGCATATCCTTCATTTTGTATAGATATAGTAATAATTATTTTGGTGCAGGAGGACTAATGGAAGTGTTAAAGGGTGAACAGTCTATTTGGAATGAAAGAGGAATACTTTTGGAACCTAATGCTTCACATTGTCTTCTGCCTGTGCTTTTTCACTTGGCAACGCAACTCATTTTTTTTCCTTTTTATTCCATCCTAAGGATTTCTCCTATACTGAGCAAATACTGCATGATTTACTAACGTAGCAGTTATATCTAATAAACACCTGAAATGTGCATACAATATAGCTATTTTAAGAAATTTGTCTCTCTTAGGCAAGTGTATTGTGAGGTTGTAATAAAACCAGCAAAAATATAATTACTGGGAGCAAGAGCAGAAAATGCAAAAAGGGGAAAACTTAGAATTTCTTAGGTTCTTTTTTCAAACATTATCAAACTTTTGACTTAAGTTTGCTGATAGTAACTTTGGAAGAGTAATAGTCTCTTACCACTACAAAAAATGGTAATTTTACAGTTATGATAAGCAAATACCCCTGCAAGTCTGAGGATTCAAGAACCAAAGGAGTGATGATAATTGCTCTATCTCTGAATTAAATGCAGGCAGTGCAGAGGCCAAAGCGAGCAGGCATTTATTGACAAGTTGTGTTTATTGACAAGATGCATTTCTTGCAAATTCTTGTCAGACTGTTGCATATGTCAGTTTGCGTGCTGTTTACAAGCAGTGATTACAAGTAAAATTATTTTTTCATAATTGACAGACTAAGTGGTTGTTCCACTTGCCCACACACGGGCTTTTTAATGAACAATTTCCAGGTGCTTATAAGGTCAGGGAGTAACTGAAGAAGTATCTTGTCTTCTCATAGACTTACAATGAAATGTTTTTATACTTCTACTGTCTTTTATTATCATTATTAATTTTTTTTGTCTCTTGTGGTTATTTTTCCATGTACCTACTGCCTATATATTGCATTGGTACCAAGGGTCAAACTCTATTCTAGAAGTGTCCATTTTAGTAGTCTCTGGTTTAGAATGAAGGAATTAAAATATGTTTGAACTTATTTGTCCTTTTTTGTCCTACACAGTGTGTTCTCAATTTGACTTTACGTGTCCAGGACAAGTGAGGTTATGGGAGATTTTGACAGCAAGGGACAAGTTCAATTTGTGACAGTAAAGGTGTTGCTTGTGATTTGTAACTGCTGAGATAGAGGGACAGTTGTGTTTGGGATAAGGGAGCAGGGAGAGATGCAGGGGAGGTGATGCACCAAGTGTTCGACTTTCTTACTGTTAATGTCCAAGTTCATGGCTCAAGTGGGAGACTGCAGATGTAACTATGGCCTCTAGTAGCCCAAATGCTGGAGGAGGAGGGGAACTGCTTTGGGGCCTGTGCACAGCTGTATGCTAATATTTATCAGGCTCATATTTGCTTTCAAATTATTTCTAGATTACTAACACTGCATGTTTGAGATTTAATAATGTGTGTTAAGCTAAGTTATTTTAAGTCCTGTCCTTGCACTGTGTAGGTTTTGGAGGGTGCTGAAGGACAGTATTCTGGAATGCAAATTGGGCAGCTGCAGGATGAGGAAGATGAGGCTGCAAATATTCTCCAAGATGATTCATCAGAGTCTTTCAGAAATTCTTCTGTTGGTATGTTGATAAATGGCAGGGGGGACAGACAGACACAGAACTGGTGACACCTTTAAGGCAGGTGTTACAGGTGCATCTGGTGTCTAACTTCCAAGGGACTGAAGACTCATGTAATGGAAATGAAAAACAAATAACTAGATTGAAATGTAAAATAAGGAATATATTTCAACACTTCTAATGAATTGCTTGATCAGTGCTAATTTATTTTTCATGTTTGTGTAATTAAGTTCAATTAAAGTGCTTTTTATTTGCATCTGAAATGGTATTTCATGAATTGCCTTTTTGTAAAGCTCTTCAACAGCCTCACCTGTTGAAAACCATGAGCCATAGTAGGCAGCCTTCTGATAGCAGCGTAGATAGATTTACATCAAAAGAAGATGCAGCAGATCCTGGTGATCATGAAAATAAGGTGAGAAGTAGTCACAGTCGTCTGGTTTAAAGTTTAAAACAACTACGTTTAAACAAAAATTACAGCTATGATCATGTAAATTAGTGGTAAATGTGGGTAGCCTGTATATGTGATGTACTTCATTATAGATCAGAATAACTGAGGTTGAACAGTAAATCTGAGTTGTAGTCTCAATTTCATTTAACATAAGGTGTATACACAAGTGTTGATATCTTGAGTGCAATCACCAGCAAAACCATAACAAAATATAAACGGCTGAGAACACAAACACCTTTTGTCTGTGCATTAGTAGGGTACACTGATACGTTATTACCCGAAATATCTTTGTGCTGGTTGATAGCTGTATTAGGTAACTGTATTATCTCCTCAGAAGTTATTATATATTACTCTTTGAGCCTCTCTTTCTGTGGAGAGGCTCATGCCATTCTAACTACAGGTTACTGATTTCCTCTTATGGTTTTTTGACTTTAGCTTTGGACCTTGTTCTGAGCTGGGGCAAAAGGAGTTTTATTTGTGGCAGGCAGAGTTAGATCAGCTTGGGCTACCGGGGATCTCTAAATGTTAAACTACAGAAGGTTGTCAGCCTTCTTTGGAAACAACTTAGGAATTAATTGCTTCTCATACAAAGTTTCCAAAGATCATTGTTTGGTGACAAAAAGTGGTTTATCAGACTCCTTCAGATGCAAACAGCAAGTCTAGGTAATTCAGAAAATCTACAGAATGATTGTTGTTTCTGTGATAAAATTAAACCAGTTCTGATACTGGATACAAACTTCCCGAAAGCATTACGTTTTAAGGTCTTTTTTTGGAATATGTATTAAACACATTTTCTATTACAACCTTTGTACATTTGGGGATGTGCAGTATTTCTAAATCTTGTTGTGCTTAATATTTTATTTAAATTGATGATTAATTTTTATCTATGTAAAAATTGTGATTTGCCTTCAATAGCCCTCCAGGGTGAAGGGAGACATAGGTCACTATACCGATGGGAATTCTGCTCCTTTAGTGCACTGTGTTAGACTTCTGTCAGCCTCTTTTCTACTTACTGGGGAGAAAGGAGGTAAGTTTCTGTTCAGCACTCACTGGTTCATTGTGTCTCTCAATGTACAAAGTTGGAAATGTGATCAGTTTACTCTGTCTGGTTTTTAATCTCACTTCATTGGAGATTTCGGGGGTGGGTTTTTTCTGTGACAGTCCCGATTTAAATGATCACACCAGAGTACAGAAAAACCTAAAAACACTTAAAAATGTATGCCATTTAACAATGAATCCCATTTTGAACCACTGGGCAACTAAAGTAGTGTTATGGTAACTTAACCTGTAAGTCAAATACTTAGTTACATTTACAATTTGTTAATTCTTATGAGACTTAACCTGTGGGGCCATGACAGTTTATAGATTGTATGAAGCTGAGAAAACAATCTATTATCAGTATTTCTTTTTATCAGTGTTGGGTGCCCAGTTTGTCCAGTATAAAAGTATCGATACATCAGTAAGGAAACAGTTTTCGGAGTTGCAGTTCATTCTGTGGAAATTCCTGAAAACAAGTTCAGAAGAATATAGTTCTTTCAAGTACTTGTCTTAATATTTTTACAGTTGATATTGTTTATAATGCCTAATCTGTTTTCATTAAAACAAGATTAAAAGTATCTTTTTTAGCTTTATCACTCAGTTGTGTTTGGATTCCGTGTTAATTTTTTTGAATGTACTTCACGTAGAGGAAGTGCTGTTGTACCCATTTGTGTTTGGGAAGTGCTGTTGTACCCATTTGTGTTTGGGAAATGTAACTTCATATTTTAAATGATTCAGCTGTAGTAAAGCAGAGAATTGACCTAAGGTTTTCAAAGACCTAGCTGAAATCAAGTTGAACTTTTTTTCTCCACTTTTAACATCTTATAGCATTTGCATAAGTTAGCATGGCCATTTTTCATGTGTTTTTTCACGTGTGATGGTCAAAGAGAAGCTTTTTGACAGTAAGTGATTGTTAGAGGAGGCTGTTGGGGCTCAGAAGAGGACTTATTTACCCGTTCAGCGTAGTAATAAAATGTCAGTAGGGATTTTCCAGAAAGCCTTTATGGCATACGCTGCTGCTTCCATTTTTTTCACGGGGAAGTCTGTGTCACAGGCATGTGTGTATGTGTCATTATATGTGACTGAAGTGAGCATTTAAGATGTTTGTTCTTTTTCCCTTTTCTAAACTCTTACTTGTTCATGTGCTCTGCTAATATAATGTTCTTGGAAAGACAGTGTAGTAGCTGTATTCTCGACAATGAAGGAAGTGAGTTGGAAGTGTGTGGGGTTATTAGTTATTTTTTATTTGGCGGGGGGGAAGAAAAGCTCCATATAACTGCTGCCTCTGATAAACTGGAACTACGTGCTCTACCTTCATATTTTTTGTCCAGGCTAAGCTATTTATATCATACAGAGTGAATTAATTAATTTTAAAACAATTCAGGAAGCTTTTGAATAAACCTTTTGTGTTTTTTTTTTTTTTTCTTCTCCCCAGCTTTAGTTCCTGATAGAGATGTGCGAGTCAGTGTAAAAGCCCTGGCAGTAAGTTGTGTTGGAGCAGCTGTTGCGCTTCACCCCGAGTCTTTCTTCAGCAAACTGTATAAAACACCCCTTGAAGCAATGGGAGAAGAGTATGGTATGTTGCAGTTCACATATTCCATTTTAATGGTGTGTTTGGGTTTTCAAATAAGTGAGGCAGCATCTATACTGAAAACTCTAAGTCTAATTTAGTATTTGCAAACAAATACTGCACCAATTAGAGTGAACATGCTGTCTGCACTAGTAGCGCATGTGGTGACATTTTTTTGTTGTTGTTGTAATAAGAGTTAAGTTTCAATGGACGAGCTTGTGCAGCTTCTGACAAGTTGAAGCTGTTTTAGTACAACTGCTATATAGAAGTGGTTTATTTTATAAATGGTTTCTTCTAATTTATTTCAGGCCGTCTTATAGATAGTTTCTAAGCCATTAGGTTCATTTTTATGAATGCTACAATATGATCAGCAGGGACCTGGAGTATTCAACTGGTTTGATACTGATAGTGGCAAAACTGGAGTGTTTACCAAAACCCTTCTTAGATTTCCCCAGAGCATTTTGTGTACAATTGAAATAAATCACTAGTATTTTTATATGTGATGATTGGTCTGGATGATGTGAATGATCTGTAGATTGTATGCAAGGGATCTCTGAAAGGTAGAACTAAGGCGGGAGTATTGTGAATATGCTGACATTGATTATACAATAATTGGTACCTCCACTGAAACATTTTTCGGGATCACTTAAGTCTAAGACTAGTATTTTTAAAATAAAGTAGTTGTAACTTATTTTCTTAGAGGAGCAGTATGTATCAGATATTCTGAACTACATTGACCATGGAGATCCCCAGATTAGAGGAGCTACTGCCATTCTGTGTGGAACAATTGTCAACTCCATTCTAATTAAGTCCTGCTTTGATGTGGAAAAATGGCTAACAAATGTCAGAAGCTCAACAGGTAACAATTTATTTTAAGGGTGTCTTTTTTTTTTTTTAATGTAACCAAAATTTTCTTTTGTTTCATTGCTCTAAATTCTTTTTTTGTTAGGAAATCTCTTTTCCTTGGTAGACTGCATACCTCTGTTACAGAAAACGCTGAAAGATGAGTCCTCTGTGACATGCAAACTGGCTTGTACAGCTGTGAGGGTAAGCAGAAGTAGTAATTTAGTTGCACCACCACAAATCACAGGGGCGTTATTTGTTGACTAGGATCCTGCTATGCTCAGGTGTATAAACATGGAGCACAAAATGACTTCTTCCTTAAGAACTTTATTGTAGAGAACATGGATTCAGGCACAGAAATGGAGGAACAAATAGCTGGAAAATAATTATATTGGTTAGATCGCATAGCAGTATAATCTAATCATGATATTTCCAGTCATAAATGTACTGGTATGAGCTGTAATGTTACATTAACCAACAACAGGATGAGTGCATAAGATAGAAAGGATATCTAGCCTAAACAGCAAAGTGAGAACATGTAACACCTGGTTGTAGCCTGTATTTGGAGAGCAAAAATTAAATGTGAGAAATGACAAGTAAAATAGTGATTATTTTCTGAAATAATAGTTTTTAAAAAGTGAGGAAAGTCTCGGGAAAGTAATTGTTTCAACTTGGGTGAAAGATCCATCAAGCAATTGTTAAAATAGAGACGATAGCTGAATTTGTGAGTGGAACTTAGAACATACAAATTTTATTTCTGTAATAAAATCTGTGGAAAGTATTCTGTGAAGAACCAGAGGGGTGAAGGAGTGAGCTTTTCCTTGAGGAATTTTCAAAAAAAGTAGAACAACAAGGACAAATTGGAAGCCAAGGCAAATTAATTCATTGTTGAGAGGCACAGGGTGGCTAACTGTATTGCAGCTTATGGGTCAGTGAGGCAAAGTGTAGCTTTTAGTAAAATGCAGATAGTTAATGTATGGAAAGTATGATTTCACATGCTAAGAGGAGGAGTCTGTGATGCAGCTGAGGGAAGGAAATCCAGTTAGTTAAATGATGCTATCCTTTTAACCTTCTGTTCTATGTTCTTATTGTTTGTATATAGTGATTTCATGTGTGATTACACTTATGATTATGGCGTTTGGAAAGACTTCACTAGAATTGTTCAATTTTGGCTGAAATTGTTCACTAGTCAATTTTAACTTTTTCTTTCTCTCAGTTTATAATGTAGCCTGACTTCATACCTTTTGGCAGAAATGTTCTAAAGCATTTTGGGTTGTTAATCCCCAGACAAGAAAGTACACTTTTGTGTAGTTAAATGATACATAGAAGTGTAGAGTTCTGTAACTTTTTCCAAAGATGACAAATTGTGCATATAGTTGAACAGTCATTGAAATGAGAAGGTATGACTTTTTCAAAAACTTTGGAAATCAGAACCAGGTGTCTAAAAATACCCTGTGGAAAGTAGGAGAGATTGTTTTTGAACAGATGAGAATATAGTGCTTGTGGTGTTAAAGCCCTGTGAGTTTTAGACCTTACTCTTTGGAGGATTGTCCTCTGATCTGAGGCTTGTGTTCCTCTCCAGAGTTTAAATTCAGCAGCAGGTTTTAGCAGTTCACATGGAGCTAGTGTCCCAGCCTTGCAAAGCACCTAGCTCTGGTACTTTCTCCTAGCTCTTAAGCAATAACTTCTTTTAGTGTTCTAAATAAAACAGATTTTTATGATCACTTACTTTGATTCAGAGAACCTCTTCTGTAATATAACTGAAAGTCGTTTTTTCTTCTCAGCATTGCATCATGAGCTTATGTAGTAGCAGTTACAGTGAACTAGGTTTACAATTAATTGTTGACCTCCTTACGCTGAAGAATAGCTCATATTGGCTAGTAAGGACAGAACTTCTGGAAACACTTGCAGAGGTAGATTTTCGGTAAGTGTTTATATTTTTCCATGTGTGTTTGTAGTTGCAGTTTCATAAAACTAATTCATACCAGTCATTCCTATAAGGAATGTATGAATTTCTCTGTCAAGTTACCATTGACTTCACTACCAAGCCCAATCCTAGTAACACTGTGTAGGAGTTTCTAGTTCAGTGGTCTGTTTTATAAAGTCTTCTGTAAATCTGTGATTACAGAGAGACCATATAATCTGGAAACTGACTTGGATTTCATGTCCAGTTGTGTGTGTTTTTAAAGAAAAAGTCCCTGACTTGTTCTCCATTATTGTCAGCTCTCTTCTGTTGCTCGGTTTCTGTTATGCTGAAATGAATATGACTTTGCTTCCTTTTCTTGCATTCCTTCATTCTCTACAGGTTCTTCCAAGCTGAAAGAAAAAGATGTTTATATGAAAATTCTTCAAGTTATCCTTAGTCATACAAAATTTGTCCTCTTTCTGAATACTGATATTTGGAATGTGTTACCATCTTTTCAAAATAGTCTGATTTTTCCATGCATGGAAAAAAAAATACAATTACAGTCACAATGTGTAAATAATGTTTTTTAACTAAAGTAATTATGCTATTACACTAGCCAGATAGTAGTTTAGCAAAGAGCTTACCTTTTCTAAAGGTAGCAAAAAGTGTGTTTACTTCTTACATGTTCCCTGCAGTGGTGTTTTTAAAAAATAAACAAACAAAAAGAACCCTCAGAGCACTGACAGGAGAAATAACATTTAATGTTGACTAATGTACTCTACATTCTATTTTACCATAGGCTAGTCAGCTTCTTGGAAGGAAAAACTGAGAGCTTGCACAGAGGTATTCATCATTATACTGGTGTAAGTAAATTATTCAATCGGTATATTGTGTTTCTGGATTAAGGTACCAGTGCAATTTCAGCACTTTGTGTTTAAATTCTATCAACACTGATAGTTGTTGTAAGTATGTTTTGTATAAGTAGGCTCATGTTCTGAGACTTGTTACAATTGGAAAGGTACTTTACTACTGAGATTCAAATATCTTGGTGTTCTCTCGTGTGTGTGGTTTTTGTTGTGTTTTTTTTAAACTTCAAAAAATTTTTGGCATTTATGTATTTAAATAGTGTATTTGGCAGTGTTAAGGTAAAGATGGTCTTACGGACTTATATGACAGATGAAATCTCACTTGTTAACTATCTTCTGACAATCCGGTCAAATGATGAAAATGTGCAATGAACTTTACTGTGCTAACTTGTTTTTTAGCTACTAAAACTTCAGGAGAGAGTGCTTAATAATGTTGTAATATGTCTGCTTGGAGATGAAGATCCAAGAGTGAGACATGTAGCTGCAGCTTCATTAATGAGGTATATGGGGGGGGTTGGTGTTTTTGTTGTGGGGTTTTTGGGGGTTTTTTTGTGTGTGGTTGTTTTTTTTTTTTAAAAAAGGCGTTTAGAAAGGTATTTGCATGTTACTGTGTACCTATAACTAAAATAATCTCTTACTGGGGTTTTTATATTTTTGTTTAAATGAGGGGTGGGAGACAAATGCAGCTTTATGGAACCTGGAACATGCATCATTCTGAATCATCAGGCAATTGTGCTTTACTTTTTATTAGCGTTATAGTTACATTTAACTATATTACATTCTGAGGGTCACTTCCAGTTTCAACTTCAAGTTAGTTTTCTGCATGCTGAAGTGATTTGTTCAGTATCCTGACAGTAGTTGATGGACTTAAAATGTTGCAGTTCTACCAAATTGTCCCTACTCCCAAACATTGTAGTTTCCACATGGTTGTAAGTAGTGTATCTTAAAACTTTCATGCTCACAGATTATAGTAAAGTAGCTGATCTTGCTTAAAAAGCAGCTGTTTGCTGTAACCTACTACAGTTACAATTGCTGTCCAGATAAACACGTCAAACGGTAAGGATTAGTTGGTAGTTTATTACAATTCAAGGACTTAAGTTTTATGTTTAAAGAAGTTGGGAGCATCTAATAGTGAATTCCTGGAATATTTTATTGTCAGAGGAGTCTTCTTCCTGTTTTTTTCAGACTATTAATTGCTGTCCATTCCTAATAACAAATAAAGGACAATGAAACCTTAAAAAGTCTACTACTTAAAATGTATTGCAGAAACAGTTCAGCAGAGAAATTACTAACTGTTGCATCATAGTTAGTAGTTATTGCTTTTATTCAAGGACTTGATTTTGAAATGGAGTTCTTTTGTTAACTGAGTGGTAACAAGTTGGAGTTTTTCTGTATCTTCGTGTTGACTTAGTGACAGCACTTGTGTTAAGGTTGGAGAAGACTTAACTGCCCAAGAAAGCTGCTACACGCTTGCAGAAGCCCTTTGAAACATCCAGTATGGCCATTCATTGGAAGTACTGTCAGTGAAATTACAAAAAAATGTGTACTATAGTTTTTCACTGTCGTCTACGTTGAAAATCTTGTTGTTCAAGAAGACTGGATCTTATTGTATGTTTAAGTTCTGCTGCATAGAAATCAAATGGTGAAAAAATTGTCCTTTTTGGATTGCAACTAGTTTTCAGTTGACACAGATATCCATGGGGAAAATATCTGGGGAGACAGGGGAACACAGAGAGAAATACTCTAGCGAAGTGGTCATTGTAGTGTGTATAGGTACGTATCGCTATAAAAGATTTTTTTTTTTAAAACTACCATGTCTTGAACAGTTCCTTTGTCCTGATTTGAGCTCCTTGATTATAATAAAGAGCAGTCGTATAAAGATGAATTCAGCTTAATAATATGAGTTTTAGTAACAGCTTTTATTTACAATTTAATATGCGTAATTAGTGTATGCAGCTTTCTGAATTTTATATAACTGTGTTTTAAATGTACTTTACATTGTACATTAAATAATTTCTGAATAATACTCTTCCTTTTTGACAATTATCGTTAAGGCTTGTTCCAAAGCTATTTTATAACTGTGATCAAGGACAGGCTGATCCAGTTGTGGCAGTAGCAAGAGACCAAAGCAGTGTCTACCTGAAACTACTAATGCATGAAACACAGCCTCCATCTCACTTTGCAGTGAGCACTATCACCAGGTATGTTATGTGTCTTGTCTTGCTTTAAAAGGAATGTGGACCCAAATTTCAGTTTATAATGCCTAGAATCATATTTAAATCCTGCAAATCCACGTGCTTATGAATTCTTTTTCCAATCTGTAGGAGAATCTGTGGTAGTGTTAGGCTCCACAGAAACAGACTCACGTTTAAAGAATAAACTGGTGTGTGAGTTACTAGTGATGTGCTCACACGCTGATCGTAGGGAGTCATTGTTCTGTGATAAATGTTATCTTTTCTTCATCCTGAGGTCACCCTATTTGTCCATTAAATCACACAAGTGCGTGCGGCTTTGCAAGCTAGTAGTATGTATACACTATTGTTCTTCAGGTATGTTGATCAGGATTTGTAACTCTTCACATCCTGTTTAATGGCTGTGGTTGCAGAAGTCTGTACTGCCTGTGTAATTTAAAAATAATCTCTGATTTTGATAGTGTGATCTTGTTGCTATATTTTTGCTGCCAATTATACTTTCCTACACTCTTCTGTTTAGATATCTTGTCTTATAGACAGTATGAGTTGTGTATATTTATGGGGGCTCTTTGCTTCTATCAATTTGTCATACATGTTTTTAATTATGTACCTTTTCCATACATGTTCTTGATCGTGTCACTCAAGATTTATTATACTGTAGTATGGAAACAATAGAACTTTGTGGACACTGTGTTATTTCAGATATAAAATAGTTATTTTTCTACAGCAATAATCTTTTTACAACAATAATCCAAAGTTTTTGTGAACATGCAAAAATGTTAGATGGATTTGAGCAAAAGCAAAGACTAATGTTAAATTGGTGGTGATTTCTAGAGCACCTAGTTAGGTATTGAGAGTTGGTCTTCTGTTTCTGTTTGCTAACAAAAGGATTTGATTTATAAACTAAATTGCTTTTGCTAGTACAGAAGCAAAAATATTATAATAAGGTGGTATTTAGAGTGTTCTCAGATTTTGTATCTTATAAGCAGTCTATAAAATACGTAATAGTAATTTAAGCCATAATTTTTGATTGAGGGGTTTCTTTTTTTAAGTACATGTTTTAGTGGTATGAATATTTTTATTTCAGAACATATAGAGGTTACAATATGCTGCAAAGTCCAACAGATGTCACTATGGAAAACAATCTCTCAAGAGTTATTGCAGCGATTTCCCATGCATTGACAATATCCACTACAAGAGCACTTACAGTGAGTTTTCTTAGTTGCTATAGTGGCTGACTTTTTTTTTTTTTTTTTTTTTTTTTGCTTTCTTTATTTTTAATTATTTCCAGGCTATGTTTGTATCTGCAGCTTTGGTACTGTGGCAATGGCAATACTAATATATTTAATTCTCACTCTTAAGATACTTTGTTGTTGTTGCTAACTCTTCCAGTGATGAAACTGATTCAGTTCTTGGTGTTAACTTTTCAGTTTGGCTGCTGTGAAGCTTTGTGTCTTCTCTCCACAACATTTCCAGTCTGCACCTGGAGCGTGGGATGGCACTGTGGGTATGTTCCCTCATCTGTTATTCAAACTTCTGAAAGTCACGTTTGCGAAATGGAAGTACACTTACTTGGGTATCAGAAGTCCTGGTTTAGATATGTGCTGTTAAGTTTATCTTAGCAGTTATTTAAGAACTTTATACAGAAGAGTGTAACATCAGGTTGTCATGATATTAAGTGTCAGCACTTTGTCATCTCTGGAACCACAGTGTATATCACAGGGATTGGCTGTAACTGCTGTAATAGAAAGATACATATGATCAGCATCTATCAAAATAAATAATAGGATAAAATTTTCCCTGCTTTTGAGAGAATGTTTATCTTAAGGATATTGTGTCTTGTATCTCTTTGAAATCAGAACATCATAATTTTCACCTTGATCTCATGCTTATGTTGAAAAACAGTGGGTAAAGGAAGCTCGTTCATAATTGCTTTTATAACTATAAAAGTGTCAGATGCATTTAAATTGTTCTCATTTGGCACACTGAATGGGAACAGCAAATGAGATATCTATAATACTTAAGTGTTATATAGGTAGTATATGATAGCCCCAAAGTACTTAGATTCTGATGAGACTCTTCAGAATGTAACTGTGCAGTTGGCAACTCTAAAGCTTTTATCTTGCCTCTGATTATCAATGTGCTGTGCCACGTGAGCTGTAAAACTAGCTACTGAAGATGTGCGCCTGTGGAGCTGTTTGGTTCTTAAATAGATTTAACATCACTTGTGTTGATCTTCTTCATTGCTGTCATTGTGTCTCTACTCTTACTTTACTATTCCGGTATCCTGAAATGCTATTGCAAAATTTTATCTTATTTTAAAAACAAAACACAAAACCCCAACAACAACAAAAAAACCCACCCTCCCCCAGTGATGCAATGACATAGCCTTTGCCCTTTCGTCTAATTCCTTCTTTAGAAATTTTTGGCCCATGTTCATACTATTTTGGATTGTAATTTTCTTTTTGTGGAATTATATGTACATTTATCATTCTGGGTAATAAGTATATAACAACATGAGAATTCTGCCAAAGTTCTTTTCTGTCTTAAGTATTGTCGTTCTTATGATTAAAAAGCTATTGGAACTGCTGCATTCCAGCTCTGTACAACTCAACGTGGATTAATTCATGGGTTTCTAACTGTATGTAAAGTAAACAACACTTGCATATGAAAATACTTTAAAAAAAAAAAAATATGGAAGGCACTGTAATTACCTGTGTAGCTTTGTCAAAATAATAGCTATACTTAGTGTAAATTTTATTTTCTGAAATTGCTCTAGTTGTATTAGACCAGAGTGACTACATTAGAAGATTTTTTTTTTAAATTAAAAAAATACCCTGAAAGAATCCCTGCATGAAGTCTTTTCCTGAAAGAAAGTTAGTAGTGTTGTGCAGGCCTTACAGCTTGGAAATGATGTGTGTAGTTCACATAGTATTCTGACAAACATCCTTTGGTGATCTCTGCCTGCTCTCTTTGAAACTTGAGTTGTGTGGGAAAGTCTGATTTTAAAATTATTGTAAAGGTAAATATGGAATGCAGCAGTAAATTATGATCTTGGATAGAGTACACCCATAAATCTAGATGATTTGATGGATTACAGTTGTTTAATTAAATTCTTGTCACTTTAAAACAATATCTTGTTACATTGCAATACTACAGGTTGTGTCTCCCATTGCTACCTTGCATATGCGCAAGACTTTTAACTAGAGATAGTTCAGCACCATACTGGTTAGCAATTAAATACAGAATTCTTCGGTTTATCAGTAGATGTCACTGGCAGCTTTGGTATTTGCTATTTAAAAAAAAAAAAAAAGTAATGACTCTTCAAGAAGACAAAGTATTGTCAGGTCTCTGCTGCAAATTGGGGGTTTTTTTAAGTCCTACTTGAGTGTTAAATGTGTATTTCTGTAGTACTGATTTTTTTTTTTTAGATTAGCAGTCTACTTGACTGTTAGTTTTCTTAAGACTTTAAACTTACCAAAAGGGGGGAAAAAGTCATGACATTCCAAAATTAAACTTCCAGTGTTTCCCAGCCAAGTCCTTCAGATGAAGCTCAGAAGGGCTGCACCATTGGAATGGCCGGCATGGTCCTGTCTCTCCTTTCATCAGCATGGTTCCCACTGGACCTCTCTGTACATCAGGATGCTTTGATTTTGACTGGAAACTTGCTGGCAGGTAAGGCAGAACAAGAGAAGTAGGATTGTCCTGATATTTTTACCATTAGCATCAGAAAGCCTGTATCTCGACCATTCTGATTGCATGTAACAAAATACTTGCAAGATTGAGCAGAAGAAATAAAGGAGGAACTTCTTGCTCCCAGGAGGTTTGGAAAGATACTGCCTTCGAGCTGCAGATTTCCTCTAGTTGCCAAAGGGAATGTGCAGTATGCTTAGTACAGGCTGGGTACAAAGAATGAACATTTCTTTTGTTGTTGTTTAAAACTATGCACCTACCGTTGGTTTTGAAAATATAGGCTCTCTTTTCCTACTTGAATTTCTGTTCATATAGAGATGTTAACCATATATACCTCTAAAACTTTCTGATACTTAATTCCAAGTTTTTATCTTCTTTTTCTTTAAATAATGTAATTCCTATTGCAGCAAGTGCTCCCAAGTGCTTGAAGAATCCCTGGAGTGCTGAAGAAGATTCAAACCAAGGTGCTGCAAAGCAGGAGGAGCCCTGGCCAGCTCTGGCAGATCGAACTCTTGTTACTTTAGTAGAACAGCTCTTTTCTCATCTGCTGAAGGTCATTAATATTTGTGCACATGTAATGGATGATGTTGCTCCTGGCCCAGCAGTAAAGGTATGTATTAAAAATAAATAAATAAAATTGTGTGACTTAAATACTGTTGTGATAGACACCTCTTCAAGGCTCCACATTTTAAAGTTGATACAGGTAACTATCTAATACCTTGATAATATGACTCCACTAGGAGCAGGAAAGCAAGTAACATGAAAAGAACATGCATATCGTCCTTCCACGTAACAGGTTTTTCTTTAGTTGTGCAGTGTTTGTAATATTACCTTAAATTTTGAATGTTTTATTTCTGGTGAATTCACTTGAAACATTAATTCAATGAGGAGTGTGTATAGTAAATGGAGTATTGGATTGCATACTCTGGCAAACATCTGCTGACTTTTGGGTTGGTTGGCTGGCTGTAATGCATTGAGCTCCTTTTGGGGCTAAAAATAACTCTTCTATCTTTTGAATATCCTGCAAAATATTTTGACTTCAAAACAGCTCATACGAGGTACTTCTGGGTTTGGGATTTTGTTTTGTTCTGGGGTTTTTTTGAGGCATCTACATTTTGAGACTGATTTAGTGACTGTAAGGCAATGTTATTAGGATTAGTAATTTCTTCACATTTTAAAAATGTGAGAATTTTTATTGACACTCCTTTGTCTGGAATTGAAAGAAACTTTAGTCATTGAGCTCTAATTCCATCTCATGGGCTTATGCTGAAGTTGAGAAGGAAAGTAGGGAAGATATTAAACTTCTTCCTTTTCACCCAGAAAATTCATGTCCTGAACCTGAGAGTTGAGACATTTTAATTTAACTGACAGTCAAATAAAGGGGAGTTTAAACAAAAGATGAGTATGCTTGTATTTGTGTAGAAGAAGAAAAGCTACTTGGCATACAAAATTAATAAAGCTTCTTTTAATTCTAGGCAGCATTACCTTCTCTCACAAACCCACCTTCTCTTAGTCCAATTCGGAGGAAGGGGAAAGAGAGGGAGTCTGAACAGGCATCTGTGCCAATGAGCCCTAAAAAGGGTGGTGAAACGAGTCCAGGTAGGCACACTTAATCCTATTAACCCTCCCACCTAAGTATGGTTATGGCATAGAGAGAAGAGATAAAACTGAGTAACTTGTTTTCTGAAGTTTTAGTTCAAAAGGCTGGCAGACCTACTGTCAGAAGTTCTTTTCAGTACTGCATTGCAGGAAAGGCAGCTGTGGGTGGGGGCTTCTTTACTGTTTTGGTTTTTATGAAAATTAACTGTACTTTTCAGAAGCAAGGTACTTCTGAATCCTTTTCCTCCCTGTTTTTCTGAATCTACTCAGCTATTGGCTAAAATTAAGAAGTAATTTTTGCATGTATTTTACTTAAAAGAAGTTTGAAAGTTGCTTTGCAACTTTTGGCAGGAGTAGCTTACATTGCTCTTGGAAACAATATTCTGAATCTTGAAAACTTTTTTCTTCAGTAATGAATGAAGGAAATGAGTGTTAATTCTATTTTGTAAATTGTACTTGCACTTCAATAATAAGCCCTCTGGGTTAATTTCTCTTGTCTCAGAGGGCTAGTTTTTTGGAATGCTAGTTCATTTTCTAGTTGTACAGCATGTGTTTTTGCAGTTTAAAATATGCATGCGGATTGAAAAATTCATGCTAATAATTCAGATATGGTAAATTATGTTGAGTATACATGCCATGAGCACCCTAGAAAAAGTATGCTGTGCTAATCTATGATACACTTTTAAGCTACTAGGCAAACTGATGCTTCTGGGCCTGTTCCAACAAGTAAATCATCTTCAGTAGGAAGCTTTTATCATCTTCCATCATATCTGAAGTTATACGATGTCTTGAAAGCAACCCATGCTAATTACAAGGTACTGCATGATATCATTTGATTGAATTAGAATGTGGTTGGGCAATCACTTTGTGTTTCTTTTAAACATGGCTCTGCTTGTATTGAGACTTGTTTGTTTGCCTGTGTAAAAAGTTTATCCACACAAAACAAAAATTAAAAAAATCACAGCCACCACCAATAAAAACAAAACCCAACCAAACAAAAACCTCTGATAGGCATTGTCACCCTGTTGCTTGTTTCTTTGCTGCAACTAATGCTGGTACCAATTGACTCTGCACTGGCTTGGCAATGCCGAATGGATCCCAATGTCTCTTCTCTCCGCAGTTTATTCCAGGATGGGTAAGCTTTTTCCTCATTAGTTCAGGTAATAGAAGATGCATTCCCTAGGAGCTTGGTGATCTGACTTGTACACTTCAGGGGGTGTATTCTTATTACACCTGCTGTGTTTCTGAGAAATACATTATCCCTTCTCCATTACTTGTCAACATCCTAGGCCTTCCTGGATGCTGTAACTTCCTCAAGCTAGAAGATGGGGGTGTTTTTGTTTTTGTTTTTTTTTTAGTCAAAATGAGGTCCTACCTTTCCAGCAATTCATAAGTGAGTCTAAGCTGTCAGTGGTGTTGATTGAACTGTGCTGAAATTTTAGGCAAAAGATCATTTTGTGTCAATACCCACTTCTTTCTGTAATTTTTAACTCCTTGTCAAGTAATTGGTAAGAAAAAGTGTGTTTTTACTTTTTGGGACCAGGTTACTTTGGATCTCCAGAACAGTAATGAAAAGTTTGGATGTTTCTTACGGTCTGCCTTAGATGTTCTGTCTCAAATCTTGGAACTTGCTACTCTTCAAGACATTGGAAAGGTATAAGATTTGTGTGTTTTTTCTTTTGTAGTTAAGTTGTCCAATATCTGTGGTCCTTACTGGGAAAAAGCACGTATCACTGATTTTAGAATTGGTACTGTTGAGAGAGACAGTAGTCCTAGAAGTGTTGTGCTGCCACAACGTTGGGTAAAGCACTAAAGCAGATTTTCCATGTTAAATTGCTGCTATTGAAAACTGGAGTAATTTTTTTTACTGTTTAAATTTCATGTGGAGATTTTTCTTTCCAGCAAAATGGTTTGCCTTCAGTCATTCTTACTAGATTATGTTTAAACGTACTCATGTTAAATATACAAAATGTCAGAAGGCATACTGCTCTCGTTCCTCTCCTGTGTCTTGATACTGTTTTCTCCTTAACTGTGGTGTTAGGTATTATGGTATTTTAAGACTAGGAGGCAGATCTTGCATTTTTATTTCTTTATATACTTCCACAATTTCCCTTAAAATAGTGTAGTTTTACTTAGAAAAAAAAAAATGTGCCGTTTGTCCAGTTTTCATAGTAATGCTTTATACAGTGAAGAAAAATGCAATTAGGTGCACTTGTTTTTCTGCTTTTCTAGTGCGTAGAAGAAATTTTGGGATACTTAAAATCGTGTTTCAACAGAGAACCAACGATGGCAACAGTTTGTGTACAGCAGGTAAGGAGGTAATTTTTTTGTGTGTTACTGGAAGATTGATCCTGATATCCTGTGGTTATCAATTGGATACTAAGGCTGGCCATTCTTTTAAGGGAAGTGGTGTGAGGAAACTGTAGCCCAGGTGGAGCAAACAGAGCATGTTTTCTTTAATTTTATGATTTGTTCTGCGACTTGATACCATCTGAATAAGATAGTTTTTTCTTGAACTGCTTCTGTTTCAAAGAACTATTTTAGCTAATCCTCAGAAAACAAGTTTGTTTCGTACCTTCCCAAATGTGTTCTGTAGCTAGTTAACTACATCAAAAACCTGGAAGGCAAAGAACTGCCTTACTGATGGATTTCTTGCAGGCTTCCGGTTAAACTTTTGGGTTCAAGTCATCAAAGCTTAATTTTGGTGGGAGGCGAACTTTAGTAGACTATTTTGAGTTGTCCCATGGAAATAGCTTCAATTGCAAAAACAATCATATCTTTTTGGGTGAGGTGTGGATTGTTTCTTTTTTCCAGCTTTTTTCTGTCATCTTGTATTTGATTACAGGATCCACAGTTTGCACTTTGACCTTTCCTCTTAAGTCTTTTGGGAGGGTGAGGAGTCAAGTTTTTTTTGCTGAAATGTTAACTTTGTTTTCTTTCCAATTTTCTTCTGTAGTTATTGAAAACATTGTTTGGGACAAATCTGGCTTCTCAGTATGATGGCTTGTCTTCTAACCCCAACAAAGCTCAAGGCAAAGCTCAACGCTTAGGTTCTTCCAATTTGAGACCTGGTCTCTATCATTATTGCTTCATGGCACCATACACACATTTTACACAGGCCCTTGCTGATGCTAGTCTAAGGAACATGGTTCAGGCTGAGCAGGAACACGATGCTTCAGGGTAACTTTTTTCCCTTATGATATAATGTTAACTTGAACTAGAATCTCTTTTTATTGTTTTTCATAAATGCAAGTATCATAGGGGAGCTAAGTAACTTGAAATTACAGTATTGTGTATTATTTATTTCTTGTAGACTTAAGCAGAGTAATTTGTCTTGGTAGTGAGATCCTGAATGCAACACTGTATTGATTATCACTAATGTGTCTTCCAAATCAAAGCTAAATCATTAAAATGGATATCACTTCAGTTTTTTTTTTTTAAAAGCATAATGGTTTTAAATGCTTGTATTCAAAACTATTTCATTAATTTGCTAATTATAGCAAATAGTCAGTAGCCTTAAAGAAAAGGCAGAAGGATGACTAAGCAAAGACCAGAAATTCTTTCTCTACTAGATGTTTGTTGTCCACAAATCTATGTGATCTGATCAAAGTGTACTATAGGTTGTCTCTGCTCTTTCGTTTTACTAAGATTCTTGAAGCAATCAAGTAGATAAAGTTGGCATTGGTAAAACAATATGCATCTAAAGGGAGTGTGTTTGTCCCTCAGTGTTTTTTAATATGTATGGGTTTTTCTGGTTTTTTTATGACAGATGGTTTGATGTGCTGCAAAAAGTTTCTACACAGCTGAAAACTAGCATTACCAGTGCAGCAAAACATCGTGCTGATAAGGTACTTGTATCTATGTACTCCTGAAAGAGCTGTACGTTAGATTTGAAACGTTTTTCCTCCTTTTAGAACGTAATTTGGTTTTGAATCAGAGACCTGTTCAGATGTTAGATTACTTTAAAATCTCTCTATTACAGAATGCTATTCACAATCACATTCGTTTATTTGAACCCCTTGTCATAAAAGCATTGAAACAATATACTACAACAACATCGGTACAGCTGCAGAGACAAGTTCTAGACTTGCTTGCTCAACTGGTTCAGCTACGAGTTAACTACTGTCTTCTGGATTCGGATCAGGTTGGTACCTCACCATTTTTGCAAATTTGTAATAGAGGGATCTCGCCAGCAGGCTTAATGTTTACAGCAAAAATACTTGCAACAATCCATTCATTGTACTATAGGTGAAAACAAAGACTTAAACGAAGGTGAGACTCAATTCCCCCCCCAAGCACAAAGAGCTTCAGATTTCTGGTTTTCTATTGCATATAAATTACTTTCTAAGCTCTGCAACAACTATTTAAGAACTGTTCATCAGGTTGACTTTAGGAATAAGATGATGTGGACAATACAATCAGTGTTGTTAAATAAAACTTCATTTACAAATAGAAATACCTTCTTTCTATATTGAGAGTGTGGACTTCCGTATGACTGATAGTGAGCGTCATGGCTGACAACCGTTATTTGATTTTAATGGCAGGAGGAAGCTAGTGGCAAATACAGTAATCTGTGTGGTTGTCCATATAAGCAGTAAATTTGTAACATAAAATAAAATTTAAGTGTTTTATTTACAAGTGGTTTATTTACTACAGTATTTTCGGGTTTATAAACTAGTATGAGTTGCAGTACATAACTTTCCTGTAAGTTCGTACACAGATAAATCTTTTCGGTGCTTAAATACTTTGGATTTTATCTTGGTTTAGAGCTAGATTTTTGGTTGATTCTTAACTTCTTGACTATAATGCCTCAAATAGTGCGTGTTACATGAGAGAGAGAAAGTTATACTTAAAAATATATAGACTACTACAGGTAAAATGTGGCATAAGTTCATACAAACCATAATAAGCTCTAACGTCAACAAGATTCTCAAGATCTGTAACTTTAGAGGGAACACTTTATAACGTATTAGAATGAACTATAAGTATAAATGATTTTCAGTGCCTGTCTTTCCTTTGTCTCCTTCCAAAACACACACTTCTGTAACTCTGTCAAAATGATTTCAAATGGGAATTAAAGTGTCTGTATCTCTTGTAAACTTTATTCTCTCTTTAGGTGTTTATTGGATTTGTGCTAAAGCAGTTTGAATACATTGAAGTAGGACAGTTCAGGTACGAAATTAGCAAAGAACCTTTGAACAGTGCGGGTTTACAACTGTCTTATTCTGAAGCATGTTGTGATTAGTTTTGCTGGTTATTTCTGCCTTATGAGAAAGGGAGAGTTACGTTCTGGGCAATGTGCTTGTTTATCCTCTGGCTCCAGTGGTAGCCCTTTCAGATGATTTAGGTTCCACGTGGCTGAAGAAGTCGGGAAGTAGCATGGAAAAAAAAATCTTAAGCTGTGTTGTTCTGTTTCTCCGTTTGGTATTGCAAAACCATTCCTTTGGGACCCCATTTCCCACCCCCCGCCCCCCCCAACTATGCTTTCGGGAATCAGCACTTCATTGCTAGGATTCAGTTGCTGAAGGGAGAGGTACTTCTTCCTGTTGCGGATTCAGTGTGAATCCATATGTATTCTGATCACCTGGTACATTTTGTATAGTACCTAATAGATCATAAGCAATGCAGTGGAATTTTTATTGTCAGCTATTTCTGTTTTTTCTCACACTTGAGTTTGTATGAAGAGATAAGTGGGTTTTTTGCTCTGTGGGTCTCCTACAGAAATACTCCAATGTGTGTCATGTGCATTAGATAGTATGTTATAATATTAGTAACTGCGTAATGGTCAAAGCTTGAAAGAAATCCCTTGGAAAAAAACCCATAGTAAAGAACAGGGCACAAAAGTTATAGAAATACTGTATGAAAGCAGAACAACACATTCTTAAAAAAAAAAAACCTTACTGTAAAAAGACTCATTTTTACTGAACAGAGTTATGCAATTCAAACTTGACACTTTTAATTTTTTTGTTTTCAGGGAGTCTGAAGCAATTATTCCTAATATCTTTTTTTTCCTGGTGTTGCTGTCTTATGAGCGGTATCATTCCAAACAGATAATTGGAATTCCTAAGATCATTCAGCTGTGTGATGGTATCATGGCCAGTGGGAGGAAGGCTGTTACACATGGTAATTAAAAACAAAAAAAAAAAAAGGCACCAACACTAATATTAGTAATAGTTCAACAATAAAAGCAGTATTGAATACTAAGCTATATAAAACTGTAATCATACTGATTGTTCCAGAAGATGCTAGCTCTTAAATTTTTAGAAAATGAAATAAGTCTCGCTTAATTCCTTCAGGAAGCTTATTGTACTCTACTAACACTGCTACACCATATTTTGCATTCTACATAATAGCAACAAAGCTTTTATTTGAAACTTTATTAGGTAATAAGTTCATAGCATAGCAATACTTTAAAGGCTTTGATTTTAATTTTTACTACTCTTCCCTTTCCCTCCACTTTCAGCCTTTAAGTAGAAGCATCTCTCTGATACTTTCCAGTGATTCTGCTGAGAAATACTTCATAAAAATATCTATTTTAGCTCTATGAGAATGGGCAAATCTGTCCATAATATAAATTTTCTACTAGAAGTAAAAAGATAGACATCATTATGCCTGATAAGTTTGGGGTTTGTTTTGGTTTTGGTTTTTTTTTTTTTTTAGGAATGGGTAAAACCTTTAATAAACTGAAACGCAGTCTACTTTTAGTAGCTGAACTGTTAGAACAAGAAAACACTGTTCAAGAGTGACTTGTCTCATGCTAAAACAAACAAATCTCATTTCAGCAATACCAGCTTTGCAACCCATTGTTCATGATCTCTTTGTGTTAAGAGGAACAAATAAAGCTGATGCTGGGAAAGAGTTGGAAACACAAAAGGAGGTGGTAGTGTCAATGCTCCTGAGACTTATTCAGTACCATCAGGTAAGAGAGGAGGACAAAGTGTCCCTGTTTATGGTCTAAAAAGGGTAACATTGCTTTGACTGCTCAAAGTGCTTCAGGCAGTATTAATGATTTTCTGTACAAAACTTGAATAGCTGGACTCTGTGTGTGATCTTTCCTTATAGAGAGAGTATGCAAAGATTTTTGGGGTTAGGGGAAAGGTTCTGCACTGCAAATCAGTATTTCAGGTCAAATAACATGTCTGTGGGATTTTATAGTCAAGCCTAGGTAACAAAGTACTGAAAAGCTCCAGTTAAGATCATGATCTTGGTTGTGTTGCAGATTGAATAAACGGAAGGTTAGTAGAAGAGTTGCAATAAATTAGGATTCAAGAAACTGAAAAGAATGGGGGTAAAAGTGGAAGAAAGGACAGGATCAAAAATAGGAAACATGCTGCACAGAGATGATTTAGGTATTGCTGTAGAATAGCAGTATCTTCAATAACATTTTAAAATTATGATTTATTTGAATAAGGTAATGAAACTGGTGGTTAGACAGTTGTTAGCACTTACTACTTTGCCCCAGACCTCATGGGTCTGGAAAACATGTTTCTGCTTTGTAGGAGTGTAAGAACGACTTTCTTCAATACACTTTGTTTAAAAGAAAAACATAAAAGTAATTTTAAGAGAAGTGACATAATTAGCATGGGATCTTATTGCTTATTCAGGTGCTTAACAAACTTAATGTGCTTTTCCTTTCATCATGTGAAAATGCAAATCTAGTGTATGCTAATGTAAGCAAGGTATTTTCTGAGAATAGTTGGGAAAAAAGTCAGTACATCTTGTCAAAATAATTTGTTAGAACTGCATGTTCAGATTGGGGTAATTTTGTGTATCCACATTTTCTTTTGAATTTGTAGTTTTATAATCATAAAATGACTAATATAACTATATGAAATGACACTCTGTAGACACATGATGTGAAATAGTGGATAACTTTGTGTTACATAAGGTACTGCAATCGCTAGCACATCCCTTTCTGACACACTTCACCTATTAAAGACCACCCATGCACTGCTCTGCCCACACCATCCCATTTGTAGTTCTTACTCTGTCCTGTTCTGCTGGTGCAGTATGTATAAACTAACCCCTGGGCGGTTTTGTTCCCTGGCTGGGATGTTCTGCAGTGGTGTCCCTGTAATTTGGGAGGCTCCAAGAGCTGCAACCTTTAACTTTTTTCTGTTACAACTGTAGCTACCATCCATGGAGCTCCAGAGTTCAAGTCATTCAGCCCAGAATCGCTCCTATCTCCTCTCTCATGAGAAAGCTTTTTGGGAAGCTGTTGAGATCATCTGGTGATCTCTTTTTCTTCTTATTGGCTGCGTTTCTGAATCTGAACTACTTGAATTTCTTTTATAAGTGCTCCGTATAACTGGTTTTCTGAACCAGATTCTTCTGTCCTGCTTTCCAGTCCATGTATTAACATTCCTGCTCGCTGTGTCTTTGGCCTGTCTGTCCGTGAAAGTGTGATCTCTCTAACCCTCAAACCAATAACACATTCAGCTACTAGAAGTGATTCTTGTTGTTGGTGTGCTCCATTATATGCTCTCCTATAAACTTTCATATAAAAGTGACATATCTCAGGTGAATGAGCTCCATAAAGATGTCTGTTCTGTTTCCTTGACCGAATTTAAACTTTATTTGAGCTAGAGTAAAGAAAGAATATACACGTGGGAAAGCGCTCTCTTCCTTCCTCCCCTTTTTGTCGAGGATGCGATGTGGCATTTAGATTTACTATCCTTTTTCCAGTTGTTTGAGTAGTCTTTTGACAAAAGCCATTTAAAAAGGACCAAGAAAACTTTTTTTTAGTTTATAAAAGTAACTGGAAAATTCTTAAAAAAAAAAAAAAAAAAAAAAAAAAAAAAAAAGTAACTCGGAACAAGCTTTTAACCTGAAAATGCAGTTTTAAAAATTTTGTGTGGTTTCTCATGTGGATTTTCTTTTATTTTTGCTTTTTGGCAGATGGATGAAACAGTAAATATTTTTCCCGCTACGGTATTACTTAAATGTTTCCTGTTAGTGTGGGTGTTTACTTGCATTCTTTTGGACTTTTCCTCAGGTGCTAGAAATGTTCATCTTAGTATTGCAACAGTGTCATAAAGAAAATGAAGACAAATGGAAAAGATTGTCCCGGCAAATAGCTGACATTATTCTCCCAATGCTTGCAAAACAACAGGTTATTATATGAATTCTTTAATCTATAAACATCTAAAGTAATTGTTATAATGTATGTATCAATAATGGCTTTGGGTATTTGATTTTTTTTTTTTTTAATATGAAGACATTTTCTTGGAAGTGTGGTTGCCATATCTGAAAAAACAATTACTGCAAGGTAAACTGAGTCTTTGAAGGGATGAAGGTTGTATTTAAATGCACGAAGTATGTGCAGTATCTTCAAGGCTGTTTCCAGAGGAAGCTCATTCTACTTCTCTTACATACATGATTACATCAGAGCACTTATTAAGTGTTGTGAAGATTCTCCCATGTTTATAGAATGTCAAAATTATTTTTTCATAACTGCAGTGGGTCTAATTGCATTTTTTCTTAGTGAGGAGAATGAAAAGACATAGTCTGAAACTGCATTAATAAATCACAGAATCATGGAATAGGTGAGGTTGAAACGGACCTCTAGATATTGTCTGCCTCTCAAAGCAGGGTCTACTGGAGCAGATTGCTTAGGACCATGTCCAGTCAAGTTTTGACAGTCTCTAGGGATGGAGCCTCCATAACCTCTCTGGGAAACCTTTTCCAGTGTCTGAGCATCCTCACAGGTGGAAAACAAATAAATAAAAACTGTATTTAAATGGAATTTCCTGTATTCCTTGTGCCTATTGCCTTTCATCATGGTACTGGATACCACTGAAAAGATTCTGGCTCTTCTGTACTTGTGTCATCTCCTCCCCCCCGCTTCCTCTGGTCAGATACTTGTACGCATTGATAAAGATCCCCCTGAGCCTTCTCCAGGCTGAACAATCTCAGCTGCCCCTTGTGTGACAGATGCTCCAAGGCTGTAACCATCTGTGTGGCTTTCTGCTGGGCTCCCTCCAGTGTGTACGTGTCTCTTTCACTGGACTGCACACTGGGGATCGAGAGTAGGCCTTTTGTATCTGGGAAGAAAAGACGACTCCTTTT
Source organism: Gymnogyps californianus (assembly GCF_018139145.2). NCBI lineage: Eukaryota > Metazoa > Chordata > Aves > Accipitriformes > Cathartidae > Gymnogyps > Gymnogyps californianus. The sequence continues at coordinate 10,614,222 of NC_059474.1, forward strand.
AGGAGAAAGGGAGCGGCACCGAAAATCTAAGCAATAGACAACTTGTCTTCGATACAGCTTTCCTGGAGTTAGAAACGCTTACTTCAAGGGTAATAAGTAAAACTAGTGAAATTGTACCCTTAATGTTCTTTACTTCATGATGGCAGATCCCCACTCCCATGAGGAGATGTTATGGTTGGGGAGAGTGGACAGTTATTGTGGATCAGACAACAGTTTTTGAGCAAAGCTAAAATGTTGGCAAATTGAAATTGCCTTTGTTTTGTATGAATCTGTGCGTGTGCTCAACTATCAAATTACTTAGGCAAGATAGGGTCATCCAGACTTCGAGTCCAGTCCTTTGCTTTTTGCAGTTGATTGTTTTATAATTTATCTAAAGAACCTGATCAAGTGAGTTGTCCTACCTCTGTTGCTGCAGTGTAATACCATTGTAGCTGTTTGCTTTTCTGATGATTAGAATTTTTTTTTTTTCTCCTAGTTACCTGCTTAAGTTTATTCACAACCAGCTTTGCTCTCTATAAATATGCCTGGTAGGATGTGCAGGGAGGAGAAAAGTTTTTAAATTTTATGACAAGTCAGTCTTTTGGTCTCATTCTGAATATGGTATATTTCTCCTAATAAAATATATGTGGTAAGTATATTGAGTTTCATATGATAGATTTTTGTCTGTGTTCTCAAAACTCCTGTGTAGGAAGGCCTGCAATGAAACTTTAATTTACCTTTCATAGCTTTTGGTTGCTCTAAATTTTGTACTGTAAAGGACAGCTTTATTGCACACAGGTTGTCATAGAAATGTTTAAAACATGAAATAGTAATTTTGTGTTGCAGTTACCTTTAATGGATAGTTACAAATTAGTTTTGTGTTTTTCTTTTACAGATGCATATAGACTCTCATGATGCTCTGGGAGTATTGAACACTTTGTTTGAAATTTTGGCTCCTTCATCCCTTCGCCCTGTGGACATGCTTTTAAGGAGTATGTTTGTTACTCCTAAAACAATGGTAAGCAATTCTTTCCAAAGAAGAGAGAATCTGGTGTCTTTCATGCAAAACAAAAGAGCATGTGTTTCTCTTTCTTAATTTGCAATGTGGTTTTGAAGTACCTGCAGCAGATTTTAGGAAAGAGTTGGTTAGATCTAATATGATTTACCAACTGGGAGCACTTTATACAGGAACATTCTGCTTATGGATTACTTGCCTTCGTTTTGTATTTTGAGGATCAGGAACATAGAGAAACATACTATTATAATAAATTCTAGAATGCAATTTAATAGGTAAATCACACTTTTCTTATGCAAGTATTACTACCATTTTTATAGTTGAGAGATTGATTAACAGAGTGAATATAAGCTTGACAGTTACCACAAGAATAGCGTTTTGGAAAACCTGAGCATAAAAGTTATTTCCTGCTTGCTCCATTCTCGAAAGCATCTGATTTTATACAACAGTTAATGAAAATGTTAATTTTTTTAAATACATTCCTATGTTGTGTTGAATACCTTTGAAGTTAAACAATCTTTTGCATTTTTGTGTTTGTGTTAGGCATCAGTGAGCACAGTCCAGCTATGGATTTCTGGAATTTTAGCTATCCTTAGAGTTCTGATTTCACAGTCAACAGAAGACATCGTTCTATCCCGTATACAGGAGCTTTCTTTCTCACCATATTTGATTTCATGTCAAGCAATTAACAGACTAAGATGTGGAGAAAATAACTTGTCTGCACCAGAGGATTGCACTGAAGTTAAACAGGCTAAATATCTGCCTGAAGAGACATTTTCTAGGTATGTTGTTTTTTGAATAACTTAGGGTAAAGATTAAGATTTTTGAGAAATCCCATACATATTGTGCAATATATACACATGTATAGAACTACTATCTGATAGGAATAAAGTCTGTTAATAAGTTGATACGGGGAGGAGTGTGTGTGGAGGAAGGAATAATGAGATGGACAGTAGAGGGAGGAGATGAGCAGTTTGTAGTAGGGACTTTGGACTGTCCTGATACCTCTTCTCCAGCCAAGTGAAGGACCTAATGGAGCTGTTAAAATGGGTGAATCCTGGACTTATTAAAATCAGGTCCAAAAACTTAACTGGTGGTTAACCCTTTCCTTCCTCCCTGTGTGGGGACTGAAAGATGAGTCATCCCCTTAGTAGAAGCCCAGGTTCTGTGCTAGAATCTTGGCAGCAGATGGATTCAAATCTGTTAAGTTAGTCCTACTCTTTATTTCCTATTTTCAAAGAGCTGGCTTTGTCTAGTTAGCTTCCCATGCTGATGTCCTCAGAGTGACAAACTTCAGGCAAAAGAAGTGTGGAGAGATGACAATGGTATTATGTTGACATAATGTTTGTCATTAAGGCATTATGTTTTAATGTGGTGGGAAGCATTTGGAATAGCTATTTGTTTAAGAAAATAAGAACTTTTTACTCAAGTATGGAACTTCAGATAGAAATAAAATGCTGTTTCTTATCACTGTGAGGGTGATGGGTAGAGGGAAAGGGGGCTTCTGGACTCCCTTAATGTGACCTTATGGCCAGCATGAGTGAGTTGAGGAATGATAATGGCCAGCAGCAAGGATGGCTTTCCTCAAATGCCCTTTTTTGGTGTTTCTTTCGATTCCCCCTGTCTGGAGGTCTGATATGGAACCTGTGTGGTAGAGAGTGGATAGATGAGGCTGTAAACAGCTGAATTACTGTGATTTGCTGAGTTTACCACTCCTCAGCTGAGCTGTAGTAACTGTCACGGTGTGTTTTTTAGCTCATTGCAAATCACTATAAAGACACCATAGCGTTTTGAATGTTTGCTGTGTGAGGTGGGCATGCTATCGTGACTTTAGCTGATGAGTATATAACCCAGATCCAATATGTAATTATTGAAGTGCTTGTGATCGTCTCTCCATACCTATAGCATCGTATTTGTTTTAGGTCAGCCTGTTCTGTAGCATTTAATTTAGCATCCTATTTAGGATGAATGTACATGGACTTCATATTTTGTTTTTCAAACTTACTGAGTTTCATGGGCAGACCTCATCTGATTCTGAAAGATGTTGCATTGATGCTTTTCTGTTGACTGTATACATGGTTTTTCAAGGTTCTTATTACAACTGGTTGGCATTCTACTGGAAGATATTGTTACCAAACAATTGAAAGTGGACATGAATGAGCAGCAACATACTTTCTACTGCCAGGAGCTGGGCACGCTGCTTATGTGCTTAATACATATCTTCAAGTCAGGTAATACTTTAAACATTGCTTTGTGTTGTAACATGCAGTGGCAGGGTGGTTTTTCAGTTCCGAGACAATTGTTGAATGCATTGAACTACTGAGAAGGAATACGTAGGTGCTAAAGACATTCTATCCTACTCCATATGAGGAACCTCCCAAACTTGTGCTCCTGCATGCAGGGCACATTTTTCACATTTCTTCTGTCAGTGTGGAACAAAATATAACTAGTGACTTTTCATCTCTCCTTTTAACTGTCTAAAATTTTCCAGTCCAAAAATGCAAAGCATTCCAAATTTGTGGCTATATTTCTCATGGTTTTTCTCAATTTGGAGGTTGGTAGGTATGTCCAGACTTAAAATACTGAGTTACATACCACTGGTTCAGACTCATGACAAGGTAAGTTCCTGTTCTTCGTCAGAATTAATAAAAACACAAAAAAACCAAAACAAAAAACAAACAAACCAACCCCACCACCACCACCCCACCCCACCCCACCCCTGACCAAAAACCAAAACCGGAAAAGTAGGAAAGGTAGTACTGTTTCAGCTAGCTGGTCTTGAGCTCCTTTCGTCAGGTTTGGGAATTCTGCCTTAGGTGTCTTCTGCTAGATGTCCAGTCTCTGGCCCTTTGGTAATTCCTTAGTCCTTAGCCTGATTCCTTAGTCTTATTTTCCTAATAGTGGCACTATCTTCCCTTTCTTTTATTCTTTTATTCTTTCTTTACTATGACTGTCCTTTTTGCCTTCTGATTTTCAGCCTGCAGCTGAAATCCAGTCTTGGATTACAGGAGTTGGCTGCAATTTAAAAGGTCTTGGCACAAGTCCCTGGTTCTTGCTAGACTTCCTTACAGATACAGGACAAGGAACCCTGCATGCCATGACCTCAACTATAAAATGGGAGTTACTGTACTTCACTACTTAGCAGATGCAAATAACAAAGTGCATACAGAATACTGTTGTTAGACATCTAACATGATTCTGTGCTCCATTGTGTCCCAGCAACCTCTAATCTTTGTTCTTTTTAAGCTCTTCCTACAGAGTTCAGTTATGAAGTCCTTTCTTGAGGAAAAAAACTTAGTTCTGTTGCTGTCATTGTTACCAGCTACTTCTTGCAAACATAAGTATTGTAGGTGTAGACTTTAAATAAATAAATAAAGCGTTGATGGAAGTGTTCTCAGTCTTCAACTGGTTCTCTATCAAAGCTTCTGCATTGCCTTGATTTAACTTCCAGTAGCTTTACTCCTCCTAGTCTTCAGTGACAGCAACAGGTGGAAAAATGAATGGGAAACCAATGGAATTATGTTGTGAGAGTTTGTGCAGCCGTGGTAGATGATGTTTTGTCTTTTGACTTGTCAGAAGAAAGCTTTGCTTTAAGAAATGAAGTCCTCCAAACCTAGGTTCTTCCTGCAAAGACTCCAGGATTGTGTGTGAAGAGGCACGAAATATGGTGATAGTTACCAGAGCCTTCCTTGATCTTTGTTTTAAGCCTGCTTTAGGGCACAGGACTCTGGATGTAGTGAGTGATAGTTCTCTTTTCCCATGTGTCTGTTACAATAATAACTAAGTGTTTATACTGTTAATTTCTGTTATGGAGAAACATCTGAAAGAGATATTATAACAAATACCTTATGCCAAGGTTATTTGGAGTAACTGATTAAATGGTGTCAAGCCAGGACCAGTGAAATCAGAAAACCAAGCTGATGATTGAAATCAGGGAAGTGGGTTCTTCCGCAGCGGGAGCTGGGGATAATGAAAAGGGAAGGCTCAGCTAGTTCTGCTGCAGCAACTGGCTCCTAAGCTGCACTGTGAGTCTTGCCAGGAACTATGTAGAAATTTTCATGCAAAATTAAATATTAAAATACTCATGCAGAGCACTGGGATATGTGTATTGCATTATCTCTAGAAATGAGTTTAATATAAGACTAGAAATCAACTCTAAGTACTGGTAGTAATGTGGCTACCTTATACTGTGTAACAGAGTAGAAGCAAAGTTGTTCAGACACCTGGGCTGTATTTTCATGTCGTAACATTTTCTTTCAGGTTTAGGCTTAGGGTTAATGAAGTGCCTGGTTTTGTAATACTTTTCTTTTGTTCAATTAAAACCTCTATAATTTTTTTCTCTAAGTTATATTCTCCTAACTGCAGGTGCAGCTTATAGTAACTTGTGTCTGGGAACATAGGCTAAGGTCTTCTGTCATTTTTAACCACTATTCTACTTGGATGTTTTGTCTTCTAACCCATTATAGTTTTTTCAAAATGTGAGCATTGCTGACTCCTATGTATTCGACTATAGGAAGCGACCAGATGAGAAATGAACATTTTCAGTGTGCTACTTTGAAGTTAGTAGAAATAAAAGGTATAGACAAAGAGAAAAGATTAGCATGCAGTGACTTTCATGACTATAGGAAGTCACTAGATGGTGCAATTACTGCAAATGCAGGAAGCTGGAATGGTAGTAGCACTGGTTTGCTAGTAAGTGGAACCCAAGTTTTGAGACTCAGTTATTTTTCCCATTCTTTGCTATTTACATTGTGTATTTATCAGTCCTGGGGGCAGCTTAAACTGGTCCACATGGCTGTGGAATTTACAGCTTCATTCTTCTGTATATCTGGCAAGGCAAGCAAGCAACGCTACAGATCTCCTTCATTATTCTAATTATTTTTCGGTTTCTAACTGGTTCTGAAGAAACCCTTTTTTCCCTGATCTTATCTTCTCATAGAAACTCAAAAAGTCCTGTACCTTTAGACAACTTTAAGTTTGTCCATTTTCCTTGTTTTCCCACCTTTCGTTTTGGCATCTGAATATAGAATCAAGTCAGAAAGCAAGATTCCGTTTTTGTGCTGAGTGTTCAGTATGCAGGGTAATGACTTTTCTCCACTTAAAAACATTTACTTTTTGCACTTTAGAAATTGGTTGGAAGGGTATCAGTTTAGTTTCAACTAAATGTATTTGGGAAGCCATCATCTGAAGTAGGATACTTGTAAGCGATCTTCCTTAGCATGTAGAATAGTAGTTACAGCATGGTTCTTAATTAGAACTGTGTTTTACTTTATAAACAAAACAAACAAAAAAAATCCTGGTCTATAATTAACAATTTTAAATTTGGTAAAGGTTTTCATGTATCAGAAACTTTTTGATGCATGACAGAGAAAAAGTTGAGAAGATATGTTTCATTACGATTCTAGCCTATGTAAAGCATTATTTATTGAGTCGGGGAGCTGGTCGTTACTGGTTTACACACTGCCCTTGCGCAAACTCCGTGACTTGCCTTACATTTGTAAAACCACTTGGGATATACCTTTCTTCCAGGAATGGTAGTGGCTTATGCAACAAGATTTGTATTCTCAGGGTACCCTGAATAATTTTAAAACTTCAGAATTCAGACTAGAGCGCAGTTACTCTAACATGCTTTTATTGTTTTCAGGGATGTTTAGAAGAATCACAGCTGCAGCCACCAGACTTTTTACTGGAGATGGGTCTGATGGTAGTTTCTATACCCTTGAAAGTTTGAGTGACCTTGTTCAGTCCATGATTCCCACGCATCCTTCTTTAGTTCTCCTCTGGTGTCAAATCCTGCTTCTTGTCAATTATACCAACTACAACTGGTGGTCAGAAGTGCATCAAACTCCAAAGTAAGATTTGTTTTTGATCCCTAGTAGTAGTAGCGTGTCTCATAATTATATTTGCTAAAATTATATTTTAAAAATCTACCTTTTTTCCTGCTAAGCCTGTCAGCCTGTTGAATAGTACTATTTGGATTCTGAAATAGATAGTTCTGCATTTACTTTATGTGTATACATATTGTCTGTTCTGATATCAGTATGCCTTTCAAACTAAGGAAATGTGTCCTGCACTCAGTTATTCCTCAAAAGAACTGCCAGGTAATCTCTCCACCTCTAAGGCAAGAAAGCTTCATCTGTGTACTACTTTGAATTAAAATTATGGAAATAACTATAGCAAAATATTCACTATTTCATGTTCCTATGGAGACTTTGTGTTTCACCTTCTAGCAAGTAAGTGTATATCATCTGCACTGGCTGGTTGTGTTTATGAAAATACAATCTGATCAATATAACTAGAACTGTAACTATAGTTATATCTGTTCTCTGTTCTCAGTGGGTCTATTACTAAATGCTGTCAAAACATAGTATCGGCACTATGCTGATTCATTAGCATCAAGCACCGTAGTAAACTCACTTAATGTTAGTTGTCTGAAATTCGGAGATTTGGTCTAAAATGAGCTTTCTCTTGATCTGAAGTTAGTTCATCCCACCTGTCAGGCATTGGAATGATTCGTCCTCTGGGGGTAAGGAAGATACTCCCCATGTGGGTGGGTATCCCTCTCTGTTAACTGTAGAGGGAGGTTAACAACTGACTTGAGAGACATTTCTGATGCTTGTGCAGTGAAGAATAATCTTGCTCTACAACATGAGTGGATCAATACTTGCTCAAATGTGAGATTCTTGCCTCAGTTCAGCCTCATGATGTGAAAAAAATATTATTCTAATTTGAGGAAACATGAAGTTACCAGGCTTATGAGCAAAGTAGGGCAACTAAAATAGCTAAGGTGACATCTGCTATTTGTTGCAGTTATCTTTTTTGATTTACCAGTATCACCTCTATTTTTTTCGGTGTTGGGCATCACTTTCAATCTGACACTAGACTAAGTGCTCAAGAACACTGGTTTGACTTGAGAAGAAAATACAGTGTTAGCTTCTGCTATCCTACCAGAGACGCAATAGCCCATGTTTTTCTTTTAAATAACCTGTTTAATTCTTCAGAAGTTCTTCAGACTGTCCAAGGAAGTAATAAACTCGGAACAAAAAAGCGATACTACAATTGTTAGAAAGTAAAGAGCTGATGGAAAGCAACGTGTCTGCTTCGAAGTAGTATAATGTTTTAATGAAGTTTCTAGGAAAATAAATATTAGGACATTGCTAGGATATTCCAAGCAATTTGATTGTTAATGTTTCAGTAGCCATAGAAATAAAATATAGTAATAAAATAGTAACAAAATAAAATGTGCTTCTTGCAGGAGACACAGTCTTTCTACTACTAAATTGCTTAGCCCTCAAATATCTGGAGACAGTGATGAATCGGATTCAGAATCTAAACGTGGCATGTGTAATCGAGAGATAGTGAGAAGAGGAGCACTCATTCTTTTTTGTGACTATGTTGTAAGTTGTGAATTATGAATTTTATAACTGTAGTTTTGAGTTATGCTGACAGTCTTTATTACTGATGTGCATTAACTGAATCTGTCTGCTTCATTTTTCACTTGTGAACACTTGTGAAACTAGTAATTTTATTTTCAGGTGGTGCTTCTGTAAGCTTAGGTATGATGTCATTTGGCTGCTTTTTTCTATTCTGAACTGAGAATTCTCTTGGCTTGTAAAGGATACCTCGTAGGTAATAGAATTATCTGCTGGGTATCATATCCCTTACTTGTGAGGTGCTAGGAGCACACTAAGTAGTGTTAGACTTCCCAACATCAGTAGCAGTGCACAGTGTCTAGGAGGCAACAAATTTCTGTCTCTGTACCTTAAGAGGAGAGGTTTTACATTAACTTCCATTTTGGTTTTCTAATGAGAGCAGTTCCTGTGGCTTTGGCCTCTTGCTGCCTCAGTATTAGCATTTTAGTTCATTGGGAACTTTTGAAATGAATCTTCCTGTAATATCTAGTATTACACTTTGGTTTGCATTGTAGAGCAGTTTTGGGGCAAGTAAACTGCATTCCTTTCAGATTCAACTAAACCAAAAGCTATGTTTAAGAACCACTTCAAGTACTAATGGTCATTCAGTCACCAGAGTCAGATTAGAGACAGTCCACGGTAAAACCCTCCAAAACCTCTTTACTGGGGAGTGTCAGTCTCTCAGCATCACCTGGTTAGCTCTACAGATCTTTTCATGTTGTGTTGCACTGCTTGTTGATATACACATAGCCTCTGTAGGTTTAAAATTAATTATTGACAGATCTCTCTGGATTTCCTTTCCAGAAATTATTCATCTTGTGTTTAAGGCCAGTAGTAATAAGAAATCTTTAAAAAGAAGCCTAAATGAAAATCACATTTTACAAGAAGACTATGTGTGTGCATGTATATTTCGAACAGCATTTCATTAAAAGCGGCATCTTTGAATCGACCTTCTCAGTTTACTTGTTTCTAACCTGGATTTTTAGTGTTTAAAAAAAAAAAAAATTACAAATTCATTATAAATCTCTTAATTTGCAACAAGGTCAAAAGCATTTGGAAAATTTGTCATGTAAAAATAATGATGGTGATATTAAAATGTAGAGACTTTATGCCATTATTTTAAAATAGCTACCAGAATTATATATGAAAAACTCCATGTTGTGTCAGATGAGTTTTTCGTTTTCAGTAATTAAATGCTTAACATGGGTATTACTGGAATCAGATTTTAATTTTTTTCCCCTTTAGTGTCAAAACCTACATGATTCAGAACACTTGACCTGGCTTATTGTGAATCATGTTCAAGACTTGATTAATCTGTCCCATGAGCCTCCAGTACAAGACTTTATTAGTGCTGTTCACAGGAATTCAGCAGCCAGTGGTCTCTTCATCCAGGCCATTCAATCACGGTGTGAAAATCTTGCAGCTGTAAGTTTAACTTTTTTGACTTTTTTTTAAAGAATATAGTCACTTATTTCAGCATAAGTTTAACTGATAAGTATGCAAATTCTGACATTTCTAGGTCATTTATCAACTTCTAATTTTATTTTTAAAGTCATTTCTTTAAAAATGCAAACAGTGAACCTTATAATATATTAGCAACTTCAGTATCAGATGTGTTCCAATCCATCAAATCTATGAATTCAAGTAGAGTTGGTTAAGCTGCTTTTCTTCCTTCGTGGGTATTACCCCTGCATAATAAATATCTGAAGGGTAAATTAAAGCCGTAACTTTCGTCTTTGATTTCAGTGCCTTGGTAGCGTAAATAACAGAACTACTAACTACAGAGGCAGGAGTAGGAGCCAGTCCATCTTCATAGACCCTAACAACATGAAAATGATTTGCAAGCTCATGCCTTCCCTATTGATCTGCCCCACAAGTTGTAGCCTCTTGGTGGGGGAAATACTGCTTCAGAAATTCAGTGTATGATTTCTGTTGATTATTAAAGGAGTGGATCATGTTTTATAGGGATGTAAGTTTGTATGCATCCCTCTTAATCTTGGGAACTCACTAGGTGGGAAACGTCATTTGCTGGGCTTCCTCTAGAGCTAATGGTGGGAGATGCTACCGCACCCGGAGTAGCCTGGTAACATTTCCTGCCTCTTCCCATTGTCTCTGTGCAAATCTAGTGCAACTGCATTAGTGCTTTAAGCATGTTAGTAAAACGCTTTAAAGTTAAGTGAAATGAATCTGGGCTTCAGTGTCTGAGAATTGGTAGAATGAACTGAACTAAACGTGTTTGAATGGAAGATGTAGTCATTCTGTGAAATGTTTGGTGATTATCAGAAAAGTCAATAAAATTAAAATAGTTGATATTTACAGTCTGCTCTAAAACAAGATTGGTTCCAGGAGTCAAACTAGTTTGTGTTTCTCCCTTTAGATTATTGGTGCTGAATTGGTGCTCATATTTAAAAAAATAAAAAATTTAAAAAAAAATTCCTTGCACCCCCTTTTAATCCTGTTTCTGTGTTTAAACATGTGCTCAAAAAATCCCTAATGCTTATCTGGATTTCTGTATTGTCTCTTGTCTTGACTATGGTCATGTTCCTACCTTCTTCCAGCAAGAGTTCAAGCTTCTTACCGTTTTCAAAGCTTGCTACAATTCCACTTAAGTCTCTCCAGCTTTTTTCCCTAAAAGTTTTGCTCCCCACTTTTTGCTTACTCTTTGTAAGAGTAAGCTTTTGCAGTTGAACGTGAAACAACTTAGTGTTCATATTAATTAACGCAGTAACTCAAACCTATTCATATACAGAAGATTATATTGATCAGCTAGTTGTCTGCTATAGTTTTTTCTAAATGTCTTTCCTTTTAGTTTTAAGATCTTTGTATTCCAATTGATTGCTTTTTTTTGTCTTTTTTTCTGTTTTGTTTCAACATCTAGCCCACAACTCTGAAGAAGACTTTACAGTGCTTGGAGGGAATACATCTCAGCCAGTCTGGGGCTGTCTTAACGTTATATGTTGATAAGCTTCTGTGTACTCCATTCCGTGTGCTTGCTCGCATAGTTGACACACTGGCTTGCCGTCGGGTAGAAATGCTTTTGGCTGCAACTTTACAGGTGAAGATAAATATATTCATTTGTAAATAAGACTGGGTAGTGCTAGCAATATACTCAAGTGTAATAATTTAAAGTACATCAAAGTATGATGATGTTTAAGTTATTTCATTGGAAAGGAATTTTTTTTATTTAATGTATAGATACATGAATGTTTACAGTTTGCTTCACCTGCCTATAATTTTCCTAATCTGTTCAAAGTACCTATGGGTATTTTATTTATTTCTGTCCTATAAAATTCTTGTGACTCTTTCCTATAGAACAGCATTACTCAGTTACCAGTTGAAGAACTGGATAGAATTCAGGAATACCTTCAAAACAGTGGATTAGCAACAAGGTAAATAATACCAATACGTGTTAAAATGCCAAACTAAGTAATGTTCTAGTACTAATTCTGTTAACTCTTTTTTGCCTACGTTTTGTTTTTTTCTTAAAGATAAGATAGTGGGTCCTTTTTGGAGGTAAGACAGGAGTAAAGCCTCTCTTATGAGATGCAGGCATATTTTGGCACAAGGACAGTCATGTTGGCTGAGTTGAATTTGCAATATACTTAAGAATTAAAGCAAGCTAAAGGCTTGAAGGCATCAAATTCTCTCTCCTGCATCCCACTCAGTATTTAACTTTTGAGAGACAGCAACTGCAAATTAATTCCTTGACAAAAACGACATTACTGAGATCAACTTTGTTTTCCTCAGACTTTTGCAGAATTTTGTGAGTCCAAGCTGGGTGGGCTTGTTTTTTGGGATTTTTTTTTTTTTTCCCCAGACAATTGTGTTAAGTTTTAATTGTTTGGTCTCCCAGCTGTTTAAACTGCTGTTATAAAAAGGAGCAAATTATTCAGTTTTTGAAAAGCTTTATTTAATGTTGGAAAGAGCCTAATTTACTCCTTTGATGTCATTGCTGTTTGAGGTTAATATCTGTTGACTGAAATAAGAAAGAAGTAGGGGGAAAGAATCTTAAAGCCCAAAACTGCAGTAGATTGATAGTAATGTGCCTACATAGGTAACGTTACATTTTAATTCAAAAAAAAAAAACAAACTCCAAAATCTCCAAATGACTTTATACAAGGTCTTGATAGCAGTAATGGAATCAAAAAAACCCCAACGAAACAACAAAAAAACAACCAAACCCCTCACACTGACATAAATCTGCAAACTGTAATTCTTAATATATTTAAAAAAAAAAAATTCCGTTATAGTGGATTCTTATTTGCTGTCTGTTAGAACATATTTGTCTGCAATCAAATAATCTGTACACTAACTTTGATTCTTCTTACTCATTAAAAAGATTTACTGCATAAAGAAAACTGAACAGCTTGCATTTTATGCTTAAGCATGTACAAATTTTAAATCTAAATTAAATTTAAGTCTTTATTGTTGATGGTGCTGAGTTCATTTGTTTCGGCTACTGATAGCTGGTGAAATTAGCAGTTTTGCATCATATGATCGTTTATATCCAAATAAACTTAAGACCCTACTGCTTTTCTCTCCCAGGATTAGAATTGGCTCACTGGATGTCGTTCTATTTTTAAATGATTTACAAAACTGAGTAAGTTAGCTCTCTGCTGATGTGTTCTTTTATTTTCAGACACCAAAGACTTTACTCGCTCTTGGATAGGTTTCGTCTTATGGTAGCACCAGACACAACTAGTCCTTCACCTCTGGTTACCTCGCACCCACTAGACGGAGAGGACCAACCAGCTTTAGAGGATGTAATTCTAGACAAAGTAAGATTATGTTTAGAAAGAGTCACTAAAAGTGCCTTGGCTGTAAACAAGCTTTTGCTCATTACATAATATTTAAATACAGCTTATTTTTACTATGCAGTTAATGTTCTCAGCATTGTCAATGAATCTCAAATATAGATCAGTGAATGTTTTCATGTGTTGGCTGACTGTTGAACTTAAGATAAACAATTAGCACATGCATGATGTTTTGTTATGTTGACGGTGCTGTGAAAAACTATCAAGTTTTGTTTCTTTGCATAATTTCAATGGAAAGATTTAGTAGAGATTCAGTAGAGACAGGTAAATCCTCTTTTTTTTTTTTTTTTTAAATGTGTTTACAGCAGTGATCAGTTTTATTCATTTGCTGAAAATTGTTGGTTGTCTCTTGGAAATTAAGCATTACTTCTCGGTTTCCACTTCTCAGCTTTAAATTACTTTCAGAGAACAATCATGACTACTTAACTGTTTCTGTCTTTCATGTACTTAGATACTTCTATTTCAAAGTGGGGTGGGAGGCTAAGAGCAAGCCTCTTGGGGCCTGTGTCTTCCTTTCTTTCTAGTTTGTCCCATGGCACAGATAATTTCTCCTTTTCATTCCTTTGTGTTCTATAGTGATACACAGTAACAGGAAACATATGTAACTGAGATGGCAAAAATTATTTGATTAGCTGACAGTTTGGAGGAGACTGATAAGTAGTTGAGGAACCTATTGACTTAAGAGAGAGATTGAGAGCTACTTAGACAGCAGGAGGAAACACTGTGCCCAGAAACCATTTACCCATAGCTTTCTGTCTTCAAATTAACCAAAAAATCTCCTTCCTCTGTAACTGTAAATCCTGCACAAAGGCAGTAGTTTTTGTATGCTTCCTCCACAACCCCTACATAGTTCATAGAATTATGGAGTATCTCAAGTTGGAAGGGACCCATAGGGATCATCGAGTCCAACTCCCTGCTCCTCGCAGGACTACCTAAAACTAAACAGTATGACTAAGAGCATTGCCAAATGCTCCTTGAACTCTGACAGGCTTAGCTGCATTCTGATTAATATCAGCAAATTCAGGATGCCCAGTTATGAGAAAGTTATCCCTTTTCTGTGTTTTCTGAGCCTCTTTATATGCCTTAGTTAAATTAGTTATATTATTGACTAATTCCTGTAGACTCATAGCTAATAATTTAAGGAGTAAATTTGCAGTGATGTGTGATGGTCTTCATTTATTTCAGTGAGTGTTAAAAGATAGATGTTATCTTCATCTGCTGATTTATTTGAATCTGAAGACTTTTCTTCCTTGGTTATCGTATTGGGTTTTTTGCTATTACTGTTATGTTTGTGTGACTACTGAGTATTCCAGGGTTTTTTTCCCTAGATATTCTCCTCAGCTTTAGGATCCTAATACATACACTTGTGCTATATGTTAAACTTCTTTTTTCCTCATTTCCTGTCTAGACTCTTTTGAAATAGACAACTTGCCAGTGAACATGCGTTGGTCTAGTTTAAGATGGTCCATTCACCAGTTGTCTGGTTTTGCCTTGCTTTTTTCTTTGAGTTTTTTTGACATTAATGTGGCCTAGTGATCTCTTAAATGGACCACAATTCAATGCCAATGAGCAATTCTCCCCCTGCCCCCATCAACTGTATTATTTTCTGAAAACAAATAGGTAATAAATTTCTTTTTTTTTAATTGTTAAAGGACTGGTATGTGTCACTAGTGAGGTCGCAGTGTTGCGTCAAGTCTGACTCGGCACTGCTGGAAGGTGCAGAGCTGGTAAATAGGATTCCTCAGCCTGACCTGAACTCCTTCATGACCAGCAAGGTAACTTCTTTGTCAGATGAAACACAGTCAGCTGAAGACGATGTAATTATTTCTAATGTTCTTATTGGTAGTATTAATAATTAGATTCTTAAATGTAAACACTTCAAATTTATATAATACTGGTAGTTCACCTGAATTTCACTTTATTTTGGAAACTAAAATAGTAGATATGTTTCATTTCTGTGTCTAGCAATGTTGCTAATACTAGCTTTCTAGTAGTACAGGTTGGGCGTATAGAGTGGAAGTGAAGGTTAGTTTATGTATTGGAATCACGCAAATCCAGTTTTACCATTTTATGTAATCTTCTCGTTTTGCCATACAGTCTTTTACAAGGCCAGATGTTTCTGTAACTTTTTAAATATCTGTGCTAGATGACTTGCAATATGCCGCTAACAGGCCACAGATAGTAAATCTGGCATAAACGACAACTTGCATCTTTTACTTTGTTTTCTAAGAACATATTTTGTTCAAATTCTCTACATCAGATTTGCTGCTGGTACGCAGAAGTAATAGTGGGAAACTTTTTAAAAAGATTTTTGTTTGACTTACTTGTTTGAAAACTTACTACTTGAAGATTCCTTGTGTATAGGGCATCCTTAAGCTTTATTCACATGTTGTTCTGAAAATTTGGAATAAGCATATTGATTTTTCTTTCCAGTAGTGTTTGGAATTTAAATGTGGAACAAATATGGGCTTAATTATGATATTGTTACACCACAATAGAGCAGAGGTAATAGTACCAAGTTTGTTAATTAACTAACTGTTAATTTTCCACCATATTAGTGTGCCAGAATAGTACCATCAGATACTTTACTTCTCTTTAAAAGCAATTGCTTTACTTTTTATTTACTATTTGATTTCAGGAATTCAACCTAAGCTTGTTAGCACCATGTTTAAGCCTTGGCATGAATGAAATCTCAAGAGACCAGAAGAGTAGCTTCTTTGAAACAGCTCGGAGGGTAACTCTGGATCATGTGTCTACCGCTGTACAAAACCTTCCTGCCAACCACCAGGTGTTTCAACCACTATTGCCAACTGAGCCATCAGCGTACTGGAAAAAACTAAGCGATATCTTTGGTAATAGAAATAATCGTCTTTTTAAGTTTATTCTCTCCTCTGCAAAGGTACTTTACAGATGTCTTGTGAATACATGAACTTCCTATTTAAAAAAATCAAGATACCTGGCATAAAAGTGCTTGTGAAATAATTCTGAAAAACATTTATTGAGGGGAAAAAATTCAAACTGCTAGATTTCATCCAGTCTTATTTTATAGGAGATGAGGTGATGTATCAGTCTATGATGACACTTTGTCGTGCACTGGCTCAGTATTTGTTGTTACTCTCAAAACTGCCAGCTGGTCTCCGTGTTCCTCCTGACAAAGAGGATGATATCCTGAAATTTGTAGTTACATCAGTAGAGGTAAGAAACTACAGCATAATTAAAGATGTGATGAAATGTTGGGAGAGGGAACAACTTTAACTTAAACTGGTCGCCATTGAGTACCTTTTGATCTGGGCAATTTTCTTGTCTGAACTGTAGAAATTTCTTCAGTGGTTATTTTGTTTGACCTGTGCTAGTAAATCAGATGGGCTTATGGGACAAGGGCAGCTTTTTACAAGGAGAGGTTGATTGAATGATGGAATGATCTTGGCATTTGGGAGAATGGCCCTGCACTGATTTTTGGGACACTGAATAAACAGTATATAATGCTCATAATTTTCTTGTACTTAAAATAAATTGTGTTCTCTCAGGAAAAAAATCAATATAACTTGCTAATAAAACTTTACATATTGCTGAGTAAAAAAAAAAAAAAAAAAAAACACCTTTGGCTGTAAGTTCTTCTGTTGTGAGAATTTGCTATTAATGGGAAACTTTTATTTTTGCATAGGCACTATCATGGCATTTAATGCATGACCAGATTCCATTAAGTGTAGATCTTCAAGCTGCTCTGGATTGTTGCTGTCTGACATTACAGCAGCCTAGTCTCTGGAATTTGCTGGCTTCTGCAGCTAATGTGACATATGCTTGCTCCTTAATTAATTGCATTAGATTTATCATAGAAGCAGGTGAGTCCAATTTGAACAGCTATGAGAAAATTTTCTTAATAAATTGTCAGTCATCACTGATCAAATGCTAGGTGTCTAGAATATTTCCTCTGAGTCCTTTTTAATTATTTCTTTGACAAATTTATTTTTACTACTTTAATTTCTCATTTAAAATTTGTGTTTACTTTTGAACTTGGCAGATGCCTTGGAGATGTTAAATATTTGACTACTATGTGGTTCTGAGGAGAAAAATGGAATATGAGATATGTAATGGCTGTATCTTTTAAATATTTTTGTCTAATTCAGTTGCTGTTGAACCTGGTAATCAACTTCTTAGTCCTGAAAGAAAGAAGAATACTTCAAAAGGCTTAAGTGAGGGTGAAGTTGATTCAAACACACAGAGTAAGTAAACAGTGAATTCCACTTTTGCCTTAAACTTTCACTGGAGAAGTATTTGTAGGTACCCTTTCCATTAATATTTTTTTTTAAGAATGGGAGTTCATCTGAGACCTTATTTGTATTTGGTAAATGTTTGTTAAATATAGGTTGACATACTTTTAACAGGTATAGTTGTTTTTTCTTGAAAGTTGAACGTTAATGCAGATTTTTCTTCTGGGGGATTCTGTTAGCTGTGCAGCACACTGCAGACTGAGCTTTGTACAGTGTTGGGGGATTTTTAGATTTCATGTGGGAGAGGTAGAACTGTTAATATTTCTTCTTAAGAATGGCAGATTCATTATCTGCCCTTCTACAGTATGGCCGCCCTATGTTGAGGTGAAGGTCAAGTGTAGTCCATGAGTATGGACAGCATTGTCTTCCATATGCAGCTGTGCTGGTACGGTAAGGTACCACTTCCATCTACAGAAATTACCTGCTTGTCACATTTAGCATAGAGCCGGCTATGAGACTGTTTTCTCATAAAACAGATGAGTTTGAAGTTCTCACAAATGCTCTATTCAGTGTGGCCTGTTCTTGCTGGGGTTAGCAAGTGAGCTGCTCTGCTGACAGATAATCAGGTACTGGTAATCTCCAGCACTGAGACTGGCAAACAATGCAAGCCATTGCGGGGAGGGTGGTAGTAGTACTCTTCAGCTAGCTGAAATATTGTAGAGTATTTCTTTGTATACGTCCTTATTGTGGTTTTGTCCTTTTTAGTCAACATACTCTTTCATTAAGCATTTTTTTTCTGTATCTTTTTTAATTATGTGTCTTTTGAATAGATTCATAAAACTGAATTTCTTTTTCTCCCAACAAAGAAACTAAACACATTACTGCAGCTTGTGAAATGGTAGCTGAGATGGTGGAATGCTTACAGACTGTCTTGGCACTGGGGCACAAAAGAAATAGCAGTATCCCAGCGTTTCTTACTCCTGTCCTCAAGAACATCATCATCAGTTTAGCAAGGCTGCCTCTAGTGAACAGTTACACAAGAGTACCTCCCTTGGTATGTTCATTATGCTTTGTTTTCAGGACTTTAAAAGCTATTGGACAACTTTTTGAAAACCAAACATGGTGCTGCATCTTAAGTTTTACGTCAGTAGGACTTCAACCTTTAGCTAGTTTGATCAGCCAGTTTGTCTTTTTAAACACTGAGTAGCAAAACACTGTAAAGATATCAAGTAAGAGTTTTTGGAATCAGAGATTTGATTATAAAGGAGTGTAGTCGCTCCTTACATTCTTATGTGAACGAATGTCCAGGTGGTAGTTTGAGAAAGTAAAAGCAAGCAGTGACTTGGGTGCTTTGTTAGGGCTAATATTTCCTCCTGCTCAGTGGGTTTGCTTACCCTGGAAAGAGTGCAAAATCTACGCTGCTACTTTCTTTGACACCTGAATTGACATTCATTTTTTGTCATGCTAAGCACCGCAATGATGCAATGGTGCTGAGGTGTCTGAAGTAGCGTCTGAACTAACTCGGGTATTTGTGTGTCGTACTGTACCATGGTATGCCATGCAGATACTTTTGGACCGTATATTACCGTTCTTTCCTAACACATCTTGGATCTTGTGGACAAGGTATTTCAACTTTTTTTTTTTTTTTTTTGGCTGATGTAATACGGATTTAAGAACACCTCGTGATTACCTCCATGTATTTTCAGTACTGTTAGAAGACTTTGTTTTGATAAACTTCAGAACCATTATTGGAAGCATTTCTAGATGCTTACTAGGTAGAGCAAAAGAGGGTTTTCTGAAATGTGCAAGGCCATTTCTCTGGCCTTTCTCTGTTTCTCAGCACTCTGTTTTTGAAGGGATGTCAAAAGATGCTAATCTTTTTGATTGAGACTTTTTTGCCCACTGTCGGATGTATCTTTGTGCTTTTTCAGGCGTCAGTAGTATGTGAACTGTTTTCCCTGAATTACCTTTCAGCATCATTTCTGCACAATCTGGGAGTCATCTGGCACTTAAATCCTAAACTGAAATAAATGATAGGAACTTATTTGCTTTCATATCCAAACTTGGACAGTAGGACTGAATAATTAATTCGTAGTGAGAAATATGCAAAAAGCCCCCCAAAATCAGAAATACAGTGTAAAATGTGTATTAGCTGTGTTAGATATTTAATCTTTCTCTCTTTTATTTGGGAGAATTACTTTATTTACTGATGTCTTGTTGCTTTTGAATGGTGCATACATATTTATAGCTGTCATGTTAATACTATTTCTGTTTTGGATAAGTAGACTTTCTTTATATGTCTTCAGGTCTGGAAATTAGGCTGGTCACCAAAGCCTGCAGGTGACTTTGGCACAGTTTTTCCTGAAATCCCGGTAGAATTTCTTCAAGAAAAAGAAATTTTTAAGGAGTTCATCTATCGCATTAATACACTTGGTATGTACAAAGTTAAAAATTAATACAGGTGGCTCTTACTGGGCATTTACCTGTGTTGTGAAGTGACTGAATAACTGAATCTGGTACCATTTGTTTACTTTTGTTGCTTATGTGGAAGAGAAATAGTATTTCAGAGCAGGCTAGTAGTTGTGCTGCAATAATTCTTACATTTTGCTCAATGCAGAGAAAAAATTGTAAATTATAGAAATAAAGCCAAAAACTATTTCAACTCAGGGAGGTGATTTCAGTGTGCTCTTACAGAGCCGCCACTTGTTTTCTGGAGCATACACTTGACAGTATGTTTAAGAATATTTTACTTCCTCCCCCCCTTTTTTTTTATTCATGCATAGTATGTAAATAGAATTTAGTGCTACACTCTCAATATTTTAAATGAGATGCTGTCACTTTAAAGCTTCTGGATACGTCAAGGTTTACTGAACGAGAGCAGTGGGGCTTAAGAGTTAAAGTCTTTGTAAACAGATGAGACTGTCACAGGTAATGCATCAAATTTTCCATATGCTTACGGAAGTTCTTTGGTTTTTTGGGTTTTTTCCCCCTTTCATCTACAGGTTAATATTTGACTGACTTGTGGTGTAGCACTGATTTCTGTTTGATCATTATAATGCCTAAGATGACGTTCTCATTTTTGATTCTTTAGGTATCATTAGTATAAACTGCAAGGTATTATTCAGGAATCCTCTGCAGTCTTTTATAGGTAAAAATCTGTTTGGAAAAACTTTGAGAAGTGCTTGAATTTTAATGGCCTAGTTCTAGGCAATTCAGTCATCTTGCTTTTAGGGCATGAAGATTTCTTGAATCATTATGGGATTCTCCACGACTTTCTTTGCTGTGAGAATTGGCCAATTTTCTGGATGATTTTCTATGTTGTGAAAACCTGATAGATCTTAATGCTTTGAAAGTTGGACAATCAAAATATTTAAATGTATATAAGAAAGAACCTGCACGGGACCATTTAAATAACAACATGCAGAACACTTCTGAAGGGTTCATCACTTCCTAAAGTAGAACAGTTTAAGCTGTAGCGATTACAACAAATGCCAAATTGAATAGGAAATGGTACAAAACTAAATCTATGGAAACGATGTACCATTTTTTTAATGCCTTTCCATGTTTAAGTTTGTATTAAGACATAAATGGCTATCTCTGAGTGTTTCCATAGGATGGATCAGCCGTACTCAGTTTGAAGAGACTTGGGCTACTTTGCTTGGTGTGCTTGTAACTCAGCCTATTGTAATGGACCAAGAGGAGAACCAACAAGAGGTAATGTCATTCACTGAATTTTTTTAATTACATTTTACTTTAACTAAGAAAAATGTTTCTATTAATAAACCTGTAAAGCAGAAAAGTAGTAACTAAAACTAAGAAATTATTTCCATTTTATATTTCCTTGTCTTCATATCCCTGTGAGTTCAGACACATCCATCTTCTGGCTTAAAGCTTCTGCAAGTATGTAAATAGTATGGAAAAATTTTAGTGAAGCTGTTTCAACTTTATATTAGTACATCACTCAACATGCACACAGTTCAAAGTCTGCTTGATTAGATGTTTGGCTTTAGGCACAATAGGAACTCCAAAAACTTCGAGAGAAACTGTGTGAGAGAACTGTGCCTTTAGGAAATATACTAGTTAACTGTAACTACTACGTATTACTGCAATTATCTGTGCTATCTAATAATCAAACTTCAAGGGGAATTTCTTTGGTAAGATTTTTTGTAAGATTCTTGACTAGAAATGAATTGACCTGGAGATGCATGCCCATGTCTCTCGCTCCCAGTTGTAGACTGTATATTGGATATCTGGGCTTCTAACTTGGGTTCAGGTAAGTGTTCAAAATTCAGTTGAGGGCATTTGGGGATCAGAGCTGAAGAAATTTATCTATACCAAAAGCAAAGATGAGAGTGAACTTGGCTATCATGAAAGAGACTTTCCCTCTTCAGATATCTTAACCTGCTAGCGAAATGATTTTACTAGGTTCTAGCTCTTTGACCTGAAAGTTTTTTTTTCCCTAGACTCATATAGCTTTCACTCCCAAATTGCAAACAGTCCTGATGGTAGGTGCAGAGCCTAAAGCATTCTGAAGAATTCGGAGGGTAGATGCCTACAAATAGTGGATCCTGGGTAGCAGACAAAGGGGTTTGTTTCCCTTGCTTCCTAGGTGTCAGACTCCAAAATGGAGTAGGGAATCATCACCCCTCTTCCCTGGGTTAGCATTTTCTGTTAGTTAGACTGACTTGGACTCTTGTTGTGCAGCCTGCAGAATTTTTCACTTAACTCTTTTCTACATAGTGGCCATGATGGATCAGACTTAAGGCAGCCTAGCTATTGGTAGTTCCTTATTTGTCACGTAGAGAGCATTTATCTGTAGAATAGGAGTAATACTGCTCCTTTACTTTCCAAGGAAAACTAGTATGTTCAAAATTGCAAACATTTTAAGCACTATTATAAATTTCAGTATGTTAATATTTTCTGAAATAAATACAAGGTTCTTTTTTAAAAAGTTGAAAATTTGTTACCGTCTTACATTTTCTAAAAAGATTCAGCCTCTCTTGTGGTCTGATACTTTCAAGAAGGAATCAGAATCTATACAACGAAAGCAAAAACTGAGAAGCATTCTGCCACTTCAGAATCTGCAAGTGTTTGTGCTGTTGTTCTAATTTTAGTTTGTAAAAAAAAAACTGGATTTAGTCAAAGTACTGATGATAAACAGTTCTGAGCAAAAAAGTTAAATGTACTGCGAAGATCCTTGCTACCATCAACGCAGGGAGAATGAGTTACAACCCACAGTGCCAGAAGTTTATTTTAAGAGATTTTTTTTTAAAGGGAAAGAAACAGACTGTTACAGTGGTGATGATTTACAGTGGCAAAGTACTTGATGCAATGTGTGTAGTTCCAAATACTTGTATTGGGGAAAAATGGCAGTGCCTCAAGTATGAATAATAGATTGAATCTAACCAAATATTTTAAGAAAGTTGTGTTACAGTTTTCTCACACTTTTACAGTGGTGCTACATACTGAATCTGTAGCATCTTGGTTTAGAAGAAACATTGAATGCATCTGGATAATGATGCCCAGAAAAGTTCTGCTGAAAATTCATGATGAGGTTGAGTTTTGTTCCTAAACGGGCAGTTACTAAAAACAGTTAATATGGATCCTTCTCTGCAGAGTTTCCAACTCAGATTTGGTCTTATTTGATGCTTTGTTTCAACAAGTAACTAATGGGTAGATGCAAAGAAATAAACTAAACACTTTGAAAGTTCTGAAATGGACATCTTGAGGTTTTAATGCTGTTAGGATAAGAGAGCATGCATGCCAAATAGCTGATGAGATGGAAGGATGTGTTGCTGCTACAGTCACAGTGCTTTGTGTGCGTTGCTTATGTCAGCTAGATTTCTGGATGGGAAGAAGTCTACATGTCAGGCTTATTAATGACAATTTAGTGGGAAGTGACAAACTGATATTCAGGGCTTTCAGGATTCTTTTTTTTACAATTCAAATTACAGTAAGTTCATTTTACAGGAAGATACAGAGAGGACCCAAATTAATGTTCTTGCAGTACAAGCCATAACTTCCTTGGTGCTGAGTGCAATGACAATACCTGTTGCAGGCAATCCAGCAGTTAGCTGTTTGGAACAGCAGCCTCGCAACAAAGCTTTAAAAGCTCTGGACACAAGGTATTTTTTTTACTTGTTCTAAAATGCATAAAAGTTATACTTGTGATTAATATATAATTACAATTGCTTAATCCAGCTGTAGCAAAAATATATATAGACTGTATTTTCTAAGCAAGAGTGTATACAGATGGATCTGTTTACATAGAAGTTACATGGACTTAGCATCACAAACTTGCTGAGTTAAAAGACAGTATCTGAAAAAGACGATATCTTACTAAAATATAGTAAACTGTGCAGAATGTATTTCTCAACATTTCTCAGTTTTAGCATCCCTGATAATGAAAATAAGCATAGACACGTAACATTGTAGAGTGAGCTAGTCAGCCTTGCACAAAACTGTTAAAGGGAAAATCTGCTTAAATAGATTTCTGTTGGGCTTTCAGGTTTGGGAGGAAGCTAAGTGTTATCAGGGGAATTGTTGAACAGGAAATCCAAGCAATGGTATCTAAGAGAGATAATATTGCTACTCATCACTTATACCAAGCTTGGGACCCTGTTCCATCACTTTCTCCTGCTACTACAGGTAAGTGCCTGTGTGCGGGGGGAAGGGGAGAGTGAATTTCTTTTACATTTAAAAACTAGAAAAGATACTCTTGGGAATTTATTTGAAATCCAGTTTGCAGGAAATGAAGCCATTTTCACATCTACTTTGTTATGCATGTTTTAAAAACTTGTCTTCTGTTTTGTTATAGGTGCTCTTATCAGCCATGAAAAACTCTTGCTGCAGATCAATACTGAACGAGAAATAGGAGATATGGATTATAAACTGGGACAGGTTTGTTAAAACCTTAACTTTGAACTTGACTTTTATTACAGTTCTTCCAGTTTGTGGAAATTCAGTTGAGAGGCATTGCTTAACATCAAATGTAAACTAAAATCTAAGTGATGCAGGGTAGATCATAACTGAGTGACTCCTCTCAGCCAGCTGTCCCACCTCTCGTGGAATTGTTCCTTGTGTGTGTGAGGTCTACCCTTGTAGTGTTAGCTTCCGCTTTAACTATTGGATTTTCATTTGCTATTGCATGCTTGCAGTAGTCCTTAGGAAATGAAAAATCACTGGACATAAAATAAGCAATGTTTTAATTTTAAATAAACCCAGTGTAGGTACACAAATTTCACTGGATGATGTTAGTTGGAAAATTAGCACTACATACAGTGAATAAAAAAAAATAGTCCTTATCCAGTTATTTATTTCCTTGAAAAATTAGTCTTTACATAAGTTACATATAAGTTTTATATGTAATATTTGTTTCATTATTTGAATAGTACGTATTAGTGAAAAAAACTTAAATACTAAACTCAGATGACATTATTTTTCTCAAGGAATCTTTTGCATAGGGAAGACTAAACGATCACTTGTCTGTCTCTAGGCATCTGTATGTTCTCTTGAGATTCTAAATGGCTTGAACGTTCAGTATTTGCAGGTTTACACATGCTACGCATTATTTACAAAAACTGTTAACTCTATAACAATACTAGACATTAGACATCCTGCTTGAAAAATAAATGTATGTGTGTATATTTTTGCTTAATGTGAAAAAGAATTCTATGTACGGGTGAATTTTTGTCTAAGAGAGAAGTCGAGCTATGTAAGATAAGTAACTTTAGAGGAAAATAATACCTGTATTGAAACGCAGAATGTGCTGATTTTGTTTTGGAAATCTTCAGACAGATCATTTATGAAATGCCATCAGCAGGTCTTATTGTTCTGAAACTTTAATTTTATAAATAAAACTTAAAGAAGAACTAAGAAGTTTTCTTCTTTGTAGATAATTGTTTATCTAGCCTGAGTCAAAGGACTTGAAATGTTAGTCTTGTCTGGTTTCAGAAGAAGGGTTATATTGCAATCAGATATGCTGAGTTATGGTTTGAGAAGAGTTTGGAATGTGTTTTCTATTGAACTGCAGTCATTACAGTTCTTTCTGAATTATTTTCTTGCTTGATATGAATTGTAAATATTTATACTTTGCTTTATATTTTAGATCTGGTATGTTGACTTTGGGATGATTGCATGCACATTGTTAGTGTGTGCTTACAGGTTAGCCAGATGCTGCTTTCAGCATCACCTGTATTGCTGTACTATGAACGTGGTGCTACTGTTTTTGCTGTGCCATACAGTTTAAAATGAGTTAAACTAAAATGTTGGAAAAGGTTTAAAAAAAAAAAAATTTAAAAAAATAATTAAGTGATATGCAGTTCATGCAAATGTTGTTTGAGGCTGTGTGTTGCCTGTCATTTAAATGAAAAATGTATTGGGCTTCTAAGATTTTTCTAATCTGACTATGAGGGTGTTAAATGTTGTGCTTCTTTTCTATTTCTTTTTTTGTGTGTGTGTGTGTTGCAAGGTCTCTATACACTCCATATGGTTAGGAAATAATATTACTCCATTGAGAGAAGAAGAGTGGGGTGAGGATGAAGAAGATGAGAATGACATACCTGCTCCTTCCTCACCACCAACCTCTCCTATTAACACCAGGTGTCTTATTTTTTCTTGTTTCTCCTTTGACTTTATTGATAAGCTTTTATCTCTTCATGTTGAATTCAGTAAGCTGGGTTTATAGATTGGACACTGCTAAATAACTATTATTTCAAATCAAGTATTTTAGCAGGGCTTAAGAATAGCCATTTTAACACTTGCTTATTGTGCCTTGCAGGAAACACCGGGCTGGTGTAGATATACATTCTTGTTCTCAGTTCTTGCTTGAACTGTATAGTCAGTGGATATTGCCATCAAACCCTAGCAAGAGAACGCCAGTCATTTTGATTAGTGAAGTGGTGCGATCAGTAAGTCTAAACTATTATTCAGAGTCGTAATTGAGTATATGTTACCAACTATTCAGAGCTAAGCAGCATTTGTAAAGCATCTTTTAATATATGGGAAACAGTTTTCTTAGCAGTGCTATTATATGGGCAGTACAGAAATATAACTTGAGCAACTATAACGTTATACTGATTTAAACTACGTAAGAATCTGGATTGCATATTCTGCTACTACATAACAAACACTTTATTGTTACTTGATAGTCGGTATTTTACTTGACTACTTGCTAAAAGTAGATTTCAGAATTTTTGTTATCCTATCTCTTTGTAAGAAAATGAAGATGGAACAACAATGTATTAGAGGATTAAATTGACTATTGAAGTGTAGAAGCAAAACTAAAGAACACAGGTGTGGAATGTGTCTTAATAGCTGTTATTCACTATCATAAAAGACTTAAAATGAAACTATCCTTGCAAGAGAGTATGTATTGTGTGTTTTGGGGTGTTTTAGTACACTGTAAATGGCAATGTTCGTTCATTTTTCAGAATTACTTACTATAGTGGATTTGGTTTTGTAAATCTTTTAGAAAAAAGGACCATTTGGAGGTAATTGTTATCTGAGATGGATGGTGGAATTAATTCTGGACAGCAATAGTTATTCCAGACACTTGAGTTAATGTTTACACATTTAATAGTTCAATCGAGGAATCTTTTGCTGACAATTATAACAGAAGGGAGAGTCAACTTTTGGCTGTCTGCTAATGGCTTTTTTATATTAAATTTTAATTTGTGTACAGCTTCTGGCAGTATCAGACTTATTTACAGAAAGGAATCAGTTTGAGATGATGTATACAACATTGACAGAATTGCGAAAGGTGCATCCATCAGAAGATGAGATTCTTGTGCAGTATTTGATACCAGCCACTTGTAAAGCTGCTGCTGTTCTCGGAATGGTAAGAAATTCTCATGGAAGTTTATTGCAAATTCATGAATGTCTAGGTTAACTCATCCTTAGCTTCTGCTGCAAAATCTGATGTACTTGATAAGAGTGGTTTGTCTCTAAGAAAATCCCTTAGCTGATCTGCATGGCTGTAAGAAGTAATAGGATATGTATTCTGGGCTTTCAGAGGTTGCAAACATCATTTCCAGTTGCCCCATATTCAAACAGAAAGGTTGTTTGGTTTAGGGTTTTTTTGAGGTTTGAGCTTAAATTAATGTGCTTTTTAGTTTATCTTGTTCAGTTGAGTGTTACCTTTGCCCTGGACTCATTTGTTACATTTCAGGCCAGAAATGAGGACTGTGGAACAGCTATTCCTAGATTTGTGTTACAGGTGAATGGCTGTAATCTCACGAGAGGCTGGGACAGTACATGTGATGAGTACATAGCTTGATAGTGAGGTATCCCTTTTCTTTCCCTCACTTTTCCCTCCATCGCGTCATTCTGCACTTAGGGAAAGAACATTATTAATGCCATTATTTAATGAAATGTGTTGCTGTCTTTAAATCTGCAGTCCAGAGAGCAGTAGTATTTTCCAATGGAGATTTCAGAGTGGAAAAAAAATTACAAATTCTTTTGGAAGAAGTTAGCATAAACTATATGGGTAATAGTGATAAGAAAAGTTTTGAAAGACTTTTAGGGTAGGGCTTCCAGTAGCTATGGTAGCAGCAGCTGTGCAAGGGAAGGCTGTGAAGGTGATGCCAAACATGCAGAAGCAGTTTTAGAGATCAGCTTGTTCTGACTAGGCTGTAATTTCCCACTCAGTGAACTAATCACACCTTCTCACAAGCAAACAGCTGAATATAACAGGTTAGTGGGAGGAAGGGAAAAAAAAGCTGATTCCATCAAGAGTTGCTTGTTGTCCTGTGCTCAGTTATGTAGAAAATCCACTTAAAAAGTGCAGCTAGAGAGCACAGACTGTAAAACTGGCCTGTATCTTAGATACTTCATGAATACAGGGACAAGGTAAAACAAATAATTTCTACTAAATACTTAAAATAGATTGTCAGAAAAAGACTTTTCAAATCTAACAGTTTAGAATAGATTTTGCATATTCCAAGAAGTTGTTGTACTTTGATAACAGGGAGTGAAGTATCTGATACTGTTGTCCCAAAATCGGGGTTCTTTCACCCGGTGTGCAATAATCCAATCTCACACACAGAGCCGAGATTTATTTCATGTTTGCGCGAAGATGGGTGCTAGGTGGTAATTCCACAAAGCTAGCACACCCGGTTAACACATGGTGGACATTTTTATACTGTTTGACCATTTGTTATCAGAACAATACTGTTTACGTGTAATCTTTCAAGATTCTTACTGGTCCCAGTAGTCTTCGGTTTCATTTAAAGGTACAGAGTTTCCTTTTTCTACCATGCGTGCTCAGAGCGGAAGGGGCTTCTGTGAGTAAGGGACTTCTACTTTCGTGGGTGTGATTCTAAGTATTCTAATGAGACAGTTCGTTGAAGGGTAACTTAACTCCACAATACTGCTGAGTCTGTTTCAAAGTTATCTACGTAAAGTTGATTAACTACTGTCTGTTTGCATCTTCCTTCAAGATGCACGAGATATACAGCCTTCGGAACATCCTGAAGTGATCAGCCATCCTTTTGTAATCCTCTATGTACATAGAAGATAAGATTACTTTAAGTGACAGCTTACGCATTACAATACCAGCTTGATGTTTGAAGGCTAAACATAGAATCGTAGAGTCATTTAGGTTGGAAAAGACGTTTAAGATCATCAAGTCCAACTGTCAACCTAGCACTGCCAAGTCAACCACTAAACCATGTCCCTAAGTGCCACATCCGCACATCTTTTAAATACCTCCAGGGATGGTGACTCAACCACTTCCATGGGCAGCCTGTTCCAATGCTTGACAACCCTTTCAGTGAAGAAATTTTTCCTAATATCCAAGCTAAACCTCCCCTGGCGCAACTTGAGGCCGTTTCCTCTCGTCCTATCACTTGTTACTTGGGAAAAGAGACCAACACCCACCTTGCGACAGCCTCCTTTCAGGGAGTTGTAGAGAGTGATAAGGTCTCCCCTGAGCCTCCTTTTCTCAAGGCTAAACAACCCCAGTTCCCTCAGCCGCTCCTCATAAGACTTGTTCTCTAGACCCTTCACCAGCTTTGTTGCTCTTCTTTGGACACACTCCAGCACCTCAGTGTCTGTCTTGTAGTGAGGGGCCCAAAACTGCACACAGTATTCGAGGTGCAGTGTCACCAGTGCTGAGTACAGGGGACGATCACTTCCCTAGTCCTGCTGGCCACGCTATTTCTGATACAAGCCAGGATGCTATTGGCCTTCTTGGCCACCTGGGCATACTGCTGGCTCATACTCAGCCAGCTGTTGACCAACACCCCCTGGTCCTTTTTTGCTGGGCAGCTTTCCAGCCACTCTTCCCCAAGCCTGTAGCGTTGCATGGGGTTGTTGTGATCCAAGTGCAGGACCCAGCACTTGGCCGTGTTGAATCTCATACAATTGGCCTCAGCCCGTCCAGATCCCTCTGTAGAGCCTTTCTGCCCTCAAGGACGTCAACACTCCCACCCAACTTTGTGGTGTCTGCAAACTTTCTGAGGGTGCACTCGATCACCTCGTCCAGATTGTGGGAGTGGTGGGGAGAAAGATATATAGGTCTGAGTGCCAGTGGTCTTGGAGAACAAATAAATGGAGTGCTGTACTATGAGTTGAGTGGATGGCAGAGTATTCTTTTGGATGTAGACTATAAGCATCTACCAGTCAGTTTCAGACAGAAGCATCCTTTGTGGTTAGCTGGAAGGCCAGAAAATTCCAACCATCCAAGTCCTGTATGTAGAGGATTCTTAATAGCACATATTATTTACTGAACTAATGCTTGTCTTGGTTTTTTGGCTTTAAATCATGACATAAATTTTTACAGGTAAAACAAAGTAGCATCAGTTTCCTAGTTAATCTGCAAGTCATCTCTTACCTGATTATATTAATCTTGTGACATTTGATTTAAAGTAGTTTTAAGCCAGGCTCTGGTTCGTGCCATATTTTCTGCTCTTTAATTTGTTCCAAGTATTTGCAAATGACAGAAGTCACCAGTATTGAACCAGTGTTGACTTCTAATGAATACTCTTGTTGGATGTATTAGGATAAAGCTGTGGCTGAACCAGTAAGTCGACTGCTGGAATCAACCCTAAGAAGCACCCATATGCCAAGTCGGATTGGAGCTCTGCATGGAATTCTTTATATCCTTGAGTGTGACTTGCTTGATGAGACAGCAAAGCAACTCGTTCCAATTATCAGCGAGTATCTGCTCTCCAATTTGAGAGGAGTAGCACAGTAAGACTCTTGCCCTATTCGCCCCCCCCCCCTCCGAACTGTTGCATGCTTATGTGTGAACAAAAGGGCTCTTCATGGTTTGCGGTTGTTAGTAGTACATTTTGGAGCAGGCTGTTGTATCAGCAGGTTTTGGCATTTTCATTGAAAATATCAGCCAATTTTAGGTTTGATTTACAGAAGCAAAAGGATATTTGAGAGTGAGAAAACTGTTTGATAGCTCAGACTTTTTTGTCTCTTTGGTAAGTTGTGTTCCCTAAACCTTATTTTTCTGTCAAAAGGCATATTCTTTGCATAAGACTTGCAGGATCAGTAACGAAGCTTATTTCTCCTAAACAAGTCAGGCAATGATAGCTTGTATTTATATTGCTGAAAAATTTCTTGTGTTGCACTGGATTTCCATGATAACCAGTGCTCTCTTATGGCATCTTTGTGATACTTTGTGTGATTTTAAAAATTGCATAAATTTCATGTGAAAAAATACTTAGTGTTTCTAAGGATTGTTTATAGTCTCTATTTGTGACATAGACAACTTTGATATAAGTGACCACTAGTGTTTTTGCTTATTTACAGTTGTGTGAATATCCATAACCAACAGCACATCTTGGTAATGTGTGCAGCTGCTTTCTATTTGATCGAGAATTACCCACTTGATGTAGGGCCTGAATTCTCTGCAGGAGTTATACAGGTATGTTGTGATGCCTTCAATCACAGGTGGTCACGTAACCTGGAATCGCCACATAGCTATCTTTAACACTTGATTATTGTGGTGTAGGTATGCTTTTGGGTTTAGTTTCATCAGGTTTTCTTAATACCTGATGCAGTTCCATACTAGCTGCAGTGGTATGGTGCTAGAAGATGACCTAAATACACCTCAAAAACAGGTAGTTGGCTTTTTTCTTTATTTCAGATGTGTGGAGTCATGGTGTCTGGAAGTGATGAATCAACGCCATCCATTATTTATCATTGTGTCCTGAGAGGCTTAGAACGACTCCTTCTTTCAGAGCAACTTTCTAGGCTGGATAGTGAATCACTAGTTAAACTGAGTGTTGACAGAGTGAATGTGCAGAGCCCCCACAGAGCAATGGCAGCACTTGGATTAATGCTGACTTGCATGTACACAGGTATTTACTTTTTTT